>NC_141354.1:19274330-19874330 GCF_057382095.1 Aulonocara sp. 'chitande type north' Nkhata Bay | reverse complement strand
ACTTGCAACTTAATAGCAACTGATTCAAAAATAGAGGTGTTGCAAATTGTTAGGGATGCATTATTTAGCACTGTTTTAATACTATTATCCTCTTGGTTTTTACGATTAAATTAACTGTATCAATTCAACACCATTTTATAGATATTAGAGTTGAGAGTGTTGCTAACTATTTAAAATGCAATTAAAGTAGGCATTTAAGTCATTTTAAAGCAAGCTTAGATGAAAAAAAGAAAAAAATGTTATCAAACATAAAAAGTGGTTGAAACCAAAGTTTCTTGTTGTTTTAAAACTAAGACCCAAGTGCTGGAATTACCCCCTCCCCCTCCCCCATCAACACCAAAATGCATCCAAGTCTTATCTCAAATCCACAGAAACAGCAAGTCAATTTCTGCTACTGCTACTAAACAGCTTTCTTATGACCTCATTCCACAAGTCTCTATTACTTCATTTCTTTGAGGTCAGTATATCATTGATGTGCCACTCTATAACTCATACTTCTCTTTATCCTTCCTCAGGCTGCGTACTGGGCCTTTAATTCTCCCTTAGATAACTAAGTAAACTGAAACGTAAGACCTTTAGATAGAACAAAAAAGGCTTTTGCAATTAGGAAGATCTAAAGAATAACATTCATCCACTGGTTGAATGACCATTCTGACAGAGAAGGATCACATTTAGGGCAGAATGGGGCAGCCTCTAATCCCAGAGTTCCTGCGAGGTCCCCTGGCTTAGCACCCTGTGCACTAACAAGGCCTCCCACTGGACCCATTACAAGAGGAAAAACCAACAAAGGCAGTTATTACACACTCCTTATGAAAGACACCAGGGGTGAAGGGGGGGGCAAGCTGGACACCACTGGAACAAAAGCGGACTGACCAACCCCAGCACCACAAACCTCCAACCCCCTCATGAGCCCTCTGCTCCAGATCAGCCACTTCCACCGCACGCATCCCACTGTGCTGCATTGTGGACATACGTGACACAAGGGGGTCGGCAGAGGTCGGAGAGGTTGGGGGCTTTGTGGCCTTTTAATTGAGTGAGCCACTGAGGGAGCATGTGGCTCAGCATGTCCAGACCAGGGGCTGAGAGCAGCTATGAAGTCACGCTAGTTTAGCTGGCAGAGCAGGAAAAGCTCAGAGAGAGAGAGAGATGACAGTATGAATGAACAGCAGAACCCATCACGTCTCTGGTTTTGTCTGCTTTTACAGTATTGAGCTTAATGTTAATTTGGGCCCTTATGAATCCAGATATAAAAGAAACTCTTGTATTTATTTATTTTTACCTGCCCTTTCTAAATGAAATTCCTTTGTAAAGACGTTCTTGTTGAGACCTTATCAATAACATCACCTTGTTGGATAATAAACATTTTATTGTGCCTGACTTTTAACAACAAAGTAAAAAGCTAATATAAGTAAATAATGCTGACCTCAGGTCTCGGTCTAAAGTTATCATGACGCTCAGTATTCAGCATTTAATCCTCAAACTTGGCCACATGTTAATAAAAACTACTGAATACCTGAATATAAAGAGCTTGAGACAGTTGGAAGAGCAGCAGTCATCTGAATACTGCGCACAGGATATACACAGTAGATGACTGGGAAAAAGTTTAATTAAGCAATAAAACATATATATATATATATATATATATATATATATATATATATACATACATACATACATATATAGCGTACAACAATATTGTTTCTATGTCCATAGGGAACGTTTTGTATTTGGTTTCAGAAAAAATGTTGTCTTATTGGAATGTTTAGATGTTTTAAGTTCTTACTGATAAGGGTGTGCCTGAAATATTAATCATCTATATGCTTAACCAAAAAGGAAATACTACGATACATAATCTACCAACTAAACATGCTGGTTCATGAGAATTGAAGAAGACATCAAGACAACCGCTTTACAGGAAGCCATACATGAATCAGAAGAATCAGGACAATGTCAGAGACTTTTGCCAAACCACACATATTCCCAGCTAGATTCTGGGGGTTTAAATTAAAAATTTTCCAAGCTGAATCTTGCTCCTGGTCATACTATTCACTGTTTAATTGTTTACACAGCAGACTCGATTTATTCAATACTACTGCATATATCTTATTGTATGCCTCATATTAGAGACCCCTGAGCTCAATTTCACTAAATCCTAGAGCTACAAAAGAATAAAGACAAGACAAGGTCTTTTTAGAGGTGGAAACGTGTTCTGTGTGTCATTTTCCAGGATGAAATTCAGTGAATTTGTTTGAAGATCTAAGCAATCAGTCCAGATCTCAGCTGTCTATGAAATCAAATTTTAAATTCAGTAGTTCAGACCATCCTATTTTAAAGTGTTCACTATCTGTGTTGGAAAGGCTCCCTGATGGAATCGAGGAGCCTCTTCTCTTACTCCCCTCACACCGTGCATTACCTCATTCTCATCACCGAAAAGACAAAAAAGGGGAAAAGAAAATAGCCAGAATCTGATACAATCAAAAGAAGGAAAGAATGAAAGACTAAAAGATTTGAGGGGGGTGCGTTAATTAACGAGTGACTAATCTCAACCAAATTAATAACTGGGTCATGGATGTGAGGAAAAGAGGGATGAAAAGAAAGAGGAGGAAAAAGAAAGTCAGAGAAGAGATGTAACATGATGGGTCTGGGTACGCCGATGGGAATTTTGTCCCTGTCTTTTCCCCATAACCCCTCCTAACCTCTCCCATTCTCCCCAGTGCTCCGATCACAAACCCTCTTTGTGGCTCTCCCAAAAAACCTTTATTGGATGCCTATTTGCATAAAAGCAACAAGCAACAACACTTTTTTCTCTCCTGTGGGAGAGAACAGCAGCAGCTCCTCCCCTAGCAATGGAATTGCAATTCTTCTCATTTTAGTATGCACACACACTCACGCACACACACAAGCAGGAGCATACGTGCAGGATGACATGACGACGAATGTGCTTGTTTTATGATTCCCTTGGTGCACATACTGTACTTTTTCATACCGTGTGTACACACACATATACACAAACAAGTGGACAAGTGCTGCTCATGCATTCATAAATGCAGCACGAACACACACTGAAAACCTTCACACAGCTCCCTTTTGAGCGTAATTAAAACAGGAGGTGCTCACACAATACGCTTTTGTCTTAGGGCATGGCAAGGAGAGGCGGGGCGAGGGGCCACTGCATATTAATTAGAAGGCTATGGTGTGAAAGCCAATCAGGCGTGTTAAACAGATGACATACTGGGACAAATATGGCACTACTTTCTTGCTGCTCTCCCACGGTGGCGCATGGATACAGGCAGTGCACACTGCCACTTCCGCCAATGGCATTTTGCCAGTGGTTGGAAATTAGCAGCAGGGGCTGTTGGGATGAATTAGTGGCCTGAACAATACAGTAGGCTGTGTGCTGCACAGCAGGGAGACAAGAGGTGGCTGATGGGGTGAATGTCAAACCAATAGGTGGCGATGTTGAGTCAAAGAAGCTTAAAGCTGCACAAAAGCTCTTTTTTCCCCATGCATAAACCTCAAAATGTGCATTCAAACCTGAGGTGTCATTAAATAAACGTAATCAAAAAGGTGTATTTTAGATTTCTGCTGAAGGCTTTTCACAGCCAACAATGAAGCAAGGAAGGGAGCTCACCTGCAAGGCAATGTACAAGCAAACACAGGTTTGATTTGAACTGAATGAAGCCAATATTACACACTATAACTCTGCATCTCTGTTGAGCGTCTGGGTGCCAGTTTACAGTATTTCCCTGACAACAAAAACCGTTAGCCCAGATTTAGCGTCAGATGTTAAATCCAAACTGGACACATCTGTTTGGTTATCAATAATGGAGCGACTGTTTGGCATGCTGGCAGCTCTCTTCTTTCTCTCCCATTCACAACTCTGTTAAAGGAGAACAATTCAGGTGTTATAAATCACCAAAAGGGGTGTGAGCTAGTGAGAAGCTGACAGGCTGTACAGTGGCAGAGGGAGACCTCCAGCACCCTGCCACTGTTTTTTATCCTTCAAGGCCACCCAGCTTCATTTACATGGACAAGTCCAACCTCCGTTTCTTTGTTTTTGCTGCTCAATTTCCCTTTTCTCCAGGTTTCCTTTCTCTGGTGTTCTGTGTTTGGTTGCGAGGTTTGTACCCCATTTCCCCTTTTTTATTCATTCCTCCTATGCGCCAATTGAATTTGTCTTCTTGGGCTAATCTCTAATGCTCTTTCTCGGCCTTTCTTCTCACTCGGGCCTATCCCCACCTATCCCTTCCTCTTTGCTTTCCCCTTCTTTGCCAACGCAACCCCCTGTCATTTTCACCCTCCCTCTCTCATTCTCACCAGCACTCCCCCTCCCTTCCTCTCTCCCTCGGCTTTACCCATCGCTTTCTGCCATTTCCCTGGTAAGGGGGCACTTTGCTTCTCCTGTCTTTCGATCTCCGCTCTTGGCACTCAGTTCTGAGCGGTGGGCCCAGTGTGTGCGGAGGGGAAGCTGTGTTTGAGCAAACGGGTGCCCACGCCTGCCCCCGGCACCACAAAAGAGGCTTTCTTCGCCCGTCAATGGCTTTCATTAACGCCAGGCCCTCGGCCTCTGGAGGGGATGTCAGGCTTCCCGAGATGGCACACAGAGACGGCCATTAGAGGCAGGAAGCCGGGGGCAGGGGCATCTTGGGAGAGCTGCCAGGGCAGGGGAGGATGGGACAAAGAGGGCATGAGGCAGTGTTTTGTGTTCGAAACTCATTGCTGTGCATATACATACACAAACTCCCAAAAGGACACATTTATTCTCTTGCACGCACAAATTGGGGCTTGCATGTATGTAGCAGGGTTCAGCTACTGCTGGCTTTTTAAGTTTAGTGCCAATATTTTAGGCATTAGCTGTTAGAGGTTTTGTTCTAACAAAGATCTGAATTATTATTTTTTCATTCTGTATTCAGCACAATTTTTTTATTAACACATTTCTTATGGAACTTTTCAAAAAACCGCCTATCTAAATACAACCCCACAGATTCACACATATTAAGAATAAAACACTGATCTTATTCCCTTCTTTTGTTGCCATATAAAATTCAAATAATGAAATTCCAGGGACCAACAACATGTTAATAGCCAGTAATAGTTACTATTTTACTAAAGACCAACATCTTCTACAGAAATCTATATATTGTCATAGAAAAAATCCAAATCATTTTTGTTGCAGTTTTTGTGACATATTTCTCAGAAAGACATTTGTTGGGTTTATCAGCTGTGCGTTAATCAACATTTAGTGATCTACGGAGTGTTTTTGTGCAACGCAGTGCATGTGGGATAGAAAAAGATTTGTGCGTTCTCATGGTAATGAAGGATCATGTCACCCAATGCAACAGTATGGTTCACTGATGTGTTTTTAATGTGCTTTTGGACAACAATGGAGCTCGATGGCACAGAGAAGCAAGATATTTTAGGCTTTGAATACAAATAAAATACTTGTTATTGGCATAGATTCAATTCCTTTCTTTCTTTTCATGAAAGTGGCAGGCGAATAACAAAAAATAAACCAATGAGAGTAAAAAAGAAAATATCATAAAATAAACGACTGTAAAAACAATTTATTCCTATGCTGGATGTCCAAATTCTTCACTCCATGAAAATCTCACATTTTCCTGTTTTTCTTCTGAGGGTTTTGTTTTGTTTTACTACTCCAGTCATTGCCTTTGTGTGGACACCACCACATCTCTTCTATGTTTAAATAATGATCCACCATAACCTGCTAAAACACCAATATCAATCACTGAAACGCCAGTGAAGATTCACACTTTTGGAGATGTGCATACACATCACAGTAGATGCCAAAAACAAGGACGATACTTGCTGGCACACATATGCATTGTGTATATTTGTGTGCACCAAAGGTTCACATGTTTACACTCCCACCCACTGACACACACACACATGAACTTGGCAGTCAGTGTGTTTATGTCATGGCTACTTCTGTAAGCATTGCTTTTCAACATGGGAAGAAAAATCAATCTAACTATCCGTTTTTTAATCAATCATTTCAATGAAAGGGTAAAAAAATGGTAAAAAAAAAAGAAAAAAAAGAAAAAAAAGTAGCCAGTCATACCAAACCAGTAAGAATATGTGGGAGTAATTTCAACAAACTGGCAAAAGATTTTATGTAAGATAAGAAGGAGAATAGAATAAGAGAAACAAGTGATCCAATAAGACTTTGAATGGAAAAATTTGACGGACGAACACAGAGCATTTTCAGAGAATTTTATGAAGGTAAAACCAAGCTGCCGTTGCAGAATGAGTACCCTCTTCTAGCTTTTTGGGGGAAGGGGGGTGTGGGGGTACTGTAAGAGAGCTATCTAGTTAAAGTGAGATCAGATCAGAAGCATCTGAGACGAAGATGTGAAAAGAGCCAGGTCGGCCTTCTCAAGACCTTCTCAGAAGACACCACGGGATGGCAAAAGGGAGGGTCAGCTCTGCAGGGGTGGGGGCATGCTGTGAGAGCAGGTGGGGTGGTGAAAAAGAGATGGGGGAGCGTGTGCAGATCAGAGCGATGTATGTGAGCAGAGGATGGTCAGCATCCACTGATCTAATGATGGCCCGACTTCAGAGCAACACTGGCTCCCTTTGCACAACGCCAATTAACTCCAAGGGTGGGGACAGTTGATGGACAAGTCTATTATTAGCTTGTGAGGAGTGCCGCAGTGCATCAAAGAAATCAAAGAAAGAAAAGTCTCGAAGGAAGTGGCAAATGCAAAGTGAATGCGCGTGATATGCTTCATTGGTCCAATTGTGGTCGTGTTGCTTTTCTTCTCCTATTGCACCCCCAACACCACCTCATGTTCTTATGAGCAGAAAATACAGCACAGCTTTGCAAATGGTGTAATTTGTGTCTCTGCAGAGGTGTCCCCTTTCTGCTTCCGTACTCAATTATACGACTCCGGGAAACAAAAAAAGGAAAATGCTCCCTTATATTTAAAGAAACATATCAAAGGTGCGTCAAACTCTTAAATCCTTACAAGAAGAGCTCTGCTTACGGTCCCTCCCCGTTCATCCCACCTATCATTGGCTTCAAGCAGTGGGAGTTCGCTTACTGATTGGACTCCTTTTCAAAAACATTTCTCATGTCCACCAATAAGCCTTTTCAGAGATGAATAGTACACTACAAGACAAGCCAAACAGCATTTATCCCAAACATACAGTCACATTTCTAATCGCCCCCTCTGACAGGGGAAATTTCATGTAATAGTAATATACAAATTAAGTAATAGAAAATGCAGCATGTTGTAAGCGTTACATTTCTTTGTGTAAAACACTTCTAACTACTACAAACAAAATATTGGAAGCTGTTTAAGTGTTCAGAAAAGTAAAAGCTATGCAAACCCCATCTGCTGAGGAAGATAAGTTTGATATGCATTAAGCTTGTTAAGACATTAGAATCAAACCCTGAAGGTGCAGATTCTCGCTCTGATTTTATCCAGATAGAAAATAAAGAAAGGAATCAGTCATGATGACTTTTAACTCGACCATCCCACTGCACAAGCTCCCTTTTTGTGTATATTAAGTGGGCTAATTAACTGGCACTATCAAAGATAGACAAGCTGTGTAAAACTGCATCAACTGCTAAGCAAGGAGAAACTTTGGATATCTCTTTTCTGCTTTGATTTTCTCTATAAATACAGTCTACATATCACATTTGTGTTAGTGCACTGCTCTCCTGTTTGTACTACCTTTGCAGAGCCCTGTCAGAGCAGATCTCACATTTCAGGATGAAGTTTTGCTTCACTACAAAAGCCAAGCAGAACATGTGTAACTTCAAAAGAATTAATTAATTCTCATTTTTAATCAAGGCTTAATCTTAATGTCTGCTCGGCACTATATGGCGTTCTGATAGAACATATGCGGGGATTAAATAGCTGAAAATGAAATGCTAATAAGAATGTATTCAAAGAAGAAGAGCAGCTAATGTGGAGATTTATACTAACTGTTGAATAACATGTTTCAGAGATAAATTAGTGCCATAAGTGTGCAGTTGTCAGTTTGGCTCGCAGAAGACATGGATGGTAAAATATTCTTTATGTGACATTTTAACTTTAATATGCGGTTATGGCTTTATTCAGAGTTCAGTTAAGTTGATGAAATTACAGGATTTCCATCAAAACACATTATGAAAAGAAACAGGCAGCTTCCATTCGAATGAATGGCATTGTTAATGGAGATAATGAATTTGAAGACGTCTCCAATCGCTGGTTTCATGTTGATAAATTTAAGTAAGCAGGACATGTTAGTGGACTTTTGCTCAGATGAATAATGCATGTTTCTTCTTTAACTGACCAATGTGATTTAAAGCTTGAAGAGCAGAAAAGAGACATGTATAGAAGGTCAGACCTTTACAGGTCCTTTTCATATATTCAGTGCTGGAGGATAACATGCATTTATTTGTAAAGTTTAATATGTTTGCATTATAATGGCTAAAGTTCACATCAGGGACCACAGTTCACAGAAGCAAGAAGTCATGCAAAGAAAACTTAAATCGGTGATCTACCTTATTTTTCTAATTGCCAGTGAATACCACAGAGAAATATATTGTCCCTGAGGAGCATAGAACAATTAAAAACTTCACTTGGTCCACTGCTGAACTGGTCAGCATGTTCCTTCATTACCATGAACAATAATATTTAAATATTTTTTTTAATTCCTTATTTTTCTCATATGATTCTTTGGTCTTTTGGCTTACATCATATCTCTTTGGTGAAATGCACTTGCATCTGTTATTAGTCTGGTGTTTTTCTTATTTTCAATGCAGCACTTTGAAATATTTGTTTTTAAGAGTTATGTAGGACTATAAAATGTACTTACTTACCTTTGATGCAGAACTTTAAATCTAACAGTTGTAATATGTAAACTTTTTTTAAGTTGTACACTTTTTTCTGTACATTTTGATCTGTTATGGGATCATTTTGGCTGTTGTTTATTAGTGTGATCAATTCACAGGCACAAAATAAATCAATTGACAGATTTTGGGTGGACACTATAGTTAAATAGCCAATAAAATGTATTCAATGTAAAAAATACATAAATAAAAAAACATACAAAACATTATTTTTGTGAAAGAAAAGTTGGCATTTTTGTTCATGTATACCTCATTTATGCATCTTTAAACTTTTATAGTTATTTTCTAATTTATTGTAGTAATTTTTGTGTACTGAAGTTGTCTGAGCAATTAAAATCTTTATGTGTAGTATAAAAAGATGACCTTAAATTGTGTGTCCCATTATAACAGAGATATTAAAGGAATATAGCGCCATGAGGACAGACAATACGCTATATTTATATGGAGCAATTTATGGCTCTTGAGAAAAATGTTTGATTTTTTTTTTTTTGGGGGGGGGGGGGGGGGGGGGGGAAGAGGGGTATTTTGTTTCCTTACAGGGCATATCTGTGCTTGTATAAAAGAGGGATAATCACATGCAGGACTTTTCTTGGAAATGTGTTCCCCTTTATGTAAAAAGGAGATTTTTCTGTTGTTCAGAAAGGTATATCTGTGCGGTGTTCTTTTCCTCCCATCACTGGAAGAGGTTGAGGGCGGATTAAAGTGAAGCTAATCTCCAATCCGGGCCTCCTCCTCCTCTTCTTCTCTTTTTCGTTCCTTCAGTTCAGCCTCTCTGCAGCTGCCAGGTTGCTGTTCCACTTCTTCTCTGCGGCGGCTTTTATTCATGAGGAAGAGGGACGAGGGGGAAACAAGCAAAATGAAAATGGCAGCTGTTTGTTTACGCGTTCCCACGACTCCATGCCAATTAAGCATCGTCATTCCGTCAGCCGCTTGTCTTTCCTGATTAGACACCCCTCAGCAGACAGGGCAAGAGAAAGAGAGATGGGGAGAGTGCGGGGCCTGCAAAGAGAAAGAAAAGGCCCTGAGAGAAGAGCTCCTGTCCGGTGACCATCACAAATAAAGGCCCGCTTTTTCGTTTTTGAACATTTGAATACATCTTTGTGATTATTTCAGCCATATTAGATTACAGGACACACAGATCAGCTCTGTTAGTACACAAGGAGCTGCTTGAAACTCCTGTTGCCCGAAGCAGGAGATTTCACTCATCATTATTCTTAATAAAAAATGATCATTTTCTAGTTTATCTTTTTCTCATTGGAAAATGTATATTTTCTTCATTTTTCATCTTTTCATCTTTTACAGTCACTGTAACATCATAAAAATTAATATGTGACGCAAATTCAGTTTAAGCACATTTACTGATTGAAAAATGGAGGACAAAAACTTATTTCCCAACCTAAGAGAGGACAGAGTTAACTCATTTTTCTAGATGAATTTTCATAATCCCAGCAGCTGATTTATGATAAACTTTTAGTTTTTTCTCCTCTATTTAAGTTAAAAAAAAATCTTAATACTTGTAGTACCCTGCTACTATATTTCTGAAGTGTCGATATCATATTATACCAACACATGAGCTATCGGATGATGCAAAATAGGAATTAAGACTGAATAAAACGAGGAGGCTGGAGATCTACTTACATTTGGGTTGCTACACGGAATTAATCCTTATTATCGTTTAAAAGTTTATTTCAAAATAAAAAGTCTCGGGTACTTTATTTTGAAATGATAAATAAAAATTAAATGCCTTCTTCAAATCACTTCTGGGCTTCAGTGTTTCAGTGAATAAAGGTCAAGGACATAACTAAATAAACAAACACAGGGGGGGGGGGGGGGAAGAAATCAATCAACCAATCAGTCAATTCCGGTCATGAATGCGCAAAACATTATACGCTAAACTTTCCACAAAAGCAAAAAGTACGACCCTCCGTCGTCTTAGCTAAGGAGGCATGATGGAGCAGGTTGGTGCTGCTGATGAGTCGTGATCAGCATAACGAATGTGTTTCTGGTTATTATTGGATTAGTTCACGCTTTAAAAAGACTCAAGAGACTCACAACATATGAATGCCACAACCGCTAAAACATGTGAATACGAACGGATGGCAGTCTTTTAGTGTGACAAAATCAGGTAAATATGAGTCAAAACCGATTCTGTATAAATAAATACATTAATTAATTAAATAAGTAAATTATAATAATAACAATAATAGTGTGTTTTGTACAAGGCCATATAACCTAGTAGCAGCAGTATACTTTCTATAGTGCGTGGTCTTCAGTCAGTTAAGTTCCACCCCCCCTCCCCCCCAAACTGCTATTTTTATGAAATTTGAAATGTTTATATTTCTTCTTTTCTTAAAAAAAAATCAGTATTATTTCCTATTAAAACAACTCACAATGAGGTATTGTTGTACGCTAACAACATATAAAAAAGAAAAAAAGTCTTTATACTCTTTATCTAGCTGGCACCATGCACAGCCTATGAGACAATGGGATCTTGGGCACAGATATGTAAGAGGCCCTTCACTCCTCCCACATAACCCTAATTGACGCTGATTCAAAGAACCGCGTTTATGTACCTCAAAACAAATCACTTGCTCTGCTTATGCCAGGCTGATCGTAACTGTTCTGTTACCAAAATCTCAGCCTGCTGAACTGTGTATATATTTTTATATCATTCAGATGGTGCATTGCACTGTGTGGTTGTATGTTGAGCCCATTGTGTCCAAATACGTTTTGATCTGGTGAAAACAGCTCTTGATGGAAACTGAAGAGAAATGTCAATTTGCATTTACACGTTTGTACGGCACTGCCAGGCTAAAAGGAGGCAGTTAAAAAGGCAGCTATAGTTATCTTGTCCCTCTTTGTAGCTGGTTGATTAAACTTCTAAAAGGAAATGTCAACAGAAGAACTGTCCAAGGATCTCTTAACCTCAGGCCCTTGGGCCTGTGCCTGGCAGGCTCTTTCGGGGATCCTCCCCTGGCTGAAATGTTAGCATGACACCAGTCACACTGTGAAGAAAGAAAAAACATGATCAACAGCTCTGAAAACACGTGCGATCAGCCTGTAGATCTTGGATTCGGGGAAGCGGTATTTTAAAAAGTATTTTATTGTATTCATGAAGATTACTGCACTGAACAAAAAGAAACCATACCATCAGCGAACAACAAAAAAACAAACAAACAAAATAAACCCAGAGTAATCCATTTTCCAAGCTTCAAGGCTATGATCACCAGTTTTTTACTTTGCTGGTGGCTATGTGCCCCATGTGAGAACAATATTATTTTTAGTTAATATTATGATATTTTTTTAATTAGCTTTTTTGATTTTGGGGGCCGTTAAATTAGTTTAGTCTTAGAAGGAGATAATGGTTTGGATATAAACAGACCCTTTCATAATTTTGACCACATGTTAGATCCTTCTCTCATCCCATTCAATATATGGATGGTTGTGAGGAAATGAGTTACCATGAAATCGCTTATTTGAAAGGTTTGGAGATTTTACAAGTACTGTACTTATTCACACAACCACAAGAGGTCACCTTAATAAATAAACACTGGTTGTTTTAACCGCCATCAAACAATTAACCTATACTGTCATTTTTGGGCTGATTCTAATGATGTCTTCCTTCCTCTGCTAGAGACGTCATGAAACGAGCACGCATGGACACAAGTATTCAGGTATGGAGAGTATGCTTTCAGTCTTTGTCGACACCCGAGACAGCTTTAATGAACATCCCTGTAATGAGGCCTGAGGTGCCTCCTCCCTTCTGTCTGAACAGCCTCTCCACCCAGACAACAAGGCAGGCTGCAAATATAATACTGCATGTATGCTTGTGGAGGGGCCTCCCTGTCTCTCAGAGCAAGATGGAAGGAGGTTCTGTAGTCAGGCCCAATCCCACAGCCACCTCCTGAGAGGCAGCCAGCCAACAACAAAAGGGTGGAGGTCTCTCTGTGTGTGAAAAAGTGCAGGGGTGGGATGAATCAGCTCCTTGACTTTGCTGCATCTTTGTGTTTATTTAGGACCACTTGTAAGTATTTTTGTATTTTAGTCCCAGGAGCTACACTCAGAGTCTTTAAGAAGCAGTGGAAAATTTTGGAAAAATAATTTCTGCTTTTACAGACTGAGCTAGCCAAGAGCAATGGTTTATTATGATGCTGTAGTAATCATGATATCATTCATGTATTTGCCATTTGCTGAGTAACTGTAATGTTAAATATATGCTGGAAAGAGTATAGATCACGCAGGCAAGATAGATAGTATTAGTAAGGATCTGCTAACACTTTTCAAACTTGTCCCCTACAATTTATGTTTCTATAGAACTAAACTGCAATCGCAAATATGTCCTAAAGAAAATGTAATTGCTACAAAATTACATTTTCTATCACTGTAATTGGGAAACATTATTAACCTATAAGGCAAATTAAAGCACACGCTGAATGTATCAGTAAAAACACATTTTTCAGCCAAAGTATCCACTTTAAATTACACCATTATGTAACCTTTTTATGGTTATGCAAATGCACTGGAAACACTTAGTTTATTTTAGTGAGAGATTGTGGTTGCGTCTAATAGAGGAAAAAACTCCACTTTTATTTACATTTAATCAAAATCTTTTTAATATCTCAACTAAATTACATGTTGCCTAAACCAAACAAGAAACTAAAGTGAATCCTGTCTTTGAGTGCTGAATAAACGTTACACTGAAAACTAGTTAAGAACTTTAGCCCTGAGCTTTTTTAGATGTCTCCTGGTTGAGCTGTTTGAGTCCAGTACGACTAGAATACAGAGAGTAGTAACTGTCCCGAAAATAAACACCAAGTGAGTGGCTGTGCTCGGGGTCACGTGTTCTAAATCGGCATTTTCTGAAATAAAATGTCTCCAGATGTGGACAATAGTTTTACTTTATCATAATGATGTGTCTACTGAAAACAGTTATACAATAGATTTTAAGAGGTTGCATTTTTCAGCTTTTGAAATATTAGTCTAGTCAATTTTTTTAATGAACAAAAATTAAGCTAGTAGTACTACTTCAGATGTTTGTATGTCCACAGCAATATTTAATTCAATTCTATTCTATTTATGTAGCGCTAAATCACAACAACAGTCGCTTCAAGGTGCTTTATATTGTAAGGTAGAGACCCTACAATAATACAGTCTAAAGTTCTTTGAGGTGATAAAGCCAGGAAGAACAGAGCTGAGCCAAAAGCCTGTAGCTGAAATGTAGGCAAAGTCCCTACAAAAGTTTCAGGAAAAGTTTCCAGTTGTCCAAACTGCTGGAGTATTAGATCAAGTTGTGATTTTTAGTCTTTAAAACTGTGATAGGGTCCACATAACTTCAATAAAGACACATCTGTCCTCTTTACTATGCAGTCTATCTGGAGGTCACAGTATTGCTGCTTGGTTTGAGAGAATAATGGTAACAGCATGTGAGTAAATCTACAGCTACCACTAAAGCATTTCTTTTTCTGAGTCCTTCTGTATTTGAAAGACCACTGTACTGCTGCGTATTACCTATTCCTCTTATGATATAATTATTCTCACCTAAATAAATTAAATAAACAAAGTTTAAACGAATAACTTGGCTTTGACGACCGGGTGAAGTTAGTGTGTTTTTCCCACCTCCACTATAAACTGCGGCTGGTATTTTCGCCGATTTTAAATATGTAACTGTGATTCACGCTCGTGTGTCACTTGCTTAACTTGGTGTAGAGCTGTCTGTTACTTCACATAGATTCCTCAAAGGTGTCGTTTATAATCAGGCCAGCATAATATTCGAGAGTCCCCCACGTTCTGTGCACTGCTGTTCTTCTCCAACAGCCTTGGAATGATGCAGAGTTGTTTGTGAGTGCATTATCATGAGAAAGCACCTCCGTCTCACTGCACTTATTTGACCTCTGACCTCCCCTTTGTGCCTCCCAGACGGCAAATTGCTGCGGTGGTAGTGGCGGGTCCCTCAGTGCTCAACAGCCCCTCCGGTCCTCGCGCCGGGGAAGAAGAGTGGGTGGGTGTCTTTCAATCAAGTTGTTTAATGCCAAAGTCAATTCCCATACACCCCCTTCTCTCCAAAAACACACACCGTCACACACGCTCCCACACTCTTAACCAGACAGGCTGGAGGACTCCGTCTCAGCAGCCTTTCTTTGCCACCCTGCTCCTGTCTGCACCCCCTTTTCTTGTCTGCATTTTAATGAAGACAGGGGGACCCATGGAAGGAACATGATTAGGGAAACCCTGAGTTGCAAGGCTGTTGCATGTGTATATCTTTGTGTATGTGTGTGTGCATGCGTCCACGTGTCTAGCTTTGTAGGCCTAATCCCACAGAGTTGCAACGGGATGAGAAACATACGCAGCATATTATGAGTGCGTCACAATCACGGCAGCATCAATGGTGTCCTCTGTTTTAACATCAAAGCCCAGGAATGTCTTTGTATGCGCTGCTGTTTCCATATGGTAATCACCACAGCTGCTTTTAACACTAAAGCAGTTTTGATTGCAATGATGTTGTTTTTAAATTTTTGTAGCACCATTGAAATGTGTTTTTTTTGTGGGTTTTATTTTCAAAAATGTGTACCTAATTATCATCCAGACAAGGTGGTGAGGATGTTTTAGAGCAGCAAAGATTAATATTTGATCAACTGTGGATTTTTTTTCCCTCAGTTGCAGAGGTTGCTTTTTTTGAAGTCAGTTTTTTTTTTGTTACGCTACATCAATTAGGATTGTACATTACTTATTTAATTTATCTTAAATCCACATTCAGACATCCTTCACTGAACTGGTATTTTATGGCAGCCTTTATTCCGCATTTTAACTGTTCATTTACAACAATCTTTTGACATTATTTCTTCATTTAAATGCAGTAATTTATTCTAGACATCCAGGTCCCAGCTATTGAATACATGTGAGTGTCATAGGGTCATGTAGCTTTAAAGAGCTGCTAACCATGAAAGAATTTCATTAGTCTGATGTTCAATGGAAAATGTTAATATTCCATTCTGGTCTCAATGTTGTTTCAGAGTCTTTCACACTGCTGAGAGTAAATCTTAAAAAAGAGGCTGATTATCTAAAAATGTATAAAAAAAAATTAAAAAAAATATCACATAGATAAATCCGCTTCTAGAGCCCAAAATATCACCTTCAACAAATCAAAGGGTCTATTCCAATCAAATATAGGAGGTTAGTGATCTCACACAAGGGCTGACATTTAGAAATGGAGCCAAGCATGTGTCAAACAATTAAACATGAGAAAGATTAAACAGCTAAATATTTTCAAGTTAAGTTTAAGGATGGAGAGCTCATTCTTAACTTGTTGATCTTGTTTGTTTGCGCTTCCCTTTGGTTGTTACCAAGAAAAAGAAGAAGCCCGGTGCCAGTAGGAAGGATTTACAAGTAGATATATGATCAAAGCTGTGAAACAAATCAAAAAAATGTTCACCAAGCAGATTTGATAGTGAGACGTGAAAAGTCAGCGTGGTCCAACAGAAATCCATAATCACCAGTTTTAGATTCCACATTAATGAATGTGTTTGTGGATCCTGTGGCTTATGCCAGTGTGGGCCCACTTATCTGCTAACCTGGAGTTTTGTTGGTTCTTATACATCCCTATTTTGCCATGTTGTAGTGGGGCCCTTCACCTTGAAAAGTGATGCTGTAAGAATATCCGGTTGTATACCATGAGAGAACTAAGTATCACTATATATGACAAGTATGTGATTTAGACTTTGTTTTGTCTCTCGCGTTTACCACCCATCCATATATGGTTACACTCGACCCGAAAGAATGTATTTCATTTTCTTTCTTTCTTTTTGTTTTTTTCTTTCCATTATGGATTAAATTATTACAGCTACTATTTCACAAGAATAATACATACATAGTTTAGATAGACTGCTGTATTACATCTGGTTGAATCTAGTGGATCTGTTGGTCCTTCGTCGCCTATTGGTTATGCTTTTAAGCAAGGTGATATTTATTAAATCAATATTTAAAACTGAGCATCCTCCTGACAAAATAAATTAGGAGTGAGAAAGAAAGAGCAAATGTCTACACACTTTATCGAGTGCAAGTTTATGTAATTGCTGTCAAAATCCCTTACCTCATACATCATAATGCCAGCACAAGTTTTTGTCGTATCCACTTGTAAGAGAACTTAAAAGTTATTTTCTGAAAAAGGTCTGAAACTAGCAAGTGGAAGTGGGAAACAAGAAGAAAAGGCTTTATTTTCAGTTTTAGAAAGAACAGGAAGACATGGTTCTTCAAGGGTTGCTGGAGTCTGTTGTTTGGGGGTTCAGTAGATTCAGTGGAGGCCAGGTGTGCTCTGAGTGTCTCCCTAATCATCAACACTTAGTCCTGATTGCTCATTGTCCTCAGCAAGACTAGAGCTGGCTGTAGGAGGCCATCAAAAGGTCCTCTGCCTTCTTCTTTTCCCAGGGGGACAGTCAGACACACATGTAGAGGTCAACTCACGAGCTTCAACTTTCCTCCTTTCCTCTTCCTGCCCCCACATCTCTAACCTGGGAGGGTTGATTCACAGCAGCCAAATTCCTTGCAAACATTAGCTCTCTGAGGTCAGTAAGTATTTCTAACAGCCTTAACCTGTCCCAGTAATTTAAGGATGTTTCACAGAGGAACAACAGACACAGAGCACACCCTCGGGTGCCTTTTTCTTTTCTGTGCCTCATCCCTGATATGTTCAGGTGGTAATGGTGGGGTTGAGAGTAAAATGGTTGCCATGACTCCCAGAGCAAAATGTCACTTAAGACCTTTATATGTGTGCCGATTTGAAGGAGAGAAGCAGAGTAATGACTTAAAATAGCTCAAGCAACCTTGTAGATTTGACCTTGGGTTTTGGTGAGGGTCCTAGGTTTTGGGCTTTTAGTGTATTCCTTTATGCAGAGCAGCTCGCAATGCTTGAGACAACACTGCATAACTCCAAGGTTATGTTTCTTTGTCTACATCCAACATTTCTCACTGTTTTCAAGACACAATCATGCATACATGTGCATACATGTGAAGGTGATTCCACTAGTCGGAAAGTTGGTGGTTTAATCAAGCAGATTTTCAGTGTCTTTTCTCTTTCTAGCCCTCTTCTCGTCTATTCTTCTTCTTCTTCTTCCCAACCTCTCTTTCTTTCTCTTTCCTGTCCCCCAGTCCTGGTGGTTTGATCTTTGGCTTCTCCGGTTATTTGTGCCTTTGGGCAGGACACTAAAACCTCCAAAAATGCCAGCATGTTCCTGAGCTAGGTAAGGTGATAAAGACCAGAGGGAACACAGCATTTCCAGGAGCTGGGCCACAGTGTGACTGCACTTGGCTTTATAGCTTTACAGGTGGATTGGGTCCATTTTTGTCAAGTAAATTCTAATCTGTATTGTAGTTTCTGGTTGAATTCAGTTTTGATTTATGTAAAATTAAATACATCGACTGACTGTAAATACATGGATAACCTGTTTGATTTTACTTGCTGATCTCTTTATTCAGTTATACTTGGATTAGCAATAGATTTTGATCAATTGAGCTCTTTATATTTTTAAAAACTTTTTTGTGATGTTAAATTTCTTTTCCTGAGCTAGTTTGGCTATTCATATCGTAGCTGCTGTAACTCAGTAATTTCCTTAACCTTTAAAATACATTTTATCTTATTTTATCTTATGAGTCACTGGTTTTTAAGTGAAAAATTGTACATGCTCTGTTATATTTTGTCTTTCCATTTTCTGTTCTGTTGCTGGTTTTTTACGTTTTTATTTTTAAACTTGCTTTTTACGTCCACGTTTACTCACTGTTTAGATTTAATAATAGTAATTACTGAAATGTTTCTGTAACGTGAGGGTAGGTTTTCTGATAAGCAGCTTGTCCAAACCATCTTGCATGGCAACAAGAGTGCTGACAATTTAGGTACTCTATTATAAAAAATAAAAAAAAAAGGATGGATCACAAGAGTGTGTTATCTAAGAGTAGGAGCAAACTTAAACTCAATGTCTGAACTGGCTTGCAAGCTTGACATCTTTTTGAACATGAAAATGAAGGGAGATGCCAACAAACTTTCTTTGACTGTCGTGGTTTGTGAGCTGGGGAGACCCACCTTAACTGTAGAGGTAGCATGTATCATACTCATATTTACATGATGGGTATCATAATGATGTATCAGAAAAATTTAATCTCACACACAGTCCAACTAAAAAAACAAACAAACAGAAACAAACAAACATGGGTTTGTATCCCATCTAGAACTGTTGGTTTTGATTTTTATCTATTTTTCATTTTTCCTTTTCAGTCACTGTTTGGTAATGTTTAGGAAACTGTGTCATGGTTTTGGGTTGGAATAGCTCCTTTCACACTAATTAAAAAGTTGTTTCATTTGTTAAAATATAATGTATCTAAATAAATCTATTAAGCATGTCTTGAACAGGCATCAGTAAGTGATGACACTAATATATATGCTCACTGGACACTTTATTAGGAACACCTGTTCAACTGATTGTTAATGCAAATATCCAGTAAGCCAATCACATAAGAACAAACCAGTGCATTTAGACACATCAGCATCAGGAAGAAAGATGATTTAAGTGACTTTGAAGGTGGTTGTAGGAACCAGATGGGGTCGTCTGAGTATTTCAGAAGCTGCTGATATGCTGAGATTTTCTCACATAAACATTTCAAGGGCTGTCTAGTCTGATGAGACTTGATTTCTGTTGTGGTATTCAGCAGAACTTAAGTCTCCATCTGCCTTGTACCAGTGGCCGACATTGTTGGGGATGTTTTCTTGGCATTTTAAAAGCCTGCCTTAGTATTGTCTATGACCACATCCATCCCTATATGTCCACAATGTACCCATCTTCTGATACCCAGCTGTGTGATGTGCCACATCACAATACTCCAATCATATTGAACTGGTTTTTAAACAGGACAGTGAGTTCACTATACTCAAATGGCCACAAATGTGGCCAGAACTCAATCCAAAAAGTGTTTCTGGGATGTAGTGGAACAGGAGATTTGCATCATGGACATGACTCCAACAAATCTGCGACAACTGTGTGGTGCTGTCATGTCAATATGGACCAGAATTTCCGAGTAGTGTTCCCAGCACCTTGTTGAATCAATGCCGGGAAGAATTCAGGCAGTTGTGAAGACAAAAGGGGGTCCAACCCGATACTAGCAAGGTTTACCTAAGTCCTATTTGGATTCAGAATGACCAAATACATGACACCACGATTAATATATTGCTGTTGATGCATGGGCATCTATCCGAAACCACAATATTTCCCATTTAATATGGCCTTACAGTGGTATGGCATAATATAAAGACACTTTGTAGTAAGTCAGAGGTCAGAGCCGTGTATTTTTTTTAACACATCAAACTCACATGACATCAGGAGGCAACAGTTTTGTATAAACAGCCAAAACTTCTACCATTTCATTAAAATGAAAATCACAGACTGTAGAGCACTTTGTACTTTATGCTTTGTATAGAACAATGTGTTTGACATCCTATTCACTTATGTTTTGATAGAGGAAAGCTGCACTATGGGCTCACAGTCATTCTTTTTCTTCAGTTTTATCTTATCACTAGGCAACCACATGCAACGATTTCAGCTGAATGGGCTGTGTGAGTGCTTACTTTGTGGACACTTCCAAACTGCATAAACAGCATGACTCTGAGAACAAAACTGCTAAGTCTGTCAGCAATGAGCTGCATTTAAAGAAGTGGATGAGTTTAAATTGCATAAAACATGCCTCTTTTCAGCCATTATTTTCCTATCCTAATGTTCTGATATAGTCTGTGAACACTTTTGGAACACAGTATCTGTTGGCTCATTTTGGTCTTTCTGACATTCCCCTTTCCTAATATAAGTTTTTAAGGGTCTTGTAAAGTTGAACCACAAACCAAAGCCTTTTGTTTAAAACTAACATAGCATAGCAGAAAATCTGGATACTGTGCACAAGAGTGCAGCATCACGATGGACCCGTTTGATATTTAGTAATACTTTTTAGAAAATGTTTCACTGTCATATTCAAAGAGGATTTTAAAATGCCATTATTCAAATTTCAGCTTGCCTTCTGTGCGTTTCAATCTAAAGTCCACTCTCATAGTTTACACTGCTAAGAAGAGGCAATGGTTAGCTAGTAAAATAATGCATAACCCTCTGTGCTGGTATAAAAGCTAATGCAGAAAAAATGGTTTAGTAGTAGGATTGCAGTTAATATTATAGTTTTATTTTTTGCCCTGCAATTTGGAAGATCAACAATCCTTTGCCTCCCTTCATCGTGGTGTTATTTTGTGCAATTTCTGTGGTTTACACTCGAGGTTTTAAGGGTATTCTTCATGTTGCCAAAGTCAAAAAAACAAATAATAGCTGTAGCTTAATTTCAAGCTCCATGGAAACAATATACAGTTTTTGGTGTATATGGAAATAGATTGGCATTTATTCTAATCTGGTCTTGTTGTACCCTCAGATTGTTTCACAATTTTAACCATACAGCCTAGAGTTTATTCCATAAGCTTTATCCATTGTGTGCCGATGTCCACTTGTGAATGGCCATTTAACCTAACAAGGATGTCTATGGACTGTGGAAGGAACCGACATGACGACAATGATGACACGCAAACGCGACACAGGCTGTTTATTTATTTATTTGTTTGTTTGTTTATTCCTTATGTGCCCAACTCTATTGTGGGACATTGGCATCTGTCAACAGCCAAATTGAAAATTACACATTCTTAAACTGCTTGCTGATTTTATTTCCCCTACACTCATACTACATACTCAAAAGCTGTTTAGAATAAGTATGTATGGAAATAGGACAGCTTTTGTCTGTGTACTCAAAAGAATCTTAATTAGAATCCAATTTTTTGTGGACACAAAGCATAATGGCACACAGACACACACATGCACATGCACACATCTACACATAGGCACGCAAGCACACAGTAGATGCTGGAGTGCAGCATGTTCAAGCATTTTTTTGTAATCATTACGAAATGCCTCTTTAATGTAAAGCACAGCAATAAGTGTTTAAAGTAAAATTAATATATATATAGTATGCTTGTGGATTTTTCGTCTGTATGTAACAATTTTGTAAATACCTGTCTGTTTGGATTTAAACTTTGGAAGCATAATTTACACTGAAAAGAAAACAAAATCACAGTGAAATGAAACTATATTGGAATGAAAGATTTCAAGGTTTTGCTTAAAACTTGATCCAGATCCAAATATTCTGTCTTAAGCTTATAAACATGACAAGTGGAGACAAGATGTGATAGTAATAGAGTGCATTTGTGAAAGGAACTGAATCCAACTCACCAGCATTATTTTCCCTCTTTTCTTCCCATATGCTCTTCTTTCCACTCTCTCTGTTCCCTATTTTCTCTCTCACACATAAACACACACACAGACACACATATGGGCTGAGCTGTGGTGTAATCCAATCAGAGCTCCTCAATGAAAGAGGGAGGAGGCATGCATGTGGATTAAGGTGTACAACAACAATCTTTATGGGATCAAATAAAGTGACACTGTCACTCTCAGACTCAGGAACTTAATCTACTTCCAATGTAGCTTCAGATTAATTCATGTATCTATCTATCTATCTAGATAGATAGATAGATAGATAGATAGATATGTAAACTGTGAAATGTTTCCAACTAACATGTAGGAAGTTGATATAGAATATATCATTAAAATGTTCATTTGTGGTAACAAATCTATCTATCCCTATATCTATCCATCTATATATCTATAGATATATATATCTATAGATATATAGATATAGATATATATATTAAATGGAGAAGGCAAGCTGATTTGTTGCATCCCAGTGGGACTAAATGTGAAAACGGCCTCTACGCATAGGTCAACAGTCCTCTGTCGTAGTCGGAATGCTGCAGAGTCCTGTGGCTTTTCATTCCAACCCTCTAATTAGGGGCTGGTTCACACCAGGGCCAGCAGGTGAATGCAATTAACTGCAATTAGCTGGTGAAACCGAAAACAACAGTACTGTGGCTGCAGAGTACTGGTGTCTGAAGACTGAATGACACTGATAGTAATAATACTGAAGACAATAAGGAACACTTGTATAGACTTCACATTCCAGTGTTAACACAGCTCGAGTGATACAAGCTGCAGCTTCATTGCATTGTGGTTCATTTCTGGTTTTTGGTTGTACGTATAAAAATGACTCAGTGTCTCTTGTGCAGTACGTTCCGCCATCTTTGACTAAACCTCAGAATTAAAGGATGGCTCTTGAAACAACTTCTGTTTGATTGTGAGGGAGTGACGTCACGTTCTTGACATTTACAGCTGACAGATTAGTGAAACCTCAGCTGTACGCACACAGCACATTTTGCTTCTACAGTAATCACAGCAAGAGAACAATCAGAATGGAAATGCCTTCTGTTTTAAAAATATATGACAACCTGCTCTGTGTATAAAAATGGATGGAAAAGTGTAATAACGGTCCTCAGAAAACTACTTCCATAAAGTCCATAAAGTCAGTTGATTTAATTATCTGCTTCATTTGTTTCTTTTTTGACTTGTTACCATGAAAATGACAGTTGTCTGCTTGTGAAACCAAGTCTCAGTTGCCATGACTCTTACTAGCAGAGCAACTGATGAGAAGTGTTAGTGGCCCAGTGATGTCACAAAAAGTAACATAAAAGAAGCAAAATTATTCATCCCACTCGTGACCCTCAGAAACCCGGACATTTGAAGCCGTTACAGAAACACATTAATGGTAATGGATTTAAAACAAATTGCTAAGCAGTCATATGGGTGTTTCATCTGGACACCCACTTAACTTAACGTGTAGGTGTGATGTCACCTTGTTTGTAGTAAATCCTTTTAATAACCTTAATTCAGAAAAATAAAGGGAAGGTAAATGGATGCATGAATGCAAAATAGATCAACCCAAGCAGTACTCACTCTAGTTTTAAAATATGCATGAAATGTGCAATATAAATGACGGCAGATTAGCAGTTTTGTCACCTTTTGTGGTTACGGACTTTAAGTCATCCACACATTTAGAGCCACACACCTGCAGTATAGATAGAATGCATTCAGCGCATGTAATGTTTGCATATGTATAATGTGCATAACAATACCCACATATAACAAAACAGAATCGCTCTCCATAAATTACAGAAAGCGCTTAATAGAAAGCAACAATCAATTACACTCTATTACCACCTTTAAATCACCACTGATTATGCGTTTCCTGTCATTCAGTTATTTCCCATGTGTTTGCGTTTTTTTTATTTGATTTTTTTCTTGAATGCATTCTTGTATTTTGAGAAAGACGGCGAGACAGCGAGAGAAGGATCCAACATGTCTTGGCTTGAAGATGTGGTTTTGTGGTCTGCTTCGCCATCAGGCCACTAAAGTGGATGTGTAGTAACACCAGGCATAATGCTAATCCTGCACTTCTCACATCTCCATAAATTAATTTGTGTGTGTGTGTGTGTGTGTCAGTGTATGTGTGTGTGCGTGCAGGCGTGTGCATGTGTTTCCCTCAAACATTTTGTGTGTTTTTGCATGTGTAGCTGCATTTGCTGCTCTCCACGCTCTCCTTCTCTCTTCACGTTCTCAACACAGTGCCAACATTCACACACACACATACACACACAGCCAGTTGCCGTGGCAACCAGGAGCTAGCATGAAAGCTGTGAGGAGAGGTGGAGCATGGCACCAGCCTGACAAGCAACTGCCACTGTTTGTGTGTGTGTGTGTGTGTGTGTGTGTGTGTGTGTGTGTGTGTGTGTGTGTGTGTGTGCGCGCATGTGAAGGTGATGCAGTAACGTGTGTTTTTGTGCATATTCCTGTGTTGACCCATAATGAGACAGGGGAGGAGGGGGATGGCGACATTAACAGCCTGAAAGAGTAAATAACAAAAGATGCTGTGTCCATTAACCATCGTCTGCTTTCCAGTTACACTTCACTGTTTAAATTCAATAATTAGATGTCACTTTATGGCTGGAAAAACATTTTCTCCCCCTTGTGAGTTTACACAAAGCTTATAGAGTATACCAGTTAAAAGTGTATTTAACAAAGGCTTTAATGTTACAGCTGTCGCATCCAAGTTCTGCTTTCAAGTTTATGTTCATGATTTCAGTAAAGATTGGAAGTAAACGCCCAAGGATTTGGGCGTTTACTTCCATTGGGATATTTAGTTTCTTGCATTGAGTTACACTGAATTTACAGCAGCTGCATGTTCCTGAGAATGAATTGTGACAGCAGTGATGTCAAAGGTCAAAGGGTTTTTGGCTCGAGAGTGAGGAAATGATATATTTTTTATAAAATATTCATTGTGCTTTTGAATCATACTTTTAAACCCAAATGGCCTGTTTTTGCCCATGTTCCCTTCAACATTGTCCATACAGTAGGAACAGCAGCTACATGATATCCTCAGTATTATGATCAGTATGTTAGATTACTGACTTGGCTGTGCAGACCTCTCAAATGAGTGAAATCAGAAAGTCTCAGAAGATGAACCAGGTTTTCCATCCCTCCTCAGTTTGTTGTTCTTAGCTTCATGAACTTGAACCTATATGTCAACAGTGTCCTTGAGCGACACACTGAATCTGCAACTGCTTCAGAGCGCCTTGAATGGCACCTCTCTTTTATCGGTGCGTATATATGTTTGAGGTTAATGAAAGGCATTTCAAAGCACTTGGGTATAGACGTGCTTGCTACATAAAAATACTGAAATGCCAAAAAATCCAAATGACAATATTTCATGCAGAATTTGTTATTCCCAAAACACTGAATTGCATTTAGCTGTGAAATGCCAGGGTTTCTGCTCCCTTTCTTTAATGTCTGCTTCTGGACATAGTGAAAAAATTGAGATATTGATTTAACTCTTTACTCAAGTAAAAATGAAAAAGTACAGGATTGGAAATCTACTGAAAGTACATGTGTAAAAAACTGTTTTTATCTATGAGTGCATTTCTCTTATAAAATAAATAACTTCAAAACATGCTTTCTCACTACTATCCCTGTCTGACACTGGTAATTCAGAAAGGCTGAATCTGCATTTTAGATATTAATCTCTTCGCTGCACAGAGCTTGGGGAGTTTGACCATCACACTGATTGGTCAGAGGTCGGCTTGTGGACATGTTGTGGTTTGTCTAGTTCATTTCAGGGTAACAAAAGCAGGCAATGACACCAATTTCCACCCCATTGACCTTCCATTGTGGGGAGGTTTGAGAGGTGACAAGGTCAGTGGTGATGCTATGTTTTATGGGTTGATGGTGGTCTGCCTGACCTCAGCCTGATCATAGAAAAGAAAACAAACATATGCTCTTTTTAAATTGACTCTAAATCACAAGGGACAACTTGTGAGGTTCCAGTTCATTAAATAGATTTGGACTTTCACTGTGGTTAAGATTATTTAGAGATGATGTAATGTCACAGCCTTTCCAGACCATAATGTTGAGATAGAAAAACCCACATTTCTCCATATCAGAACAGGACCTTTTATCTGTTCCTATCCCCAAATGTGATTCTAACAGATTGGTTAAAACGATTTAAAATAATATAACAACACTCTTATCAAAGACAGAATGTGACAATAGAAAGCTCATCTCTCTGTCATTAACAGACAATGATCAACTAATGCACATATTCCTGAGTATAAACCTTTTCCTCTCTGCACGTTCCCAGGCATTGCATGTCCGTATCCTAGTTTTTGAAACAAACTTTCCACTTTATAAACTTGTTCAAGTAATCTGAAAAGTCTTCCCAGAGTAGGACTTTTTTTTTTCTTTGCCTATCCAAACACTTCGGCAACCAAAAAAAAATTACTCTATTAAATACTGCCAGGAACTTAGTTTCACCTTTCTCAGGTCAAACCTCAGCTCAAGTTTGCCTGAATTTTTGTAGGAAAGCTCAAGGTGTCAGATGTAATGATAAAAAAATAAACTAGTAAATAATTATTTTTTTTTTAAATCCTGTTTAAGATTGTCTGCACCTGAAACAGTGTGCCAGCATTTTTGCATTACCTGTTGGCTAATTTAAACCTGCTATAAATTAGTTTACAAAGAGTCAAACATTTGCACAACATCCTTCTTTTCTACCCAGGACACCTTGAAAGTTTTGTATTTTTCAGTCATCAAATCACTACCAAAAGGATGTCAACCACCTGTTGAATGTACAACATGGTGTGCACAGAGCTGCTGGGCACTTATTCAGCACCTGAATAAGGGAATCATTGAATCTTTTCTTTTTCTAACATATAACCAACTTTCTTTTTGCTCTGAGAAACTATGTTCCCGTTTCCTTTTCACCTGTGTCACCAGCCAGACCAGTGCTTTCCTAGGTACCTTAACTCAAAAAGTATGTGGCGACAAATAACATATTTCAAGGTTGTAGCAGATTACATCTCCTTCTTCCATGCTGAATTGTTTTGGCATCCTAATGTAGCCTTTGACATGTGAGAGAAGCAGAAATAATCGATATAATTGACTTTAAAAATCTCATTATGCCATTGTTCTGCATATTTGGCAGAATCTTATTTTAAGTGTTTGCATATTCTGGATGTAAAACCCCAAAAGAAACAGATAGATATAACTCACGTTTTCTCCAAAATACTTAATGTAACCAAGTAATGATTCAGTAAAAGTCTCTTAGAATGGAAGTTATTTTGAAAATGGGGAAAAAATGTCTGTTCGGTAATGCAGTAATTCTGAACCTGGTGCTGAACAGTCACAGTATCAGTGATGTAAATGGTGTTTTACCCCCAGTGTCTTCAAATATCCCCCCAGAGTTTGACTTTTAAAAAGTATCATAGGAAATTCTGTCTTTTACAGCTAGAAGCTCAATAGGCGAGATGAGAAACTTCACACATTCAGAGGAACAAAGAAATCTTTAAGGTGTAAAAGCATGTTTAAAACAAACAGGAAAAAAAACATTAAAAAAATATTGATTAAAAGCACTCTCGTTTCTGTTTAATCTGCTAATGAAGGCCACTATAAAACAACATAGAAATTTAGTTT
Source organism: Aulonocara sp. 'chitande type north' Nkhata Bay (assembly GCF_057382095.1). NCBI lineage: Eukaryota > Metazoa > Chordata > Actinopteri > Cichliformes > Cichlidae > Aulonocara > Aulonocara sp. 'chitande type north' Nkhata Bay. The sequence continues at coordinate 19,846,496 of NC_141354.1, read as the reverse complement.
TGTCGTTGTTTAATAATGTACAAAAATCACAAAAGGGCAGTTGAAAAAAAAAAAGCTCAGTAACACTTCAGGATATTCATCTTACTTTTCTTAGCAGGGAAATAACCAGTCAATACTCATTACTTTATGTGTGTTATATTTTTAAATGATCCTTGCGGTGTCCCCTAAAATTGATAACATTTTAGTCAGTCAGCTCGTATATGACGAAATTTACAGCATGTTTCAAGATTGTTCACAGGTTATTCAGCCCACATTATTCCACATTTGTGTGCAGATTTTGATTTATTTCAAAGCTGTCAGACTAAACTCAGGAGAAAATATGTAAATATAGAATATTTCATTTCTTTGAATAATTCCCCATAGTTTCAAGAAAAGCCTGGCACAGCATTATACACCGTATATTATATACTGTGAAAATAAGGGAATTAAGTTAATTTGAGAAATAAACTGCATGTCTGAAGGTTCAAATATACTTTATAGTTAATTTACCAATACAAGTTTACAACATTCATCACTCGTGGGTCTTTTCTCAGCCTGAGCCGTTTCAAGATTAGATCACTGAAAAGACACAGTTCCTCCAACGTCCAGACAGATCCAGCTCTAAACCATCTGAGGCCACTGAATAAAACACATTTCATGCAAGTCACTGAACATTTCCTGTCCTTCATCCACAATGCCACCCACAGCCCACAAACACGGAGGCCCTCACAAGTTTAAAATCTCACGCATTACCATGGGAGCCAGCCAGATAAAACTCCACCCTCACTGCTTTCACCTTATTGCCTCTATGTGGCCCTGATATGGCAACAGAGGGACAATGGCCAGCTTGTGTGTAGCTTCAGATTTAATGCTGGGGAGTAAATGGTGATGTGGGGGTGCAGTTGTTGTTCCAAACAGAAGTGTAAGTATACTCAGAGGGTGTGGTGCAACTGTTAAAAAGCAGACACTGACAGTCGCCTTGAACTTGAACCCCACCCCCCCGAGGTCCCCTTGACCTTAGCTCTTTTCCCGTGCTCCTCTCTGCCCTCAGCGGTGGTGGCGGCCTTTGTTGAGCTGTCGGCATTAACTCTTCGCGCCTCTCTCTCACAACCAACTCCTCCCCACCCAACGCTCTGTCCTCCATCTTCCCCGGGGGCCAAGCCTCTTCTTCTTCTTCGTCTTCTTCTGTAACCACTTCCCCCTGTATTTCTGATTTTGTGTGTACCCATCTGCTCTGTGCAAACTCCCCACACTCCAGTGGGGAATTTTGTTTTCCCAGAATGCTAATCTGACCCCCAGGGTGGGTGGGTGGGGGGGGTGTTCATTCCCACATTCTGGATCTGGGATTTATTCTTTTGTTTTTAAGGAGAGAAGCACTGCAGGATTTGTCCTATCACAGGGCAAAGGATAACTACTGTAGGTATAAAAGCTGAAGTCTGTTACAGCATTATGAGCAAGATTTGTGATTAAAGCCATCAAAGAACTGATGATTTTCAGGAATTCTCCAATCTTTAATCTTCTGAACCCTGACCAGCATTTTAACTTTCACCCAACTGCTTCAATAAATGTGTACCGGATCCCCAAACGTGTCATTTAATTTTTACAAGACTATAAAACCACATTTAGCTTCCGTCTCCCTAGTTGCCCCTGTTTATAGGATTTTGCCTCCAAGCTACTCACGTTCCCAGGAGCTCTGCTCTGATTGTGTCTTGCACCATTATCATTGTTTTCATTTTTTGTCATTTTTAAGAGATTTGTCTCCAAAATTAGGACCTGTCACTGATCAAAAATGAAGCAGCTTTCAAAGGAGTTGCACTGCATTTTTGATTTTGTCAAAACACCTCCATGGTATGAACAACAACTCGGATGCTAGCGGGGGCAAGAAGACGGAAGGAGAGGAGGAGAGGAGCAGAGTGATTTAATCTGCTAATTTTTCTCAGGTCTTTTGGCTTTTGACAGGCAAGTGTAATGGTCCTTCAAGTAATGGAATCAGCCACTCAAGCAATACACACACACACTTGCTCACAGACGCATGCACACACATTCACTAGCTAAAAGCATGCCTGTTTTGCATATGAATGACATCACCGTAAAGTTTTCTGGGGAGGTTTTTGGCGGTTGGGGAGGACAGAGGGGGACGTGGTGGAGAGCAGCCCTATGAAAGGAAAAACATTAGTCAAATCACTTCCCGCTTCAGTCACCCGCCCCGGCCAAACTACTTGACATTCCACAACAGGGCTCGCTCGCCTTCAAGAAAAAGCATCCTCAGTGATCCGGACGTCTAACTCATCAGGCCTAAGCTGCAAGTTTTACTAGCCTCTACTGCTTGAGTATTTCTCCTTCATTTTATACATAAATAAGCTCCAAGTGATGGCTTTGGGGTGTGAGAGGATTTTAAGCTTAATGTTTTAACTGCTACCTGTGCAGATGACAAAACTTCAATTTGAAATGTCATCCTGCAAAGGTAAAAACCTTGTCACTCTCACTTTTTTTTAACTTTTAAGTTAGGCTGAAACACTGAAGGTCCTCGTTTACTGCACACAATTCTATTACCTTTCCAAACTCCATTAGCCAAACTGAAAAATGCAGGGATGTCAAGCTGCAAGCTAGATTATGGTACTGAGTTGCCATCCTGAGAAATACAAAAACACGTCAATACTGGTGTCATTTACCTCCCTTCTCTTATGCAGTCAAACATGATGTCACAATTTTTCATGTCAGTGAAACGTGAAGAGTAATGGGGGATGTCTAAGTTTAAACAGGAGTTTGGGTTAAATGTGAACGTTTTATAAGAGTGTGTGCTATGTAATCTCAGCTTCAAAAAAATGAAGGTTATTTTGTGAAGTGCAACAACATAGCTAACATCCAGTCATTTAAATATGATTTCAACATTACTAGTGAAAGTCCAGTATTCACTGTTTTGCTTAGGTTTGCTAAATAGTACTACCCTAACTTGTTTAACTTAAGTAAACTTTACTTAGTGTTTTTGAGGCAACAGGTTTGTGTAATTTTTTTCAAGTTCTGGGAACTAATCAGATTTTACAGTGTATTAGCAAATGATACTAAAAATATTTAAAGTAGAAACATTCAGAATGGAGCATAATCGATAAATTATACAGCATTTAATGCAGCAGTACTTATTTGTACTAATTATGCTCATTCATAGCACCTTATGGTGGTTTAACTATTTTTGTATGCTGTTACTAATCATCAAATGTTTGCATGTTTTTTTATGTTGCATCATAATATTCAAAGTAAGCAGTATCAAGATTTTCAGCTCGAAAGTAATACATCGTTTCCCTTTTGAAATGTATAGGAGCAGAAGTATGAAAGATGCTTTTCCAGAAAAGGGAAAATCATTAAGTCAGTGTTACTGGAGTTCCCATGAGTCTCCTTATTTGGCAGCTCGAACCCCCTAGTTGTCAGATTTCCAGATTTCTTCACTACTAGGAACAAAAGCATTGCCAAGCACACAAGAGGAACATCGTGATACATGGTTTTCCAATCATATGTTCTCTATTTAGAAAAGCAGTTATTCAGACTATTTTTCAAATGAAGAAATACTCGTTCCAGTCTGACTTACAGACCCGCTGTCCATTCCGTCTGCCCTTTCAGCTTCATGATGGTAATGTATTTATAGGAAAAATAAATCATCTGATAATCAAAGTGGAACAATCGTGTTTAATAACATTTAAAATTTTATCTGAATGGCATAAGCCACTTTTTACCCATGCGAACACTGTGTGTGTGTGCGTGTGTGTGCAAGGCGCTAAAATTTGATCCTCTAGCTGCCACTCGTCAGATTGCTTATCAAGAAATCCTTCAATAATCTCCACACCGAAGAGACCAACTCTCCGCTCACACACACACACGTCCGTGGCTTTATTCTTTATTTATTATAAATGAAACATCACGCTCGACAACATATCCTTCAGAGCTTCTGATGTCATTTTGTCTTTGCTCTATGAACAGAATGACCAGCTGCCACACTGCGAAGCAGCTCACAAAGGTGGACAGATCTGGACGGACACCCACTTTTTCTGGCTCCAGCTACGACAGCATCCAAAGACACACACATCCTCTGTCCTTGCAACCAGTTGCAAACATGTTTTCCCCCCAAAATCACACAGAATGGCCTCCTAGGGTTGCATTCCTGCATACCAATGCAATTCTGAGCAACTTGTGAAAGTTCATCACAAAGCATCACACCAGTTCCAAGACCTTGGACGTGCACCAAACCCCGCCATTTCCCACTTTTGGACCCCTCTTGTCACCAGGCTCCTTGTGTTCTCGTCAATCAAATTGTTCTGCGGACCCCTTTGCAGTTTTTCTTTAAATCTGCTCCAAGTCATGTTAATGTCATTGAGACGCCATCTTGGAATCAATTTCTTCAGTCTCATGATTGGCCGTTGTGAGCAGCCATTTTGTGCTATATGTCAAAGGGAAGCCACACCCCATCGCTATAAACACAGCTCCCCAAACACAAGACTTACTGTCATTTAGGATGCCAACTGCACAAAGCAAAATGCGGGGTCAACTTTTCCGTTTTTTACTCAGCGGCCCGACAAACCTTTAATTCTGAGCAGCTAGAACTTTGACTGTGATCCAACATGGCTGCAAACGACAGCCCGGTTGTACGCCGTCACTCCAGCTTGCTCTAGTATGCTTAACATTGACACTCAGTTCATTAAAGTCTATAGTGCTTGGCTAATGCAGCTTGCCTCTTGGCAGAATGACAAAAACTGTGAATCAGATTATGAGGGCCATAACACAGCCAAGAAACACAGAGGGCGAGTGGAGTTGTCACAGAGGACCATGCTAGCTCTTTGGATGTTAACGCCTGGGACATAATGTAATTGCCGCCTGCCCTGGTTAATAAGGGCATTGTAATATTTGCATGGAGCTGCTGTTTATGTGTACTATGGCTCATTTGAACGTGCAGCGCAGCTGTAAACAAGAGGAGAGTAGCTCGTAAAGCCTCGGCTGCTACAAACCGAGAATGCAGACACCCATGGGGGTGCATCGAAGCTGCGTTAAAAACCTCTTTCATTGAATTACATGAGACTTCATAAAAGAGAGGGAATGAATGAAAAGAGCTGCCAAATCAACCTGTACTGTAAAGGGTTACATTTCATTTGTTTTACAGTGGGATTACCCTTTTTTACATGACAATGCTAATGAATTGTGAGGGGCCCATATGTCGGTGTTGGCGCATTCGCCATATGTGGTGTCAGACAGCAAATCACGTAGGGGAAGTGTTTTGTGCAGCACACAGTAGCTCGCAAAGCGACAGCGCTGCACACAGATTATCACAATCCAGGGTGAGGGTGCTATGGGTTCTTTATTTTCCCCAAACTTGGAATAACAGCAGGTTAAATGACATGTGGCTGGCTTATTATTCATCATCATTCATTCACAACAAACACCAAGGTTAAGATTTTTATTGGTTACTAGAGAGAGCGCCTTTGTCCTGATTAATTTTACACCAAAAGAGGACAGAACTGTTCTGTTTCTCTCCAGTGTAGGTTGCGTATGAACACCCACATCCCTGATGGTGTTTAGAAAATCGTTTGATCTCGGGGGAATTGTTATAATCTTTTCATTTGGCAGTGACGATGTGCTGAAACTGAACTGCGGTAGATTTCTCTGTAGATGTGACTAAAGCAGCAAAATCATTAAGGAAAAGCACATTTAGGTTTTGTTTGTTTTTATAGATTTTTCCATTTTTAATTTTAGAAAACTGTAACCTCTTCTGTCTCTCATTTTAAGGACAGTTATTTACATTTATATTTCTTTCTTTCAGTGAATTACATCACTGCTGACCAGGCTCAGCCACGGCTCAAGGACACTTCAGCACTATATGCGGCTGATTAATGTACTTTTCCATTTATCACTAGACGATCCTGCCAGCCAGCGATATGCAACCAAAACTGATCAAAAGCATGCACAAGACATGTTTCATTGTTTTCATTGTAAACCTTTATTACTATTTCAACAGTTTTCCATACAAAGGCACGTGTGGTGAACACTCATTCACAAAGATGAGATTGCATAATACAAACATTGTTGCTTATATAAACAGTATGCTATTCAAAGCTAAATAGATATATTTGATCTACATTTAAGGAAAAGGGAGATTTAGTGCAACTGATTTAATTATTTTAGACCACAATTCATGGTTTTCAAGCCTCTGGACTGATTTCAGAAGAGTGACTTTTTTTTGCTAGAGATTAAAAACATAATTTCAAGCTTATCCAGGCAGATAAGTAATTGTCTTGAGCACTGGGATGTGCATGATTATCAAAAGAATACATTTTCTAAATTAGGCCAAGATAGTCTCCCTTGAATCAATTGCAAAAGCGCTGCATAGACATAGATTGTCTAAAGTAATATTTAAAAGATTTGCATAGATTATCAATCGTAATAAAAAATTTGCCACTTCCCAAAAATTAATATAGAATGAATTAGGCCCTGATAGTACTTGCCTTATTGCATTTGGGTGCATGTGTGTGTGCGGGCGTGTGTGTCGCTGTGTGTTAATGTCAAGAACAGGAAATTAAGGCAGTGTTTGAAGCCAATGTATTTGTCATGTCTCACCCAAAGATGTATCATTACACTAAAGCAGGTAACTATTATGTGCCAAACTGCTGTGCCTCAACGACTGCTATAGGGAGCAGCTTTTAATAGTGTGGCATGTTCTGTATACACGCAGAGCTACTTCCTGCTGATCAAACACACTCCAACCATCAGGAATATTAAATGCTTGAGTCCACATTTACTCAGACTCTGGCTCATGGCTGCACAGTCGAAAGCTGCAAATATGAGATTCAATCCATCCACTGATGAAAATGCTGTATCCTGTCATCTGTCACACACTCACACACACATCCTGACTGTAATTTCTGTTTCACTATATTAATAACTGGAACGTCAGCACCTCATAAACCATTTCTCTTGATGATGTCTGAAGGAATTTCTGTAAACTGATGGCTCAAAACATAATCCAAAATAAATATGAAAAGGTTTTTTTCCCCTAAACAATAAAGAAAGGAAAAAAAGAGAACAGTTGCATAGAGTATAAAGACGACAGCTCACTCCTTCGCCATTGTGTCAGCTGACACACGGAGCTGTCCAATCGCAGTGCAGTATTATTCACTGCTGCCGTGGGTCTCACATTCACATGTCTTTTGAGTCCTAGCAACTATAACAAAAGAGAAAATGAGCAAAATATGGGCTACAAATCATCAAATACAACCTACATTAAGTGGAGCCTATGACAGCTGAGGACAGATTATATTCCTTCATGTCTAAACAATATTTTTTTACAATCAAATATAGGATAATAATTACAAAATTCAGTGCCACATCTACAAATAAAAGAATTAAGAGTCACAATTATCAAGCAGTTCCTCCAGCCTTCGGGCTGCTTATTTTCCAACGAGTCCCACAGGTTTCCATGATTGGAGTCCACGATGATGTTTGCTCAGTTAAAACACCAAAAGTCATTCACAAGCAGTCCAGGCTGAGTGTTGGTTCGAGCGATGCATCAAGGAGACATACACAGCGTTCCACAGTTATGGCAGGAATCACTGCCGGCTCGCATGCAGACAGCATCGCCATCCTCCGTGTTTACTCCAGCTAAAAGGCAGCGAATGAAGGAGGAGTCCCACCGTCCTCCTTTTGTGTGCTCTGTCCATTCTGGATCCCCCTGCACCAATCACATTTATCTAAAAATAAAAAATAAAAAAAGAATGAGTCAAAACACACCTTGAGGCCAATCATGTGAATGTCAAAACAATTATTTGAGACAATGGACTGTGAAGTCCAATTTATGTATCAAAAGAAGGCTTGTTCTCAGTGCTCTTTAAACATGAAAAAAATACTTATTAGGTTTTTCTTCCTTGTGTGTCCTAAATCTGGCCGAGTTAAGTACAGCTTCGTGTACCAGCCAAGGGGATTGAGACTGAAGTTGAAAGGCCTTAACAGGAGCCTGGTACGCTACAAGCTGCTAATACAAAGAGGAAGCATGTGACACACCCTAAGCTAGGCTAAGTTGGACTTCAGAAGACCATCAAACCCCCTTTTCTGTTACATTTTCGAGCAGCTCAGACAAGCAACTTAAAATATTATAGCAGGTCACCAAGTTCAGAATTAGCCAATAATGCGTCCATCTAGCTTAGATCTAGCTTAAATCAACAACCACTGCGCTAATTACCATTGTCTGAGCTATTAACAAGCATCACGTTAGCCTTGGCATTTAGCATTACGGTGTGAGGGTGCTCTCTGCCAGTGAGGAAAGAGTGGGGGCTGCAGGGAGTGGCTAACAGTAGAGGTTGGCGACATAAAAGGCAGTTTCGGGTATTGGTGTCGCTTTGAGTTATTGGCATCATGGTCTTGTTTTGTTGAGAGGACTACAGTGAATAAGCTTGTTAATGGTAAATTTACAGCCCCAGCATGTGGCCTAATAAAACCAGGGGATAGAGAGGATGATGAGAATGATTGCCATTGCCATTTTGTGTGTGTGTGTTCAGGAGGGTGTGTGCGATGGCGATGAGGAGGGGGGTGTAGTTAGAGAAAAGGGAGAGAGAAAAGTGGAAGGCGCCGGTAATTAAGAGTCTAAAAGAGTGTGAGAGAGGCGCACACTGCTCAAAGCAAACTTTGAGCCTGGATTCCTCACTTTTTATTTATGCATCCCGACTTGAACCCCCCTCCTCCAACTTCACTCTCTCCCCCCCCGCTCTTTACTTGTCTCCCCTTGCTGAATGAATAGCTATCGCAGTGCTACAGTGTCCCACACTGTCTAGCAACACCCTCCTGCATCCTCCAACCTTTTTTCAACAGCACCCCCCTCCAGTATGGTCCTGAATAGGGAGCCGAATTGAGCAAACAGTCAGGCTGTCAGCTCAATAGGAGGTCTGGCCGTGAACTTGAAGTCCTTCCCAGGCCCCGAGCCTTACATTAGGGTAGGAGGGGTGGAGATGGTTGGGGAGACAAGAGACGGTGGGGTGGGGGGATTGGTGGAGATGGGGGTTTGCAGCCAGACTTTTGGGGGCCCCCTACGTGCCAGTGTTGGGGGGACCCCTGCCACCGAGGTTCCCAAGCCTGGTGCTCTTGCAGGAGCAATGGGGGCAGGGTGCCCCAGCTGCCTGCTAACCCTCCCCTCCCCCTGTAGCACTCAGTCTGGGCAGGAGGGGTGCTGACGGTGGGGTTTGTGCAGGCGGGACAGTGTCTGCTCCCCTGCCAAAGCTCCTCTAGACCCTCACACACACTCGCACAAAGACGCACACATGAATACACTGATCCAGACACAAGCCGTGCCCACCCCCTCTCCTCTATCAGCTCGCAGGCCTCCCAGGCTTCTCATCATCTCATTAGCCAACGCCAGCCACTCCACTGTCTACTGTTTGCATTGTTTTGGGCTCTGCATAATTTACACAGTAAATTGAGAATGGCCTCGGCCCCCTTTGCTCAATCTACCACCTGTTTATAGAGGCCTGGCAGTGATTAGTGCACTTTGCGTTTGACACAGTTACCACAAGACTTCTCAGGAAAGCCAAGCGACTCCTTCGCTTAAGGCGGCATCGTCAAATATTCAAATTAATTAAGCTTAGTTTGACCTAATTGGGGAACTGGAATCATTAACAGTGTATTCTGTCTAAATACAGAAAATTAGTGATTTAATTTAAAGAACACATATATATATATATAATTGAACATTTTTGGCCAAATTATTTAAAAGAAAACAAAATTTGATGTTAAGATGTTTCCTGTCTTTGCCAAGTCTCCTTTGCTGTTTTTACCTTGACTTGGGGGTTGTGGCAGTTTCTGTTAGCCCCAGGCATCCTACTATAAGTTACCATTAGCACAGTCTCTCTGACCCACACGCCACAGACACAAACAAAGGGAGGTTTCTGTGTTAAGATGACAAAAGTAAGCATTGTTTACCAGCCATCTTACTTAATCAAGCCCAGCTAACGCTAATTGGTGTTTTGGTTTAAGCGGTTTTCAACGTTGGGAGCTCCCCGGTTGAAGAAATGCCGCACCACAACGAGCTCATGCAAGGAGAACAATACTCAACTTGTCTGAGCACCGACTGCCCTCCAATACTCACCACTCACTTAAAGAGAGACTTTTCAGTACTAAATCTGCCTATCATGCTCTTACAACTTCACCATCTTGTCTTTATTTTTTCTCTCTGCCTCTTTCTGCCTCTCTCCTGCTTTGTTTTGGGCTTTTTATGTGCTGCAGTGTCCCTGTAAAAGACTATGAATCATAACTTCCACTCAACCGATGTTGCCCACCTTGACATTTCTTTTGACCTCATTTAAAGAGCTGAAGGGAGATTTTTAGAATTATTTTAAAAAGCCATACCTCTGTCACAGATTACTGTCAAAATCATTAAATATTATATCACAGTTTTTTAGGTTCAGTGACTAAAATTTTCTTACTAAGCTGCTCAACTTATGGAGTAATCAGCTGTGCTTGTCTGTCGTCCAGAAGGCACGGATTGCATCGTAGCTCCAAAATGGCAGGCGCCGCCATGTCGGGGCAGGCATGTGAGGATGGCATCAGAATTCCCAAACGGGAAAGAAAAACTTGCGCTTCGAGGACAGATGCCCACTGAACGCCTCCTGAGAGAGGCATTGAGAGCGGAGTGATTTAATGTGTACGCACATACAAAACACGCTCCACCCACATCAACCCTCCCCTCCTTCCCATCAGCGCATCTCATGAGTCGTGCAATTAACAAACGTATCAGAGGCAATTAAAACGGAGGGTACATCACGCCGGAGAAGGCGCGAGGGCACGGAGAGATGGAGATATTGCGATATGATGGAGAGTCAGGGAGGTGCCAATAGAAAAATGAAGCATGGCGGGCGCAGTGGGTTTGGTGTGTTACCTGCGCTGACTGGTCTTCCCACTTCCATTTCATGCCAGCGTTGCTCTAAGATGGTGGCGCGGGCTGCGTTTCGCTGTACAGGAAAAAGGGGCAGTCTGCTGAGGATGGAGTGGATGAGGAAGGGAAGAGGAGGAGGGAAGAGGCAATGCAGTGGAGGGTGAGGAGAGAGGGAGGGCAGAATCAACAACAACCCCTCCTCCTTCTCTGTTTTTCAGTCTTCTTTTGCCAGCTTTCCTTCAGTAATGTGGTAGCCTGCACAGAAAACATAGATGGAGAAATCAGAGGGTAAAATTGAACATTTAAACTATGTAGCTTATCCACAAAAGCACACATGTACAGTTCACAAAAATATACAAACACACGAATGCACGCGCGCGCACACACACACACACCTTTTCATGTCTGTTCTCATGGTACAGTCTGCCCCTGAGCATGCAAATGACTTTCATTATGTAAATGCATGCAAATCAGATCCAACCATCTGAGAATCAAGGGTGGGAAAGAAAAAAAAACTAGACACAGAGATTGAATAAAAGAAAGAAAGAGAAAAAGCGACAAGAGAAAAATCCTTTTGAGTGGCAGGAGGCGGTAAGTTAGGTAAACGTTCTGCTGAAAACAACGCCAGACCAATTGGGCAAACACGATTACCTTCTTTTATTGTGTCTATGACCTAATTTTTTCATTCAATTTACTGCATCCTTGTTTTTTACAGAATGCAATTTTTTTTTCCAGGTTTTTGATGTTAAAGGCTTTTCCTGCATAAACAATATATCACCTAAAATTCAAGAACAGTTAATGTTTTAAATCCACCATTCCACCGCATACTTTGCATCTGACACCTGCAGTTAAGCATGGAAATAATGGAAATAATGTAGCATTTCAGCATCGATAGAATTATAAACAGTAGTTGAGTACTTTACATGCTCACCAGTTGAGCTAACTTGGATTTCATGTAGCAAATCTACTTTTCCTTAAGCCTTTAAGGCTGACTTAAAGTCTACACTCTAAATTTAAATAGTGTCTCTGCAGCATTTCTCTATGTTTCTATGTGCATCCGTGCAAAATAATAAGCACGACTAGCTTAAAGCAAGCCATTAGGTGGCTAAATGTCATTAACACTAACACAGAACAACCACTGTGGATTTCAGATGAAAGGGGGAATTGTTAATTGTTTAAATCAGCGTCTGTCTCTGCCACAATCCTTCCCTCAATTACCCACACCTGCACATGCAAACCTGGGAGTCTAAAACAAAAGTAGCACAGTGCAGCCAGCTTGCTAAGTTCAATATTCCCAAGCAGGTGGACTCTGTATCTTGCATAGTTCTTGAACCCTATTCAAAGTAATCAACAAAGAAAGCTGACTAATCGGTGAACGGACCATGCTGTCTGATTTTACTAATACTCTGAGCCAAGCAGAAAGGATCCTCCATTAGCCAGAGAGGAGGGAGCCAGCTTTTGTCTCTGGGTGTCAGTAGGGGAAGGCCACGTCTGAAATTGGAATAAGGTGGTAAAACCAGGGGTGACTTGGAGTGTGAGAGAGTTGGGGTGGGTAAGCAGGGAGGGGAAGGACTACAGGGGTGGGGTACTGCTGAATGGTGGCAAACCTCTCCTAATTGGCACTTGACATTTTTTTGCCATTGGCACTAGAGTGGGCCAGCTTTCAAGCCCTCTCTGGGTCCTTGTTGGAAAAGTGCCTTATGCAAATATGGCGAATGGGCTCTATTGTGAAGCCTCTGATATTAACAGCTCACGCAACAATGAAATTGTGTGCTTACTCTGGACTCGTAGGTGTGTGAGAGAGAGCTAGACAATGGGAGCGGGAGCAGCTTCAGTCTGAACAGACCCTCCATCGGATGCTTTGCCAAGTCATTTCACCAGAATGGGCTTTTCTGAGGACCGAGGCTCTCAGTAAAAGCTTTATTAATGACTGAAACAAACAAATGCATGCACTGTTTTGCTCTGGCTCTGAGAGTGTCTCTATTTGTACTGATGCTGAATGGCTTGATTTATTATGGTTGAAAATACTGAAGGTATGTACAGAAAAGGCTTCATTCTCTTTAAATGATAGTTCCCCTCCTAAAACATCAATGTCTCAGTTCTAAATGTGAAAATGTATTCATGCTTCTGTGCAGTGCCGCACTCCCTCTGATACTTCTTTCTTCTCCGTGTGCCCGCATTGTTTACCCTTAACTCGCTCCCTTGGGTGAGCACTGCTTGAGTTCTAAAGATATCTGCAGAATCCCTTCGGAGAAAACTTGGCATGGGAGAAATGTAGCAAAACTAAGCTTTGTTTTCAAATGCAGTGAAAATGATAAGAGGCCTGTGCTGGACAGCTCAACTAAAACTTCTAAGTCAACAAGGTCTGAGGCGCTCTTGTCTTCTGACAACGCAACACAAACGTAATTTTTACATCCATGCAACTAAAAACCAACAAGGAGACAAACAGAGCAAGTGGGTAAGACAACGACAGTCACCCCCCGTGTGGTCCGAGCTCAGTCAAAGTACACCTGTTACTGCTAAGTTGCCAAACTTAATCTCCTTTGTCTGAGGAGGCCCATTGACTTTTGCAACTGCCCAAGATACATTCATTTCTATGCGTGCATAAGGGGGTGGAGGGAATGCCAGTGTTGTAGAAAATAACAGGGTCTGTCCTTACACTCTGGCCCAACAGTGAAGCCATTTTCCAAGCCCTGTTGGTGTGTTCCGTCAAGAGAAAGAGAGGCAGAGAAAAGGGGCCAAGAATCACTGGGTTATTCAGAAAGCTGTCTGGCTGCTCGGACCCGGCAGGCCTGAAAGGGAGGCAAAGGGGTGCATTGTCCCTCAGTGACAAGTGGACTAGCTCTATTGACTGTAAAGTCTACTTATGGGGGGGCAAGTAGGACCCGACCACAATGGCTGTTTTTCTATTTGACACTTGGAGTCTAAATCTGCTTGCCCAGTGCATGAAAGCTAAGACAAACCCACCACCCTCCTCCTTCTCTTTCCTCTCCCTGGCTGCTTTCCTTTACATGCTTTCTCCTCGCGCCCTCTTTCTATTTCCAACACTGCCATGGGACAGAGAAAAAGAGAGAGCAAAGGCCCTAAGGTGTTTTTGAGGAACTCTCCTATCTTTATGCTGTTTTCAGGCAAGCATAAGCTAATACAGTTTCTGCACTAAGTTCCCTAGTGTGAAGTGTTAGTGATATAACTGTGCCACACACCGAGCCAGAACAAAGCATTTGTACCATGACATGCGTCTCCCAGGGCACTGCTTAGGGTATAAACACAATCTGTCCAAGACTTCAGTTCCCATTTAGACCCAACAGTGTAACTGACACAAAAAAGATGCAAAGGGAGAAAACTATTCTCCACAATGCACAAAATGTTTCTGCCTTACACCTGTTATATGCTAATTTCATAAATACAAACCACACCTGTGTAGATATACAGGAGTCTGGATATTGGGCACGCACAATCATTAATCTATCAGTTGCATTATGTGATAAAAAGCCCTACATACAACGCTGTAAAACTAAAGAAATAAAGGGGAAAAGGACATGTAGGGACGTAGCAACACAACAGAGAGAGAACCAGGTACTACTTTGCCATCCAAGAAGGTGACATCTCTGGCTGTCACTTCCTGTCAGGGCCCTCGTTCCTCTCTCTTACTAGCAGAGCCCAAAGCTCAAGTGTCACACTCAGCACCTGCAATGCAGCAGGCAGGCACAACCGCAGGGCTCGAAGAGATTGACATTGCGAGGTAAGGTTGCCTCACAAGCTTTTAGTAATTTCACTTCAGTCCTGCACAACTGTTTAGAATTTGTACCCTGTCAAGCTAAATATATCCAAACCCGAGGGTGATGTTTTAGCTGCACCACAATGAGATAGCACGCCACACGTGGAATTCGCTATGTACCACCAGAGCTTTGAGACCTAGGATACAATTCTTAGTGGCCTTTCTCAGCAGGAGTAACCCTCCAGCTTTGATGGGCAGAACAGAAATCACACCTTCAATCAGCCATCAGAGGCCTTGAGGTTGAAGATCTGATTGACCAATTACTCCTCACCATGAGTCCAGGCAAAGAACCTAAAGGCTGAGATTGTTCTCCTTCGCTCACTCGTGGATCTTGTCACTAGGGGTACTTTCTGCTTGATTGCCCCTGGACCACTCCCCCTCTGAACCCAACACGTACACACAGCAGCATTCAGTGAGATCCCATCGGGCCTTTCCACATGGTAGCACCTCATGCAATGGAGGCTTTGCCACGGCCCATTCACAACCAAGCCAACTGTCACGTCAAATCAAACAACGGCCAGGACCCCAAATTAAACATCTTTTCATGCAAAAGGAAAAAGGGAGTAGGTGGAACGAAGAAGAAAAAAAATCAACAACAGCTAACTTAACAAAACTGGCCTCAAACAAATTCTTGTCTGTGCGCTTAGCTGCCAGTGGGGCGTTGGGAGACCAGATTAACTCGGAGGGACCATTCTTAACTCACACAATCCAATCCAAGTTGGAACATATGTATAATTCATAGCACCGTATGCAGCTCAAAGGCCCACATTCTTTTCATATTGCATGGTCTCTTAATGCCAAAAATGCAAGCAGTAAGACTGAATTACATGGAGACAAATAAATAGAGCGTTGTCCAAACTAGCCAGTAAACTGGCAAGTCCTTTAGTCACTTGGTGTTGGCTAATCAGAGACCAGTTACTTTGGTGAATCGGTGTGGGGTTGTTGTTTTTTTTTTAGCAAGCTTGTCACTCCTAACCATGTGATACTAAGTCTAAACCCATGCATGCAGCCCCACACAGAAGGATCATGGGGCTTATTAGATTAAAAGTGATCCTGTTGTACCAACCTTACTGTTATGGATCACTGCCACTGGCTACAGAGAGCTAAAGGAAATATGTGTGGCAATGTCCCATTTATTTGTACATGACTAACAACGATACCCAGCATTACGAGCTGCGGATGGATCAAAAAAGGGGCCTCAGACTTGAGTTTAACAAAAGGCACACACATGTATTCACACACATTCCATCACCAACAGATAAGACACAAGAAAAACATGCAGCCTACCTTTTGTTGCATCGCATTCCCGTCTTCTTTAAAATGTAGTCCATTTTCTTCTCTCGTGTTACAATTCTTCTGGCAAAGTTTGCATTTTCTTGTAGGGAGGCGCATTTGGGGTCTTGATGCCTTTTCAGGAGTGTAATGGGATTCTTGTTACTTTCGGTTATCTAGCTTTATGAAGAATGTACATCACTCATACAGCTAGATAACCAAAGATAACAACCAACCCCTAAGGCTACCCATCCTCTCAATCTGCAGGCGAAGTAACATGGGCCAAGTTCTGACCTATAAGCAGAGGAGAGGGTTGTTAATTAAAACCTATTATATCATTATATGTCTCCACTGCTTTTTATAAAATGATTTTAAGAATTACAAACTAACTTGAGACGGAGCTAAAAATCATGTCAAAAGTCTGATTTTAGGGAGAGAAAAATCAAAGAGCAGTTCATAGCATTTCTTTTGTGGCTTACGGCCTTTTTTCTTCGCTCATCCTACAGCAGCCCTTAAATGTCCTGACCCTTTATTTTATGATGTCATCATGTGGCTCCCTCTCTCCGCCTCAAACAACCTCAACCAATTGGAAACTTCCCTTTGTCCGCCAAAAGCTTTGATTGGCCTGTGAGTAACGCCTGTATATTAAAAACCCAACAAGTCAAACAATCAGCAAGTGGCACCAATTTAAAAAAAGGTTGCTGAGCAAGTCCAAACCAACTAAGGCTACAACCTTCCTTTCTCCAGCCCAGCGCCCATCCCTACAGCGCACCCGCCTCACCCGCTGACTAGCTCCATAGGAGGGTGATGGCTTCAAACACCGCCCCCTGCCATGACCCAAATGCATTTTTAAATTAAAAGAAGATCCCGGCTGTTTGACTACAAAAGGAACTGGTTTGTCTTCATTTAAATTATCTGATGCCAAAGCAGTCAGCCAATGATGGTGGTTGGCGCCAAAGCATAGATCGGGGGGGTTATTATATGTATATATATATATATATATATATATATATATATATATATATGTAGAGAAAAATTCTCCTACATATCATGAAAGAACAAGTGCTAAACATACCCTTTAGTATCCAAATGTGTCCAGAGACCATGCAAAAACAAAACTAAACACACACAAAACAAATCTTATCCTACATGGCTACGGACTATGCTATAACACTCACAGACACACACACTCCCTTTCACACATGCTGTGGTGGCACATGGCACGAGGCCCCATCTAATTAAGGCTGCTCTGTGTGCCCAGATCCCTGTTGTGGCAGGCTCCTCCCCCACAAACGCCACCACCAAGTAAAGCTTTACTGACTGAAGGAAGATGGAGAGATATTGAGAGAGAATGAGAGACTAACTCAATATCCTCAGTCTTCATCGCACACCCAAACCTGCGAACACACAACCTGACTGGCATTACCAGAGATGGCTACATCTCCGTTACCAAATAACAAATCACCCGGCCATTGTTCTCCCTCTTGATTACAATTTACAGAAGGTCTTCTTTTTCTTCTTCGAATGCCTGAAAATATTTTGATTTCAAAGTATTTTGTTTCCATTTAGACGGCTGTCAGCATTACACTGTTCTTCATCAATGTCCTTTGTTTCAATCCACAAGGACAAAGCAAAGACCTTTAAAAGCAGAAACATGCCTTAGTTCCTAGATTGCTGCTTCAGTGGAGAACATACACACACACACCTAAATGTACCACATTTAGGTGTGTGTGTGTGTGTGTGTGTGTGTGTGTGTGTGTGTGTGTGTGTGTGTGTGTGTGTGTGTGTGTGTGTGTGTGTGTGTGTGTGTGTGTGCTTTCAGATGTTCAGTAGATAACTGCAGAAAACATCAAACTACACACTGTGACTTAGAAATAAATACACACAGATACATGCAATCTCTCTCTCACACACATACACAAAAAATGCAATACTATTAATAGCTCATTTGATGTATTTTAGCTATAGTCTACATTAAGTGAATCAGAATATTTAAAAACTAAATGTTAAGATATAACTTCCACTTATTATTAAGTAGTCTTTTACAAAACTATTAGACTTCAGTAGACTATTCTTTTAATGCAATCATATTTTACATTAATTAAGGCTACAACAATAACCTAATGCTTTTTTTTATTTCTATCTAGAAAACTAGAAATGTTTTGCAGCATCAATTTAAAATAAAATAAGTATTGTTGTTTTCAATTTTAGTGTTTAGTAAGTTTTTTTTTAACTCATTAGTAATTCATGGTAATTATTCTGAATGCAGATGGTGCAATATTAACATTTAAATAAATATTTTTTTCATGATTTTCAAGCTGAAAAAGGAAAAAAAAATCACGATTTTTAAAATGTTCAGACTGCATTGGATTATTTCAGTTATTTTTGCTTTTTCAGTTGTAGTCCCCTAAGTGCTGCATTCCATATAATTCTGTTAATCTCATACAATTGCATCATTTTGTCTTCTGCCTTATTGTCCCTACAGTGTTTAGCTTTCATGATGTTATTATTAACACCATGTGTTCACAAAATGAAGTTTGTGAACATTAAAATATATATATATGTTCTTTAAAAGTTTAAATGAGCCAAAAACCCCTGGTTTTAAGTCTTCGTTTGGACCCTTTTCTCCAAAATTTCAAAGCATGTTTAGGGCATAAATGGAACTCCAGCTTCTTGATCTCCATTATTTAAACAAACCTCATCAGGCCCTGCTATTGGCCAAAGATGAGCATGACGTCAACAAATCCTGTGCCTCTAATTGGGGAAAAAAATATGCAAAGGTGCAGAGCAGATTAGCAAGAAATGGATTCATATTGCAAAGTGTCATTGGTTCTCATCTGATTAAACCCGCGCGATAAGTCCTATTAAAACGTTTCATTTAATCGCGACTGAGCGACTGCATTTTGGAGGCAACAAAGACAATTGTGCAGGAGGGCAAAAGTATTTTACCCACATTTTAAGCCACTTTAAAGGATGAATACAGAAATAAACAGAGTGTAAGTCACACTGTGGTGAGGCAGGCCCACTGTGTCTGATGAGCATACGCACTGTTTTTGCAGTGATAGGGCAACTCGCCTTAAAATGAGGCTTTGCAGAAATTACGCAATTAATAGTAATTTCCACAACCTATGACAAAATCCTGTGACGTTTAAAATAAGAGCCCAGATTTTGACATGCAGCTTCGAGTGTCTTCATCTTATTCTTTGTTAGATTTTAAACTTGAGTCTGCACTTCATATATTTATTATTATTATTATTATTATTATTATTATTATTATTATTATTATTATTATTATTGTTGTTGTTGTTGTTGTTGTAGATAAATACACTTGTATTTTTTTTAAAGCAATTACGTCAAAATAAAACATATTATTCCATCAAACTTTGAAAAAATAACCACGGAAGCCTGAGGGTGATATGAGTGACAGTGAGAGCTGGTTATCCATATTACCTACAGTAAATCACGTGTTGTGAGGCCGCTGAATGTCTCTCCAGCGGTTCCTGGAAAAAAGAGACGATGATTTTACTCTTCAAAATGACTACAAAGCCTAACTGCCCAATTTTGGTTATTGTAGACTTCGTTTAACCAGCAAAGATCGTCAGAAAATTCTATTTTGTCACGACAAGGACAAAATATTTTTTTAAAACAAAAACTCCGATAGTAGGTGAAGTAAGGTGCACTGAGTGATACTTCAGCAGTAGTACTTTTAATACTTTGTTATCTGTATTTTTACAATAATGTACAACCTGCCATTTTTACAGTGGTGTCGCAAATATCTCTAAAATACACGGTGCATATGAACTTCATTTAAAGCCCTGTACAGAAATCCTCTCCTTATTTGTTCCACCCCACAGTTGCCAATTGTGTGTGTGTGTGTGTGTGTGTGTGTGTGTGTGTGTGTGTGTGTGTGTGTGTGTGTGTGTGTGTGTGTGTGTGTGTTGCTAGATAAATACTCTAAAGTTGCGTGGCCGATATGTTTTGGCTTAAACTGGAAAATGAATCTGAATTTTGTGCAAAGGTTGCACAAAATCGTTGTTTTCTAAATTCTCCCCTCCTCCCTAAGCCTGCATACAAATTAATACCCTCATGTTCATCATGTGAAATATTTCATAATCTCCTTTTTTTCTTTTTGCTTCAAACCCCCTGAAAGCTCAACGGCCTCAGTTTTTCTCCCCTAATGTATCCGGGGGCGCACACGTGTTCTCTGTACAGGCCTCTCGGCGCACACGTGTGGACTGGATATTTGGCCTTGTGATCCCTTTATCCGCCAACCATGGGTGTGAACACGATCACTTTGTCTTATTACTCATGCATTGCAGGTCTGTGTGCTAGTAATCCTCATATCTGAGCCACATGGTAGCAAAGAGTCCTGCAAGGGCTTAATTTGGGGGGAAAAGACACAAAAGGATTAAATTTTTTCCCCACATCCTGATCGTGTCAAATTTTGTTGGGTTTTCGTGCCATATGTTGCCTGTCTCTGCAGCTCCCGCTTCTGCAGCAAACAGAGCTTGAGAAGTGACCCTGCTAAGTGCCTGGAGGTGTGTATGAGAAATGAAATCAAGGCTGGAAGCGCCTTTTGGCCTGTGTGGCTCTCTGTGAATCGCTTTGTATGAAGCCTGCACACAATGCGTCATAAAGGCTGGGTCTGAAAAAAGAGTACTTTTTCTTTAAAACAGAGACAAACCACTTCAAATTAGAAGTTGCTCTTTCACACACGTATTCCACAGTGCAGGTTTGTTTCCACATGTTTTAGCTGTTACTTTCCACCTGTGCACTACTCCATATTCTACTAAGTGAATCAACCCATAATTTTTCTTTCTGAAGCTTTCAATATCGATTTGTATTTTTTTTAAGCACACTGAATTAAGAGACAAAATGTCATGAACACTGAGTTGCCACTTGGTTTTCCTCTCAACAGCTGCCATTGTGAGTGAAACATCACCTCCTACTTTACCCTCATCAGAGCATCAAAACAGAAACAAAAATAACGGTAAATTCAGAGCCCAGGACCTGCTGCTCAAACACACAGCGCCCATATTCGCCTGCTGCTGACACATCCAGCCTGTGTGCATCCTGCTCCGTTATGCGTGCAGATCGGCGGCGTGCACGGCGCGGATGCGAACGGTCTTTCCTCCGTGATTTTCGCCGCTAATCCCCAACCGCTTTCACCTTCCCCCCTTTGGAGAAAACACAGATTATATTGATACTCACGCCGTCGCCTGGGAGTCTCCGCGGCGTCCGCTCTCCAAAATCGAGAAGCGTGCGGCTCGGGAGATGGAGACCAACTGAGTTGCCGGAGGCTGGACCGCACGGTCTTCATGGCTGCGGCTGGCCGTGACGTCTGCCTTGCTCCATCCATTCAGCTTCCCTCGGACGGGTTTTCCCCCTGTTTTATTATCATCCCCATTATTTCTCTCGGAGGTGGATCTCGCCTCCCCCCTTCCTCCCCGCGTTGTCCCCGGTACTCGCCATTCCTCTCGTCAGATGCAATATGAACTCAAAACATGCCTGCTCTAAAAACATATAGGCTACCACCACCAAGGCCCTCCCCTTTATGACACGATGCAGGTCTGCTTTTTTGTCTCCACCCTCTAAAAAAATGAAAGCATAAGTGGTCTTGAATAAGGATTCAAGCTCAAGTTCTGTCCTCAATGATAAAAAAGAATCCTCGAAACTAATAATCTGAGTTAGTGTAGAATGGCTTTATTCGACGTCATATTTGAGACTACAGATACCAAAATCTTGGCAACACTCCTTATATTGCATGACATTTGGTCATCATATTAATAATCAGTTCTCTAATTGATTATAAACTGGTATCATCAGCTCAATCAAATATTCAGCATCGTCTCTGCTGTCTCTATTTCAGGTCTATTTAGTTTCACATATCAAGGGTGTCGTTGTGAGCGTCGTTTTGGACCATGTGGGGATTATAAAAAGTTTCGTGTAATCTTGTCTGGCTACTAGTATTCATTTGACACAAAGCCCCCGGCGGAGACTGCGGCCTCCGCTCATGCCTGGATCAAGTGCGCACATCCACTATTCTCATTGTCTACGTCTTTGATACAGAGGAGTCCAGGAATGTGACCAGGGGGTGAAGACCGTGCAAATCAGCTTTTACTGTCACCGCCGAGCCCAGAGCCCGCAGACAAGAGCCAAGAAAGGGGGTCTGGGTCACTTGATTATCATAATAATTAGATCGCGGGGATAAAAATCTCCTTTGAATAAATTACTGGTTCAATAGGAGGCGCGACTGCCAAAGAGACAACTTTGTCAGGCCCGGGTTTGTTGTCAGGGGGTTCTCCCTGCCTACCAATGTCCCGGGCTCCCCTTTTCTTTCTCTCCAAATTTTGGACGCTTTCCTGGAGATCAAACTCTAAATACGGCTACTGTTTCTCTCCTCCCCTCCTCTCGCCCTCGCCGATGCCTGGTTACCGAGTTCGGGCAGGCAGGCAGGCTAGTCTCGAGCTCTCGAAAGCAAGAGTGGTTGGTGGTGGCTAATGGGCTAAGGACCGGGCACAATAGGTTGGGTGCACAATCCAGCCGCCCGCCCTCCTCCTAACCCCCATCACTTCTCCTCCTCCCCTCCATCAACCCTCTTATTCCATCGGCTGCATGGGAACCCGGACACCGAGGTGCACCAGGGGCCGCTCAGCATTGTGGTGGCACATCCCAAGTTCATTAGCACCCATCAGGCCATTCCTGCAAGGCATAGCAGTTAACCCATCCTCCCACCACCACCACCACAATCTCCTCCCCCCCAACCAGTTTACTCTGCAAAGACTTTATGAATTTCTCTGCTGGTTAACCAGTCTTGGATTGCAGATTAATTAATATGCAAGACTGAAAAATAATCACAATTTTGAACTGCAAGTTTGGTGACAATAGACTAACAGCAGAGTAGTTTTTTTTGACCGGATTTATAACTTTTTATGACTTCAGCTGCAGCCATAAGGCAACTAAAATGTAACTAAAATATTTAATGTAATATGTTCCTTATTGGAATATAGTCACAATAATGCCATAACCACCAAAGGAATCACATCTTCTGCTTTATTAAGAAATTAGAAATGCCATAATGTTAAGATGTGCCTCTACAAGTTAAAGTTCTGTATTCCTACTACCAGTAAGACTGCCACAACACACAAAGCTGTTTAATGAATTTGTGCTTGTTAATGCCAGTCAGCATTTTCTTGTGCAGCTGGTCATTTAGGTTAAAAACAGTATACCCATTCAGTGTTTTACTGAGGTAGGGTTTGGTTTTCACCTGGTACCAGAACCATTTACCGGATCAGCTCAACTCTTTATGCGATTCATATAATAGATCTGCGTCTCTTACAGAAGCAACATGAGTGTGACTGGCAACTCTGCACCCGAAATACACCACAACGTCAAATGACAGGAAAAGAAGCCGTAATTAAAACATGTAGGAACCGTCAGTGTTCTGCTCAATGCTTCCTACCCCCAACGCAAATATGACACCATTTGGAAGGATGTGTAAAATCCTGCCAGCAATCTTAACAGAAAACTGCAAAATATAATGAACTCTGAAAAAAATTAATTTGTCTCTTATAGTCATAACCAACAAAACCAGCGTGTGCACAAACATCTTTTTACATGCTTCTTGGTTTCTAATAAAAGGCGTGTGCATGTGTGTGTGTTCTAATTTATTTATTTTCTGTACTATAATCTAAAAAGATCACTATGTTGCATTCCCACCTGTCAGGTGTAGCCTATTGCTCTGCATTTGACTGACAAGTGTTTTGTTTTTTTGTCCATCCTTTATGAGGTCTCCTAAAGGCTCCACTAGTAGCAGGTATATTCAACTTCAGAAAAAAGAAACCGATTTTGTGCTTGTTTTTATGTTTAAAAGCATTAACAAGATTAGACAATATTACTAATAACTGCCATCTGAGAGCATCGTCCTGTCTTGCGTTTGTCTTTTTCTTTGTTTACATTTGGATCCGACATTGTGTGTTTAAACCAGCAGCAGGATGTGTTTACAGCCCACACACATTCTTCACTGAGCTAAAAAGCCTCCGTGAGCCAGTTTAGCTGCTGACCAGCATGTAAAAGACTATCATGAATGAAAACCAAGGGCCAAAAAACAAAGAGAGAAAGAAAGAAAAAAATTGAACTCAGGGAACAGCGCAGGGATACAAAGTAGTATTTGGGAAATGATCCAGAATTTGAAAAGAAACTGTTTTTGCTGGCTCTTTTGTCTTTTTATACTCTTTGTGTAAAGGCTTCATGTATTTAAAGATCATATTGTATAGATAAACATCTTAGAAATGACATACACGCCACAAATGAAGCATTTTGTCTTTTTCAGAAGTGCATTGTTTGGGTAATTTATCATCAAGGATAATACACAATGTGCAGGATTCGCTGCCTTCAGTGTAAAACGCTCAACATTACACTAAACACAAATACAGATTAATTTTAAGAACACAGCATTTTTTAAAGGTAGCACCCTATCCAGACCCCCACTCTCATCTTTCACATGAAACGTGAAAAGACTTTACACTTCCTCCATGTTAGTATAGTTTAGGATTTTAACACTTTAATCCATTTGTCCAGTCTGTTCAGAACCAGTGATAATGTTGAGCTCTTAATTGCCCCTGTTCTTTCCATGTATTTCAGCACCAGGTAGATATTAAATATTGTGAATAAAAATCTTGATTAAATCATGCGACAGCATATTTTTCTCCAAGACTTTGCAGGAGATGCAGGCAAACATAAACCAGTTCATCTGAAATCGGGTTCGGATGCATTCATACGGCCACATGTCGTTTTGTCTGTGTTGCATTTGTTTCATTTATCATATCTTTTTATTCACGGTTTGACATGGAACAAATTACTCTTTAGAACAATGAAAAGCTGGACGAGAAGCGTGAATGTTTGATTATAGTGAAATGACTAGAGATCGCAGAGGCTTTCCACGACAATCCAAACAAAGAAACATTACACACTACAGACTCACAGCCTCAGACTCTGTCGTTTATGAGTTTTATCTTAGAATATGTTGTCCT
Source organism: Aulonocara sp. 'chitande type north' Nkhata Bay (assembly GCF_057382095.1). NCBI lineage: Eukaryota > Metazoa > Chordata > Actinopteri > Cichliformes > Cichlidae > Aulonocara > Aulonocara sp. 'chitande type north' Nkhata Bay. The sequence goes on along the minus strand of NC_141354.1, from coordinate 19,821,538 downwards.
ACACAGAGTTAGAAGGGATCTCCTGTATTTTGGGCTTCAGCTATCTACATGATTGTGTCCAAATCATAATGAAAAAAAAAATCATTTTCCAAATCTTGCTACCTGTTGGGCAGCTGCACAGGCACTGCAGAAGCTCATGTTGTCATCCCAGTGCTCTGATTGACCATCTCCCAGTGTAACATCCCAGTATTCCCAGTACATCAGTGTCCCAGTGTCAGAGACGTGCTCTGCAACTCAAGGCTTTGGATCTTTTGTCCCTCAAAATCTGCCCATATTGTTGCAGCTCTGTGGGGGCCAAACAGCCTTCTTGTGCCAAACCAGACAGGACCCCCCCCCCCCCCCCCCCCAAAAACCAACACCATCACTTGCACTCACACACATATATACACCAGCTTCTTTCTAAATAGTTCATTTAACTGGGAGCAGTGGTGGAAAATGAAAAACTAAAGGTGTCTCGTGGTGAACAGAGACAAAAGGCAACGTATTGCATTACATAAATACTAACATCTCTACTGCAGGACATTAAATTCCGCAGATCTGGGTCATAAATATTTCTGTCAAAGGTCAAACCTTTAATTTTTCCCATGAGAGCAAGCGCTGGCTTTTCTTTTCACAATTAAACTTTAGTCAGCTTTTTAATTGTCTTTGATTCTTTGATTAAAAATAAAATCTACAATCCTCAAAATAATTATTCACGTGCTGCCATTTTGCATTTCCACTCTGCTTGCATGCATTGCGTGAGAGGAGCTACAGGCTTGGACGGGCGTCACTGAGTTGCGGCTGCAGATCACCCCACTCACCTCGAAGTTAGAGCCTCCTTTGGCATCCCTTTGCACCTTTTTTTCTTTATTAAAAAATCACCCGGGTAGCAGAGCTTCACTGCGGCGCTGAGCAGGAAAAGAAACTGGCTTTTGTCGGTGCCTCAGATAAACGCGGCCTGTTTAAAAAAAAAAAGTGTCCCACTCTTTCTAAATGTTACATAAAGCTCCAGCAGGATCCCCGTCAGATGAGCGTCTGGAAACAAGAGAATGGATCGTTTTTGTTTTTAGAAATGAAGACAAAAAAAGGGGCATCCTGCAAAGCATGCAGCAACAAAAAAACATGGCGGATTGAAAAATCTCCCACGCCAGAGTCATTACGCCTGCAATTAGAAAGTCATTTGCATAAATGCTAATGAGTCAGAAATTCATGTCGGCACTGGAGAGAAACGAGGGGATTTTTTTTTCATGTGGCCTTTGAAGAGGGAGAAGGATTTTCACACGGATGCTGGAGGCCCGAGGAGGCTTTTATTTTCCCAAATGATTAATTTTTAGGTTGAAAGTGGCCGCCGTCAGATTTTTAAAGCGTGCTGTTTGAATTAATGATTTGCAGGCGTTAAGATTCAGTCAACACCGTTTTGGTTTTGCATTGTGCTCCAACAGACACTGCTGCCTTCTCGAGGCTTCATATGCCTGCTGATAAGACGAAAATTTATTCTGGAAGTGACAGCTCTCAAGTCAAGTTTAACACCACAAATCATCACCAATTAATAGTTTCTCATCTCTAGACTCATCTTTTAGTTCTGTGAAGATTTTTTTGTTTCTCTTTTTTCTTTAATATATGCAAATCTGCATCATCTGCATGTAATTTGCATAACAGTTTATGGCTTTGAGTGTTTTAAATCGGGTGTCCATTGTTTCATGAAATGATGTTTTTACAAGCAAAATTGACAAATGTTGTAATATTTACCATCGTACATTTCCAGATGCAATAACTTTAATAAATTAGAATAATACCGTACATTTAAATAAAGCTCCTGTTTAGTCAATCCTGTATTAGGAATATATAGGCCACTACTCACATCTAATTAAAAACATAACTTTGTCATTTTCAGTCCATTTAACAGTGCTTACAAAGAGCCATGGTTCACTGTTTCTTTTACCATCCTAAAGGAAACGCTGGTTTTATTTAGTTAACTTTTTCTCAGCTCTTTCTGGTGACCAATCCCTTCTGCAAGGTTTATCAGATGAAACAAATGGTTTTATTAAAGGCAACTAAGTCATTTACTAATGCCTCGTGTGTCTGTTATAGATCAATATAAGATCAGTAGTTGCTATCAGACAGGCTGAAAGTGAATTATGAAGTCTTCTGACTCCCTAAAAATGCACAAATTTCGTGTTATATTTTTTTTCCCAACGTATAACATGCAAAATACTTGTTTTATGTCCTTTCCCCCCCTTTTTTGCACTAAGCGATTTGTCATGACATTGTTTGCCTGATTAATCAAAATCCTAAAAAGGCAGCTGTCCTGCTGGAGGAAATTGTCCCTGTTAGGGAGCTTAATGTGTGTTTTTTCTTTCTTTTGTTATTCCTTTATTATTTTTAACAGATTATAACCAATGTAAAAAAATGAATATTCATTAACATCAATAAACCCAATAGTTGGATCTTAGAAAATATTGACGACGAACTCGAAACGGTGTAGACGCAAAAATGAAATCTGTAGTAGAGTTTCGGATGTCCTTGAATAAAGTGACAATAAAGTGAAGTATGGAGTGTCTTCATGCCTCGTCTCTTTTTGTAAAAGCACATGTCTGTTCTCCTGAGCAGACGGTGAATGGTGAGTGAAACTTGTTGAAGGCTCCTGGTGCAGCTGCTGAAGCTTGGTGTGACTTCTACCTCCAGCAGCAGCAGCAGCAGCCCCGCGGGCGTGTCTGCACGCGTGTTTCAGTGGGTCACGGCTGCAGGAGAAGGATTTACTTCCTTCGCTTTAATTTTTTTAAAATCAGTTCCTGGGAGTTTTGCCACTGACGATGAGATGACGCTTAATTAGAAATTAATAGGCTTGAAGCTTTCGCAGTTCGGGCATGCGCAGTAAAGTTGTGAATCCACAATGACGTGCACGACGAAGGAAAAAACGGGGTTGGCGGGTTACGTGTGGAGGAATGAGTCGTGTGTGTGTGTGTGTGTGTGTGTGTGTGTGTGTGTGTGTGTGTGTGTGTGTGTGTGTGCGCGCGCGCGTCTACAACACAGATTATTTAGATAATAAATTAATTTATTGTCTAAGAATGTTGTATAAGAGCATTTATGAAACACTGCAATTTGGGATACACCCTGCACCTTTCTTTCTTTTTTTCTTCTTTCATACATTTCAAGAACAATGACTCAAGTGCAAAATAATGACAATACATCAAAATACATTTAAAATCATCGTTTTTCTATAAGCGTTCCTTTAAGATTACTCATTACTGACTGGAGACCCACATCACCAGAGTGGATGGGCTCGACCTTTATTAATCATAATAATGACAAATGAGCAAGAAATATTATTTAGAAATGATGCAGTGACAGAGAGGATGAGGTTTTTGTTGACTGCGCTGGCTGTAAAGATATCCGTCATTTCACTAACCTAAAATACACCCTTAAATGAAATGACTATTTTGGAACAATTAAGGCGCTGTAGTCTGCTTTCAAGAACTCTGAAAGTGACTGCCTGAATCTTATAGTGGCTTTCTAACTTTACTTGTTTCTATATTTAAGGATTGATGACGAATGATTAAAAAAGAGAAACAGCTTCCACTCCTTTCACTTTGCAAGAAGAGAAATTAGATCTTGAAGCTTCTCTAACTCTTTTTAAAAGATTTTTTTAAAGTAAAACACAAAGAGGGAGCATAAAAACAAAGTTGTCAGTCCACAGCAAATCTTAATATCACATCTCTGTTCTCGGGTGTCGCTTTATTTAAGCCCCTGTTTAGGCCTTTTTGCTTCCTCTGTGCTCGCAAAGTGCGAGAAGACTGATCCACTAAAAGCGGAGATTTAAGGGAACATTAATTCACTCAGATTGTGGTGAGTATAAGTAGATTTATTTTGTTAAGGTATGTCGTAATTAAATGACCTGTTAACGTTTATTCACAGCAGTTTCCAGGTCAGGAGAGCTAGAGCTGATACCTAGAAACATTTTATGGGAGGTGTTCAGAGAGTGATCTCTAAAGCCACCAGATTAAGAACATAAATGGTTGAATAATAAATAAAATCAACAGAACAGTGAAACGCGGGCCTAATTTTCCAAAAACAAAAAAAAATGTTCTGCTGCTGAACTGTTTTGATTGGCTGCCACCTCACTGCAAGAAAGAAATATAAATCAAGCCAATCGGTGATGACCTGAACTGATCACACCAATTCACTTGGTTATAGTGAATAATAAGCATGACCTGTGAAAAGCAAACCCAGTAATACCTGAAAAATACACCTGCCAGATACACCTGAGATTAATAAAGGAAATATGCAGCTCAGATTTCCTGCTGTGTGTGTGTTCGTTTCCCAGAGTTTGAAAGAAAATCCTGAACACTAATCATCTCACTGTATGAAATAAGTCACACATTTAATGACAGCAGAATGCGCTTTCGGTAAATGTACGTTTGTCCGCATATTTTCTTCAAAGACTGACTGGATTGTCGGTACACCTCCTATGAAGAAATGTAAACACTGCAGCTCCACAGGGAGACGCAAAAAGGAGCCAAGTTTACAGATCTGTGTAAAACAAATCACTTGATTCTTTTCTTCTGACATTTTTAATATTTTTTTCCCGATTCAGTGCGTCACTGTGGTCATTTCGGGACGTCATATGTGACAGAAGAAGAAAACTAATTGGTACAAATAATTTAAGTAAAAAAACAAAACAAAACGAAAGAAGACAAAAGTCCAGTTTTCAAAGAGTTCGTAAAGATCTGGGCTTAAAATATTGAAATGACAATATTTTTTTTTCTTATTAGATACGATGAGCCCAAAAGTGTGACTTTTTCCTTCTTCTTCTTTAAAATATGACTTAACTTGTTTACATATCAGAATAGATATCTGTTTGTTCTGCGAGATGTTTAAATTTTTGAATGCGAAGTATTCGGATAAATCGGATGTCACCGAAATCAAGAGTTAAAAGTATATAAACGTTAACAACCAGAGGAAAGAAATGTCTTTGGCGGATTACTGATCGAGGAGGGAAAATGAATGACTCTCTCTCTCTCTCTCTCTCTCTGTCTCTCTCTCTCTCTCTCTCACACACACACACACACACACACACACACACACACACACACACACACACACAATTAGACACGCGCGCGCGCACGAATGCATGGCGCATTTGCATGTTGTATCCCACGGTGGAAATTACAATAGCGAGCAATTAATATGCGCATAAATTAAAAGTGAGAGGGGTTTCTGAATTCCAGGAACAGGCGGTCATCCAAAGAGGAGGAGAGAGGAGAAAAAAGAGGCTCTGTTCACACGGGACAGCAGCAGCAGGAGGAGGAGGAGGAGGAGGGAAAAAAGGAGGAGAGGCAGGATTGAGGAAGAGGAGGAAATAGATGATGGATGGAGTGGAGGAAAAGAGGAAAGCGGTGAAGAAGGAGAGGTGGGGAAGATGGCAGGATGCAAGGAAGTGAAGCGCATTAAAGGGAGAAGATGTACAGAGGGGGGCAGAAGATAGGAAATCTGAAAATGATTCCTTTATGATGTGTTTCGTTTGACAAGAGGCATCAATGTGTGTATTCTGAATGTATTATTTGAAAACAGTTACACAAGTTTTTCCACTTATTGTTATTATTATTATTTTAGTGACTAAAATGATTAATGGTTAAATGGAAGTGGTGCTGAAAAGTGGTGAAAATATTTTTTTAAAGACCCTAACAGTAACATTAAAAACAAGGTATTGTGTATCAATATGTAGTCTAAATAATCCTTTATCAATAATCAATTTGGAAGACTATAAAACACCAGTATGCACTCTCATCCCCTGCACCAGTCTGTCATCATGTTTTTACATCATTTGCTTTTAACAGGAAGCCCAGTAATTACACACACAGCAGATTACTGGTCATACTCCAAGCCCCCAGCAGCATACACCACACTCCAGCAGATTTGAAGTGCATACTGTATACAAAAAGGCAAACCAGATGGAATTTATGAAAGTTTTCATTTTAGCTGTCTTTATTTTCGTCCAGTGTAATGTTACAGATCACCACCCCACACACCAACGAAACCACAACCAAATATCAACCAAACATCAGATCATAATGATGAATAAAAGCCACGTCCCTACAGCCTTCCCCAAATATTAAACACAACCATATAGCCTTGATGTGTTTATGAATTGGTCTGCAGGGCATTTTAAAATGTTTTGGACCCAACAGATATCACAGGAGGGGATGCATTGGGTAGTGTGAGATGGAGGCAGATGATTCAGCCCTAAAGGAGCACGGCCAAAAGAAGAAGAAGAAGAAAAAGAAACTGATTAACTTCAGGAGAAGATGTGTATAAGGGTAAAAAGTGTGGTACGTTTACTGTGTCTGACATCCACACTTGATGGAATTGAGTCTCTTCCATCTATGAGAAGTGTAAATGTTTGCAGTGAAAAGGCTCTACAATCAAAAGAAAATGTCTGTTTAAAGCGATTGCAGCCAGTGTGAAGCCTTTACGTTTTAGACAGTTTATTTGGAAAAAACCTTTTTGTCACCTGATCTTTCAAATTCTTCATGAATTTGTGCATTTCATAGAGAACCCATTTAACACCTGAGGTCCCGTGGTCCTCAAGGATCCGATTAACTGTTTGGGAAGTTGGTGAACCTCTTCATCATTTTCTCTTCATCAAAGGACCCCTTTGAGTAAGGCTTTGTTTGGGAACTCCTTGGGAGCAAACACTGCCTAAGAAGACCCTTAAAGATACTTCAAAGTACCCTGAGGGACCCTCTAAAATAAATAGAGTTCATTAAAGAACAAAGCGGATGGAGGAGTCCATACACGTACTTAGTTTCTGGAACAATCTGTTGATTATCCTAAAAAAAATAAAGATTATCCTTAATGATCTATTACTATTTTACATGTTTTTCTAAACAGGATGCATTTAAAATCTGCACATTTTTGGCACCAACCAACCACAAATCAGCTTTAAAACAAGCAGTGAGAAGGCAGGGAGGTAGACACAACAGCAGACATTTGTTGCATTGCAAAAATAATTAGAAAAGTCCAGAATAAATAAATACACAAAGGGAAGGCTGAGATGGCTCCTATCACCTTTTTGCCATACATGATACTGAAGCATGTAGAAGACAAGGCGGGCGCTTGAGAAACATTTAACAGCAGGTGTAAACTGCCCCCTATTGGTGCTTTTTTCAGTTCAGTCCATTCTAAGACTAATATCTCCCTCTAGTGGATGTATGGCTTTACTACAACACATCGTCATTTCATTCACGAACTGCTGAGAAAAAGTAATAAATGCACATGTAATTTCCTTATGGTTTATATCTGTAGTGCTATCTCTACTAATGCTAACAATATTATCTATATACTACTCCGATTGCAACTACTAATACTGGCGTCACCAGAACTTCTGTTGTAGCTCCAGTATGAGTAGGGGATCTGCTTTCCTTTCAGCTTGTAGTCTGAAACCAGATGCTCATGCCACGATGAAAAGATTCTGCACACCAACAAAATTAGATTCATAGTATTTTTATGTAATTTCATATAGTACATAGTTAGGTTGTCAATTTCTTGGATTAAGACACAATCTTTGTAGTTTTGCCTCTGTCTGGATTTTAAATCAATCAATGTGTGATTGAAGTGCAGACTTTCAGCTTTAATTAAATAGCTTTTACAAATATAAATGTAATCTAATGCAATCTCAGAAATGTGTGGTCAGGTGAAGTCTGTGCACCTTATTTAATGACAAAATTGAGCAGGTATCGTATAAGAAGTTGATTCAAAGTGTTGAATTTGTACTCTACAGCTTTGCATTGTAATTTAAAATATGAAGAAAGCCCGATTAGACTTATTTGATTAGAATGATGGGAAGAAAAGTATAGAGAGGGGAAAACAACTCATGATCTGAAGCATACCACATCATGAGCAAAACATGGTGGGGGCAATGTTATGGACAGGATGGTGTGATGGCTGATAGAAGTCCAGGATAAATTATGGCACATGCAGGGCTATACTCTTTGCTGAAATTCAGCCAAATGCTGCAAAGCAAAGAAAGGGGATATTCGTCAATATCCAACAAAGCAGCTTTTAAGTTTGGTAAATATTAAACTGCATGCAGAAAGAAAACAAACAAACAAACAGGTAAAAACTAAAGGTAGCTGCAGTAAAGGCCTGTCAGAGCATCTCAAGGGAGGAAATATAGTATTTGGTGATGGTTTCTAAACTTCAGTAATTCACTGCCACTGATTATCATCCGAGCATAAAAACAACCATTGTATTTAAAATGATGGCAGTTTTCTTAGTTAATTTTGACCCTTTGTAAATGGAAGCTATAAAAAGGACTGTTATTCTTAAAAAGTTAACACTGAATTTTCTAAAAAACTTGAGTTGAAACCAAAAGTATGTCCTTCAAATGCATCCGCATTACTACATTTAACATCCATTGTAGGGTAAACAGAGATTAAACTACAATTTGTTCTTTGGGGGTCTTTTTTTCCAACACACCACACCTAAAAGTAATTATCTGTCACGATCAGCGTTTTGGTTTTAGTTTGTTATGTTTAAGTCCTTTAGGTTTTCTAAGTTCATTCTATCATGCCTAGGTTGTCATTATAGTTCTTTGTTTGTTAGTTTCCCTTTGTGTTTTCTACCCCTGTATTAAGTCTCCCTGTGCTATGTGTTTCATGTCTGCATGTCATTTGTTGTCAAGTTCATGTTGTCCTGTCTGTCTCATTCTGTTTCCAGTTTTATTTTGAAGAGGTCATGTGTTCCTGTGTTCATTGTGTTTAGTTTTACTCTTCTACTGCATGTCATTATGTTCATTTGTGTCAGCTGTTTTTCCCCATGTGTTTCCACTTCCCCATATCACCTCCTGTGTGCTTTTAGTCTGTGTGTGTTCATTCACGCCTTGTCCGAGCGTCTGCTATCCTACTTTGTCTCTATGTCTATGGTCATGTTCCAGGGTTTTGTTATGTTTAGCTCACCCAGTTTAGGTTATGATTTAGTTTTGTCTTTGCTTTAGTTTTTCTTTGCTAAAATCAGCTTTCAATAAACGGCTCGTTTTCAGTTAATATTAAGTCTTGTTATTTTGCGTCCAGGCACTTGGGTCCAACCTCTCCACTCCGTATAGTCTGCCTCTGCCAGACTGACAGTATGCTCAGACCATGACGGACCCAGCGACACCAAGCCCCTCGGACGGGCTTGGTGTCGATGGGAGAATGTGGGAGCTCTCGGGAAAAAGAGGCACGGGAGAAAAAAGTTTATCAGCTGCAGGGATGTTTTGAGGCATTTCCCTGGTTCCCTGATAGCAGCTGTAACAGCGCCTGCCTCCACAACCACTGCTTTTAGAAAAAAACAGCATTCACGTCATCAACGTACCTCACAAAGCTTTGAAGTGAGTGACTATATTTTGGCTCCTCATGTTTTTTCTAAGGAGAATATTAAAACTAACACTGCCTTACCAGTTAATGGGCCCGGCTATAAAAAGACTGTTTATGATTTTGAAATGACTAAGACTGAGAATTTTTCAGCCAAGTCTTTCACAGACCATCTTATCCCTTTGCAAAATTATCTAGCTTCTCTGTGCATTGATCATGCCACGAACTATGCGTCCAGGAAGCCAAATTATAAGACTGTTTGCCCTGGAAATGCTAGCCATGAGGCTCAGCTAAGCCGCTGTGGGACTGAAATCCAGGTTGGAGCCAGGGGCTGAGTTGGAGTTTGTGCAGCCTTTTCCAGTGTCTGCTGGAGGGCCCGAGGAGCCCGTCCAGCCTCATGCCACGTCAGCTGGGGGGCCCGAGGAGCCCGTCCGGCCACCTTCTGCTTCTCCACCTGCAGCTCCCGCGCCTCAGCCTGAGGGCGACGCCACGCCTCGGCTTCGCCTGGCCCTGCTTCAGCTTTGCCTTCGCCTGCCAAGCTACCAAGTCACGTCCAGCACTCCCTGGTCCTGTCTCACCGGCCAAGCCATGTCCAGCATGGCTGTTTCCGGGGCCTGTCAAAACAGTCTATCCACGGAGACCCACCACACCACCTGAGGGGTCGCATCCACATCCACACTACCGTCGACCGCCCAACAGGTCTCATCCACATCGCCGCCGGCCGCCTGCCAAGCCGCCCGAGTGTGGCCAGCTATACCTGCTTCGCCACTGCCACCTTGTCTCTGCCAGACTGTGACAGTATCTAATCCATCAGTCTTATAAGATGCCTCTTGGCGTGAGGTGTTTAAAGGACACACTGGAGCGATTGTATTGCTCAGCTGGCTTGGGAACACCTTTTTCTCTCGCATCAAGGTGCCAAAACGTTACAATGAGTTATTTTGATGCATTTGATTTGTTTCATCACAGCTTATACTTTTGTGTTCTTGTGTTTTCAAACCTAATACTGAGGCTTGAGACAATATGGCAGTTGTGGTTATTTGCACAGGTGTGACAGCTGTGTTGCTACAGAGGCAGAAGCTGAATATGTACAGAGCCAACATTTTTATGTGATGTTGCTGGATACACATCACTTTAATGTTTGGGAGTCCTGGAAGAGTCTAACTACTTAGACCTAACTATACACGCGTGTGCGCACACACAACCAGTCAACAGTTTGGATATACCTCATTTAAAGTTTTTCTGTATTTTCATGATTATTTATATTGAATGAACACTTATGGAATTGTGTAGTAAAAAAAGTGTGAAATAACTAAAAACATGTTTTTTAGATTCTTCAAAATTGCCGCCCTTTGCTTTGATTACTGCTTTGCACACTCTTGGCTTTCTCTCGATGAGATGAGCATCTCTGGGAGTTCCCAGAGATGCTGAGCACTTGTTGGCCTTTTTGCCTTCTCAACCATCTCAACTGGGTTTAGGTCAGGTGACTGGAACCCAGGCAATCTGGAGCAGCACTCCATCACTCTCCTTCTTGGTCAAATAGCCCTTACACAGCCTGGAGGTGTGTTTGGGGTCATCGTCCTGTTGAAAAATAAATGACGGTCCAACTAAACCAGATGGGATGGCATGTTGCTGCAGGATGCTGTGGTAGCCATGCTGGTCCAGCGTGCCTTCAGTTTTGAACAAATCCCCAACAGTGTCACCAGCAAAGCATCCCCACCCCACCCCATCACACCTCCCCCTCCAAGCTTCACGGTGGGAACCGTGCATGTAGAGGGCATCCATGCACGTTTTCTGCAATGCACAAAGACACAGCGGGTGGAACCAATGATCTCAAATTTGGACTCATCAGGCCAAAGCACAAATTTCCTTAGCTTTTCCTTAGTACTGGTTTCTTAGCAGCTATTTGACCATAAAGGCCTGATCTCCTCTGAAGAGTTGATGTAGAGATGTGTCTGCTACTGGAATGCTGTGTGGCATTTTTCTGGGCTGTATTCTGAGGTTCTGTTAACTTTTGGTTTCTGAGGCTGGTGACTCGGATGAATATATCCTCAGCAGCAGAGGTGACTCTTGGTCTTCCTTTTCTGGGGCGGTCCTCATGTGAGCCAGTTTCTTCATAGCGCTTGATGGTTTTTGTGACTGCACTTGGGGACACATTCAAAGTCTGAGCAATTTTACTGACTGACCCTCAGTTCTTAAATGACAAATGAACCCTGACAAGGCACACCTGTGAAGTGAAAACCATTCCAGCTGATCATGAAGCTCAGTGAGAGAAGACCCAAAGGTTTGCAGCGCAGTCAGCAAAGCAAAGAGTGGCTACTTTCAAGAATCTAAAATATAAAACAAATTTAGAGTTATTTATCAATTTTTTTTCTTTGCTTCATAATTCCATATATTGTGCTTCATATATTTCATGTCTTAAGTATTCTACAATGTAGAAAGTAGCAAAAATAAAGAAAAAACATTAAAAGAAGATATACAAACTTGTATATTATACCTGAGCATATAGAAAATGACATAAGTCTGTTGGAAACTTTCCTCACCATAAGGACGAACGCTACACATGTCAGTCATTTATAATAAGGGGGGCGAAAAAAACAATGCACAGCTGCACAGCACCCATAAGTGTAGATTTCTGCTTGACCCCATCTCGATCTCTGAGTGGTCTCAGACCTAAATTAGTAGTTCCTTGCTGTTTGCACTGGCATTAGCTGACTGCAGGCTGACTGCAGAAAACTGTAACATTCATCTCCAACCTGTACACCCCGGTTCCTGATGTCCCTCCCTGTTAATCTGCTGTGTGACTCTTCACTCCTGATTGCCACACTTTAGCCCTAATTGAAGGGTGCAAGCTGAAGAGGTGTGGGGGCGTTTGTTGGCTCTGTTGCCATGGACACTGAGCGTTGCTAGGCAGCCAGAGGGATGCTGTGGAAGCGGAGTGCAGCAGAGCAGTGGGTCACTGTGGAGAGAGGGATGTGCACCCACACACACAGACCAACACACAAAACAGAAGGGGGAGACTAATAGGGAGAGAGGATGGAGAGGGAAATGAGAAGGGATGAGATAAATTGGATGAAGAGTACCTTATACTAATTGATTGGCTGCTGTGAGCACCAATGATTATTTAATATTGCAATTTAAAGCTGCACTCTATAAAATATGGTAAAATTGAATCAAAGTAGAGACAGAAAATAGGAATTCACTTTAAAAAGTGCCTCATCTTCACTGGCAGAGATGCTGGAGTCATCTTTTGCAAGGAATACACTATGCACATATGATGCTACATATAACCGGTCAGGCCAGATTAAAGTCTGGTATTTTCTGTATAGAGGAGCTAGGAAGTTTTACACAGTGTATCGAACAGATACAGTGAGATTTCTGTTCAGAAAAAGACAAAAATTTATTCGATTTCCTTTTCATTATGATCCCCAAACTTTATGATCCTGTGCTTAATGATGTGCACCACACCCAGCACACAGAGCTGAACGGGGAGACTAATAGGGAGAGCAGATATAGAAGAAATATGAAGGGATGAAATAAATTATATGACAAGTCCCTTATACTAACTGATTGGGTGTAAGGAGCGCCAATGGTTATTTAACTTCAACCTAAAGCTGCAACCTGCAAAATAGCCTAAACTTTGAATCAAAGCAGAGACAGAAAATAAGACTTCACTTAAAAAAAAAAAAACAGGATCATTGTCTCAGTTATTGATAGAGTTAAGATAAATGAGTTAGTTAAGATAGAAGAGACAGGAAAAAGCTGTGCATTGTGTTTTAAGCATATATAAATGTCCACCATGTCAGACTGTGTAAATTCAAAACCAAAGCTGCATTGATAAATATAGTTCTTATTCACTTATTGGAGGACATAAATCCTATATTCTCTCTGATTTGATCTATGGTTCTGCTTCCACACACTACTTGGAAAAAATATCTCCTCTTTTCATTTAATTTAGCTACTCTAGCGCTTTTCTTCAGCGGTTAGTCTGTGACTGTGTCTGTTTGCAATGTCAACAGGCGGTTTCTGAGCTTGGCTGCTGAAAGGAGATGTCTGAGTCACACGGAAAATGTGCTGTGAAAACAAAAGTATAGGCTATAATTTGTATGAGCTACACAAGTCCCCAAAACATTTCCTGATAATTAGGGGCTGACATTTAGGTGCTAGACCAAACATTAGGCACAGAAGTTTAAATGATTTGCCCCACAGTCTTTCAGCAAATCAGAGTAGTTAATTTTTCCAGGCAGAAAGACAAACAAATTATTAACAGACAAAAATTCACATCTCGTGGTAAAAAGGTGCAGTACCTGTTTCTTGAAAAGTAGCTTGTTACGAGTATGTGAAGCAAGATTGGAGAGACTAAAATCTTTGATGATGTCCATGTATGTAGAGGACAACAACATCGGAACTTTGTGCTGAGAGTAAAAATTTTATTTCTAAAGATACTATATCAGTATATTTCTGTTCAAATAGTTAGAATTTCTTGTTTTCCCACTGCAGAACTGAGCAAACAATTCTGCAAAACTGCTAAATAAAACCCAACATGAGGAATTTCAACAACAAAAAACACACACACGACACCAAAGGCTTTGAAAATCACTCTGAGCAGGCTATGTGAATCTGAAGAACAAATCTACTGTGAAAAAGAGGAAATCTGGCTGGATTTTCACAGGCATAGCGAGCTTGGTGGTTCAAAGAAGACCCAACGAGAAAAGCAAAATCTCCAAAAATCATCATCTGGCAAGCAAGTAAAAAGGCACAGAGTAGAGAGACAAGTAAACAAGGAGGGGAGAAGATTAGGGCAGACAGATAAGAGAGAGATCAGGAGAGGAAAGGGAAAAAAACACGAGAAGTGAGACTGACAAAAGATAAAGAGCGATAACGAGTGACAGAGAGAGCAAAGAAGATAAGAGTGAAAAAGAGAAAAGATGGATGTTGAAAGTAGGGAGTCAGACTGGAAGCAGGTTCAAGAAATAAGACAAGCCTTAAATTTTATTATTTTTAATCTCAGTTCAGATTTGCTAGGCTTTTTGGTTTGTAGTGACAGGAGCAAAGTTGCAAATAATAACCAGAAACTCAGCAATATCTACATAGAGGGAACAAAGTTTCGAAGTTGACAAAATTCCTGATTAATCTTTTTAGTCACCTTTTCATCTCTGTGCCTGAATCTTCACTGTCTTCTTTACTTGTCTTTCCTTAAGTTGCTTTCCCTTCCCAGTATTTGTCCATAACTCGGTCATGAACTTGTCACAGCAATGCTGTTGTGGTAGAGTCACTGCTGACGCTTCTGTGTAAATGTTGTCACTTTAATATACAGTTAGGTCCATAAATATTTGGACAGAGACAACTTTTTTCCAATTTTGTTCTGAACATTACCACAATGATTTTTAAGTGAAACAACTCACATGCAATTGAAGTGCAGACTTTCAGCTTTATTTCAGTGGTTTGAATAAAAAGATTGCATAAAAATATGAGAATCTAAAGCATTTTTAACGCAATCCCTTGATTTCAGGGGTTCAAATGTAATTGGGCAAATGAAATAACTTAAAATGTTCATTTTTTGTTTGTTTGTTTGTTTGTTTGTTTGTTTGTTTGTTTGTTTGTTTGTTTGTTTGTTTGTTTGTTTGTTTGTTTGGTTGGTTGGTTGGTTGGTTGGTTGGTTGGTTGGTTGGTTGGTTGGTTGGTTTTTGCTTTGTTTTATTATTTTCTTCAAGCCCTGTGTACAGGAGCTGCATACAAAAAGATATTTTGTGAAAAGGGTTGGCGTAATAAGCAAATGCTTCAGCCAATACCTTTTGATTAGCCTTGTCTCATGCTTTCTTTCTTTATGGTAGATTTTTGTTCTGTTTTCACTGTTTTTTTTTTCACTGTTTTCACTGAGATTTGAATTTGAATGCTAAACAATAAAAATCAAAATGTATGTATGTATGTATTTCTAATACTTGGATAAAAATCCCTTTGCTGGTAATAACAGCCTGAAGTCTTGAACTCATGGACTCATGGACATGACCAGATGCTGTGTTTCCTCCTTCCAGGCCTTTACTGCAGCAGCTTTCAGGTGTTTGTTTGTTGGCCTTTCTGTCCGAAGTTTAGTCTTCAACAAGTGAAATGCATGGGTTAAGATCAGCTGAGTGACTTGGCCATTCAAGAAAATTCCACATCTTTGCTTTATGAACTCTTGGGTAACTTTGCCTGCATGTTTGGGGTCATTGTCCATCTGTATAAAGAAACTAAGCCCAATCAATTTGACTGCATTTAGCTGGATTTGAGCAGACGGTATGTCTTTGAACACCTCAGAATTCATTCGGCTGCTTCTCACCTGTGTCACATCATCAATAAACACTAGTGTCCCAGTCCCACTGGCAGCCATGCACACCCAAACCATCACACTGCCTCCACTGTGTTTTACCTATGATGTGGTAGGCTTTGGATTATGTGCTGTTGCACGCCTTCTCCATACTTCTTTCTTGCCATCATTCTGGTCGAGGTTGATCTTGGTTTCATCTATCCAAAGAATGTTTTTCATAAACTGTGATGGCTTCTTTGGATGTGTTTTTCTTTTTTTAATTTTTAAAATTTTTTTTTTTAGCAAAGTCCAGTCTAGCCTTTTTATTCTTGAGGCCTATGAGTGGTTTGCACCTCGCAGTGAACCCTCTGTATTCACTTTCACGTAGTCTTGTCTTTACAGTAGACTTGGATATCGATACACCTTCTTCCTGGAGAGTGTTGTTCACTTGGCTGGTTGTTGTGAAGCGGTTTCTCTTTGCCATAGAAATGATTCTGCAATCATCCACCACTGTTGTCTTCTGCAGACATCCAGGTGTTTTTGTGTTGCCAAGTTCACCAGTGCTTTCTTTCCTTCTCAGGATGTACCAAACTGTAGATTTTGCCACTCCTAATATTGTAGCAATTTCTTGAATGGGATTTTTCTGTTTTTGCAGATTAAGGATGGCTTGTTTGAGCTGCACTTTTGACTGCATGTTGTCTGTTCACAGCAAAATCTTCCAAATGCAAGCACCACACCTCAAATCAACTCCAGGCCTTTTGATTATGGCACAGCAAAGGAACTGCACACACCAGCCTATTAAATAACCTTGAGTCAATTCAATTACTCTTGTTCCCTTTTAAAAAGAAGGTGGCACATGTTAAGAAGCTAAAACTCCTAAACCTTTCATTTGATTTGAATGTGGATACCATCAAATGAAAGCTGAGAGTCTACACATTATATTCATGTCTATTATATAACTATAATTCAGCTTTAGCTGCATCTGACCAGACAAGCATATGTCTCACGAGGAACAAAGGATCACAGATGAGAACTGTGTCTTTCTATTTTTCATGGTTTTGAAATCATCACATAAATGCAACTTTATTCTACTCTTGCATTTCCCTCTGCATAGAAGTACCAGTAAATAATACATGTTAAGTCACTGAGGATGAATTATTGCAGTCATTCTGCTAAAAGGTCATTCGATTGCAAGGACCTACAGTGCTTAGATACTTTGCTCAGGGCATAAGAGGAAAACATATAGCATGTCTTCCTAACATGCAGATGAAAACTCTAATCTACCAGCTGGGTACTCTCAGGACCAAATGGTGAGGTCATAACCCATGAAGCGTCAACACAGAATCCAGGCTCGCAGCTTAAGTCTCGTGTTGGGTAAATACATGGACATCAAGGTCTGTGCATCTGTACTGCACATAGCATGTTTTATACTGATTTAGATGAACTGGGATGCCATACTATGACATTTATTTTCACCATCCGGCTCCCTCAAATGTTCAATAGACTACACAAGATTAATCTCCCACTGAATACTGAGGCAACATTTCCTCCTGTTTGAGTAAAGTTTGGTGAAATAGTGCCCAGCTTTGCTAGGAAAGTCTTTAGAGGACTGGAACAATATCATTCCCATGTTTCTAAAGATTTACATCTTTAGCTGGAACAAATAGGTCCAGCAATAAGAAGCAGATTAGCACAATGTTGATTTTAATACTTGGATTTCTTTGGAAAGGTCATGCGTCTTAAAAAATAGTATTAGAGAGCTCTAGTTAAAGTTAAAGGGACATATATAATGTCAGTTATAAATCAAATCATCCAGTATAAAGCTGATTTTATTTCCTGTACAAATATGGGATTTAATCGTGTTTGTGGGAGATCTTAGGCGAAGCTTTTTAAATCATCATGACTCATTCACTATTGTTGCTGTTATCGTTGCCTTGTGTACTGGGGGGGAATCCACATTCATTAATTTCTACACTCATTCATTCAACCTTTTCCATTAATGTATCCATTTACATTGACACTGCTGAGTGTTTTCATAAATTATACCTGGGAGTGAGAGAAGCAGAAGGTCAGCAGAGTGGCTTAAATTTGACTTATACAGACGCAAACAAGTCGTCCATCTGTGCAGCGATGTTTCACAGCGTGACAGGACTGTGAGAGGAAATGTGTGAAA
The DNA here is from genome assembly GCF_057382095.1 of Aulonocara sp. 'chitande type north' Nkhata Bay. NCBI lineage: Eukaryota > Metazoa > Chordata > Actinopteri > Cichliformes > Cichlidae > Aulonocara > Aulonocara sp. 'chitande type north' Nkhata Bay. The sequence continues at coordinate 19,803,753 of NC_141354.1, read as the reverse complement.
ATGAATGGAGCCTTAAAGATCAAGCTGTGCCAGGTTATGGTATCATATCAGGGTCCTCATATGGTGTCACCATCTGACTCTGACCTCCAATTATCATTAATATTATTAAAAGTATAAATAATAAAATTTTTAAGTTTGGAAAATGATAACTGTACAATCAGACCTTGACATGTCTGGTATTGTTTATTTGATTTCCTCATAGGCAGACTGTGGGTTGTTATAGTAACCATGCATCAGTTCACAGGCTCTCAACTTTACAGTCCCCTAACTCATGACTGTGTTACTGAATGCAAATATTTCCCTCTGTTGAGGAGATTATGATTTGTATAGTTTTAATGTTTTATTTGGGAACAGAATGTGTAAGTTTGGTGATGGAGTTTTTATTATGAATGAATGATGATTTTTATGAATTATTATGTCTATTTTTTTTATGCTTAAGGACAACAGATGGAAATTAGCCCTTGGCTATAATCTGGTATGTTTACATTCATGTAATTTTTTTTTACATTTATGTTCATTAACATGCACTGTCCTAAATAAAATAAATAAATAAATTTTGCATTCATGCCCTTCTGTCTGTAGTCACAATAGTTTTGAATGAATTCTGATAAAACTTTGCAGGGGTGTAGAGGGGATCAGGTTAATAATCCTTCAAATTTTACTTACATCCAATAGATTGAGCTGAAGGTAATTATACTATTAAAGTTTTAAATAGAACTATGTTTCTTACTGCCATTGTTTGTATTGGCGACATATAAGCCTATAGGGAATGAAATATGTGGATTCTAAATATCATTCCTTTAGACCTCTGAGTGCTTCTTCAAGGTCAATTAAGGTCAAATCATCAGAAAATGTCTTTTATCTTCAAAACAAATTTATTGAATAAGTGCTAAGGAGGTGCTAACATTTAGGAAGTTATACTGGAATACATGGATTATAGATATCACATTATAGTTTGCATCCAAATATATTGTCGCATGTCACCTCTGATTCCACTTTTATATGTTTCACATTTCTTTCAAACATATCTTTAAATAAGTTCTTGTCAAGACAAAGAGAATGAGCTGCCTGCTTAGTTAGAAACATACTGTAGTATAATATTACATAATATCCTCAAGCTATTTAGTCCATTTGTTTACAAATGAATGGCTCCATTACCTACTCCTACATAATGTTTGTGTAATCAAAGCAAACATCTGTTATGGAACTCTTATTTGATTTTTACTGCACAACAAATATCTTAAAGTACATTTAAAAAAAGAAAGAAAACAAAATGAATATGTGGAAAATACAGTACTATTCCCTTAAAATTAAATACTGCTTCTTGACACTTTTGCCTCTTGGTCTTGGTCAATTTTCAGAAATGAATTTGTCTTGTGCTTATTGGGCTCCAGGCTGCATATTAACAAGCTCAATTTTATTTATATAGCATTAAATCACAACAGCAGTTGCCCCACAATAATACAGAGAAAACAGAGATGATCAGAGTCTGATTTGATGATGGCACTATTTGAAGTGAAACTTCCATCCATCCATTCTCTAGCGCTTATCCTTTTCAGCGTCTCGGGGGCCAGGGTACACCCTGGACAGGTCGCCAGTCTGTCGCAGGGCTAACACATACACACAGACAACCATTTGCACTTGAAGTGAAACTTTTTACACATAATTTTAAAGAAAGTACAAAAAAATCACATTTTAAGACAATCTGAGGAGAGGTTAAGGGATCAGCAAGCTCAGTGACAACTTTTCTCAGAAAGTCTTAAATCTTGATATAAACTTTTGAAAATAACATCCAGTAGCTAATTTGAGTGCAGACTAAAGGGGTTGTCTGACTAGCAATGAGCCTCACCTCTACACACCAGTACAGAATGCTGTCCATGCCGTCTTTTGTGAATACTTTATACACAAAAGATATTCTAATTTTTTATTCAGCACTCTGATTATAAGATTTAATATGCCAGCTCAGTAGCTTCAAAAATACTAAGCTAATTCATCATTCTGTCTTCAAAACATGCAGTGCTCTGAGAGGTTAACAATTTGGAGCTAGTGCACAAACATGGAGCAGTTGTCAGTATTCATCGGTTCATGAAAGAAGAGTCTTCTTTTGATTGCATAACACCGGTCATTTTCTGCAGTGTTCTCCAGCCATAGTGACCTCATGCCCTCCCAAACACATTAGCAGTCTTCAGGAGCATTGTGGGTTGGGAATTCAAGCTGATGGACAGTAGAGGGGTTACTGAATTCCTGCTTATATCTCTGAACTTTCTGCTAAATGAGACCAACTGAGCCCAACTGAGCCCAACTGAGCCCTTTCCCCCCCACAACTGCAGTTTGCACAAACACGAGCTCAAGCAATTAAAATACCATGGCAACATGAAATATAATGTTGAGACACTGGCACAACTGACTGCAATCTTCAGATTCACATTAAAATAAAGGCATTTCTACAACTAAAGAGATTCTGATGTTTTCCTGTTTGTCTCTTTGGGATCTGGGACTCAGTGAAACATGCTTCAGTGTTTTGCCTCACCAGTGCACCAACACCAATTTTCCACCCCTTTCATTTATAATAATGACAAAAATTACAATGACTAGCCTACCACCTTCCCATAAGTAACCTACTTACGGTCATTGGTGGCCACCTTGAAAGAAGAAGCCTACTACAGTACAAGTACAGTACAAGACAACGACATGCCTATATTAAAAATACATTGAAGCAACTCTGAACTATTGCTTATAGGTTGTAGCAATTAATTTAATTTAAGTTTTGTAGCTTTTCTCTCCTTTGAAGTTGTTTATACAAGCTTTCTAACACATGTTAAACCTGGTGCAGGGATTTACTTCCATTCACACCTCAGAACATCAGTGAAACCCACTTCAGTTCCTCCTAAAGGTGAGGTTGAGATAACAGCTGTGTGCAGATCAGCCACGTTTTTTCCAACACCAGAGTGAGAAAACTGTTTTTCATGTACGACTACTGTCTAAAATATCAGTGCATGCTGCAACAGCAATTTGTCTTCCCTGCAAAATATAATCTACCACAGACCAAAAATAGATAAAAAACAGCCACAGACAGGTACTGCATGAAGATAACATTTAACACCGGACTAGTGCTCAGTAGCCAGTTTGTTCAGCTTTTCTCAGTGTATGTGTATGTGATGCAGGTCTCTTTGTGCTTCATCTGTTTAGTGCTCTATATATGATCTCAAATGAATTATCGAATGAATTACAGTTAACAGGGCCTCGTGTAGCATCTTTGCTTCAACAGGGGGCGCCAAGCTAAAGGTACAAGTTGGATTGAATGAAAAGCTCTTACTTCTATTATTGTGAGAAGAAAAAGTCCCCACAAAAGCAGTTTATGCCGCTACAATGGAATCTGTGCAATCCAACAACGACAAAGTTAAACTTCTAAATAATGCAGTAACTTATATGTCAGCAGGATCAGTAGCTTTGATTATGCCACTTGTACTGCCTGACATGAGCTGCGTTTCCTGTTTTTATTCCAGACTCTAGTCTGGCTGCGATTGTTTGCTGTCATTTTTCCCGTGGCATTTCGCTGACCCCGGGGGCGAGCAGCTGACCGCTGGACTACCCAGCTGTAAGAGAGGAGGACAGCGGGACGTCCATCTGACTACTGCAATTCTCCTCTGAAAAACCCCACCGTATAAGCCTCTTATGTAAAGCAGAAAACACTGGGTAATCTCTCTCTCTGTCACTCCCTCTCTTAGTGTCTGAGCTGTTGTCACTATACTGCTACTAGTGTTTGTTAATTCATCACTTTGGTTCTTCCTTATTCAACTTTATCAGTAACAAGGAAATCTTATCTTCATCTTAAGATTTGTGATGTTGTATAATAAGCTTTACCAGCTATTCGGCCTTACTTTCCCTCAGTATGTTTTTATGTGAAATATTGTTGCTCAACATCAGCAAGTTTCACTGAGATAAAACACTGCAAACTAGAAGATTCCTGAACACAAATTCCTTCCCCTTGTGGGAAGCATTTCCATCTTGCTGCTGTGTGAGAGAAGTCAGCTGTCCACTCCCTGCTGTGTGCTGCTGTTGTCATATGTGGCATTACCATGCAATGTGACAGTGTAGTCCAGATTGTGTGGCACATTCCCTCTGCATGACGCCCACACATCACATTCAGGTGTGGGCCCGTGTACAGGAATACACTCACACACTCTTGGCATGCAGATGGTATATGCTGGTATGCTACATCATATGTTTTGTTCATCTTCAGTTCTTTTTTGTTATTCTATTTTAAATTATTTTACCTGACATTCCACTGATTTATTAAATGCTGGAAAGTAACAAATTACATTCATCCCAACATTTAGAGAAGTATTATTTCTTGCCAAGTACTTTATATTTCGCCCGGACTACATTTTAATGAACATTTTAGCTGTCAGTTACTTTGCAGGCATTTTGCAGATTTTTTACTAGTTTGTATGACACAGAAAATTCATCAAAGTGGGTCTTTTTTTTTAAAGTCTATTTTCTACGTCTCTAAGTCGGACTTTATTCCATTTTATAATTTCACGGGTATTGAAAAGTTACTGACAAACCGCTGAACTAACTTTACAGGACCGTGACGTCACCTTTTGTAGTCGTAACGCTATCTCATGCACGAGCCTTATTAGCCGACTTCTCGAAGCCAAGCCATTTGCGCCGTGCTGACGTAACGTGACGTGGTCTAACGCACACACGCCGTTGAAATTGGAAAGAGTAAAATGTTTTAACATAGAAAGAAAGAAGTCTAATCGGGAGGGTGCAAAAGTAATCTTCATGCAGGTGTTTCTCCCGCTGCTCCGCCACAAGCGCCAACTGACTACATGTGTCAAGGTAACGTCCCTATGTCCCCACTGTAAACATCGTGTTCCTCCGCCAAGAACGGTTAAGTAGGGCGGCGGAAAGTTACTGAACCCCACTCGGTGGACACCCAGTACAAACACAACTTTTCCACGCGGAAATCAAATAGTTAATTTTTATTCATTTAATTGCAACATGTATAATAGGACTGCCTATGCGAATAGAACAAATAAAGGACGTAGCCTAACATTTATCCAGGGACTGGATATTGAAAAGAGGCAGTATTTTGGCCTTTCTAGGTAAATGTACAACCTAAACATCTATTGTGCGAGAGAAAAAGATGGCACTCGATAATTTAAAACGTTTGTTTTTATTCGTTTCCCCGCGAAAATTATACGAAAATCTCCTAAATGGTGGGAGATCTGGGAAAGGGGGGAATTCAAAGCAACTAAAGCAAGAATTAAAAAACAATCAAAATATGCTTAAGTCGCATAAGCTCCAATTTTCCGGTTAATGTAGCCCACAATAACAAGCAGTGAGAGTGTCTTTGCTCTCAAAACAAGACAAGCGGAGGGATATAAACTCTTAACACATGATGTCGCCATCAGCCCTTCCTACTTCTCAGCTCACCTTCCAGTAACTCCGCACCGACAATTTCATTGGTCGAGGCATCGCGGACAGCCGCCCCCCATTGGTCGCGCACCTGTCAATCTTAAAGCAATGCCACTCAGGATAGATTAGGCACCATTTGCCATAACTAAATAGTTACATTGTACATCAAGTAGGAAGAATTGTTTTAATTGGTAGTCCACCGCGCTCGGCGGAGAGTTCATCTTCGTCCAAACCGCCTGAACGCGTTGAATGCAACGAAGTGTAACGCTTGAATCTCCCGTCTCATCCAACAGATGTGGACACTGCCCGGGTAAGTCACTCTTTACCAGCTTGTGTCCGCATTTCACGTTTGCCTCATTTTTTTCCTGCCTCTTCCTGTGTTTGGGCAGTTCTGGCAACTGCGTGTCCAGTCGCCGTGTTGTTTGTTGTTGTGGTGTTTGCATGTTTGTGTCGGAGTTGAAAAACTGCCACAGAGCCGTGGTTGTGGTAACTCTGAGGAGGATGTGCACGGTGCTCGTGTAAAACCTCCCAAGTGTCTGTCAGTGTTTGTATCAAGAAAACAGTTCTTCGTGTAGTTTGCTAAGTTAATGCCAGTGCCACAGTCAGAGCTCACTTCTCACTGCGTGCTCGCACGTTTCAGTCCCACAGACCTTCAGTAAACAGCATCTCTCAGCTGGTGGATTTGAGCGTTGTGCGCAACAGTAATAACACTCCATTAAGAGCTGTCAGAAACGATTTACGACAAGTGTCAGCCGGGTTTTGACGTGATTTCTCTTCATTTCTTCAAAGCAATTTCATTCCATGAAAAGAACGCATGTTTAGTTTATTGGCAACTTTTATTGCGCCATCAATTTCGTTTACGTGTTAAATGACAGGTTTACATTGCGGAGAAAGTGGGCAGATGAAGAGAGAAGAGCGCAGTTTTTGCTCTAGGAAAACTGTAGTGATTGGTGAAATTGTGTTTCTTTATCAAAAACCACATCGGACGCTTTCCCTCATATCCTTTAAGCTATCGCGGCTGTTGAATTATTTTATGTCTCTTTCATGAGCCCATTTCCGACAATTGTGCTCTCATTGCCGTGCGTAATTGCTTCTCTCCCGGGAGAGAGTGCCATCAAACTTCTAATTTCCCCCTGAAACCCGGAAACCATTTTACTCGTGGAAGCAGCCCGTAATGATGGCATCAATAAACCCAAATAAAGCTGCTGTCAAGTCAGCTCTGAGTTTTGCTTGAAATCAGAAGGGGCCCGTCTGCCTTCTTTTCCCACGCACAGCATCTCAGAGAGGCAGGTGATTGGGATTAGAGGGCAGCAAGACAATGAGAATATGTCCCTAGAGACGAGTCTGGCATGTCAGGAGGCAGGAGGAACAGTTATCTATTACATCATTATCTAGTGCAGCAGAGGAATGCACCGCAACACTGGCAGATGAGCGGTTCAACAATGCCTGCAGGTAAAGTCCAGATTGCCAAAAAGGTGTCAGTGGCTCTCCAGGGAGCCAGTCCAGGTAAGGGTGCTAGCGAGCGTTGCAGCAGCCAGAGGAGAACAGATTAGGTGTTCTCTGTGAGTCTTTGTCAGTAGGGCATGTTCGCCTTAGAAGCTTACACCACAGATGAGTGTTTGTCCTGATAAGACAGGTAATATGGAGATGGAGGGCAGAACTGACTGTGGGCATTAAACCACTGATGAATATATAAAAGTATCACGAATTGCAACTAAATTCCTCATTTCAAGTAACATCAAATCAGAAAGCTAAAAAAATATAAAATAAAAATATAAAAATTCACAGAAGAATTTGCTTATTTACTACTTAAGACCGAAAATAGATTTTATCTTGCTTTTTTAATCTTAATATGAACATGTCGTGCATCAAGACATGAAAGTTAAGTTCTAAGAAGTAACAAATTACAAATGGTAAATGGCCTGCATTTGTATAGCGCTTTTCTAGTCCCTAAGGACCCCAAAGCGCTTCACACTACATTCAGTCATTCACCCATTCACACACCCATTCACACATTGTAGCCACAGCTGCCCTGGGGCGCACTGACAGAGGCGAGGCTGCCGGACACTGGCGCCACCGGGCCCTCTGACCACCACCAGTAGGCAAACATGGGGTTAGTATCTTGCCCAAGGATATTTGGCATGCAGCCAGGAGGCAGCCTGGGATCGAACCACCGACTTTCTGATTAGTGGCTGACCTGCTCTGCCACCTGAGCTACAGCCACCCCTCAAGTGAAATCAGTCTTCAAAACAGAGTCAGAACGTCATCCAGAAAACTGGACCTGCCAACATCAGATCTTCTCCTGGTCTCCCTCAGCTTTCCTTTGGTCTAACATCTTAAATGTGATAGCTGCCTGAAAGTTTGCCGCTGTTTTGAAGCTGCCAGTATCCCAGTTTAATTCTCTAGTATAGTTTAAGTCTAAGACGTAAAGGTGGTCACAGGTTTGGGTGTAACTGCAGCATCCCAAGCTTAACACCTGTATTGTATGCTGTTCTCCCCCAATCTCTAGCTTAGGTTTTGTACTAAAAACACTAACGTTTACATCAGCCATATCTTTTTAAAAAGATATGTGAGTAAAATCTGAAGTTGGACTGATTGAAAGAAATGCTTTTTGTGTTTCTGACATTATCAAAATGTCCAGGCAGCGATTATCCCCCTTACTAATGCATCACCTTATCTCTCTTATCCTTTTACTTCCATGCGAGATTGTGAGGTGTGACCCTGCTGGCTGTAATCCTGATTCTGACATTATCAGAGGTCCTATATAAAACATTGCCATCTCCTTCAGAAGTTTATTCCACTGCTGCACTCTGGTGCACCTTTAAAAGGAGGCAAAATAGTTGCTCTTAGGTGTGCAATAGAGTCTCAAAGTACTCTCCCCTATGCTTGTGTGGCCATATAGGAATACAACCCATGAATTGAGCAAAATTTATTTTGTAACCGGACTTGTTCAATGAAAAGAGGCTTATGCTTCAGATAACTTACAGTATAGGCTCAACTGTCATAATGGGCTTTTGTGTCCCTGAGAACTGTGACTGCCGGCAAATCTGTACATAGCTCTCATTCCCAGTCAAAACACCATCCAAGCTAGGATAGAACTTACAGAGATGACTTTTATCGTTGAAATGAATTATCTTGAAATAAATTTTGCTGAATCCAAATTAAGAGTTGAGATTGAGAACATGGGGAAAAACAAAACGAACAAAACCAGGTTTGGTTGAGGTTTTCCATGCCAGAGCTCTACCATGTGCTCCCATCGTGTGCTCTGTTGGACACAGTCAAAACACAGTGGGGGGAGTGTGCCCCCTCCTTCTCTTTGCTTCTGCAAATTTGAGGAAGTACAATCATTCTCTCCTGGTGCAGCTTCCTGCTGAACTGCAAACACAGGCAGTCAGCCGGCGCATTTTCCAGACATTGCAGAGATTGTCGGTGTCTGTCAGAAGCACAGTGACATAGCTGAACGTGTTTAAATACACAGCCCTGTGGTTTCTTGTGTGTACAGCATTTAAACATTCAGTTTGATGGCTTCGTAGGACGTGTCCTTATATGTATCAACGCATGCAATTGCATTAATGCTGAGGCTGCTGATTGTTTTTTCATACTTAACTAAAAAAAAAAGTTTAGTTAAGTGTTTGAAAATTGTGAATTGGCCAAATAATAAATTAATTTAAAATGTTAATTTAATTTTCAATATGAGAAGCTGCAAATCCTCCCTTTGGAGAAGCTGTGAGAAGAAAATGTTTTGATGATAAATGACTGAACCGACTGAGTTATTCATTAATTTCATTTGAATTTAGTCAGCTAATTAGTTCATGTTAGGGCTGGGGTTGGACGACGTGTTAAAACTCTCCAACCTGCCGCTGTCAATCCAACAACTGGTGATAGCTGGCATGTTTGTGGACTTCCACACAGCGCTTTGCTCTGCAGTGCTCAACATTGACCAGCTCCAGCTCTCAACAGCTCTCCATTGGTGAATCTTACATGAGGCTCAAAAGCAGCAGTTCACATCTTCTACAGGGGACCATCTTCAGCAACTGGTCTTTTAATTATTGAATATTTACTTATTTTAATTATCAAGGAAGCAGAACACTCAAAAAGTAAAATAAAGTGGCAAAAATCTTAAAAAAAAACATTCAATGTTATTTTAATATATAAATTTATGTTTTGCATTGAACCACTGTGGTACTGATGTTACGTGTTATATTCTTTCTTATCTCTTGGACATAGAAAAGGCCTCTAAAGTTTAATTCTAGCAAATGCATAAATGAAGCAAGCCACCTGCTAAAGACACTAGTGCGCACGTAAGGATTATGTGTTGAAATAGCCAGCAGCAACCTTTTTAATAAATGACTCACGCTAGGCGGATTATTTTTTTCAAAATGATAAGCAACGTCAAAGGTTGTTGACAGACCTGCCTGTCATATGTAATTCCTGTGTAATTACCTCTAGGACCAGCCTGTTGAAACAATAAGAATGCCTAACCGATTGAACCTCACCTCTTTCTGCGGAGTTAAATTTTTTTTTTCCCCTGATCAACTGGCCAGTCAACTCAATCTAGAAGTTATTTAACATTCAGTTCGTTAACATCAAAGGGGTGTGACTAGTGGAATAATTCACAGTATAATGAAATCAAGAGATGTTATCTAACGATGCCATCACAGTTTTATGAAGAAAGAATAAAATGCCTCTTAAAAGGAATGAGTTCTGTATTTAATCATTCATCAGTGCTCTGGTTTCCTTTTCACCACTCTCTGCCATTTATCCAGAAGGACTCAGAAGGTTGACTAATTTGAAATCAGTACTAACCAGCAAGTTGGATAATGTTTGTTTACCTTGCCCCCATTTACCATGCCATGTGGAGATTTGAAGTAATAACTTTTTGTAATCTTTCCGAGCACTTTAAGGAGGCATGTTGGTCTTAAACTGCAGGAGGAGGCATGAAATGTCATTAAAGTGCTTAGAAAAAAAACCTTCTATTTACCAAGAATTGTAATGTGATATGACTAAAAAATGCACGAGGTACTAATGTTGCAAGTGTGTTTTCTTAAATTTATGTGGGTATTTAGATAATTGGGCTCTGGCAGTATGCCTGCTAGTTAATGTGCTAGTTAAACCTGATCATTAATTGAAGCAGCAGCTTTGATAAAATACGACCAAATTCTAACACTTCTTACCTACGTTGGGATAATGAAAGCTTAGACACTGTACCAGAGATTTGAATTAAACTAAGGAACAAGTGAGCAGCAGTGCATTTGTTCCCTGACAGATTTTCCAGAGCCCTCCATTAGTCAAGACCTTCCTGACTTTCATAGTGGAAAAGTCTGAGGTCTAATTTTCATTAATCAATTTGTTTGTTGGCTGGGCTGGGTATTGATGGGCTTTAATCACTGCTGAAGCCAAGGCCACATTAGCTAGTGAGAGCAGAAAATTACATCAGCATGCCGTGGAACTTAAAAACCCTGTTTTATATTTCAGCACCAAGGAAACTGAAGAGAAAAGAAATAAGAAAGTTGCTGAATAGAGGCAAGCTGTGCTACTGTAGCTACCATGTTGTGCAGGGCAAGTCACCTGCCATCTCATTGATTTGCCTGTTTACCCTTTCAACTCAGACTTGGCCTTGTATAATAGTAGTAAAGCATCTGTGTTGGGTATGTGTTTTCCCTGTGTTTTCACCCTCAGCTGACCCACGCTCTCATCCCACGATGGCGCAAAAGCCTTTCTTGTAGGTTGGGTTAGATAAGCGTCACCCCTTCACCGTTGTCAAACTGAAAGCCTTGCACCACAAGCCATGCTCCTTTTCAAACTGACGGAGCATTTCAGCAGAAAGGAGCAATTACTACCTGCTCTGGTCCTGTTGCTTTCATGGCCTCTTTTGTGTGCTGATTCCAGGGCAGATTCTATCCATGGCTGTTCCCACGCTGAGCAAGGAGAACAGGAAGAACTCAGCCGCACAGCAGGCCTCTGCCTTCTGCTATTATGGCCATGATTCAATCATTGCAGGGCAATGCTTTAGCCTGGCACATTGAAAGAGGAAAAAAAATGTCCTCACTCCCGCTCTGTTAATGGAACTTAAAGCCAAAGGTGTTTTTGTACCAAGAGGAGACCATCAGCCTTTTAATGTGGGAAGTAGCAGCAGCAAGCTTCACCTCACAATCCACTCTCCCCCTGCTGTGATTTTTAAAATGGCCTCCCTTCTGTGCTTGCAGCCAGAGAAGCCCCACGTGTAGTGGAGGAACCAGCCCAGGCGAGATTTGCCGCGGCTCATCGCGCCTACTGTTTGTTGTCTTTCCCCTGACCTCGAGTGGAAGAGTTCAGTGTGTTAGATTTTTAGATTTGATTTATTTTTAGTTATACATGCTCGGATTACAAGCAAAACAAAATAAATAGGACTTATCGAACAATGTTACATGACACGGATACAGTTTGCTGTTACTTGCGCTAAGTATTGCAAAAATCCATTTAACCAATCAAGCCAACATTTTCTTTGGCAATCTGGGGGCATCGATACTTGAAATACAATTTAGTGGTAGTAAATCGAAATTAAATCTACTGCAAAATTTCAAATCTGTGTGTATATCTCTCTGTAGTAATGCTGTGAAATATTTAAAATTGATTTTAACTTCACGAATGGAATACCAAAATAGCTTTTATTAAAGCGGAACATTTCCTGTCTACTAATGGAAGACCACGGGATGTGGCTGAAAGCACTGGAAAAAAACATGCGGACCCTGAGATAAGGCTTTTTGTTTGTTGTTGTTTTTTTTTGTCAAATTGCTATTGTCGTGGTTTGGAAAACAGCCTTTATGTGCAACTGACAAAGAATTTGAATTACAGAAAACTATCAATTGAACATTGCTGTATTTCTTAAAATGATTAAATAAAATCAGATATCAGGACAAACGGTAAGTATCTGCGATCGTGGGTTTGGTTATGCCAAAATTGGAATTTAAACAAACTTTCCAAGAAGTGTTACGTCTCCTGACAAGAACTACTGGCGATAAAGATATCAGGGAGATCTGAAATGCTTTTTTTGGCAAAGCATGACCGTGCTCGGCTCTGAGCTCTGCTGTAATTTACCAGCTTTTGTTTTCATACCAGCTGGGAACACTTGGACGAAAAAAAGAAGAGAAGAAATCTGATTATTCGTCCAGCATATGATTATCTTTTGGTCCTTTTTTTTTTTTTTTTTTTTTTTTTTTTTTTTTACAAAAAACAAAACAAAAAACAAAACAGGATCCACCTTTGTATTTCTTAAACTCTTTGAAACATTTACGTGGGATTTAGGATATTTCCTCATGGTTTACACGTGGCATTGAATATCAGTGTTCCAGGATCTCAGTGAAGTGAGAACACCATCTGTCTCACCTTGTTAAAAGTACTATACCACCCCATAAAAGCATGCATTTATTATTTGGTTTCAAACATCGTCACAGATTGTTTAGATTTTTGTAATTTCTATTTTATGCGATGTTAAAGCAGTGAAAAATAAACCTCTGAATACATCAGGGAAAAGAGATATTTCTAAACTTGAGTTATTTTATTGGCAGGAACTAAAACTGTTTAAGACCTGAAATATCTTGTTTAGCCATATCAATTTTTACGATCTTTAATGTACCATTTAACATTTTACATAATTTTTTGTGCATGCAAAAGGTCTGCAAAGTCACAAAAGATAATATGTATGTAGTTAACCTTTGCCTTGCTCGCATGTCCATAAAGCTATGTTTAAAAAAACCAAAACAAAACAGAAATAACTGCAAAACAGGCAGACTGTCAGAAACTTTACATCTGATATGGAAATCAGTGTCTGGGTTACTGTATTTTCATGTCTCTGACCTGTCCTCAGATGGCTTGTTTGTGAGTAATCCATGACAATATAACACATATAATCCAGGAAATATTAACGCCATCCTGTAATGTTGTGACTTGTTTATGGCTCTGGCTTGAATGTGTGCACATGAATGGTGAGGTTTAGTTACCAGTTTTGTGTAACTAAACCTCACTATGCTATGTTCATAAAAATATGCAAACAATGTTTTTTTTTTTTTATGTCGCTCAGAACAGACTGGGCTTTTATGCACGAGCGATTTAAAGAAGCCAGAAGGTGAAAAGAGCTGCTGCAGCAATGGCGTGTTTTGGTTGACCACCAAATTAAAATCATCAACCTGTAAATTAAATTGATGTAGGCTTCTGAAATTGAAAAAGATATGGTTGGTGGAGTCTGTGTTGGACGTTTATTTATTTATATATATATATATATATATATATATTAGGGCTGGGCGATATGACCCAAAATTCATATCTCGATATTTTTTAGCTGGATGGCGATATAAGATATATATCTCGATTTTTTTTTTTAAAGCCATAAGTTAAGAACAAAAAGAGAGTTCTTAGTCACACTGTGTCCCAGATGTCACACGGGCACTTTTATTTATATACAGCGTAGATGTACATGAAGAAATTACTCAAAAATAAATTATCAGCATTTATTAAATAATCATGGTCCATAAATAAAAGAAAACAATGTTGTTTTTGTGCATAACAAAAAGCTCACAATTGTGCAGTCAAAATGTAAACTAATAGACGCTGAGCATAATAACAAAGAGACAGATTTCACAGCTGCACCACGTCTCTGAACAGGTGCCATTTGTGGTCCTTATACACACACAGTACGTATCACTCCGCGAGGCTCCTCCTCGGTAGCCGTAATCCTCCGACAATCCATCAAGCGGTGCAGCTCCGTAGAATAGCAAAGTCATATTAAAACATTTTTTGACAGATTGCTGAGCGCTGTGTACCACATAAAATCGGTTCGCGGTCAGTAAGCACAACCAGAATTCATACATAAGGCGCACTGTCGATTTTTGAGAAAATGAAAGGATTTTAGGCCGTGCAGCACCTCCTGGCTGCATGTTGTTAGCGCGGTTAGCTCGCTAACACGTTGACGCCGTCCAGCCCCACGCACGGTAACTCGCTAACGGAGATTTTCCGCTTTCATCTTGTCATTGCCTGCAGGTGAAGTTATGGGGGAGGCGGAGTTGTGTTCAGTGAAGGAGAGGCGAGGCCGAGTAACGTTGCGTAGAGACAAAAGTGGACGAAAGAGAGGCAAACCTGCGACTCCACAAGTATAATTATAACGTAACATAGACTATATCGATATAAACGATATTGTCACATCTTATATCTCGTATGAAAATATATCGATATTTTTAAAAAACTCGATATATCGCATATATATATATATATATATATATATATATATATAAAAAAATAAAATTGGGGCAACAGAGAAAAGTGTTTTCACTGATAATGAAACTAGTCACTTTGGGCAGCACTGGACTCCACCGGTATATGATGCATATGGTTCGAACACATGAGTGTTTTTTGTTTGTTTTTTAAATTAATCTTGGATGGTACTGAAGCTCTTATGTTGTCAACATGCGGACAAACAGACAGTTGTGGGTCCCCTTGGCCACCCAACTTCTGGAGTCATTCACTCATGTTGACAAAATTTCTGTACAGACATACAAACACCTGCCAAAGTACTCAAACCAGAACCAGGTCCCCTTCAGGGCCACATTTGGCACTGAAGACAAATGTACACAGACTCACGAGCTGAAAATATTACCAGCTTTGCTGTCGTGACTGGTGAAAATTCCCTAATGTACATACTGTAATTGTTTCCTCATGTAGCCTGTAAGTACTTGCCAACATGGTCTCTCTGATTTGACCCTTAAGGCCAAAGTGAAAAATCAGGGTACACAAAAGCTGTAACTGCAGGCCAACAAACTCCCTTACTTACACAGGACTAATCCCTGTCCTCCAGCAAGCTCTTAATTGGGCCATCATCAGCTGCTGATCTATGGGTTAAACATCAATTAAGGTAATGAGCACATAGAGAAGAGGGAAGAAGATCGGGTTGGGGAGATGTGGGGGGAGTCAGTCCGAAGGGCAGGGAGGTGATCAGGGCCCACCCTGAGGAAGACTGAAGTGTGTGTGTGTGTGTGTGTTTCTGTGAAGAGGTAGCTTAACGAGTGGAGTGATTTTCGAGTCGTGGAGTGGAGTGTTGATTATGGCTGTGCGGGATGGAGGCTGCTTCAAACAGCTCAATGGAGACTTCTTGTTAGTTTAGCTGTGTTTGTGTTGGACAGGCTGTGGTCTGGGTGAGATCCTCAGCATGTTTCAGGACAGTAATGTCTAATCTGCTCTTCAGAATGCAAATACTAAAATAACAATGATGTAAAAATCTTAATTAAGTTAAGAGCTAAGGTACAAAATATGACAAATAATATCAATTGGCTAACTGTTTTTAATTTGAGTATTATAAATTATTTAATTATTTTATTGCTCCTTACTCAGAGATGTCTTGTAATTTTGGAATCAAATATTTTCTTCTATGTAGTTTTAAACATTTACTTATTCTGTTTTTTCCTCTGAGAAACATTCCAGTAAGAACAATTGATTTGATTGATGATTTTATGATACTCTCTGAAAGTTCATTGAGGAGGAGACATCATTCCCATCCATACTGCTTGACTGACAGATGATATCTAAAAGGCACAGGACAAGATGGATATAAAATTAAAATGTAAGTTACTACTTGAAAAACCATTTTTCATCAAAGAGTACCAAAATAGTATAACATTGTCTAGTACTTTTGAGAAAATTAGTAGCTACATTGTAAAAAAAAAAAAAAAAAAAAAATTCACATTTGTATGTAACTAGGGATGTGATTAGGAGTGTTGTCCATCTCCTCCTCAAAGTGTTAATACTATAGGTTGTTTATTTGAGTAGTAGTCCATGAATGTTAGAAAGGAACCCAAAAAGCCTTTGGTATATTTTTGTTTTGATAAGGTTAGCATTAAACCTGTTTAAAACCTAAATACTTGAGATGGTCATTAGAGAAACATTCTAAGCTTTTGATGCTGTAATATACTGCAATTTGTCTTTCTACTTGTCTTCATTTGACTGAATAGTGAGAAGATGTTGTATCACTATGTGAGAGGTCAATAAAATGTCAAACATGTCTGCAAGAATTCATTTGAAACACTTTTGCCCCGTTAAATTCACCATTCAATATTTAATAAAACAGATGATTCAATCTTCAAAATACATAACTATTTTATAAGCAGACCTCTTAAGTTCACTTGTAGATTTAAAAGAATCCTAGAATGTGCTTTTCTTTCATGTCAGCAGTCATTTTTTATTGCTTCACATCAGCTTGTTCAAACAGCAACCACATTTCTTTCTAGAATTAAAGTTTTAAGTTATAGTTTTGAATGCAAAACTGCAATCAGTCAATCAGATAGAAGTGAAGTTTCTATCTTTTTTACTTTCCAAAAAATGAAAACATTTTCAGTTATGAAAACCAGACATCTCAGTATATCCAAGAGCTGGTTAACCTAAGTTTAAATGCATTAGTAACCCTCTATCTATTGTGCTGTGGGCAGAAATGTCATATTTTAGGTTCTGATTCTGATTGGCCAACTGGATCAAGAATCAAACTATAATCTTCTAAAAAATTATTTGCCACAGGAAATAGAAAAGTGCAAGTGACCATCAGAAAAAAGGTATATCAATGACTGGAACTATTAGAATGGACTTTCTGGGGCTCTGGAGCTCTCACTGTCAGTAACATATGAAACAGAAGCTCCAAACTGCAATGACATGTCTACAGACTCATCTACATGCAGGCGGCTAGGAAAAAAAATCAATGCCACTGCTGTTACAAATACCAAAACTAACCTTTTATTTATAGATTTTTTTTGTAACTTAATGCCTGTTTCTCTACAAAAACAATTTTCTAATTGCTTTTGAAGTAAAAGTAACTTTGCCTCCATCAAATAGATTAAAACTGGCAAAACTCTAATTTGGGATCCATCCTAAAATCACACCATCAGGTATTTAATGGTAGCTTTGGATACAAGACTATTTTGATACTTCTTTGCAGTTGATACCAAAACTTTCTAGCACTGAATTAGGTTTAATGGCAGGTGTAAGGTAATATTCATGCTGACAATGACCAGTTTCATACAGTGTGTTCAGTGCAGGACTGTTGTGCTTATATTCTGTATGTGTTTTGTGTGAAAGGTAAAGGAATGGAATAGGCAGATATTGTTGTTGCACCTTTAAGCCGGCACCAGAGTCAAGTCCCAGAGACTGAATCAATGTCTGTGGGAAAGGGAGATCCAGTATTATGGTGCACTCTACACCAGACACCACGACTCTGTTCTGTTTCACGTCACACCTCTGATTCGGGTACATCAGCATGTTATCTGAAAACACACTGGAGCCTCAGTGCCATTTGTTCCATTCGCTGTGAACAAGCAAAGGTGGCATAATGAGAAGTTAGTGTCATTATAGTATGAAAGGGAGTTCATTTAATCCATTATTGATCCAATTTGCCAACCAATCAGTGTTTTCAGTTGAGCTAATGCTCTCGTGTTGGTTCCTGAATTGGTTTGTGAATAAGGTTCTGGGGATATTTAGTTCCCGGGGCCATTTAATCAATATGGCCATTACACTTTGTCCACTGAAGAGGAAACCTGTGAGATATACCTCTGCTCTATACTGATCAGCAAAATATGATGCAGAATATTTGGAAGTTTTGTTGCTATGAAAACAACTTGAGATGTTGTGGCTTTCTATATGGAAGGTGACTGCTGGTCTCACCTTTATATGTCACTCAGGGACTCTGATCTTATAGAGAAAGTTGGATCCCAAATTCCTGTTTGACAAAATTTGCTCTCTGTTGATTCTAATTATGACCTAAATCATAATCAGCCCTCTGTGGTTTACCACAGACTTTCCATTCATCTCCCTGATCAACAGCAGCAGAGAATTTCTCTTCCTTGTCCTCAGATGACAGATTCTGGGGAAGTAGAGCAGGAGGGTGGCCTGGACTTTAAAGAGACCTTCTGGTAATCTGAAAGGTCACAGGAGCCTGAGTGTTCTGCCAGTGCCCTTGAGCTAGATGCTGAATCCTGAACTACTTAATAGCACTGAAAAAAAAAAACAAAAGTTTGGTTTCAGCGCTGATAAAAATGTGCAATAATTTCCAAAGGTTGTTGATGTATACCGTGTTTGCTCGCTCTGTGAGATGCAATTATTATGTGAAGGTCTGGTGCATAAAAGTTGAAGAGAAATGGGAAAAAAACAAAAAAACTGAATGGTAAATCCCTCAGTTGTTGGCTTTTTTTTCCTTCTTGGCTAAAAATATCTTGTTCAGGGTGCTAAATATATTTGGTCTGCCTCTGAAGAAATTGCTGGAAAACCAGCTTTGGAGCCAAAATGGAAATCTGGGCTGACCTCGTTTTGACTACGAGGTAGAAGCAGATGAGAAAATAAAAACACTGAATGCACGTAACATTTGTTTTGATCAGGGATTTTGGAGTCTGCAGGTCTCTGCCCCTCTCATTACATTTCATCTCCTGGAGTCTGTGGTGTTTTGTGATCCCACTCTGTTGCCTTGTGCAGTGTGCTTCACTGTAGCACTTTATCCAGATTAAGTTGTGTTTTCCTTCTTTTAATACACTTGTTACCAAAGAAATAATCTAATGCAAAACTAGCCAAATGGATATCGTACAGAGTGTTCAGTGGGATCAAAGGCCACTGGCCCTGGATCAAGACACAGCCCACTGCTTCTCTGTAGGTTTAATGCAACTTAAACCCAACACAATTTGCAGGATTAACCTTTAGTAACAGGGCTTGATGGGCACTCGCAGCACTCTCAGGGTTGCACTGCAGAAAACCAATCTTGGTTTGACCTTGACAAGGCCGTACTATCAAAATCCACTTGCGTTCAGTTTGAATCCATTTAGTTCAGCTTCTGACAACCTTCAGCATTACAGCCTTTTTATTTAAAAATTCTCCTATGCACTTAGTAAGCTTGGAGTTCTTAAACAGAGAAAAAAGAAAGTGAAAAGAAGAGAAATGATAAACTAAACAAACAGCACTTAGTAAAAGCAGAAATAATCAAATAAGCTGCTTGCACTGTTGCTTATTTAATCTAAATAACATTTTTTGTGTTTATGAGATCAAAAAATTAGATGACTTGGACTCAACATATTTAAACCTCTAATATCAATGAACATTTGATTTAAATCCATAAACTGGAATACTTCTAATGAGTGAAACTTTATTAAATAAGGTCAACTTGATCTGTATTGTCTTGCTTCTGACTTTAATTCAAAACTTAATGCTTTCATACTCACTCCAGTGTCCTACTGATGTTTAAAGGAAATAAAAAAACAAGTGTCCTAGTTTGGATTTCTGTCTCATAGTAATGGACCTTGCTTTCATAGCATCACAAAATCGGCATTTTATAACACAGCTGGAATCGAAGGTTCCTGACTTCGCCAGAAATCCAGTAAGAGCAGCAGATACCAGGAGGATTACTGAGAATCAGAATCAACAATGGCCAGCAATCCACAGCATTATATTTAGCTTAGATTAAGGCTTCTCTGTTGAATGACTCAAGCTGCAGTCTCCTTTGTGCACACTGATGGTTCACTGGAGGTCTATCTGGTATTGTTGCCAGAGAACTCTGAGAACAATCCCTCGCAAAAAGATTAAAAAGGAAGAAGCAAGCAGAAAAAAAGATGAAGTTGGGACATGGATCAAGGAGCACACCTACAAGACCGGAGGAAGCTACAAGAGGGAAAAAAAAGATGTATAAGAGAAGAGATTTTTGTTTCAAATGTCATGCATCTGTTTTAGGAAAGTGTACTACCTCAGATGCATCATTCAGTATTCAGAAACACGGATCATTCTGCCTCCAGAAACAGAAATGTTTCATAATCAGAAGTCTTTTGCTGACTCAAAACTTGAACGTTAACTCATACCTTAAGTTGCTTTTGCCAGGAACTGTTTTGTTAAAGTGAACGCCAGATTTTTCAAACTCTTCGCCTTACAGAAGGAAGCAGTTGAAATGGGTAAAAAAAAAGAGAAAGAAATAAAGTCACTTGTGGCTTTCATGGTACCGTCTGAATAGTTGAATTTACTATACACTTTTAACCCTGAACTATTTTGCATTTGGTGGTGTTGAGGGGGAATCATGCGTGAGTTCATTGTATGAACGATAAACTTGAAGTGACACAACCGCCTTGATGATACCCAGTGATTTCCATACTCTAAATTTTAAACCCACTATCTTGGCTTCAACCTTGTAAGCTTGATTTTCATAAACCTTATACAGTGGGGCAAAAAAGTATTTAGTCAGCCACCGATTGTGCAAGTTCCCCCACTTAAAATGATGACAGAGGTCAGTAATTTGCACCAGAGGTACACTTCAACTGTGAGAGACAGAATGTGAAAAAAAATCCATGAATCCACATGGTAGGATTTGTAAAGAATTTATTCGTAAATCAGGGTGGAAAATAAGTATTTGGTCAATAACAAAAATACAACTCAATACTTTGTAACATAACCTTTGTTGGCAATAACAGAGGTCAAACGTTTACTATAGGTCTTTACCAGGTTTGCACACACAGTAGCTGGTATTTTGGCCCATTCCTCCATGCAGATCTTCTCGAGAGCAGTGATGTTTTGGGGCTGTCGCCGAGCAACACGGACTTTCAACTCCCGCCACAGATTTTCTATGGGGTTGAGGTCTGGAGACTGGCTAGGCCACTCCAGGACTTTCAAATGCTTCTTACGGAGCCACTCCTTTGTTGCCCGGGCGGTGTGTTTTGGATCATTGTCATGTTGGAAAACCCAGCCTCGTTTCATCTTCAAAGTTCTCACTGATGGAAGGAGGTTTTGGCTCAAAATCTCACGATACATGGCCCCATTCATTCTGTCCTTAACACGGATCAGTCGTCCTGTCTCCTTGGCAGAAAAACAGCCCCATAGCATGATGTTTCCACCCCCATGCTTCACAGTAGGTATGGTGTTCTTGGGATGCAACTCAGTATTCTTCTTCCTCCAAACATGACGAGTGGAGTTTATACCAAAAAGTTCTACTTTGGTTTCATCTGACCACATGACATTCTCCCAATCCTCTGCTGTATCATCCATGTGCTCTCTGGCAAACTTCAGACGGGCCTGGACATGCACTGGCTTCAGCAGCGGAACACGTCTGGCACTGCTGGATTTGATTCCCTGCCGTTGTAGTGTGTTACTGATGGTGACCTTTGTTACTTTGGTCCCAGCTCTCTGCAGGTCATTCACCAGGTCCCCCCGTGTGGTTCTGGGATCTTTGCTCACCGTTCTCATGATCATTTTGACCCCACGGGATGAGATCTTGCGTGGAGCCCCAGATCGAGGGAGATTATCAGTGGTCTTGTATGTCTTCCATTTTCTGATGATTGCTCCCACAGTTGATTTTTTCACACCAAGCTGCTTGCCTATTGTAGATTCACTCTTCCCAGTCTGGTGCAGGTCTACAATACTTTTCCTGGTGTCCTTCGAAAGCTCTTTGGTCTTGGCCATGGCGGAGTTTGGAGTCTGACTGTTTGAGGCTGTGGACAGGTGTCTTTTATACAGATGATGAGTTCAAACAGGTGCCATTCATACAGGTAACGAGTGGGTGACAGAAAAGCTTCTTACAGAAGACGTTACAGGTCTGTGAGAGCCAGAGATTTTCCTTGTTTGAGGTGACCAAATACTTATTTTCCACCCTAATTTACGAATAAATTCTTTACAAATCCTACCATGTGAATTCATGGATTTTATTTTTTCACATTCTGTCTCTCACAGTTGAAGTGTACCTCTGGTGCAAATTACTGACCTCTGTCATCATTTTAAGTGGGGGAACTTGCACAATCGGTGGCTGACTAAATACTTTTTTGCCCCACTGTAGGTGCAACAGACTAATAACATACAACACTGGAGCACAAACCTCTTGGACAGGATGTTCCAGACAACACTCTACATTATTTGTAAGAGAATTCCATTAAAATGCTCCAAAAGGCAGCAATATCACAAAGACTTTTTAGAGGTTGAGTTCAGTAACCTAAATTAGAGGATGAGAAGCCTAGCAGAAAGCTCTGGGCTATAGCTGCCTGTGCTAGTATGTCCTAAGATTAAGCACCCCATAAGGTTGTTCTGAAGAGAGAAACTAGCTAAAAAGACCAGACAACTTAATTGTACCAGGCTGTGAAGAGGACATTGGGTGATATTTTGTTTGGGCTTCCCCACATTCCTTTAGTTTCTACCTTTAGGCAACTCCATGATTACAAACTGATTAAGTTTTTGGTTTTCATTCCTGCTTTGTTTTGTCTTTGCTGTTGGTGGCTCAGTTTAGCTGTCATGTTACCAAAAGGTCTGGGTATCATCACTGATAAATGACGTGAGATTAACTTGGTCTCTATGGTCCTTTTTGAGGATTCTAATCAGAGTCTGTGAAGGCTATAACACATGGGGATCTGAGTTGGTGGCACAGATCTGTGTGGTCTCAATTGGGATTGGAAAGAAACTGTGACTCCAGTCAGCATTTTTTTTTTTTTTTGCCAGTCACACCAAGGAGGGAAAAATGTTATCTTTGCAAAGCACAGCACAAGTGGGGGGGAAGTAGAAATTGGGAGACTCTCAGTTGTCAGTTGTGAATGCAACCGAATTGCTGTGCCACCATACTGACGGGGTTACGATGGCGTGAGAGCAGGGGCTGCTGGCCAGCACTCCAGCACAGCTGAAATAGCAAGCAGCAAGAGCCAGGAGCTGAAACGCTACACCCAGGCTTCTCACACTCTCCTCGTCTCTCACTAAGCCTCTCTCCTTCTTTCTTTTTCCCCATTCTCTTTCGTGCTCTTTTGGTCTTTTCCTATCATCTTTCTTATTTACTCTGTCTGTCTTTAATCTGAAATCTTGCCATTTTCTTGCTCTCCGTCATTATCATCTAGCCTCTATCTCATCGCCCATTCTCCCCACTCTTAATCAGACACCTCCCACACCTCTCATCCACTTCCAGTAAAGCCCAACGCGAGGTTACGGCCTCATTTGAATATATGAATGCATAACAGCCTCCTCCTTGCTGGGGTGTGGCATCGTTTTACAGTCACACAGCTGTGGCAGTGTTATGGGACCATCTGCACAAGGCTCATTAAGATAGCCATAAGCTAATGTGGAGAAAGAATATGCATGGAGGGAGGGAGGGAGGGGGGGGTGTTTATTCATCCTTGTTCCTCTTCTTTTTCTGTAGAACAGCCTTACCCCAGTTGGGATTATTTCCAGAGAGAGAAGAAGTAGAGGAAGGAGGAGCTTGAAAAATCCCCTTTCCACTCTTCCAAAGTTGCACACTTCCTTCTGCTTGTGTATTTGCATGTGATGTCGCTATGGCTTCAGGCGTGTGTGTGTGTGTGTGTGTGTGTGTGTGTGTGTGTGTGTGTGTGTGTGTGTGTGTGTGTGTGTGTGTGTGTGTGTGTGTGTGTTTATGCACAAACACTGGTATCTGTCAGTGACTGAGAGCATGAGGTTCAAAATTTATCTTCGTATTGAAACTGTGCTGCTTCATCTTTTTATGACGTTTAAGATTTTATACTGTTTTACTAAGGGGAAGTGCAATGGAGCAGAATTTACCTTGTGAGGCAGCGGAGGTCTCATGAGATCATGATCATGAGAAAATCCATTAGCTACACACTTGAAGAAAAACCAAGTCACTTCTACTCAATCATATATGTGTCCGGCAGCCTCGCCTCTGTCAGTGCGCCCCAGGGTGGCTGTGGCTACAATGTAGCTTGCCATCACCAGTGTGTGAATGTGTGTGTGAATGGGTGGATGACTGGATATGTAAAGCGCTTTGGGGTCCTTAGGGACTAGAAAAGCGCTATATAAATACAGGCCATTTACCATTTACCATATATGGGGAACTTCCAGTTAAAGGACAGAATGATTAGTACTTTCATACCACCTCTGAAGTTCACTATAGGAGACTGGCTAAAACTACAGGAAGTGAATAAGATGTTTCCACGTGATGATGAAGATGGTGAGATTTGGTTAAGAGATAATGGGTAATTAAGCTATTTATGCTTTAGTTGCACACTTTTTGTAATCATTGGGTTTAAATACACTGTGGGGGATTGATGTATAATATACTGTTCATGATAATTAATTTTAAATCAAGTTCAAGAGGTGCTGATGCCAGCCATTCTGTAATAACACTTTTGCACAAAGGAACAGTTTTTGATGCTGCTCTTTTTCTTGGATCTTTTTGTAAGAAAATAGTATTTTTCTTGTTTTTGGAGATATTAGAAAGGTCTTAAAAGTCACTAAATTTGTTCTTACAAAGGCTTCAGATACTCTGATGGCTTTTTTAAGTGCAGCTGAAATCCATGTCTCTTTTCTGATGTGCAAACCCAGCTCACGGCGTCAGCGAGGAGTGTTTTCGCGGGCAAAAGCACAGCCGTGTTTTCAGTCGATAGAGAGTGTACTTGTTTTCTGGCGGGCCGTGTCAGTGCAGGCATTAGATAACGTTTTATTTGATGGTGTTCAATGGCTGACTCGTCCTCACCTCTCGCCCAGGCCTCTCCTGCTCTCCAGCCCACATGCGCTCCCATGTAAAGCCAAACACACAGACATCCACCCACTGACTCACACACACGCACACTCACAAACACACACTCCCGCTCTCTCTGCATCCTTCCTCTGGAGGATTCTGGCAGTTGTTTATGTTATTGAACTGGTTATCACATTACAGCTGGAACACCACCAGGCTCAGAGAGAAAGAGTCCTCCCGCTCTCTTAAGAAATAAAAGAAAGGCGGCGAGAGTGCAAGGGAAAAACAAGAGCAGAGGGAAGACTAGATAAGAATATGTTCAAATGCTTTTGCAGTGCACTCATCAGCATCACCATGTTTCTTTACTTGTTTTGTGGAAACAGAAACCATGTCTGTCTGTGATCTTTCCAGAATACTTTAACTACATTTATTAGTGATTTAACAACAGCCTTTAACTTCCTCTAAACTGGATAACCAGATGTGTGACTAACTGAATTACCACTGCAATAGTTAAAGTTCTAATGAGTTTATTCACTGGTTAGTTGTTATGGCCAGACTGTAATTAATGACAGAAGAAGCAAAACTGGAATTCTATATTAGTGTCTGATGTCAAAGCAACAGATTTTGATCATTCATCACCCATTGATCCATCCTTCCTAAGTAGCTGTAGATCTATAATAATATCCAGCTGCTTTTCTATGTGCTTGCAACTGTCATAATTCACATACAACAGATACAGCTCAAAAATATTATTGTATTGTACTGTAGTTCGTATGTGTACTGTGTCACGGTCGCAGTGGCAGACCGTGTAGAGAGTGTGTGGAGGACTCAGGTGCAGACACAGGCGTGGACACGAAACTGAGTTGAACGAAAAGCGAGCCTTTATTGTGGCTGAAGACAAGGAGTGCAAACAGGGCAGAAGCGCAGTGACAAAACTAAACTATAACTAAACTGGGAAAGTGATACCAGGATAAACTATGAAGACACAGGAAATCATAACTATGAATACAAAAGACTGGCTGTGGCAACATGGAGGGTGGGAACACAGACGACGCGACACAGACTGCATGAAACATCGAGACTAAATACACATGAGGGATGATCAGGGGAAGTGGCCACACATGGGAGCACAGCTGACACACATGAACCTAACGACAGGACAGGAGAGGTGAAATTAAATACACTGACATTGAATACAGACTTTCAAAGTAAAACAGGAAACATGGAGATTAGACATGACATGAACTAAACATAACCACGCAGACATGACTCATGACAGGTAGACGCACGAACCAGGGAGACGGAGTACAGGGGAAGATGACAGAAGCGACAGCATGAACTTGACAACACAAGACACACATACATAAACACATGAAGGGCAAGGGAGGCTTAATACAAGGGTAATATAATTACAAATGAGCTGGAATAACTTAATGAACCTAAACAAACAATAAACATCAAAATAGACTAAACACAAAACACTGGGTCGCACAACCCAGGACCATGACATACTGAGTATGTGTGTCAGAAAAGTTGATACTCTGACGCTGACTTATATTAAAATTTGTCAGATTAGATACTCAGTTGCCACAGTATAAATACCAGGAGTGACACCTTTGCCTCCTCCTGCTGACACAGAACTTCATAAAACACGGCTGCAAGAAGGCCCATAACCCTTTCCCTCACTAGCAGCTGAACACATGAACAGTAGCGCAGGTATCTTGGCAAAGCATCTTAAAGACTGAGGGCCTTTCACATAGGATGCATGTGCTGTGTTGGACTTTGCAACCAATTCTTTTCTATGCACTGTGCAATAGCGGCACCCTGCTGTGTCCAGCAAAGCACAGCACAAGTGGGCTGCCTGTGGAACACTTGTGCATCACACCATTTGCTATACATTCAATAGAAATGCAGAATGATATGGAGCAGGCATGATTAGTACATGTAAAAATCATGAGTGGCTACAAAAAAATACATAGTACTCCCCCCACCTTCAGTCAGTGCACGTCGCTTTCATAAAGGAAGCGACGACTTGGTAGCTCAGTAAAGCTTTCATTTCAATAACAGAGATTAAACAGTCATCATAAATGTTAACCTGGCCAGCACACACGCTAACGTTAGCCATTGGCGGTAACTCACATTAGCCGGCTAGGGTGTATAGCTGATAATATAATGATAAAATTAATGTCTGAATTGAGCAGCTCTTTATCAGTTCTGTTACTTGTTAATTTTCTCTTAAAGTTCCTGATTGAAGCCTGAGAAAAGTCTACCAGCTATCTCCTATCTTATGTGTTCTTCTCCTATTAAGTTATACAATCAAATATGACTGAATATTGGTAAATAACTCCCTGTTGTAGTGGAACCTTTTGGATGAAAAGAGAAGAAAAACTCTGCACTCGAAGTTATGGAAACTTGTTTTCTGCTCTGTTTTGCACACCCAGCAAGAATACATAATCCAGATATGTGTTTTTTCTTTTTCTTTTTCTCTTTCACCCCATGGTTTCTCATCCAATCCAAAGAAGTGCTGCGCTTTCAAATCCCCTCTCTTCTTTCCAGCTTTCCTCCTTTTTACAAACAGATACTCGTCCTAAATATCTCAGCTGCGCTTCACCACAATTCACTTTGGAGAGAACTATGTCTGACAAAAGCGTTTGGAGAATGTTCAAGAGGGGTGGTATCTCCAAATTCCTGAATAAGGCTTGTGTGACAGAGCTTTTCTGTCTCCATCAAAGGAAGAATTGCATTGTGTGGCTGCAGAATCTAAAAGCCCGAAAAGTTTCTCTCTCAACAATCTAAAGAATATTAATACTCTGTGATAATAAACAGACTTTAATGTGACCTTAGGATTATAAGATCCACATACAGTCAAACTGTTTTTACACAGTGGTGATTGAAGTGAAAACCAGGGTTATTGTGGGTTAAAATGATTATGGATTAACATGACAGCATGGTTTTCTCCTCGCTGTAATGCCAGCACCGGCTTCACTGAAGCAAGGCAAAGGAGCTTAGTGCTTTTAGCCCGTAGTTCTCTTCTCTGGTAGCATCTGTTGTTACAGTCGGACAGAGCAAACACACACTCGAACCACTCAAACACATGCTGAAGGGTCATAAAGCCCTGTTTTTAATGTACTGAGGGGGAGACAGAGTGTGTGTCTGTGAGAGTAGGTGGGTGATACAGTATGAAGTAAGGGTTTTCACAGAGGACAATTCCTCTGGAGTCACAACAGGTGTGTGCGTCTCTGTGTGTGTGTGGATTGCAAAGGGGGAATTATGAGCTGGGTACTAAAAGGAGGAGGGGTGGGTTAGAGGACTTATGAAGGGTCCCCTCTGCCCCACCTGTAGCCTGTCAGCTGTTGTAAGCCTGTTAAAACGTCAGCTGTTTCTGAGGAGAAGTGTGTGTATGTGTGTGTGCGCTTGTGTGCATGTCTGTTAGTCAATGTCAGGGAGCTTGTGGAGGTTGGGGGGAGGGCTGGCTCTGTGTGGCACTCACCGCCCCATTGCACATCAAACGCCTTGTCCCCTCTGGGGATTTGTTAGTGCACAACACAGCGGCTTGTGCTTACGTTGCCTCTTTTCTGTTCATTGCACTTTGACTCAATTGTTCAGTTAAAGAAAAAAAAAATCAGAATCAGAAAGCATCTCTGAAACAATGTCTCTATTTTGTCTCTTTATGAGCAGCAAGTTTGATTCCTTACATGACAGATGTCTTTGTTTTGTTTGTTTTTTTTGCAATTGAACCAAACCCTAAAACTTTAAATATAATTAAGATCTTACTGTACAAAAATGAGTCCAAAAGAATCAGTCATGGTCAAAAAACTTCAAGTTTAAATGTTAGGAAAGTAATTTTCAATATTTAGTGCTATCTAAACTTTTATTTGTTAGACAGTAAGAAGAATGTGGTAGCAACTTTCAAAGGTGTGACTCATGACCTGACAGCGTGGTCCTAGAGCTAAGCAGACTGTGTTTCAGTTTGACATTGTGGAAACTTTGATAGCGCTTTGGTTTCAGCTGTTGGCTCTGACACTGATCTTTTAGTGTCGAGAAGTAATTTTGACCACGTCAGCTAACTTCCACTCTTTCATCTTTGTGCTTGATAGAATAGCTGCATGTATCATTTAAAAAATATGGTAAATTAAATCACATTTAATGTTCATCTTGAACTGCTTTTCTGTTTTCCTTTATTCTTTCTGTTTGGCAGTAGTTGCGTGTTGATAGATTCTTTGTGCAAGGGGGCTTATTTTGTTTCGTTTTCCCCTAACCAATCAGTAGCAAATGAACCGACAAACCACAGCTGAAGAAACGGTTTTAGTAGTTTCTAGGAGCAGTAACCTTCGAGATCTAAGCTGATTTGAATGCTCCTGAAACACTTATCACTATTTTATTTTCACATTACTATATCTCTGCTTATCCTGATGTAAGAAGACATTGTTTACATTTGGCCCAGTAAATTCAGATTGGTTCATTTTTATTATTCCTCCTGCTATTGGTATGGAGGGCTGGGCCACTATATCAGCCAGTTTGAGCTTATTGTCAGTCCAGGTGGCATGAAATAATCCTCTCTGTGTTTGGCAAAAGGCTTTGTAACACTTCAAACATTTCAGTAGTACAATTACAGGTAATTATATGGCAACATGTAGTGTTTACCACAGGCATGCTTTACTTGCTTCTCCAAAGAGGATCTTGTTTTGTGGTTACACCAAGTCCAAAGCATGGACTGCAGCTCTGCTCTGGAGATCTGGAGGGCTCCTCTAACCAGAACCTGCAGCAGGTGGGGGCTGGTTTATGTGCTCACTGCAGCTCAAAGCAGAACAAAGACTGCCATTAGCAGCTGCAGAGCAAAGCGGTGTATGAAGTTGTGAGATTATCCACAGGCTGAGAGAGTCACAGAAGAACCAGCCCACACCACACCCCACGCCTCCATGTGTTCTGATTTTTTTTTCCTTCTATTCACTCAGCTGATGGGCTTCCAAATAATAATTTATAGTAAGTACAGACATATAATAAGCTCCCAAGTCACCAACATCACTAACAACCAATCGTATAGATTACAGGAGGTCAGAGCAAGTGAGCTTTGAAATCTGTGGTAATAAAGGTCTCTTGTTATGTAGAATGACCATTTAGGAGATAATTTTCCTCCTCCAGACCTCTCGATCTCAACAGCTCTTTGAAATTAACATAGGTGATCTTTTGATTCCAGATGTCTGCTCTTGTTGTGTGGGGTTTTTTTTTTTTTTTGGTTTTTTTTTCCTTCAGGGCGTAAGCTGAATGTCTGTTGTCCTGCACAATGCACTATGTCATGCTGGTGTGGGAGTCACAGGTGTTGAGTGATTTATGGCTTTAATTTACTTGATAGATTAAAATATGATAAAGTTTCACGCACAGGTCATTAATTAGAATAACTGAGCCAGCTGTAATTTTACTTTAAATCGCTTGGCAGGGACATGGAAAAAGCTTACTACTACACTTTACATATTAAAATGTATACTGTACACAGGAAGGCATGTTGTTAGTCAACAGGGATTGATTTCCCTTACGAAGGCAATGGTACTTCATTGATTACTCCATAAAATAAGCAGAAATCAGAGCGCTGCTTAATTTAGTGCTTCGTGTTATATTAAAGACAGATTCAAAGGAGAGTTTGATGTTAATAATCTGTCCCTAAAACTGTTCCTGTGTTGGGCAGTGACAGCCTGGAAAAGCGGTGCGCTTGGAGCTGCAACAAGAGGCTTTTATGGGGTGGGGGGGTTGCAGCCTTTGTGGATCCAGCTGAGTGAGGCAGACAGTTGAAGGGAACAGGTTGCTGCGTCTGTTGGGGCTTGTCTTGCTGCTCTTGACTTCTAACCTATAGCTGCGACAGCTCCAGGGGCTAGGAGATACCAAATTTCCCCAGATTGAGTGAGCAAGGGCTAGATTAGATAAAGACAAATACAATACTGGTCGGTACTGTGACATACAGCAGTCCCTAAAGGTGTTCCAGTGCAGTCTCGTGCTATTTTTAAGTAGCTCACATTCTGTGTGTAGTTTAGATTTATTTCTTTGAAAATGTTATAAGCTTATCCAACCATGGATATGCCTGAAAAACCTCAGTGGGTGGCCGCTTCTCCCTACTTTCCCCTGACATGTTGACAGTGCTGGTGTACAGTCACTCCTGCTCTGGTGTATTTTCAGAAGAGTAAAGCAAAAGATGGGATAATTTACATGGAAAAATATTGGCAGATACAATCTGTGGGCTACATCGTTGAGTCGTTGCAGAATTTTTTACACACGCCCTTACCAAAACCACTGACGATGCCAATTCTGACACCAGAGCCAGTGAATTTATGGTGTTGTGGTTGGTTGTAGACTGGATATTGACTCTACTTTGGTAGTGCCCAATCTACCTCAAATAGATCCTTCTGATGCAGAGAAGCTCCATGGATTATCTCTGAAGATGTCCACAGAGGAAGTGATGACTTTAATTTCGCAGCTAGCAGAGACCATGGAAAGCAATTGCTGGCGACGCAAAGTGTGCAGGTCCCGAGTTAAACTTTTTTATGACTTGAAAGCAAGAGATTGAAGCGACTGCTAGTGAGAGTGCAGGATACCATTGATTGACATATAGCAAAGTTTTAAATGTATTAGAGGGTTACCTAGGCGACTGGAGTCTGGAATGTCTGGCAAACACGGTTGCCAGCTGTCAGCAACAAAGCAATGCATGACGAACGAATTACTTCCTGTGTGGACGCGCCTTAAGGGTGAGCTCAGGGCCCTATCGGAGCAAGCTCATTTCTGCAACTTCTGTATCTGTGATCTACGTGGCCGCATGTGAGAAAAGGAAGGAAGGCAGACTGATCAGTAAATGAAAAGCATTCCCTTTGAGCTCAGCCACAACAAACTGGAACAGTGATCATATCCGTCTGGATTCTGTACAGAACTCCTCCAGCTTCATTTAATTAATTACATTTTTAAAATTTTTGCTAATCTAATGTGTTTCAGTTGGAACTTGCTCATTTTGAAGGCAGTTTTGAATTAAAGTAGAACTCTAAATACTAGAGTGCCAAACTGGATCTATTGATTTATTAAGTGGCAAACAATTACTTGCTTTACAAATCATTTATCTTTTTCGTAACTTCTTGACTGATATATTGATTTACATTGTTAAACTGCACATCTTTATTGGTCCCACAAAAAGAGACGTCAATGGCTGCGGGAATTCTAACAACAGATTTCAACTGTTTTTGTCATTATGATCTCAACAATTAACCAGTTTATTATGACATAAAAGGATTTAGAAGAGTTAATGGTTTTGCCTCATTGTTTTGTACTTCTTCATTTGCATCACATCCCTACCTTAATGGCTAAAATCAGATGCAAAGAAATGAAAGCAAATTCAATGTGCTTATCTTATATTTTCTGAATAGACATACGTGAAAATAAATGGTGAAAATTGAATTGAAATTGGTTTGATCCACTCAAGATGCTTTAGGGCATCTGAAAACCTGCTGGTTTGAAATCACTAGATTTCTAACATGAAATGTAAGTAAAACGAAGATTGGCTCTGGATGCTGGCACAGATAATGTGGAGTAATTAGACAGCCTCATTGTTTGGATGAGTACGTTCTGTTGGAAATGTTCATCTTCTGAGCTTTATTATGCTGTGAGATTTGTCGTAAGGATGTGAAAATGTGGAAAATTCCTTAATAATGTAGGTCACATGCGAGAAAATGGCTCACACTAGTGCCACACCAAAGAAAAGCTTTGTCATGTTTTTTTTAATTTACCCCATCCTCGGGAGGGAGGCAGATTTGCATAATCAGGGTATTCACTGTCAGACCCTTGAAAGCATATCATGCTTATTCACAAACCTATTAGTCATTTGGTACAAAGACAAAGTACCAAATAAGCTTGTCTTCAACAAAACCTCCTGAGTTTTTCTTTGTCATGGCACATCACTCAGGTGGCACACCTTTCACATTGAACAATACGCAAAAACAAATCTTTTTGCCTTCTCTGCAGCTGTTCCAAGGATTTGCAGTTACATGGATGGATGTTTATCATTGCAAGAGCTGAAGCTTATATGCTTTTGTGTTTCCTTTAAACATAAATACACTTGCCTCTGGGCAAAGGAGCTGCTTTCTTTTACTGCTCTGCTAAAGAGGAGAGAATAGATATCCTTTGCTTAGTGTTTGTGCCTCCCCCACCTCTCCTCAGTGCCGGATCCCCACCACATGTAGCCAGCACCACACAGTCTTGGCCCGCGCTTGCAGTCAGTTGTCAGTGAGAGCGGAGGTAGGCTCATAGATCCCCATTTTAGGCTCCGGGCCAACACCGTGTGTTCAACACGGAGAGCCCCCAGGCAGTCGTGCACACGGATGACAAATGTGGATGGCAAGCGGGGGAAAAAACCTGGAGAACGGGGCAGAAAGATAAGGCCATCTGAGCAACCGTGTTTGTTGTTGAAGTAATTGTGCCCTCAATACTCTGACATTAGGATTGTTGGGTTTAGTAGTGGTGTATATTTTCCTAACCATGGGCAGATTTCCTGTTCCAGATACACAAAGGGAAAATATTTTTTCTTCTCTCCTTTTACAGATTTATCCATATAAGTTACTGCTGCAAGATGAATATGGCCTTTGGAATTTTTGCCCCTTGTTTAACCCGTTGGGTTCTTGGCACATACGTGCCTGCACCCATACATGTATTCACTGTGTGTGGAAACTCAATGACACAACTGTTTAGCAGACTAGTGGCCTCCCATTTCCCACACCCTCCGGCCCCCCTTTGGAGATTTCAAGGTCAGGAAAGGGCACGGGCTGAGATTCATGTCTTGGGAAGCAGAGTCGCTGTTGCAAAAAAGTCACAGAGAGCGAAGCGTTCCTTTTACAGTGGTTGCTGTCAAACAACCGTATTTTACCAAGATCAGATCTTCTAGGATTTGGATATGGCATCAGATAAGAACCGTCAGCAGTGGTCCACATTGGAGATGATGGGAAGGTGGAGATGTTGCAGTGTAGCTGTTGAAGTTTAACAGCAGAATTTCAAAATCGCATATTGAACGGTAGGGCAGAAGGGCACAAGACATTACCGCTGTGTTGAATTCTCCGACAGCTGAGCATTCGAGTATATGTGTGTATTGCATTGCATTGCCTTTGTGTGTGTGTATGTGTCCAGATTTTTGGGGGGTGGGGTCCTCAGAGAGTCCAGAGGATCAAAAGGTATGTAGGCAGCTGCCACCCTGTTGCTAGCAGCTTATGATCCAAATGGAAGATGTATAGACACACGTGCACGAGGGATAGACTGGTGTGCAACAAGGATCTCACACCCTCAGTTAGGCAGCTAGTGACTCCCTCACTCATTTGGGACACATCCATATAGCCATATTCTGTTTAGCCTATAAACTGGGAATTACAATAAACACTATGTCAGAAGCTTAGTAAAATTAGGTTTAGTTATCAAAACACAAGTTATTAACTTTTGCATTTGTCAGCTGACGATTTCAGCATTCCAACATGTTTTTTGGGGGGGGGGCATATTTTTCCATTGTTTGTTGGCAGTACATGGAAAAAAAAAATCTCACTGTATTATTTTACCATAGTGGAGCAGATCAATCTGGCTGTGATGATCACTAAAGTGAAAGTTTGAGTAAAATAAACAGATCAGATATGAGATAATAATAATTTTATGCTGAACAAAAATGCAGATTTTTTTGATAGTGTACTGCACTGTTTTTTTTGTTTTGTTGTTTTTTTTTTTGTTTTTTTTTTTTTGCTGTGGCATATAATGTCAAGTTTCGTATTTTAACTATCAGTTTAAACTTCAAGGAATGAGATTTATATTTAGAAAATAATCTATTGTTCAATTAGTTATAATTCAATAAAGTTAAATTTTGACCTACTAAAAAATTGGAAATGCAAGGATTTGCATTAAATGTGCTGAAATGCGGGGAAAAAAATTCTTTAAAGAGCTGACCAACACACACCTCATTTGCTAACATAGACTATGATGAATTGGTGGCAGTTGCTGAAGGCATATTAGGGCAAAGGGTGACCTGGGAGGGGTTTATGGGTAGAGAGGGGGATGAGTGTACTGTTTAATTGTGAGGAGTGAGGTAGAGTGACAAGAAGCAGCAGCAGAGGAGGGGGCTTGGTGGTGTTTGGGGTCCAGTAAGAAGGGTAATTTGGGGCGTCCAGAGTGAGGTGTTCCACCAGCAGTTGGCACTTCGGCAGTCGATGGTGGGTGGAGTGGCACATGTGCTGCTCTAAGCCGGACTGTCTTTCTATTCAGGACTTTGTATACCTCTGCAATCTTTGACTTGGACTACTTTGGAACTATTGACCTCAACATTGTGTTTTGTTTTCTGCTGTGTCATAGAACTTCCAAAACAACTTTTTGGCACCAAAAATCTTCGCTGGTAAGAGCAGTCGATAGAGATGTTACAGTTGGTTTGATTAAATTGATTTGATGTGAAATGAATGCTATGTTTCTTAAAACCATGAAGAGAGAAAGTCGTTTTTTTTTCTTTTAAGATTTCACACTACCTCGTCTCTGTTTAAAAGTCACGTTTTAGCTGAAGTTCTGAAAAAAGATGTTTTTCATGAACATTCAGAGATTTCTCGGGTCTCTAATCAGTCCAGGAAGCAATCAGTAGGTCTTTACGAGGTAGATATGGAAGAGTGCGAGGTGACTTGCTGTGTGGCCGGCTGTCCTTTGTCAGCTGCTGAACTGACATCTACCCAAGTCCCCAATGTGCTGAGAGAGGCTCAAGAGTGGAGGGAGGGTCTGTTGTAGTGATTTATGGTTGAAAGCTTGTGTTGTTGTGAAGCTCATAACGTCACACCTGCTCTTTTTCTTCCTTGAATTGAAGGCTTGCATGACCATTAATGGTGAGTTGAGTGCCATGACGCTTGTGCCCTTGACACCTGTTAAAACTATGTTCTGTACTTTACGTATGGTGAGATATATCGCATTGAATACAGCTGCTGGGGTTCTTTAACCTTTGCGATTACCCTGTTTTTACTGTGCTTTTTCCCAAAAAAGAAAAGGAAAAACACAAGGTTAATAGCAGGAGGTTGTTTTATCCTAGAAATAATAGGCTTATTTTGATTTACAGGCTTAAATTGATTTGTCTGCCTTTGTGTTGTTTGTAGAAAAAGAATTACATCAGGAATTTGAAGGGTCTTGTTCTACAGATGGGAGATTATTACATGGATCGTGCGCTGCACTGTTGTTGGTTGCTCCATAGTGATCATCATTTAATTTTGGGATGATGACAGGAAATAAGTTTTCCTTTCTCAACATGATTGTGATGTTTTTTTCTCATTTCTACAAGTTTTATTGAGTTGCATTGGTGCCTTCTGCTTTTTAAACCTGTCAGAACAAGAGTGGATGGACTTGCAGGTCTCCAAGCAGCTGCTCCGCACTTGTTTTGAAAGGTTTCTTGACAACAAAGCCGACCTGGCTCGATCTCCTGTGACTAGATTGAAAGATGCCTCTCTGAGCTGAAGGAGCTTGTGCTTTCTAATGACCACACACACACACACACACACACACACACACACACACACACACACACACACACACACACACGCAATCATGACTGAGTCTGTGTATATCTGTTACCAAAAATGTTTTCTATAGGGAGAGTGAAATTGTTGAAAGGACTACAGTTACTTCTTAGAACAGTGGTGTTTGTGTGTGTGTGCCACACTCCGTGGAGTGTTTATTATTACTGAGTACCTTTAGCATACTTGCGGTGCCCACATTACACAGTTAATGACAGATAAATAAACATAACGTTTGTGGTGGATGATAAAAATAGGTAGGTATTTTCGTGCTGAAAAAAAAAAAAAAAAACAGAATTCCTCCTCCCACTCACCTGCATTCATGAAAATAAACCCGACAGCACTTGCGTTAAAGCACTATGTGTTAGAGCCAGCCGGTTGTCTTGATCTTACCTGTCTGGCTCTTGCATAAGGTCCCATTGATGAAAACATGTTCGACTAGTGATGTCAAACTATCGTACGCACGCTGACTCGGGCATGCACGCCCTTCGTCCTCGAGTGTCACATTGATGTCATTAGTGTTTTGTCTGGCGGGCATTCTTCTTTGTCACATACCTTTTGTTATTGTGCCGCAGCACATTTGAAACGATGGGAAAAGCTTTCAGGGAGGAAACCTGGATTCCACCAGACATCTCAAGAGTTGCATTTCAAAACTATTTGCCCTAATGAGGCAGATTATAGATTATAAATGATCTGATCTCAAAGACAAACAAAGCCCAAAGTAATGGGTAGTACTTGAATGAATAATAAATTCATTAAATACTGCCGCTGCCAGAATAACTCTCATTTATAAATCAAATTGCAGCTGTTTAATTTGCTGTGATCCAAAAAAACAAAACAAAACACTGTATGTAAGAGCTAGTTCAATGTAATGGCACAGCGTTGATTGATTAGTTGTTTATTTAGCCATTATCATACCAGTTTATCATGTCATTTTTTTTTTATGTCCTAAAACTGTCAGTAAATAAAGAAATTTATGATCACAGGAGTTCTCAGCCTGAGGGGAAATTATCATGTCTGAAAAACAAATATATCCAACTTACAATTACACAAACAGTAAGAAGAAGCAAATTATGCACATTTGAGTATCTCCAAGCACTACGTATCTGAAGATTAAGTCATTTTAGATAAGGTTATTTGATCAAACAAAAATAACCATCAATGGCATGTTTAGCTGAGATTTTAGACATCGGTTTCAGTTCTTGAAAAAGCATCTAGAAGACTCAATTTGATTTACTTTAAGTGACTGTAATACACCTTTAAATCGATGCACGAAAACTTTAGAACTTGTAGTGACCTCTTATACATGCAAGGCCACAGCAGATCTTCAAATACATTTAAAAAATGCCTCAAGCCCTTATTAGATAATCTGAAGGATTTCTAATCAAGAAACGGTTTCACATTTTTCCTATTTGTCACAGTTCTTACGCGGTTACAGTTTATCATTTTAAACTCTTACCACTGGCTCCTCTAATCAGTCCACACCTTTCAGGAACAGGAGTGCCCCTGAGCATGTTAGGAGGTTTTATCTTTTGGTCATGATGTAACCCAACAGGCCAAACCACATTGTCCATGTTGGTGATGCAGTGACAGGGGTAGGTCTCAGATCGACAACAAATTACAGTTAAAGTATTGTATGGCCTGCCAACAAGTCCCCTTTACTCCACATGGTTTCTAAAATTCAGCACAAAAGACATCTTTGTGAATCTGTGTTTGCACTCGCATACAGTATATACGTGCATTATGGGTATTATCGGGATATTTTTGCTGTATTCATGCCAGAGGCTATGAGCACAAACAGCAGATCAGTGACAGTTAGGGCGCCCTGTGTTAAGTGCGTAGGTGTGTTTTTTCTTTTTGTGCGTGCTGTTGTTTGTTTTTTTGTATACGTGTTTGGGAGTGTGTGTACGTGCTCGGGCAGACTGCAGTATTGATAGCGACCCAGCAGTGCGGGCGTGATTCACAAGCCATGAGGCACAGATCTTCTTACTACCCCTCCCATCCCATCTCATCTCTTGCCCCAAACCACCACCACCTCAGAAGTGCTGCCCTTGCACTGCATCAGCCCTACCCACTCTTTCCCACCTCTCTAAAGTCTCACCCATGATTGGTTAAGAGGAGAGGGGGGAAGGGGAGATCATATTCCACTGCCAGGGTTGGCAGCGCTGAAGCACAGGCACAATCACAATCATAAGCCAGGCTTCAGATACGAGGCCAGCAGCTCCCTCCTCCTCGTCCATCTCCCTCTCCTCCTCCACTATTTGTCACCATGCCCTCCCTTTACTCCACCTGCTGATATTCCACAAAATCAGCCATAGGGTTTTGTTGATATTGTAAAGATGCATGCTGGGTGATCTGAAGCTTGAGTGTGCTGGGAGCTGTGTCCAACAGTTGCCCGGGAACATGAGGCAACAGGCTGTAAATATCACACAGCTGGTGCTGGCAGAACACCCTCAAGGTTGGGCTCGCCGGGTCACATTTTCAGTGGCCCAGTTACACGCCAACCTTTTCCCAACCCCCAACCCTTCACTCTCAGCCCCATTGATGGTTCTATCTGTTTCCCAGCGAGGAGCAAATCTATTAGACTTTTCCTCCTCCTCTTACAAAACCCGATTCATTATTGTAATGCATCTTGAAGCTGGTGTGCAATGCATGAACCTTGGCATTAATGCCTTCAAGATGTCAGTGTCTCAGTGCCTATATGTGTTTGCAATTAAGACAGGAGGGGGGGGACTGGAAAAGACCAGGGGAAAAAAGTGGTTAGAATCCCAAGTGGATGCTTTTCATTTGTGCAAGAAAAATGAAATGTCTTCAAATTAATTTTCAGCTTACGAATTAATCAACCGATTAACACTGATTTGAGCTCAGCCTGCCATTTAACCTTCAACCTTTAAATGCCCCTAACACTGGAGAGTTTATTTCTGGTCCTTCTGTTTTTAATGAGGCAGAAGAGCATGTTCATTTTGATCACTCTTCTGGTCTGCTACATCTTTTCTGTTTTTGGTCAAATTAAACCACAGGTGCAAGACCACCTCAGACACCTGCTGATTTGATTTCATTTGATTCCCAGTTGAACAGCGCATCTGATTGGATCATTTGTCAAATTGTATTTTGTCCAACTTGTCAGACCTATTTTGATGGAACCTTGAGTGATAAATGAATATTGGTAAATTATTGATCCATGTCTACCTCAAAGTGAGCCACAGATCAGTCATTTTCCAAGCCTGGTGCAGAGGTCATGACTTCAACAGCTATATCCAGGCAAACTGCACACATCTTGAAACATGAAGCCCTGAACTCCTGTGCAGATATTTAGGCTATGTCTGTGATATTTTGCCAGCAGGGCCTGCTTAATGATATTTTTATATATTTCATTAGCAGTCAATATAATTTTCTTATATTTATATCATGACAAACAGTCACTGTTACTGATAGTGCACTTTAGCTTAGCTTCCTTTAGAGGATCATGTATCTTTTTGCCAGTGATTGCAAAAACCAACAAGTTTGCTGGTTTGATTCTTTTCACGTAAGCTGTGCTACAGAGAGCAATTTGTGATACCTAGCTTTCTACTGATTTTTTTTCTTTTTAAGTTTAGTTCTATGAGGTACTCTCTTATAGTCAGCATATTATGCATAGTAAATTGTGGCTGGCACATCACCTGCCACCATTTGTTACCATTTCCCTCCTGTCAGATCTTCTGGGAAAACTTATTTTAGGACCAAAAAACAAAACACATTTGACATCAATTGACCAGACAGTCCTGTCTGACACAAACTGACTATCAATCCCAGCATCAGTAAGAGTTATCGAAGTGTAATTTGAATCGAATCTTTTACGCTATTTAAAATTCGTGATTCTTGACTGTGGCTTTAAAACACCCGATACTTTTCCACTTTGTGTTGTTAGCCAGAAGTCACATGAACCTTCCCGAAGTGCCAGCTACATCAACATTGGTAAACAGCAGCCGGTGATTCATGGGGCATTTTTTGGATTATGTATTCTTCACTTAAATGCCACTGGCTGGTGATTGTGTACCTCTGTTCAGGGTCACTGTCTGTTGTCTGAAAAAGACATTTTTTAGCAACTTTAATGGATGCTTTTTCTCAACAATAAGAGAGTTTATTGCCTCAGTAATTTTCTTTGAACAACTGTGTGAACATTGTGCCAGTGTTGTTGGGTTTTTTTTTATTTTTTATTTTACTTGGTCCTTAAGTTCAGAACAGCCTGTTTTTACAGCTTATTTTATTTCCTGTGTTGAATTTGTTCTCGGCTTGCATTTTTGTGCTGGTTTAACTCCTGGATTTGTGTTAGTTTTTTCATAACCATTAAACGTTATACGTCTGCTGGGTATTTAAATTGACCCTCATTACAATTGGTATAAGCACATACATATAGGTTTCAGACAATTCCCATGACATTGGCAGCTTTCTGTCCATAAAGCGTTAGAAACTGATTTTAGTCTAGGTTGATGTAATCATAGCTTGGGCTCGAATGGACAGCACATAGTGGGTGTCTGCAGTGGAGCTGGTTGCGATCAGCTTTAGCAGATGTTGGTGCTGAGTGGGAAAAGTAATGGATTTCTCTGTAGTCCTTTGGCAAGGCTCCAGCAGCCGAGAACCATCTTCACCACCACTACTCCTCCCCCTGACGGCCAACCCTCTACCGCTGACTGTTATCTCTTTGCTCCAGGCTGCTCCACTGCCACTTTACACACCAGGATGGTAAAGAATGGACATACAGGAAAACACACATAAACACAGACAAGCACAGAGACAGATAATACTCAGGCCTGACCAATATAGACGCGCTAGTGTTGTACTGGAGATTTATCATATGGGCATACCGATAACCTTCCCCCAAAAATGTTTTAAGCTTAATGACTAATGTATTTTCTGTTCATTATGAGCGAGTAAACATTCATCAGCTTAAAGATCATTGGGGAAAACAATGGTCATCACTTTTCTTAGGATCATCATGTTTCTTTTTAACCAGGCGTATTCTGTCTCAAACTCATTTTTAAAAATTAACTCAGTACAATGATATAAGAGTCAAGTTGG
Source organism: Aulonocara sp. 'chitande type north' Nkhata Bay (assembly GCF_057382095.1). Classification (NCBI taxonomy): domain Eukaryota; kingdom Metazoa; phylum Chordata; class Actinopteri; order Cichliformes; family Cichlidae; genus Aulonocara; species Aulonocara sp. 'chitande type north' Nkhata Bay. The sequence goes on along the minus strand of NC_141354.1, from coordinate 19,762,299 downwards.
GGCAATGTCTAAATTAGCATTTTCTTACATGCCACGCAGTCTATGTTCATTCACACTAGTGAAAATGGCATATAACATACATTTGTAGTTATTAGCTGACATTGCAGGGTGCAGTGCGACACTAAAAAACCCGTGCCTGAACCCATAACAGCAGGGAAAAACTGCTGAAATAAAGCACTTATAGTGTATTTTAATTAAAACTGTCCTGTTTCAGGTTTTGTTCTGCTTGAATTATCACTCATTTCTGACCCAAATATCTCACAGTAGCTGTCAGACTTTAGTGTGCACACACAGAGATGGATCATCATCTGATTACATCATGCCGTCCATCGTAAAAGCCAACAGAATGCTATACTGACAGAGATCATGTTTAACCCAAACACCCTCTTTTCCTGCTACATTTTGTGGCATGCAAGTGTATCTCTTTCCCTCCAGGTTCTGGCACATTAAGCCCGTAGCAGAAACATTGGTCGTATTGAATTGGAAATATCGAGGGCAGTGTTAGCCTCGGGGGCAGCCAGGCAGGTTGTCAGAAGGAAGGTCAGTAGTTCACAAACCTTGACTGGCTGGGAAAATCTGGATGGCATGCCCTTTAGCAAGTCATTTAACCCCTGATTGCCCAAAGGAAGATTTTTTTTATTTTTTTATTGTCTGACTGTAAAAGACAGTTGCAACATGAAGCTTCCAGCTACGGCTCTGCATAAAAGTGAAGCAAGTTATTGCAGAATAGAGCATTCTTGTCAACTTTTTCCTCATGAATAAATGTTAAAATCATAATATAGCCCCTGTACCTCGTGGGTTTCCACCCACATCATTGGAATAGAAGATTTGATGCTTTGAAATGGTGATGCACTGCAATATTTTCTAACCATTCTTTTTATGGACTAATCTTTGTTACAGACTGTCCTAAGGCTGTGACCTGATGTGCCCTCTCTAGAACTTAGCTGACACATTTCTACAGTAACAGTATTTTTCATTTTTATGCTCTTTATGATGCTCTCTTAAGGCTCTTTAATTTGATGACCAGATTCTCAGTTGGCTTACTTTTCTGCATTGTGCCTTTTTTGTCTTTATGAAACAGCACATTATAATGGATTGCATTTTTTTTTTTTTTAATTGTCAGATATTTTGAGGCTGGTGGGTTTTTTTTGGTACATACTATAGAATGTAGTGTGCATCTTCAAAGGACACTGAAGACAACCCCAAACTGATGTAATTAAGAAGAACAGAAAAGAACTGACATCTTGTACGAATACTTTTTTTCATTTCTAGATTTCTTGTGTGGTAGGGCGTCTCTGCTTTGGTACAAAGTGTATGAAAACATCTCGCATTAGAAGCCACAGAGCTTTATCAACTTCAAATTGCCCAATTTATCTAAAGAGATGATGAATTTTTCATCAAACCTGAACAGCCGATATTTGTGCTTAAAAACTATAGAAATGTAGCACAGCTGTACTTTCAATGATTGCAGTTTCCTTAAAAGTTCTATATTCCTTTTATTCAGTTTTCCTAACTCCAGCCATAATAAATTGTTAAAGACTAGCCTTTCAATGGCCTCTTGGGGAATAAAGCATATAAACGCATTAGGCGTTCCCCAGGGTGCTAATCTGGGTCCACGGTAGATTCCTAATTATCAGTGTTTATCTTTTCATTGTCCAGAGCCTCTCTATCACTCGTGTCTGCTCAGTGAAGTAACAGACACACTCCAGGCTCTCCGCTTCCCATGTGAGAGCAGAGATTCTGCCTGACATCAGACATGGGAAGCGAGCTGCAGCAGCATGAAGGGTAAAAGGTCGAGACTTGACCACCCCAGGCAGATAAAGCAGCCTTTTCATGTGTGATCAGCCCACAGCCTAAAGACAAATCCCTCAGTTTGCTGCCTTTGAACTTCACTGCAACTGCAGTGAGTCCCCTACTCTCTCTGTGGCTGACAAAGAGAGAATGAACGCAAACCCTATTATTTTATTAAAATATTTCGCCACCACTTCTTTACTTTCCTTCATTTGAAGCTGAATGAAAGGAATGAATGTGCAACATAAAGAAATGCCTGCTCTTTCCAGGAGTACACTAATTAGGTGATCCAGGTAGAATTCATTATCCTTTGCTAGTTTTCCTATTAAATTGGTGATACTGAAAATGGAGACGAGGAGGATGAACGAAAGCGGATGAGATGGATTTTTATAAAATAATTTTGTTTAAGGGGCTGGAACAAAATATGTGAAAGATCTTGCCAGTATAATACATTCAGTTCCTGCAGCTCACTGTAGATGCTTAGTGTAAAAAATCGGGCTCAGGCAGCCTCCAGTTCTCCATCAAGCCTTTTTACAAAGCAATTATGACATTCATAACACTCTTTCTTCAGCCCCCTTCCACTCTTTCCCATCAGTGCATAATTCATAGGCAACTCATCTCCAAAGCTAAGCCAATTGCATCCTCTCTAAACGAGCATGCAGTGCAGCTCCCACAGCAGCACAAAAGGAATGTCAGTCTCATGACAGACTATTTCACGTTCTTTGTTTCATAAGAATGGATGTAAATAGAGGGCGTTCTTCTGCTGCTGCTCTCCCAGGTAGAGGGAATGCAAACAATGCTGCGGACCTGATGTGTGTACTTGCTGCTTTCCAGATGATTTAGCTCTGTAATTCTGCCACTTGGCTGCCACTGTGTGTGTGTGTGTGTGTGTGTGTGTGTGTGTGTGCGCACGTGCAGGCTGTGCTGTGTGTCCACACAATCTGTATGTATATATATATATATAGAGTGCTATTTTTAAAGATGAACCGTAAATAGCAGTAACAGGGCCTAAAACGGTCTTTGCCTCTGTTGCCATTCCTGGGCTGCTGCCGTCTCATTCATTCATGAGTTTGCATGAATTTGCAGAAACACTCTGGGCTTTCTTGCTCTGACTTGCCCTTTTAAAATATGGACTTCGTGATGTACCCATCCTCTGTTTTTGATCAGGCACCGTAGCGTATCCCAGACCACCCTTATTTCATGGTTAGTTAGACGTATGAGTGAATTAGACACACGTTTTTACACTCGTCATCTTTCGCTGTTCTGCATGGAATTAGGTCAGCATTCAGTTTAGGTAATAAGGCGTAATGATATTAATGGTCAGAAAATGACATTCGCCATCCTGTCTTTTAAATATGAAGTGTCACTGGAGATCTGCCCACTCATTTTGTTTGCAGATGTGTCTGGTATCTTTCGTGAGAAAATCTGTTTGAAAAGACTGAAAATTGCATTTTAACCACATTGATTATTTATATGGATATTTCATGGATTTAAAGGGAGAATAATTCCCTTTAGCATAGTGCAGATCGTCATATTGTCTTGTCACTACTGAGCTTCCTGTAGAGAAATGATCAATGCATAAGACGGTGTTTTGAAAATGGGAAATGAGCAGAATCCGCAGACTCTCTAATGTGCCTCTGATCGGGGATTCACATTCGGCGTGTCAGGCGGCCTGGGCCGGGCAGCCGGTTGCCGTGGGCGACCAGCAGATCAGTGATGTGGCGGTGATGCCTCTAATGAAGCTGACACAGCACAGCCTCCCGACTCGCGGGCCCCTGAGGGCCTCTTGCTCTGCATGTAGAGCCACAAACACTCCCACCCCCCTCACCTACTCTTCATTTCAGCCAAATGTGCTTCTGATTTGATAGTGCCTCAAATGGATTGCTGCATCATTTATTCTCTTGTATATGTTGGGTTTGTAGTAGCTAAATAAGGTCATAATATACAAACAAAGCCTCGCTCTCCTTGCCCTTTTCAGAATCTCTGTCTCTCTCAGCCTGATAAATGTCTCTTGTGTTGTTTTCCAGAAGCTGCCCAGCTGAGGTGAAGGGGAGGGCAGAAGATCCTAGTTCAGCTTGAGTGTGGATGACCTGCCCCCAGAAACAGGACCATGATCTGAAAAGCGTGCTGTACACAGAGCCCCGTTCTTCCTTTCTTCCTTCTCCCTCTTTTTTTGTTTTTGTTTTTTTCTATCTTGCTGGTGAAAGCCTCCCTGCCTGGGTCCTTCAAACAGGGTCAGTGTGCACAGCGAGGGCAAACTGAAAGCGAATAGAGATTCAAAGAGGAGGAAAAGTAACAGCAGCCATCCGTGACCTCACATCTTGTCACTTTCCCCTGATCCTCCCACTGCAACACCAGAACCATGGGGAGGAAAAAGATCCAGATTCAGAGGATCACTGACGAACGCAACAAACAGGTTAGAACAAATGACCTGAACTGTCATGATATGGAAAGAAACTCCTGTTAAACTTTCCTGTTTCAGAAACCAAAATTAAAGAACTAAAGTTTTCAACAAAGTTAATATAAGTAGCTGGATAATTATAAATAGCTGGATTTGTGGATCAGTCCTGTGGTATTTGAAAATGAATCCTGTATTGACCCTGTTTCATGTGCATGCATAAGGAAATCCCAAACGCCCTTGTAGTGAAGAATATGATAAATGTCATGCAGTGTTAGGTAATCAAGATTTAATATTGAGTTTTATTTAATTTTTTCAGGAGCTTAATTTCATAAAAACTGGCATAATTATTGTAAGGAACTTGTAATATAAAATGAACACATTAAATAGCTTGTTTGCAAATGTGGTCCATTGCTATAGACATTATGTTGTTCATATAAGAAATGAATTGCACAGCTTATACATTATGATGTACATTTATAATAAAGCTGGACCTTGCAGTTGTTAAAATGGGGTAAGTATCTCTGCACAGACAACACTAGATGACTTTGATATGTCGCCGAGTGGGTTTCTTCTGCTGATAGCACCACTGTACCACAAGGCAGTTGTATTTGACCCATCTGGAGTGATCGTGGGACAGTTTGTGTCATTACTTTATCTTCTTCGGTCTCAGTTTCCACTTGCTTGAGAAACTTGCAGCAGAAAACACAGGCAGCACACAGTCCAGACATTGTTGTTAACTTTGTTAATGCACTCATTAGCTATGCTGTAGCTAAATGGTTACACTGAAGGCTAAAGACAAAATTAACAACCACACACATATTTGTTTAATTTCTGAGCTAAACTTCACGATCCAGTCGGGAGTGTTAAATGACCCATATATAGCCAGTAGATGCAGGCTTTCACTGAGCTGATTTCTCTGTATAGCTCTCATCTGTCCTGCTCAGATCTAAGAAAGAAATGATCATTTTCACTTTTCCAGCACTGAATTCCATTGTGGTGACAGAATACTTTAGCTCAGGCAATAAGAAATTCCCACAGGGATCCTTTCCGTTTTTCATATGTCCCATGTAGCATGAACAACATAGTTGCAGCTCTCTCAAGAGTGCCACAACAGAACAGTATAATAGCATTGTGTTTTATGAGGCTCATATGTGTCGGGGGGGTTTCTCTGACACCTCCCCTTCCTACAGTGGAAAAAGGCAAGAAAAAAAAAGTATGATATTTCCCCAAAAAACAGACTCGGTCCCTCTGGTTACATCAGTGGCATTGTCAGAGAGGATGAAAGGGTAAATGATCCATCTAAAATGAGTCAACTGGTAAATGGGCTTCGCTCCATTGAGCAGATTGAGTAATGGATTTGACGTGCCCACCTTCAAAAACAGAGAGAGAAGAAAAACAAGATGGAGACAGGCGTAGGGAGAGAAACAAGGTGCCTGACTGAATAAGACCCGAGCAGTGTAAAAGCGAGGTGGCCGTAGGGTTTGGAAAATCATCCTCAGTTTTCTTCTCATCAATCTTAGCAGGTTGCATTTCGATAAAGAAGAGGAAGCAGTGCCTGCAGGGGGTCGGTGAAGTATGATGACTTGTTATTCATCAGTACACAATTGGACATAAAGGAGGAATGGGTTGTAGCTGTTTCTGCTCGAGCAGCCAGTGTTTGTGTCAGGTGTTGAACAGTTTATCAATAAGGTGATGAACTCTGTGGTAATACATGATCATAATGTCACAATCCCAAATTAATCATTGACTGCGATCAAGCGATTTCCCCGCAGAAAATGATTTCTTAATCACTTTGTCAAACCAGTCAGCGTGATGACATTCTGATGCTCCTATCGAACCGAAGCTGTAGTGAGCATTTACATTTCACCTTCTCCCCCCCCCCCCCTTTTTTTTTTCTTGTTTATCTGATGTTCTCAGTGAGAGCAGTTGACACAGTAAAGCAGGATTCAGTTGTTCTCTCAATGACATTTAGTGTTTGATATGGAACAGACTATGAAATAAGTGGTTTTTAGATGCTTTCTCTGTGTTGCTTCAGCTAATGAACAGTGCAGCTTCTGAAAGGAAATCAAATGAATTTTGGAGTACATGCAGCCCGTCACCCTCCTACATGTTGATTCAGAGATGCTGCCATAAGCTCTGCAAAATAAACAGCGTTCAGAGTGTGGGCCCCGGCTGGAAACATGACAACATCTCAAATACCACATTTCTTACAAAGACAAAGACGCATGAAAAAGAACAGGACTGGCATGTTGGAATGCTTTGATTTATTTGTTTATTTCTTTTTATGGAAGAGTGTTTGTCACATCAAAGATAACACAGAAAGAGTTGACTTTTCATTAACACTGTGACCCATTTTAGCAAGAAGATGTAAGAAGAAGAAAGATTCGCTGCCAGAAATCAAAGAATCCTGAATCGCTAATCAGATTTATGTTAAGCAACAGCTGTAGTGCATAGTGCAATGCAAGAATTACATTCATCATCGGCTTGTTTTGGAAATTAAATTTCAAGGAACAAGAAAACTCACTTAAAACTATTACTCCAGGGATGCTAGTATAAACTATCCGCTTAAGATTTATCTTTTTGTTTTGCTAACACTGACCCCAAAGTTAGAGATGATATTTTGATTCTGATTTTGCATCAGATTTTGGGGCAGTTGCTCTCCAGTACACTGCTTCTCCATCTGTTTTTCTTTGTTAAGTCTAATGAGTATTGTAGTCGTGCATTTAGCGTCACTATTATTAGTCCATCATACCAAACTGATTGGAGAAAACGTGATTTCACAGACGTCTCTATGATGTGTAGTTTTAAATATTAAGAAACCCTTGTGCCTCAACTCCCATTGCAAAGCATTTTCTGATCATTCAGATTAGAAACTGTTAAATAAAACATGCATGTGCAGTAAGCAAATGGGACTTTATCAGTTTATGGTTAATTCAGATGATCAGCTATTAGACACATCAAAGCACTTCTTTACATTTATGCAAATATTTATTGATTTTAACATTTAAACCAGCTCCTGATACAGATTTAGCATATTGTAATGAGTATTTCTGTATTGTCGCTGACTCTAAAAGTAAACTAATTTAAGCTTGTCGTGCCATTAATTTTTTGGGGGGTTTTTAACATCGCTGTTGAATTAATTGTAGGCCTGTAGATCAATTATTGGGGCAATTTCATGCAAAATGTTCCAGTGGGAATTCACATACCCATCTGTAGAAAAAAAAAATAGATATGAGTCAGGTGTAAACTAATCCTCAGCGGCACCCCCAGCCAACGTTACAGCTTTGATGCATACGTTCATAATTCAGCTAAAATCTGAACATGAACTTTTCCAAGCTAAAGATTGTTCTACAAAGTTGAGCATTTGCTTTTTGCTTCCATCTAGCAAAACATACAATTCTAAGCCATGTTTCTGAATCTGCATGATCTTTTACACATGAAAAAAATCTCATGTGCAGTACTTTTTTATGAGCCTTGAAGCAGCTTTCAATAAATGTTTTAAAATATCTGTGAATGGAAAAAGGTAATTGTGCAGAATTTTTTCTTTCACTGCTAAATAAGTTGAATTTCAGCATTTCAGCTGATCTAAATTTTTTTCAAGTGTAGCCCATTGTTGAAGAATAATCAGTCTCCTAACTGAAGTAGTTGTAGTTATAGCAAATTTACTGAGAGTCCACAGGATTAACATTTTAGAACAGATAACTTTTAGTAGTTGTTGGAATATAGTCATGCATAAAGAAGTATTTAAAAGTCTAACGATTTATGAAGCATTAAGCATCAATCTGTTGTGTGGTGTCCGCAGCGATGTGGACATTGTATCGGCCTGCTCTCTTGAAGTGAGAAGTGATTGTGAAAGCAAAGCTGTTGATCTCCATTCCTACCCACACCTGTGGCCACAAGCTGTGGGTAGTGACCAAAAAAATGAGATACAAGTAGTGGAAATGAGCTTCCTCGGAAGGGTGTCTGGGCAGAGCTGCTGCTCCTCCATATTAAAAGGAGCCAGATGAGGTGGTTTGGGCATCGGACTAGGAAGCCTCTTAAGGCATCTGTGAGGTGGGATTTTTTTGAGCATGTCCTTCTGGCCGAAGACCCCAGGGTATACCCAAAACATGCTTGGGTAGCTTGGAACACTTAGTGCTCCCCTCAAAAAGAGCTAGAAGAGGCTGCAAGAGAAAGAAGCTAACTGCAAGTTGACCCGAGCACTATCAAGAGCAATCTCGATACCATTTGAATTATTCTCCATAGTTTCTTATCTTGCATATAAATGGATCCAATGCCACTCTCTTAGACTGCAATTTGTAGCTCTCATCCTGTTCTGTAGTTCATCGTGAACTGTAGTCCAACGTGCAGAAAAACCCCTGTGCTGAGATAACCCACGTTGGAAAGCAGATCAAGATTCAATTTTGCACATGCACTGTAACTCTAAACTTCTAGGCATTATTCAACAGAATAGCACATGAGAAAACAAATCTCTAACACACTAATATTAGACACTTGATGTTTTGTTTTTTGTTTTTTTACCTGTCAGCTATTGCACCGATTTGGACCGATGGCACACATAGTTGTCTGGTGAATTCATAGCAGAGGGATACTGTGTGTACTGTATCCTGCACACTCAACCCAGGCGGCGTTCTGGCCTAAATCAGTATTTCCAGTAGTAAAAACTCTCTCTGAAGTGGACTATCTCCTGCGGTGTGCTGTGGAAAAGCAGAGCTTTGACAAATGGTCCAGCATCATTCTCCCAACATTTTCCAGAATTCATATGTGAAAAAAATGAAGGACAATACAGTGTAGCGATACCATAGGACAAGAGAGACTCTGGAGAAGCAGCTGATTATTTTGCTCATTTGTTTGTTTGTAGCACAGTTCTTGGCAATTAAAATATTACTAGAGGAGCACCTTAATTAAAAGTGAAGAGGATATTGTAATGGCAATTTACAGTTCAATTCTGTCTCTCTTTTACACACAACAAATGCAATTCCAGTAGATACAGTTTTATTTACAATAACTTTTGAATCGCTTAACATTTTAAAATAAAAATAGCATATCATTGTTCTGTAGATCCTTGAAAGCTCGTACCTGTACTGATTAGTATAGTGAGACCCGGTGTATTTATTTATTTATTAATTTATTTTTTCCTCAACTGTTCAAACTGTATGTGTGAGCGAGACTGTAAGCTAGCAAATGAAAGAGAGGGTTTTGGCTACAGGAAACAGCAAGAGGAGGTTGTGGTTGTCAGTGGTGGTTTCCTCATCCATCTGCCACACAACCACAACCTCGCCAAGACACATGCACGCACGCACACGCACTCAAATGAAACCACTCGCCCCCTTTCTTTCTTACTCTTCTCACTGAGGATGTCTTATTCTTCAGTTGCCATTGGTTACCTGGCAATTCAGCTCTTAATGTCAATTACCTCCAGCTTGTTTATCCTTTGTGGTAAACAGCAAGATTGAAGCTCAGACCAAAAGTCACTACCCCACTGCTTACTTTTTTCTAAAAAAAGAAAGACGGACAGAGGTTTTGTTTGGGATGTGGGACTGATTTTGTTTGCTTTAAGCACTGGTGGATGACCTTATAATTTTTTTTAGGGAGCAGTTGTTGTTTGCAGTGGCTTCTCTCTACATCGCCAGTCTTGTCATCCCGCACAACTGTAATTTCCTCCCTTACCAACATCGCCACATAATTTATCTGCTCATTCTGTGTGTGTGTCTGTGTGTGTGAGACAGAGAGAGAGAAAGAGAGGAAGAGGAGTGGAGAGATATGTAGATAGGCAGAGAGATAAAGATGGGGAGGGGGTGTGGGGGGGTGAGATGATGGTAGCAGTGTGTGATGAGGTGGGAAATGGGGGGCGGAGGGGAGGAGAGGAGTCGGTTGCCCATGGATACGACCCCGATATAATTTGATTTGTGGCAGCAGGAAGCAATGAGTGAGCGAGTGCGAAGGGAGGGAGGAAGGGAGGATGTGGAAAAAGCAAGAGAGAGAGAAGAGAGGAAGAGAAAACGAGGGCGAGAAAATAAGAGAGGAGAAGGAGGGATGAGGGAGGCTTAAACATGTCGGGTGCAGAAAGGAGCAAGAGATGGAAGAGATGAAGTGATTGTAGGAGAGAACGATGCACAGATTGAAGGTCTCACTTGCTGCTTTTCCTGCTTTCATCCTCAGTGTCTCTATCTTATCTCTACCACTCTATTTGTTCTCTCTTTCTTTCTGTATTCAATTCATTTCAATTATAGTTTCAGTTCAGAACTCAGCTGCCAGCGGAGCAGCCTTCTGCCACAGAAATGTGGCCTCTGTCGATGCAGGTAAACCCTAGAGGCAGTATCAGAATATCATTAATACGTTTATTTGGCGACAGATATATTATAATGCATTGTAATTACCATAAATGGACAAAAAAAGCTCAACACTCTCATTCTTAAACATAAAACCAGAAGATGGTTATTCCATTAGGGTTGCAGTTTTGCTCTTAAAAGCCTAGTAAATGCGATTAAATTTTGATGAAGACTTTTTTAAAGGTCTCGAATATCTGTAAAAAATTGCAGTGAAATCAGTGCAACGTTTGTAAAAACACTTCACTTAATATTAAAAATGTCAGAAATATTCTTGATTTTTTTTTCCAATTTAAAAGCAAAAAAAGTAAACCAATCAGTCCATTACTGAAATTAATGTAAAATAGCTAAAAATCTTCAAGGTCAAACATGTGACTCCCTCTCCCTCAGTAAACGTCACCAATCTCCAGATGTACAGAACAAAAAGCTTTCTTAGAATGAGAATCAAAGATTTAAAGGGACTTTAGGACTTAAGGTTACATAAGAAAGTGCAGTAAACTGCAGGAAACTTGTAAGCATGCTGCACTTCAGGTCACAGCCACAATCATTGATGTCACAGCAGGTTTTTGGCTTGCACGTCTGATGGAAAATGTGTTGATGTCATTCGTGGGTGTGGCCTGAAGTGCAGCATGCTTGAAATCTTTCTGCCTCTTCAACACCATCTGTGTACACATTGACTTTTATTTCCATTTCTCCCATATCAAATGCTCGATATTGTAGCAGTACCTGAAGCTTTTTCTTCTTTTTCTTCTGCTAATCTTCTTCTCCTTGCATGTGTTTGTGTTTGTGCAATCCTGTGTGTTTAATCCAAACAAAGCCAAATCTCTCTGGATTGTAAATACCAGTTGGTTATAGCGGGGAAGCGCTTCTAAAGCCAACCGGCAGACAACAAGGGACCCTGTGCTTTAGCAACACTCCCAGTTCTGTTCAGCTTGTTCACAACTGAGCGTGTGTGTGTGTGTGTGTGTGTGTGTGTGTGTGTGTGTGTGTGTGTGTGTGTGTGTGTGTGTGTGTGTGTGTGTGTGCATGCATAAGGGAAAGGGAGAAATAACGTGTGAGAGAAGGAAAGTGCAGAAAAGAGAGCGGGAGAGAGTGTGTGACATAGAAAGAGAGCATGGAAAAGAGCATATCATAGTGTGAAAGTGACACAGAGCGAGTGTGACGGGAGAGAAAGGAGTGTACGGACTGAAGTGAAAGTCTGTGCACAAAATACAATCTGAGTACTTGAAAGAGCATGTTTAGACATTCTGTCTAGGAGTCTTTTTTTTCCTAAAAATGTCTCTATCTTGTATGTTTAATACACAGTGCTTCCATGCAGTCAGTCTTGCTTTGTCTCAGATACCCAAACCATACGCTTCAGAGCACGATTTGTGCCGTCATTAGAGTCTGGAAGTGCAAAAAGCTCAAATTACACTTTCAGTTTAACTGAGAATAAGCTGGTTTGAATGGCTCTGGTCCAAAATGATATTAAGTCAGGTCTTGAGGGGGGAAAGCTCAACATTTGCGTAAATGTGCTTTTTTACTTTCCTGCCAAGATTGAGAGTCACAGTGAGGTCAGATAATTTACTGTAAAGCTGCAAGTTGTCAGTTTTACTCTTTGGTTTTTCATCAGATAAAACAGGATATAACATGACAATTAGAGAGCTTTAGGGGAGCTTTGACAGATGCTAGCTGTCGCTTATTCTACAGTCATATTTAGTATCAGTTTTACTCTCAGCATTTGACAGATTTCCCAGTGTGTTCCTTTCAGTTTCATCATGCCTTGTGTCTTATTTGCAGATTATAGGTTTTTTAAATTCTGGTGAACAGATTTTTTTATTTATATCTATATGTTTTTATTCAAACACATTCAAAATGTGTTGTATTTCAAGCTGAAATAACAAAATCCCTTTCACTTGCTTCATTTCTTTTATTTATTATTTGTAAAAAAAAAAAATGCTGAGTAGAACTTGTGTGCACCGCCTGCATCCTTTTCAAAATATTGGCTTTAGTTTAGGTTTAGTATCCAGTTTGTCTTAGCGTTAGTATGCGATTTGGGTTGAATGAAAGAAATATGGTTATCAGCATGTATTTTTCTTTCTTTTTTTCTGTAAATGGTTGCGACCTGTACATTTTGACATTTTAATTTCGTAAGTGAACATTACTCTAAACAGACCCTGAAGAAAATTTTCCTCTCGTGAAAATTGAAATAGATCTTTCACTAAAAATCTATAATCTGTGGCTTGTTGCCAGATCCACACTCTAGCTCCGTGGCCCACATCATCATTCAGGACCAAGAGACTCCATGAAAACCTTCTTGCCTTAGAACAAGGAATAAAATGTCAGAATATGTAGATAATGCCCTTGTTTTCATTTCAGTTTAACTTCATTAATAGAGTGTCGTTTATAATGTTATAAAATTACAATTGTTTTAGGGAACTATGAATAATTTTACTAAGATTGTGTTAGAGCTCTCTCAGCTCAGTTTTCGTTTTTGTCATCAGGTGACGTTCACCAAGAGGAAGTTTGGTTTGATGAAGAAGGCCTACGAGCTGAGCGTCCTGTGCGACTGCGAGATCGCTCTCATCATCTTTAACCACTCCAACAAGCTGTTCCAGTATGCCAGCACTGACATGGACAAGGTCTTGCTGAAGTACACCGAGTACAACGAGCCACACGAGAGCCGGACTAACGCTGACATTATCGAGGTAAAGCGTGGAGACGGGAGGGAGGGCAGTGGGTCAAACAGCAGGAAACAACTGCGTCTTTAACACCTCAAAATCTTTTTAACATCCTTAAAAGGTCCACTTTCCATTTGATTACCTTTATTTTAATTAATTAATACATTTATTTATTTTAGCAGATGCTAGGCTTAAAGTAATCTTGACCTAGATACACTTCCTGAACAAACTGTGTTGCCTTCTGTTGCAATAAGGCTTTGAGTATCATAGTTTATTGTACATCAAGTCATTAAAAGGGGAAGCTGGACATTTTCAGATGTGTATTGATTAACTTTCTTCCCAAGAATAAGATTAGAGATTGATATCACTGTCATGCCTGTTTACTTGTAGGCAGGTTAGAGGCAGAGGGTGATTAAGGTAGCTTAGCTTAAAAAAAAATCTGCTGATGTGATATATTACATCATGTTTAATCTATAAAGAAGCCAAAGTCACACTAACCTTCAGTGTTTGTAGCAATCTAACCTTCTTCTAAATTGTTATGCATTATAAATTAGGCTTTAAGAAATTGAAGTGGTTAAACACTGCATTTTTAGAGGTGTCATTACATTTTTTAAAAAACTTTTTATAACCCACTGTTCTTTCCTGAAATCCCTTGTTACTGAAAAGTAACTATATATTTTAGTATTTCTTTACTATTGCCCAGTTCAGAATTGTGGAGTCCAGTCAGTCCCAGTGCTGTTTATGGTTGGATTCTGGCTCGGTTCCTTTGAGCTTAATGGGAGTAGAGAGATAGGAACAGCTGGGCCTCCCCATCTTATCCCCCGCCCCCCTTAACACTCTGGCTTTGGTCGTATTGTTACCTGGAGACCTCTCTGACAACAACAACAAAACACCAACAAGCCAAAGGACAACGCCTAGAACCAGTTGGAAACCACTTCAGCATAAAATGCCCACCAGTTAGAGGAAGAAACTTCTGAGAAAAAAAATCTTTGTTCATTTACATATTTACTAGAAGAGAGGTCAACGGGTTAGGTCAGCAGAGAAATTGTGAGGGCAGTCCGTCAGTTCCATTTTTATGTTTTTGTAATAGGAATCCATTTGCTTCCTAACGTCTTTCCTCCCTGTGGGAAAAGGCTTCGCTGGAGCTTGTCAGGCGAACATGGAACATATTCACATGCCTTGCTGACCCTTTTATACATAAGGACCCTCTTATGAATTCAACACGAGATGGTTAGGTATGATTCAGCGAGCCGTGTGCACTGCAGTACAGCACTTACGCTTCATATGGAGCGTTGACTTAAAGCTGGATCTCGCCTGGCTTTGAGGTTTTTTTTCTCACTGAATATTGCTGCAGGAGTTCACGATCAGTCAACCACGAACATTGTCAACATGCAGTCACCGCCATGGCTTTACTGTCATGTTGAATGCTCGGGCTAAATCGTATTTCAAACAACGCACAGCAAAACAGCAAGGTTTGAAAAAATGAGATGGCTAGCTCATGAATGGATTTAGGCCATTATTAGTTGGGCACTAGCATTACCTGATCTGTGTCAGCAGCAATTTCCCAATCTGAATTTTTTGTCAAATTGCCCTTATGATTTTGGAATAAAACCTTGTGTTGGCAATGGCCTGAGAACAACAACATAATAGAGTGGGAGTGATTCCCTCTTTTATCAACTGCTTCTAAATTGCAGAACGTAGTCCTATAAAATTGAGATTGATGCTACAGCAATAAATATTATTCGAACCTTTTGTTCTCCACTAGTTTTTGATTCACTACATTTATGAAGTAAGCGATACCAACCTGTGTCCCTGGAGTGATGAACTTTGACAGCAAATGATGAGTTTTATTTCCCTTTTTCAGGCTATTTCAAATACGTTATTGGAAGAAACCCACAGGCTGCAAACATTGTTTGATTCGATTTATGAAGCGCTCAGAAGCTCATCTGACCTCTAACTGCTGCTTTAAGGCGTAATTCTTTTTCAAGTTCTCTCAAACTGTCCACAAACACCTAAATCAATGGCTAGCTACAGTTATGTGCTAAAGGTGTTTTTGAATGGAGAGCGCTATTTTCCATTGTAGGAACCTACCTGAAGGACTCATTGATTGAATTCAGGTCCTGGATCACAAAAGTCCCAGCTCTGGGTTTGCATCTGAGTATTCTCTGGCTGTGAGATTAAATCCTCTTTCCAACAGTTTTCCTGAGGAATTTCTGATTATAAAAAGCTTTTCAGACCAGAACTGTTGGGAAACCATTTTCCTTGAATACAAGAGAGGGTCATACTTGAAGCTTGAATTACTTCATATATAGCAGAAAGTAAATTCCACATTCAACTAGATCTGATTTCCATCTGTTTTTCTGTTGATGGGATCATTTGGTTCTCATCAGAAATGGCCAAAATAGCACTCTAAAATCACACATGGACAAAAAGGAATTTGCCAGCCTAGCTACATTAAGCCTAAAGAAAATGCAATGAATAACAGATTTATCTAATTTATTTCACAAAGGGGACTTTGTCTGAACATACTCCTAAACTTCCTGAGTTTTGGGATTTGTCATTATTGGTTATTATTTGGTTGTGTAGAGGCATGAAATCTTTGGGGCCTGAGCAGAATGCTCCTAAGGGGAATTTCATCCAATAAGGGCTTGCATTCAGTAATTGCTGAAATCTCAGTGAAAGTGTTGGTGAAGCAGTTTTGTGTTTGAGTGGGCTGAAGGTAAGACTGAGAGTTTGAGGCCATAATTTTCCCTTCACCTTTCTGTCTGTCAGTTTCTCTCTTCCTTCTACCCTTCCTGGCTTCGCTTCCTCGTAATCTCCTGATTCACTCGGTCACGACAGTTTTTCCCTTCTTTCTTGTCCTTCTCTTTCTGTCTGTCTCAGAGTGTCAGCAGTAAAGCCTTTCTGTAGGCTGTATCTTCAGCTGCAGATGGCTCTTAAGTGTGTGTGTGTGTGTGTCGTGGCTGGGCGTTGGGCTGCTCCGGGCCACATCAGCCCAAGCTCCACTGGCTCTGTTTGTGTGCGTACATGTGTTTGTGTTTTCGAGTGTGCCACTCTGTCTCATTCTGTCTCTTTTTGTGTGTTCATTAGTGTGTGTGTGTGTGCATGCATAAGTCCACCTCTTTCTGTTTGCACGCTCTGCAGTGGCCCATGAGAACGCCTCATACAATATTCAGGCTTGGTGAGCCTCTTGGTTGTGTCAGCTTCTGTGTGTGTGTTTGTGTGTGTGTGTGTCCTACATGGGAGCTTCCTGCCTATACCGGACTTTATACTGCCTGCCACCCATTCTCTTAATAAGTCAGGAGGCATTAAGCAACATTCGCAAGCATTTGTCCTCAACTGTCCCCTTCCACAGATGTACTGCATTAAACACCACCTTGTTGGGCAGGTATCAGTGTCGTTTGCCCCTGACATTTTCCATGAATTCTTGCTATTTCACATTACCAGTAGAGTAGCATGAGTCATTTCAGTATTAAAAATAAAACCCTCAGAACCTTTTTCAGAATACGTTATATAGTGTACTGCTAATAGCTGCACAAAATAGCAATTAAGTAAAACTGCAGCTTATTTAAATGTGTCTTTGTCACTTTTTGTATGGGAAACCTAAATCTCCAAGGTAATGAGTAAATACAACCATTGCATAAACGTAGTGGAGGGAAATGTGTAATATTTAGCTCCAAAACAGGTTGTTGAAAAGCAGAACCATTGACAGCTGTTAAGGAGCTGATATTCTGCATTAGCTGGAAATTGGAAAACATTTGGCTGACAAAACATTTGAAAAAAAAAAGATGATGCAACACAGTGGTAAACATGCCCCTGGTCCTATGTTTTTAAAGCATTTTTGCTGGCATAAAATTCAAAATGAACATCACTGACAATAGCATTTCTCAGTTTAGTTTAGTTTTTACTTTTTTAAATCACTTACAGGCTTTTAATCATTTGCAAATCATTGAATTTTGTTTCACACAGTGTAATCACCTTTTTGGAAGCAGAGTTATTGTAAACATTTGTCTGTAACGAACAGTGTATTTGTTGGGGACTTGTTGGCAGATAAATACACGCTGGGTGCTCAAGTTAGGAATGTCCATGTAGAATTTGGTCAAAAGAAAGTACTCAACAGTGTCTGTGTTTGTGGCAATGAAAGGAAAAGTTCCCCAGTACAAATGTGTGGTTTGCTGAAAGTTTTTGGATAAACAATGGAGCTTTGTGACACAGCGAAATAAGATAGATCTGGCTTTGGATGCCCTCAAAGTACTTGTTACTAGAATAAATATAGTGTTGGTTGTTGACTGTAACAAAAATAAAGAAGATCATCACATGTATCCTTTTAATAACTCAGTTTTGACTAAGATTTCATTAGATATTTTCTTGGCAAGTTATAAGGGACAAGAGCCCAATGTCTTTACTTCTCTGAAGGGCTCTTACTGTGAAACACTAGCAGGAATTATTTAGTTTTATTAAATAATTGCTGTAAAGAAATGCAGAAAATTTGCAAAGTAAAAATGACCTAAATCTGTTAACATGTTCTTGTCCAAAAGAGAACCGCCGTTTAAACAGCTTGAACAGACTTGTGAATATTGTAAAATACTTTTTATCTCCATGTGCAATAAATGATAATTATCATTTTGTACATTTTGTACATTTAAATGCCGCAACTGTGACTGGACGTGCGTTACAGAAATGCTAGACATAGAGGGTGAGGGGCTTTCAGTGGCGCCCTGTACAGTCGAACAGTCAGTGTGACAAGATTGGCGAATTATACAATAATTATTAAAGATTATCTGCACTGGCACATGGTGTAACATCGCTGGTCAAGGACAGAGCTGAGACATACCGAGTGACGGAGCGCGAGAGTGAGGGAGAGGGAGAAGAGAGAGGGGATAATTGGATAGTCTCAAAATGTGCCCATTTGCTGCTCTGCCTCTGCAAGTGCTTTTGAGTATAAATTATGAAGTGTGGATATAATCACGCAGGCACACGCAAACTGATACGTGCACGTGCGTACACAGTCTATGCTTCGTGTATGTTGCTCTGTCTATGCTGTACATGCATGCACCTCTGGGCCTAAATGCCTAGATGCACTTAAGTTCATATTGAGGTGTGTATATGGGTGTGGGTGTGTGGACTCTATTCATCACACAGTTAGACATTCCTTCACTTCAGTGCAAGCTTGAGAGGCTGTGCATATGCACACACAGCCTCTCTCTGAGATGCACGTGCTGCTTGAAAGTGTGTGTGGGCAGCCTGCCTCTCCTGTCAGAATGTGTTAATCCGCTTGACTACAGATCCCAATCAGGGCAAAGAAGGGAAGTGAGCGAGAGACAGAGGGAACACAAGCGAGCGCAATGCTAAAAGAGTGGGGATGAATAGCTGAGGAGAGAAAGCAAGATGGGCGGAGAAGGGGGATGCCCTTTTTCCTTTAAGCGGCTCAGGGAAGACAGATCTCACCAAGAGCTTCAATGCTCGTGCTTAAGGACTTTGGGCACCGCCCTGATCCTCCTGGGCTGCAGCCAGGGGAGACTCACATATTGCGAAACATTACTTGTCAGTATTTTCCTACTAAGCAACAGATTGAGTTTGTTGCTACAATAGCCCATAGCGCTTCAAACAAATAGTATACAACCCCAGATTACCCCACTTAGTGCACAGTGAGAAATTCACCCCTCTGCAGAGTTGCATGCCCACTTCTCCTCTGACGTCCTCTCGCAGAAAGCTGATGCCTGTGTTGTCCCGTAGATGCTCCTCATATAATCCTTCTTTGCTGTCTGAACTCTGTGGTCCTCCTGCTAAGACCTGCCATGCCCAAGGTCCTAATCTGGAGTAGAAGGGGTCATAGGAAGGTTTATTGGTGCTTACATTAGTGGTCACCACTCTTACTGGGATTTGTTTCTTCCAAGTTTCTGAATCACAAAACTTGTGCGAAAGGCCCAAAGCTCAACCATAATTAGGATTTTTGGATTTATTTATTTGTTTTACGTTACAAGTAGAATTGTAATGTGTTCTCCCTTTTAAATTAGATTTTTTTGGGGGTTTGTGACCTGATACATTCACACAACTTGATTTGAAACCAAGATATAAACTTGTCTTATGTTTAGTCATTGCCTCAAAATTATTCAAATTTATTTCTTATTATTACTTCACTGTTTTTTGCAGTTGAACTTCAAGGTTAAGGAATGCAATACAATGCCTTCAGTTATGGTCAGTATTATACCACACATTCACAGCATTGTGTTCAGAACAGAGATCCTGACCTTATGAAATAATTAACAGCCCTGTGCTGAAAAGGGGCCAAGATTTCATTAAAACAATATTAAGTACTGGAAGTCCTTGATTATAAAATATGTGACTCACTCCCAGAATGAGGCGTGTTATGGAGATTCTGAATGAGGAACACGTACTCCTAGAGGGCAGAAAAATAGGCTTCGAAATATTTTGTTTAGTTGTCATTAGTGTAGGCGGTCATATATCAATAAGACTGATTGGCTTACAGGTCATCTGTAGTTGACGTAGGGCATCATGCATGATCAGCTTCCTCTGATACATAGCAAACCATCCAGAGGCCTCTTGAGGGCTAAGTGAGAGAAGTCCATTATTTTCATGGACAAATAATTCCAGTGAGAGCTGGAGGGGTAATGGCTGTTTATGCAGTGATGGTTTTTAATAAACTAAATGGTTAGAAATTAAAGGAAGTCTACAAGTCATAAACTAAACTTTGTCCAAATGTTTAAATGATTATTCCAACCTAACTTCCTGAATTTTATACTTTAATTAGAAAAAAACCCACTTACTTAGACCATCACAATGCATAACATATAGTTGAGTTTTCATTTACATTTTCATGTTAAATGCGCTTTTGACCCTGAAATTAATGCATAATTAATACTTCACACAGGGGAGCACTAGGAACAGGAAGCATAATTAATCTAAATACAAAAGTGACAGAGAGCAGGACGAGGAAATGCATTTACGTTCTTTTCTGTTTTATTTTATTTTATTTATTGATTTTCTGTTTTAACAAGGCGTTCAAAAAAATACATTCTGAACCCGCACGATAGCGAGTGTGTGTTTTGTTTTTTTGTTTTTTTTTTTGTGGGCAGCGAGGACATGACTTCCTCACGTCTCACGGCTTGGCAGGTTACTGACATGAGAAAAAACAAGTGCTGATCTATAATACAACATCTGAGGAGCCTGGCAGCCACTGCTGTGCTGAGACTGTGGATACGATGCCCCAAATGACTGACTGTAGGGGGCTGCATGCGTGAGAGAGGGAGAGACTTTCTTCTGCATTTCTGTATTTGACAAGCCACAATGGGAGGTGACATTACAGTTTGCTTTGCACTTACCAGGCCTAGACAGCAGGGACTCTGCCTGCTACCTAAGTACTTTTGGGACCATATAACCTGCACCGTCATAGTCCAAAAGAAAGCCTAACAATAAACAGCACATACTGTACCGGGCAAATAAAAGTGTTAGACAGTGAGATTAGAAAACTATAATAATCAGTTAAAGGAAAGATTTTTACATGTCTCTGTTAATATTCTGTTTATCCTTCATGATCATGTTTGTCACTAAAACATCCCTTCCTAATATCAAATCAAATCAAATCACTTTTATTGTCACATCACATGTGCAGGCACACTGGCACAGCACATGCGAGTGAAATTCTTGTGTGCGAGCCCCACAAGCAACAGAGATGTGCAAACACAACAACACAAACGAGCAAAATACAAGAATGGCCAACCTGAAACTAATAAATATATGTACAATATATAATAGTGTATGCATTTCTGGATGTGTATACTAAATATTTTCCTGTGTGTGTGTGTGTGTGTGTGTGTGTGTGTGTGTGTGTGTGTGTGTGTGTGTGTGTGTACACATTTTTACAAATTAAATAGTAAAAAAAATAAAATATAATAATAATAATAATAATAATAATAATAATAATAATAATAATAATAATAATAATAATAATAAAATATATAAAATATACAGAGTTGAATATGTGCAAAACAAGTGGCATTTATATACAGTGTGGAGTGCATAATGTTGAAATATACTTCTGTTAGAAGTGATGAAGAACAAAATCCAGTCTTTGGTTCCTGAATAGATTTCAAAATTCATCCAGTCAAGTGGCCACCTTCCTTTTACATAGATTTTGATTCTGTGCTGACCTGCAGCGCAGCAACACTAAGTCAAAGTGGGGAATTTGGTACTCGTATGTAAAGTAAATGCCACTTTAGAAGTCAGTTGTATTTTTATCTGTCTTATTTGCCTTCATAGCACTGAAATCGGTTTGTAATTCTCAGATAAATTTTTCTAATGAGGAGTGATCAGTGGCCTTATGAACACCAGACAATAGTTTGGTGACTCACATCCTTTAACTTTAGTTAAAGTACAGTACAAATCAGTGATTAGTCCGACCCTCCTTTGTTCTTAAAGCAGTTGTGATTGTTCCAGTTGTTTTGGAGGACTGGCCAAAGTTTCTGTGGATTACAGCTGATTCCAAGTTAACTTGATGATGTTGAGATTAGGTTTGTGTAGAGGTTACGCTATCAGTTGCAAGACTCTTTGTTCTTCTTGATAACAAAGATAGGTTTCATGGTCTTTTTGCCATGTTGAACAATTACTTTATCATAGATAAGAATTTAAACATCTAAAGTGGCTAAACAGGAAAACTGTGCAAGCGGTGCTGTTCGGCAGTTTCATATCTGGGCCTTCCCACCTCCCAAAGTGTCCTTGGGCAAGTCACAGAGCCCAGAGTTGCTTTCAGAGGCAGTGTGTGTATCTGTTAAACTTATACATGGCTAGATATGGTGACACCCAAACACACATGTATGTTTTAGGTAAAGGTCTGTTTTTCTGGCACCTTCCAAATGAATGTGACGATAAAGCTGATAGAGGCAAAAGTGAGAAAAATAAAAGGAAATGCAAAAAAACAGGAAGGGAACCTGATACACTCAAAGTATTATTGCCACTGTTATCAAACGTCAAATACTGACACTATGCATGCAGTCGTACAGTGACTTTCACTCACGACTTAGACACATAGAGGCTTCAAACACATTTTCAGAGTAAGGGATAAAAGGTTGGAGCAGGAAAGAGAGAGGAAAAGGGAAGGAAATTATGATGGGAAAAGCTCTGGGAACAAGAGACAGGGCAAAAGAGGAATGGAAAAGAAACTGAAACAGAGGAGAGAATGAAGGTTGATGAGAGGAAATGAGCGACTGGGGAGTATTGCGTATGGAGACATTTCAAGGAAGCAATGGCGAGAGATGTTAAGGGTGGAAAAACACAGAAGGACAAGTGCGAGAGTTTGCACTTGCACTGTGAGCGAGCGAGAGCTACGTTAAAGGTGGTGGGCTGAGAGATGAGAGGCCGAGAGAAAGACAAAAAGAGACAGGACAAAGCAGCAGCAGCGTTTCATGGAGAGCTGGAAACAGAGGGCGGGCGGACAGGCGGGTGGGCGAACGAGCGAGCCAGAGGGGAACGAAGAGAGTGAGGTGGGGGCGGGGCTTGCGAGCAGTCATAGCCAGTTAGAGGCTGGCGTGGTGCTCTGCAGGGTGAATCTTACCCTGGCAACACAATAGAGCGAGAGAGCGAGAGGGAAAGTGGGAGAGAGGGAGACAGCGGACAGGTGAACAGATGGCTGACTGAGAGACAAGCTGATCAGTGCACAACAGAGGGGTGTGTGTGAGTGTGAGCGAAAGAGAGAATGTGAATGTAATGCAATGTAACACAAAATGTTCAGTCTGAGAGAGAGTGGGAAAACAAACAAAGAAAGTGAGAGAGAGTGAGAGAGGGGGAAAGATGCCCATGTTTACACTGTAATGTTCACAAAATATCAGTGGAGTTTACATGAGAGAAAGACAGAGAGGCAAGCCTGTGATGTCCAAAAAATATCAAGTGTGTGTGAAAGCAAGTAGAGACAGTGTGAGAAGGAAGCCTACTGTACGTCTGTTTGCATCCATATGTCAGTGTGTCCATTAGGATTGTTGCTTTTTATATGAATTTGAAAGTGTCAGATGGAGAGGAAACAAAGGAATATTTGACCAGTGGTAATCCGTTCAGATTTTTGATTTATGGGTCGGGCGTTTTGTACTTCAGTGGAACTGAAATGCAGTGTCATTCTGACCTTATTCCATGGCCTGCTTCTTTGGCAGAAAATAGAGTAAGCTAGCAATCTCAGTGGATAATTACGGCCTCAAATTAGGAAAAGCAATAAGCAGAAGCATTTAGACGTCAGTACTACGTGCTGAAGAAGTTACAGATGAAGGTAAGTTTGTATGCCAACTAACTGGTGAATCTATTGCCACGATGGCATAAAGACAATGAAAATGAATGAACACTGTCCTTATTGGAAGCATTAGTGGAAGCATTGTAAGAAATGTTTTTATTGTCCTTTGGGGGAAATGATGTTTGTGTCAGAGTTAATAACACATGGCGCCTTAATAGCATATGCATGATAGCTGCATCTTTATGACAAATAATGCCAGATTTAATCAAGTACAGAAATTCAAATGAATCACACTTAAAATGGGACGATTTTAAGAAGATCGAGGGCATTTAGGGAATTTTGTCCAAACCCCAAAGACAGTTGCATGTTTGGTCTTATTGTCATTATTTTTGTTCTTATTATTTAAAAAAAAAAAAAAAAAGTATATGATCACCAAATCCATTTGTATTTTGGCCCTGTTCATCATATCAACTCTAATGAGGACTGATATTTGACGACGTTTTGGTCGCAGATCTATGAAAGTAGGATCAAGGTTTAATTGAACTAAAGCTTAAATTGAAGGAGATTAATTTTTTGGTTGGTGTAACCATCTACCTTTTAAATTAGGCTTAGGAAATGCAAAACTGGAACTTTGTCTCTCCTCACAAGTATCAAAGTACAAATGTGTGTCACTACATGTGAACAGTGCACCAACATGGCTCCAGTGTCATCACAGTTTTGTTTGCAGGCTCTTTATCTCTTTGTGTCCTGACAGTCAGGGCAGGAGGTCCACGCTTCTATCACGTCCTCCACACAGCCCTCTGTCACATGCCGTCATTGTCAAGTTGAAAGTTGTTCTATTTTTATTTATTTTATGTAGTTCTTTTATTCTCTCAATTTTTAGGTCAGTGCGCACACACATCTGCCTCAGCAGAGTGTGTTTTCTATGAACTGTGCACAACAAAGCGCATGGTGGCTGCTCCTGTGTGTGAAATTTACATTAAGCTGCAGATCAGAGCACTTACTTGTTCTGGTGAGAGTTAACAGCTGAATCAGGAGACTGTCTCCATGTTGGAACAAATCTTTCTAATAACCCGTTTCTGTGGGTAGATAAAAAAGCAGCTTTGACACTGCGATAATAATAATGGCTTTGGTTTTTAATGAGATTCATATCAAAGAGCAGTATTGTTATTAACACTGAAAGTCTTTTTACCCTTACATCCAAATGGCATCATTACCCTCTTGCCCTCACCTGTTTTTAGGATTTCAGGCTAATACATCAAAAATGAAAAGAATCTCTGTCTCTTCCTCCTCGGGGTTTAGTCTGGAGCTCTCGATACAACGACTTCCCGCCAGCTTCACTTTAGAGGCTGAATTGCATGCAGTTGAATCATTCTCACTTAACAATGATTGTGTGCTGTGCACTCATGTAACACATGGTTAGGTTTTAATCAGACCGCCACTAGACTATAGTCGCACCTGACACGGCAAGTGCTTGTTAATTAAAGAAAGTAAAGGGTGCATGAGATATTGAATATAATATCTGTTGGGTGATACATGTAACAGTGCCCTGCATTATATGTTGTGTGTAATTGAATGTCAAAAGATGCCAGTGGTTTTATTTGTTTTACATACTGAACTACAAATTAGGTAGACTACATGTTTTTGTTCAACCCCCAAATTACACTTACATATGAAAAAGGACTGTTTCACAATACTGTGGAAAAACTATGCCCAACCCTATGATTCAGTAGCTTGTAGAGCCATTCCTAACAGCAGTAACTTGAAGTAATCACTTTCCGTGTGACTATGATTCTCTCACATCGTTGTGGAGGAATTCTGGCCCACTCTTCTTTCCAGTGTTCCTTGGGTTCATTCAGGTACGAAGGCATTTGTTTATTCACACCTTTCAATGAGGTTCCATCACAGCATTTCAGTGAGCTTGAGGTCTGGTTTTACTGCACCATCGAGACACCAGATTTGCTGGTGTACTTGGAATCATTGTTCTGTTGCATGACCCAGTTCTAGCTGTTTAATCATAGTCGACTCAATCACTGAAAAATGCCCTGGTCCCATATCTGCAGAACAAGCCAGAATCATCACTGTTAGTATTTGCTCTGTGTTCATATGCTGTGTTTGGTTTTCTACAAATGTGGTGCAATTTGGCCAAACATCTCCACACCTAAGTAGTTTTCTCCCAGCAGCCCTTCAAAACCAACCATAATCATTCAGTGTCTTTGTAATTGTAAAGTCGTGACTTTGGCCTGTAGACTCTGAGATGTAGCTCTTGTTGTTCTCTGTGCTTTCCACGGTCTCACTTTGGGGGGAATTCGCTGGGATGCTCACATCTGTATGCCTGCTTTTATAGAGGTGCTCACACTTGCTGATGATCATCTAATCAAGCACATATGATTAGCAGCACCTTAATCTCATAATACCAATGGAAGCAATAAGAGCTTACTTAGTTTTTCACTTTTTTCACATGACTGCACATTACAGTTAATACTAGAAACTAGATTTACGAGCTTTTAAAGAAATTCTTTTCCTGTGATTGCTTGTTCATTAAACAGCCACTTTCCTATGACTTAATGATGCTTCTTTTTTGTAAGACACTGAAGGTCATTTGATAATTCTTGAAATCAGTTGATTTCTACAGAGTGCTGCTTAAAATATAGTGCTTCGCAGACAGATGCCCCCTCCCCTCCCCTCCTTTTTCTTTTTTTTTTTTTTTTTTTATTCAATAAAAAAATGTTTTGGATGGAATGACTTGCTGGAGTGAGAACTAGAGTCTTTTTTCTTCTTTTCTTTTTTTTGGCCATGGTTATAGTCTATTTTTCCTTTGGGATAGATTTCAAGGCGAGGGATTTCTTTCTTTTCGCACCACTCAAGGCTAAAGCTTGTATTTGGACCACAGTAGGATCTCCAGCTCCAGTTTAAGATCCATTTTGCTACGAGGATCTCTCTGCTTGGCTCTGTGGTCAAGGGCCCACCAGGCAAAGCTACTTAACAGCAAATCTTGTTTAGCACAATCCTCTCAAAATAAGAGCCTCTATCTCCCTCTCTCGCCCGTCGGTCTCCCTCTTCCATTTCTCGCCCTTTCCAAAGTGTGCGAACACTGACGCAACCTGTCTGCCGTTAGCTGAAGTGCTAATACCAGCACATGCTTCCTAGCTCACCCTTTACCCTTTTGCTTTACTTTACCACATTCCTCAGTGCAAAGCTTCACACCAATTACTAACACTGTTGATTAGCCAACGTGTGCACAAGTGTGATGCCTCGCTGTATCTTCTGACATGCACATAGTTTATTGGCCTTGTTCTCTCAGACCACATCCTCCGATTTGAAAGCTTTCTGCGGTTGGAATAAGACTCAGTAGTTTTTCAGCCCTTTAAACCATAACTTCCTGAGTGCACCTGCTGGATAAGCAAGTACAGTTTCTTCCTTAATAACTTGCTTTCAGGTGGGTGGCAGATGTTACGAACTTTGACCTCACAAATCGACAGAGGATTTTCAAAGGTTGAAGTTGAGAATGTGTGTTCTGTAAGGCAGCTTTTCTGCTCACAGAAGGTGCCGCAAGGAAAAAAAGACAAACTCTTTTTATGTCATCATCAGGGTCAAATTGTTCCATCTGACCTTAGCTGGCTCATGTTTATACAATGAATAGCGTAGGAGTCAGCACATTTTATGCAATCAAGATGTTCATTTGTGTTTGAGAAATGAAAATCTTTCACTGTGTGCTAATTTCAATATGTGCATGGAAAAATGAAATGTAAATGTGCTTCCTTCTCCTCCTCTACCCCTCTTTAACCGCTTCAGACGTTGCGAAAGAAAGGCTTTAACGGTTGCAACAGCCCTGAGCCCGACGGCGACGACTCCATCGACCAAAGCCCGCTAAATGACCGCAAGACCGAGGACCTGGACAGCCTCTTCAAGCGCTACGGCGTGAGTACAATCACATTTTTGTCACCTTATCTAACCTACCCTTTTCTTCTTCTCCCTTTTTTCTCTACTTTCCTCTCTCTCTCTTTCTCTCTCTCTCTTTCTCTCTCCCTGTCTGCCTTCTCTTCTTTTGTTTGGGGATCGAAGGCTCTGAACAAGAAAGAGCACCGGGACTCTGAGAGCCCAGACCCCGAGGAGCCCTTCTCCCTCACCCCCCGCACTGAAGAGAAATACAAAAAAATTGACGAGGAGTTTGATAAAATGATGCAGAACTATAGGCTGTCAGTGAGTACCTCCCACCACTCTGCGTAACCCTGCCCCCTCTTCATGTTGGTACCTTGCTGCTGCCGCTGACCGGACAACCGGAGATTTCCGGCTGCTGATGGTGGCCTGACTACTCACAGAGCACTCGCCTTCACCATTCCCCACTCCTTTACCTTCTCTACTTCACCGCTTACCAATAGCACCTATCCCCATCCCCCAAATCACTACCCACAACCACCCCACCCCACTGATGGTGTGTGCTTCAGCAAGAAATAAGAGCAGCCAAGTTCATAAGGGAAGCCTCTTAAAAGTAAAATTTTAACTAATGTTCACATTCATCATTAATTAATGGAATGGTATTATTTTTTTGTAAGAAAGCCTAAAGTTGTGTTTCCAATGTTGTTTGGTCTTTTCAACAACCAACACGAATATAATAACTTTAAAGTAACATAGCTCAGATAGACATAATTTATGGGGTACATGGAGATTCGTTTTCTGCAGTTAAATTTCCTAGGACTCATAAAAAAGACAAATAATATTCTTTTTTTGCTGTTTTGTTTTGTTTTTTGCAGCGCTGCGCATGTGTAAGACAGAAAGTGATCCTTAAAAAAGCAGCATGACACCAAATAGGGCATGCTAACTGTGATTATTCATCTGAAGTTACAGTCATCACAGTGAAGCACATTCTCAGGAGTATTATGGCTTTTAATACAATGTTTCTGATGCCTCTGCAAGTTCGCAAACGTACAAGAATAAACAACAGAGGGAGAGGAGCGATAACTAGGTCCCTGGTTCTCACAAAAGTTGGCATAGCAACTAATATTGCAAGGGGAAATCATGTTTTATGGTAATAATCAACACGTTTGGAGCATGCCTTCGAGCAGTCAGATTTTTTTTTTTTTTTGACTGAATGCACCAATTGTGTAATACTTAGCAACATTAAAGAAAGAGCGTTGCAATTTCAGATAGTCTGTATCCACCAGGGCTGTGTCTGTTTCTCAGATAACACATAGAAAGCCAGAGTGCAGTTGATAACCGGCTGTTATTAGCAGCATTACTGAGGTCACTTTAGTCCCAGTGTAGTCCTGTTCCTCCGATGGGCTCCTGACATTATCCAGGTTCTGCCTCCTGACTGGCGCTCTGCCAATCCCCTTTTACCGCTCTACTTCTTTGCCAATTTCTCTGTGATTCATTTTTTCCTCTCTGCTCAATAATGCCATTAATGTCACTTTAATGACTAGCACTTAATTTACAGCTCCTCTTCCTGTCTGCCGGCCCCCTGATTGGTAGCTTGGGATGGGACACAGTCACTTTGAGGTTCTGCAGAATAGTTAGGCAGTAGTTGTTTACTACAGTCACACCTTTGGTGTTACACCTTTATGGAGGGTGGAGGCGTTTTTCTTTTTTCTTATTGTTGTTCTTTACTGTATTAGGCTTGTTTTGTGGTATGCATGACTAGTCTCATAATCATGCTGTAATTGTAATTGTAATTGTTCATTATGTTTATGAAAATAGGACTGTGAAAAGCAATATAATTATGAACAATGTATAATGTATGCATTGTCAGCTACATATCTAGTTTACAGCTAGAGCGATGGAAAGACTATGCCTTCGCCTGGTTTTCAGTTTAAAGGCTTGAAACACACTATTTGTTAAATTAAAAGCAGTTTTATGGACAAAACTAGTATAAAAAACACACTGGTGGTTTGGAGGGAAGAAAAGGCTTTCTTCAAAATGACATCAAGTGCTAATGTTAATATTAATTTACTAAAATCTCACATACATCAGAGCATAATGGAGAAAATGAGCTGCCTCTCAGATTAATCAGCTCAGTGAATCTCTCCCCTCCTGATATCCACCCTGCCTCCATCAGCCTCTCTGTGCTGTGTGAGACAAATAGCTCTAAAAAGACTTTCTCAAAAGAGAAAACCACAGAAGAAGAAGAAGCGGATTCAATCTACTGCACTTAGAGAGCTACAGCTCTTGGCTCATGCCATTTGTATGCTAGCGTAACGCTGCTAGCAAATGACTCTAGCGACAAGCTGCCCCGACATCACTCTGCCCCTCGGTGTCCCAGTCAGCCTGCCTACCTGTCTGGTTTTCCAGCACACCTTTCACGGTCAACCAGTAATCAGAAACATGCAGCACCACCTGCCACTCCTCCCCTCAGCATCATAATCCCCAGCATGACAGATAGGGGCCAGGATATACAAGCTTAATCCCACTTGTACTCAAATACCTCCCAAGGTAGGACGAGAGTGGTGAGGGAGAACAGGCAGGACACTTGGCTAAACGAGCCCCCAGCTAACGTATCTTTTCTTGTTAAACTGGCACTGTAGTAGGCAAGAGAAAAGAGCTTTGGGTTTTTGTTTTTTTTCTCCTAACCGGAGGGCCCCTGGTTTGATCCTTTTCTGGCTCTGAGATTCTGGGCCAGGAAATTGAATAAGAAATAGATTTCTGCCTTTTAACAACCACCTCCATGGTGCCTTTCAGCAAGAAGCTGAATGTTTTGTCTCCTGTATAAGCTTGGTATGAATGTCAAGTGAAACATGGTGTTATTGAAACTGCTGCACACTTAATCACATCTAATTTAGTTTTGAGATTAGTTTAGCTTTGAATTTCATGCCATGAAAGCATGAGGACTCTCAGCATCCCTATTAATAGTTTCTGTTAAGAGCTGCAAATAAAACAATTTTCAGTGAGAATCAGATGTTTTGGAGAAGGTGAGCTGCGAGTCATTCAGCCTCTTTTTATTTATTTAGGATCAAATATTGGTGACGTCAGAAAGAAATTAGAGTGAGGGGGGCATAGAACTAAACAACTAAAGCTAATTTACTGGTCAACTGCTGGGACATCTAAAGGTCCGTCAAACACTTTTCCAATGTTGCATCTGTGTTCAGATCTGCAGCCTCTTACAAATACGATGCGACAATCCTACAGTTGAAAAAGGGGAAAAAAGAGAAAACTTTCAAAGGCTTTCAGGACAAGAGGGAGGAAAAGGGAAACTAGGCCATGAGTTTAATTCATTCTGATTTACCCTTGCATCCAGGAAACACACCCTTGTTGAGAGAGCTCCTCCGAGGGAAAATAGGTTAGCCTTCTCTCCCCTCTTTTTGTTCTCTTCACACAGAAGAGGCCTTAAGCTTCCTCACATGAGCCTCTGGAAAAGCTCCTAGTCAATTATTTACCTAACAGGTTCTTGTTATTTTTTTCTATGGTTCCCATCCTCTGTGCTAAATCCACAGGATGAGGAGCAGTACCCAGTTAACCCTCCTCTCTGCAATTAGGAGCAGCAGTGTTAAATGGAGTCAGAGTGGGCAGATGTAAATTCTCTTGTAATTTGCCAAAGACATGGATTAATTCTCAGTGTAGCACAGTGGAGAGCAGGGTCAAGACAAATTTAAAATTCATATTTACAGAATAAATGAAGAGGTTTTGGAGTTATGTCACCAATCTCCTAGCAACCAGAGGCTGATACAGATATGAAGGTCTTGTGGAATGGTGGCGAGCAGCAAACAGTCGATGGCTAAATGTATTACAAAGTACCAATAAAGAGACAGACAGCTGAAGAGGATTGTTTTTTAAGGTATGCATGGTACTCTTGAGTCATTTCTCATTTTTCATATTCAGTCAGGATAATAGGAAGTTGGTACAGAAACATGCAATTACAAGCTTGGAAGGCAATATCTGGTATAACTACTAAACTCTCTTACGCAAGCTTTCTTAGAACTTCTTTAAGTAGTCGTCAGGAATAGTTCTCCAGGTTTCTTGAAGGACATTCAAAGCTCTTCTTTGAATGTTTTCTGCCTTTTGATTTCTGTTAAGATGATCCCACACTGCTTCAGCAGTGTTTAGGTGTTTGGAGGCCAATCCTTGACTTATAGTGTTCTAGTGTACATTGTTCTATTCAGCTAGACGCTTACTGTAGATATATTCTACTGAAAAATAGTGATTTTACCAATCAGATGCTTTCTAGATTGTATTGCATGGTGGGTCATATTTTTTTGTGTTTCTTTAGTTTAAATTAAATCCAGCCCCAAACCATGATATAGTGTCCACCATGTTTTACAGATGGCCGTACATGTAACTAACATACATTTGAAGCAAAGATTTTAAGTTTTGATTCATAAAAGCTGTGGCCACTGATTTTTCAGTCCAGTCCTTGTCTTATTTGCTATACCTCAGCTTTTTATCCCTCTTTTATCCTTTTTTCCCTACATTCAAAATTTTTGGTGAATCACCTTGTTTGTGAAAAAATGCTGTTTTATGCCTGCCAAATATATTACTTTTGAGAATCTTCTGTAGTTCAACTGTTAAATTTGGGAACAAATTATGTTTTTGCAAAAGACTGCTGATAGATGGTTGATTGATACAACACTGGTTCATACCTTGGCTTAACCTTGTGTTTGAATGATTCATAGGTCAGTTTAAAGTGGCTTAAACGATATTTATAATTATTATATTATTATTAAAAATTGACTCTGCTTCTAACGTCTAATTAGATTTTTTTCAAATCCTATTTTTCATAATTCCAAATCACCACAAATATACCATCAAGGTCACATTGTCTTCAGTGATATTTTCTGTCCTGAATGCTATTACTTATTGTCAATTTATTTAAAACCACAGTTCCATTATTCCAACTTTAAATCTGTAAATACAGACTGCAGTCCATCTTTCTCTCTCTCTCTAACCGTAGTTTAACTGTAGCTTAGTAAGTTTTAGACTTGATTAATGGGAAAGTAGAGCGTTTCAGGCTCAGGTAAAGGTGACAGTTTGATTGCTTTGTATTCGGTAAAAATGGCCGTCAGCAAAGACTCCAGCTCTGTCCTCTGTTTGTAGTTGTTCTCCCAGTAAGAAAAAATATATAATGAAATCTATTACTGAAAAGAAAAAAAAACATTCCCAAGCACTGTAGGGATAAACTCTTTCTGGATCCTTATGCTCTGCGTTCATACACCTCTGGCCCACTTTGGATTAACCCCACCTCTGTCCACCCTTTCCCATTTATCCATACCCTTCCTTTACCTTCTGCTTGGCCTGTGTGCAGTGGTGCAATGCTGTTAGCCGTTCTCTTCACTCTCCCTGTTAGCCACTTACAGCTCTCTCTGTACAGCCTGCTTTGCAAACTTCCTCTTTGTAGGCTGAAGAGTGAATTTTACATTTCATGTATTTGGAAGATTTAATAAAGATTAGTCATTTTTCAAGGCTAACATAGCGAATAAATTGAAAGGTTTTTTGTGGAACTATAATTTGTTGTTTGTTTTATGAAAAAAGGGCCAGTTTTTACTCTGTTTAGACTTTGTGTGACGAAAAAAAACCCTAATTATAAAATAATGAATAAAGATGATTATTTTTGTTGTTGAGGTTTATATAAAAAGACCACTTTATTAGTTGGGAAAAAGTTGTTTAGTTGTTTGAGGAAAACCTATGATCAAGTAACAATTTTTGAGATTTGACTGAATAAACTAGCACTTGGTTTGGTTTCAGTCCCATAACTCCCTTATTTTCGTGTGATCTCCAATGCAGTGCAGAGGGAAAAGAGGTAGAGATCAAGGGCAGGAAGGTGCCCTCGTCCTCCTTGATATTAAACTGGGTCCCAGGCAGTTTGAGTACAGTACAGTGCAGCGGTGGCCCATATTCTATATATAGAAGTCCTTATTTCAGATTGAGTTGGAACAGGGTGAAATGGGTCGGACTGCTGGACAACCCGAGGTCCTTGCCCCTGATTTTCCTTTTTTTTCTCTCTCTTTTTGCACTCGGGGACGTCTGGTCATACACTTCATCAACTCAGGTGACGAGACTGATCATTTCTTTAAAAAAAAAAAAAAAAAATGTGCAGTTGATACGTTTTTGAACAGAAAGGTGGACTGTCTTCAGGATTTTTGAGAACAAGAGTAATATTGTAAAGCCCATTTTGGTAGGCAAGCTCCTGCTGAATATTTCCTTAAATCCCCAGTGATGAGCACATGTCAGTGGGGGTGGTGGGATGCTGCTGGAATGTGACAAGCACGCTATGAAATGTCACCAATAACCCGATGCAATAACCTGCTGCTGCTGCGACAAGTTTTAACCTGGCATGAAAAGTGAAAGGCGAGACAGCTTTTTGGCCTTTTCACCAAGTCACCTTGCATGACAACTGAGTGAGTGAGTGTGCGTGTGTCTGCGTTTGGGTGCGTCTGCGTGTGTTTGAGATTTGATGTGTGTGTTTTTGGTTGTTTTGAAGAGTTTTATTTCCAAAACAAAATTGTGTTCTTTTAAAGCACAGTAGAAACAGCAAACATCAGACATGTCTGATACTTTTGAATTGATTTCCTGCCTCAAGAGTGAAGCTTGACAAACAAGCAAAGAATCAAAAAATCTTCACCGTGACAGAATACCAATGCAGTGTAGGTAGATTTCAGTTATTGAGGATCATTTTTAATATCTTACGGGTATGATTTAAAAGTTATTACTAACTGCAAAGTTTTAGATCTGAAACATATGATATGATATTCAGAATTCATGGACTCCTGTTTATTGTTCATTACTTTAGCCATTAAGGCTAATGATGATAAATGATTTCTTTGAAAAACAAAGATCTACTTAAGAAGTTATTTTTGTGTCAGCATTTGAGCTTTTTGAATCTGATTTTCTTTAAACAGGTGAAAATATCTATCAGTGTAGGAAACAAATATTCCCAATGCTAATCAGTTTTTTGCAATTTTTTTTGTATACTA
The DNA here is from genome assembly GCF_057382095.1 of Aulonocara sp. 'chitande type north' Nkhata Bay. Taxonomy (NCBI): domain Eukaryota; kingdom Metazoa; phylum Chordata; class Actinopteri; order Cichliformes; family Cichlidae; genus Aulonocara; species Aulonocara sp. 'chitande type north' Nkhata Bay. The sequence continues at coordinate 19,727,983 of NC_141354.1, read as the reverse complement.
TTTTTATTCTTGTGCACTGACCTGTTTTGGAATACAAAGCTCTAGTTTTGGGAAGAGTGATTTTTTTCCCCCCCTCTGTATTTATTTATTTAATTATTAACTGTTTTTTAACTTTAAAAAGTGGAGACATCAGTCATTATGCAAGGATTAAAAGTTCCTTCTTCGTATGTATATTGGATGTACAATAAAATTTACAATACAAACATTTTTCTTTAATCAAAATCAAATTTTGCAACAGCACTGAAAGCTGCCCAGCAGAGCAAAAGGAGACAGTCTTGAAGAGGAGCCAAATTCAAATCAGATAAAGTGTTTGGGGTAAAAAAAAAAAATTCTACTTTTCAAGTAATTCTGAACTACTGAAATAATTCACTACTGTATTATTTCACAACAAATTGCCCTTTAAATGAAAAATATATTTATCAAGGTGAAATAAGCTTGAAAGAATAGCTACAAATTCTTGAAACAATAATTAGCGTGCAAAACAGAAGATGTTCCACTTGCGTTTCTTTTTATGTTGTTGCTTTAAAGTAGGACTCTCCTTTGTTGTGTAACTTTTTAAAGTTTCGTTTTGGGAAGACTCTTCTCATTGTGATCGGTTTTATTGCTGCAGCTGTGTGCGTGCGTGTGTGTGCGTGTGCGTGCGTGTGTGTGTGTGTGTGTGTGTGTGTGTGTGTGACCTGCAGGCTTGTTTGCACTGCTGCTGATCACTAACTGATCACCTGTTCATTATTTTTTTTATAATATATAATTATATGTGAGGGTGGATAAACATGGCCACACTCTAATCTTTGCCCTCTTCCTGTCATTCCACCAGTCTACAGTCCCACAGCCCACCTTCTCCATGCCAGTCACCGTGCCAGTATCCAACCAGAATGCAGCGGCGGCCCTTCAGTTCAGTAACAACCCTTCCGGCGCCCTGGTCACCACCACCTCCTTTGTCACCTCCACCCTCACAGATCCCCGGCTCCTTTCCCCACAGCAACCCGCTCTGCAGAGAAACACCGTGTCGCCAGGGTTACCACAGCGGCCAGCCAGTGCAGGTAAGAAACAGCATGAACAAAATAAAATGCTCTGTTTTCTGTGTGGATTGATAATGTGAACTTATAATAATCATCTGAAACATCTTCTCATACATAAACTTCCAATTTTAATACCAGCAGCTGATTGATCGATCAACAGTGTAGGTTTTCAATTTGCAGTTCTAAACATTGATTGGGTTTTGTCAGTGAAGGATCCTCTGATGCTAGGCAACTGATGAATTTTACTTTTTTTGAAAACATCGACAGTTTTGAGATAGACTGAAGAACAAAGAAGACAAACTGACAAAATCTCAAAACTTCTTCAAAAGATAACTAAAGAAAAAAAGCCATTAGACTGCCACCCACACTGCTTGATTGACAAGTATTGGAGAAAACATGGAGACAATATTTAAAAAGAAAATGAACAGACTAGAAATTTCTGGCTACATTAAGTCTTTATAATATGATTTTATATATATATATATATATATATATATATATATATATATATATATATATATATATATATATATATATATATATATATATATATATATATATATATATATATATTTTTTTTTTTTTTTTTTTTTTTTTTTACATTTTAAAAAAAAACTTTTAAAATCTCATATTTTGTTGTTTTCGGCTGCACCCACTAAAAACCTCTTCTTTTAGTGGCTGCAGCTTGCCACTGTTTCTCAAATGTGTGCATACTTGTACCCCTAATCTAAATAATGCCAGAAATACATCATTCTTAAAATTCTGCAATTCTTTGTTCAGTAAAATGGCCGATAACCATTTGACATTCAGTGTTCCAGCTTTTAATGCAGTTCAGTCGTAACCTTGTGTAACCTTAGAGTTCTGTAAAACCTGACAAGTGTAGTCATGTTCACTGTGAAAGCTCACACAAAGAGATTATCATATTTAATGACAGACAAAAATAAAAAAAACTGTTTTTTGAGGGGAAAAATGCAACAAAAGTAACAGTAACTGGAAAACCTTTTGACCACTGCAGCTGCCCCTGTGTCATAGAGTCCAAGTCAGATTGAACCTCTTAGAAAGACTCCGTGCAACCACGGTGTCATTATACATCTTCTTCTTATCGGTGTGGTGCCAGTGCAGTTTCACAACCAGTTTTGCATTGCTGTCTTTGGAAATCAGCCCACATTTTGTCAGGTTTGATAACCGGTCATTATGCATTGTTACTCGAAGAATTTGAGGTGATTTCCATGGGTGTAAAATATGGCATACAGATTCTGTAGGCTGAATCTGCCAGACGTTGATGATTTCCCTTCTCTGCCGATGTTGATGATGGGGCGCGCTGGATTTGTGGTGCGGTGCTTCTGTGGGCTATTTAGTCTTGACAGTGCGAGAAACCAGTCGTACACTGGCACCAACGCCATGTCAGTGGAAAATGTTCTTAGTGTCGTTGCATGATGACAAAAATAGTTTGCCTTGAATTATGTCTTTTTGAACATTTGAAATACAGTTTAGCGGTTTTTATTTATTTTGAAGGGAAACATTATTGAACAAAGAGGTCTTTCAGACATTGCTGATTTCATTAAACAATCACTTAGTCTCAAGGATTTTGAAAAAGGACTTTCAGTAACTACATGACCTGCAAACTGTTGTAAATATGGGTCACGCCACATTGAATGTTAATTAGCAGCATCTGTCAACACTCTGTGTTATGCATATGAGGCTCAAATCCCCGTGTAAACCTGTGGCTGGTGGTTCTCCGTCGATGTTTGGCCTACTTTCCGTACAGTTGATTTTTATCGGTTTTCAAATGTTTCGTTTTGACATTTAATAATTGTATTTTTTTTCTTTTTCTTTTTCCTTTTTTTTTTTTTTTTGCATCCCAAGCAGTCAGTCTGTGGACAAACATGTTATTGTACTGGTTTCTAAATGTCTCTTGTAACTGAAATGATTTGAACCACTTTTAAACTCATGGTTGTCATAGTGATGTAGTTACTTAAAGACCATTTCATAAAGTGCCCTCGGTCTATGCAGAAGCACGGTTTATGTAACAGCAGCGTTTTAATAGAGAATCTTCTGAGTCGACAAGCAGCAAAATGACCAGTGATGTGTTGTGCAGCCTGCATGCTCCATCAGTCTAAATAACTCCTCTGCTTGTTGAAATAAGTGCACACTACCTATAATGACAGACATCCATCATTTCTATGACTGGTTGGCTGGTACACCGTGCGCCCGCTGCCTCTGTGTGGCAAACCAATCCTTCAACCTCTGACTAAAAGGATTCGTGCCCCATTTTTGCGACTCAGACAAGGTTACTTATCAAGCTTTGTTCCGACCAGCGTAATCTCATTGCAAGTCAGAATTAGGTGATGTAACTCGCAACAAATGCATTACAGCATCTTTCATAACATGCCGTTCTCTGAGGCAAGTGGGTTTCACGTAGCAGTAATGGACGCCCCTTTCCTCCCCTCCCCTTACTCCTCATAACCTCAGCAGTGCAAATACATCGCTGTACCCTTTTATGCATCCCACATTATCAGAGTTGCATTGGGTTCATTGTCTTTGCTTATTGGTGTTTTTCCATGTGTCTGTCCAGCCAGATTTTTTTCAGTCACCCCTAATGACCCCAAATTTCTAAAGCGCATTGGAGCCAAAGAACTGAAATTGCACCAACCGAGGGAAAATAAGTGTCAGTGCAGAAAAAATGCTGCCTGCGATGTGAGGAAAAAGCAAGCATAATGTTTGCTAGAATGAAGATAAATGTATGTAGCTGTTGCAGTGTATAAAAATGTCTCGGTTTCCTGTGCTTAGAGACAAAGCACATGAGATTTAATTTTATGACAACAGTGAAATTACTATTTTATGCGTTTTATGCTTTTGGTTATTTGGGAAAAATACTGAAAAACTCTCTCACAAGTTTGTGTTATTACAAACCTGCTTTTTTAAACATTTAGCAGCAACACAGCTTCTTTAATGATATTCACTTTGATGCGATGCGCTGTTGGTGGGGCTAAGCTAAAACAAAACAAAATAAAAAATCAGTTGTCACACATGCACATTTCAGGAGAATCAGAGCAAAGTATTTTCCACAGTTGTCCTTGCTCACATGTGACAGACAGCAGGAAATGGTCGGCTTCAGACACCTTCGCGCTACTGGAAATACTCTGTGTGATTTAGGCGGGAGAGCTGCTTGGATAGAGCGTGCAGGAGGCAGCACATATGATGCTGTGATGTTCGCACATTGGTGTTATCGGACACAGAGCATTTTAAAGACCGGCTTGTGAATCTCTGAAGATAAATCTCTCAAACCTACACTGCAAGGGTAAAATGTGTTTGATGTTTATTTTCCAAAGTCAGGATTTTTGTTAATATCACTGTGGGTTTGTGCCGATCAATAACCGTGAGAAGGAGAACTCATCTACTTATGATTAAAGTAGAATTGCTTCAACATTCACACATTTATAGTAAATTAACATTAGAATAATGTCTCTAAGCACTCCAGTAGCCTCATAGTAATCCTATGAGGAGAATGAGGAAATACCTTTGGATATAACATTTTGTTTATTCTGATGATCTTAAATATGTAACAAGAGAGTTTGACTGGCAGTTAAATACACTGTAAACATGGACTGTCTTCCTCCCAATGAAGAGCTTTCATTTTTAAATAATATTGTACTTTTAATTAGCTTTAGGTGAGCATTTAGTCTTTCAGAGTTTTTCCCTCAAAATATCACATAAGTGCCATTGAGAAGTAATGAAACTAACACTTAAACATTAACTGGAAATGCAGAATTGAAACCAATTATGGTCCTTCAGTGAGTGAAATGAGCATCGATTGCAGTAGGACTTTTTAATGATACTTGATTTAATGATTTCATTTTTCATGCATCATTTTAGATTAGTGCTACTCAGATTAACTGTTTGATGTGAGGTAATATTTAGCGTTATTTATGTGACTGTGGTGTGTTTTCCTATTATCCCAGGTGCTCTGTTAGGGGGAGACTTGGGGAACTCTAATGGAGCGTGCCCGAGTCCAGTCCGTAAGTAAATGTTTTCTTTTATCTTTTTACCTTTCTTCCCAGTTTTGGTACAAAGATGCGCGCATGCACGCACGCACACACACACACACACACACACACACACACACACACACACACACGCGCACACACACACACCTCTTTGCTTCCTGTATTTTGGCTGGACTCTTTAAAGAGACATGGTTTCTGAAACTGACGTAGAGACAGAGCAATGCAGAATATTTTGTGTGGCAGCAGGCTCACACAACTCGGACGCCAACTCAAACAGCCACGCACACACACGAACTCACAAATGCAAGCACAAGCATGAAACACCTGTTGACTGGCGACAGCTGAGGGTCACAGTACAAGCTGCTTGTCAACAGTCCAAAGAACAGAATGGGTTTCAGGTTGTGAGGGAGAAAGGCAAGCAGAGACTTTAAAAAGAGGAAAAGAAACTGTCGATGTTACAGAATAACTTCTGTGAAGCTTCTCAGCTGTTTTTTAAATTCAAATCTTCGGCAATATTAGAAAGCCAGTCTGGGGTCTACCGGCTTTAATGTGACACATGAATCTCAAAGTGAGTTCGAAATTTCATTTTTAGTGCCAGTTTAATGAATTATGAAAATTGAGCCGAGTACTGATAAATGTATTTGAAGCAAACTGTAAGTTCAGGTTTACTCAGATTCATGATTTCTATGGCAGCTTAAATTGTGGTGCAACTCAAGGTATTGAATACAAAAGATTGAATCCACTACTGAATATGTTGTCATTGTTATTATTATTATTATGACAGTCATTCACTTTTAATTGGCAGCTTTGATATTTAAAAAAAAAAAAGAAATGTAAAACACCCGATAGCATGTTAAAATACTCAAATTATGATACTGTTAATGAGTTTTTAATTGAATTAAATTTTTCCACTATTTTTTATGTACTGAATGTGATGCTTTTTCTTGTCGATATTATTTTGCTGTGGGTAAACTGTCCTTTTTTAAAAGGTGGTGTGAGCTATGCTAATCGCACTAAAGTGCCGTGTTGTTTCACTTCATTTATTCAGCCTGACATTGTGCTGATGTCACCTGGTGAGGGTGATAAGGGTCTTATTTCTACTTTATTTTGACCCAAACGATCAATAGTCAGTCTCACTAATTTTGGTTTCATCATCGTGAGTACTGTGGTACATTGAGAAGAGAGTTTAGAGATTTATGTCCCTCTAAACATAACACAAGTGTCATTGAAAATGGGCGAAACTGCCACTTGGATATTGATTGGCAATGCTAAGCGACACCAATTATGGCCACTTAATGCTGCATCCTGATTGGTGGACAGAGGCTGCGTGTATACGGGCATCTTCTGTTTTGTTATTGACCCTTCAGTGCATCAGAGGATCACAGTGAAAGAAATGAACAACAACATATACTGACCAGCTCTCTCTGTCAGCTCCGTTTCCTGTTTAGTATCTAACGTAGACATCATCAGTCACTGTTTCTTTTGTGACGCACTTACACCCACAGACTTCATATGCCAAACTGCATGCCACTTTAAATTGTGCGGGTTAGTCCAGTGAAGTTCAGTAGGAGTCCCTCGGCATCTGGCAAAAATGCTTTGTTGATCTTGTCACTGGCGTGAGACGGTAACCAAGGAAATGAAGCAAATCAAACCAAAACAAAGCTAAAGTTTATCAAATTTAAAAAAAATTAAAACAATGATTGTGCCATGCATCACTTCTCTTTGTTTTTGTTCTTTCTAATATTAGAAATCAACAATAAAAGTATAGCCACTGTTTTAAAATAGTATTTGTCACATACGGACACAAGCAAAGTGTCAGAACGTGATTAGCTGGGAGCTAGAGTGTAATAACTTAAGCACTAGCCAGTTTAACAGTCGTTGTCAATGAAGCTCTTTCCATCCATGCAAAACTAAGACTCTTATCATTTAGGATCATTTCTTGTCGTCTTCTTAATATAAAAGTGGAATCGGACGTCTGCTCAGCATTTGTACTGTATATTAATCCTGACCTACAAAGCTTTGATTGATTGTTTCTCCAACCAAGGGAAACAGACTCCAGTGATCACAAGACCAGATCTGTTTTAATCACTGAACAAATCGTAGGAGTGATTCAATGGTCTGTAATGAGGCAAGCTTAAAAAAAATGAACAACCAGTCAAATCTTGTTCTGGAAATCTGAAAAATAGGATTAATGGCGTCCACCCCGCACCTTTCCAACGTCATCTGGCGCTGAAAAGAGCAGCCTGTTTAACTCCCCTCACTTAAACCACTTCCCGTGCTTACCCACCACCCCTCACCCGCAATTCAACCCTCTAGCTGCACTGCTTCCCTCCCCCCCTTTTCATGCTGTCTCTCTCAGCTGTTCCCCCTCATCTTCTCTCTAGAATAATCTACCGCCCCACCCCGCTCACCACCACCTTCAGCACCTCCCCACCCCCCGATCCAACTGTCCCCTGTCTTGGCAAAGGACTCTCCTCAGAGGTGACTTTGACACTAGCCAGAGCTCTCCCCTTAAATCCCATTAGCTGGGAAAGATACTGCCAGCAAACCCATAGTAATAGATATGGTGGAAAGGTGTGGAGCTTTTTTCCTGTCTATATTCACTTGATAAACGCATTGTCTCAGGGTAAGGTGGGCCAAAATGAATCAATGCATTTATATTAACTTCCCTGCACTGTATGAGAGGAATACTCGAAAGCCAAGGCTCAATATTGATATTAGTTTTTCAAAGCTATTAATGAAAGTGTGGAGACTTTTCTTTTTTTACCAAGTGTTGCTAAAAGCAAGTCATCATTCAATAAATAAGCATTTAAAGTCATGTCCTGACTAATAATGCTGTAAATTGGACTTGTTATTGAAGATCAAAGAGCTGTTTTTAACAGTATTTCAGAAATGAGTCATTGTTAACTTTATTAAACTCTTCACACATTGTATTTTTCTTGTAAGAATAAGCCTTTGTTTAGTTGTCAATGGCTGTGCTGAGTTGACCCTCAGAAGGTAGGTGGATATCTGTGTTTCGATTTGGATGAATGTGACCACGAGGACTTCTGTAAACACATCACGACTCCTTCGTGTGTCGAAATATGAAACCTCGTTGTACCAGAACTCATCTAAGGTTACCTGATCCACCCGGATGGCTGCTCCACTCCGTCCTCCCATCTCACTCCTTCATCTCATTAATCACTCTCTGCCTGCTCCTTCTTCTTTTTTTTATTCATCTTTTGTGTCTCCCATTACCATCCTGACAGTGTTACCTATTTTTTTCCCTCCCTTCTTCCAGATCTTTTGTTTCCTCTTTCACTTTATGGCTGCTCTCCTCATCCCAGTTTTTCTGTCTTCTTTCTATACCTAGGAGTCTTATTTTTTGCTTACTTTCTTACTTTTTTGTACAACCCACTCTTTTCAAGTTCCTCACTTCTTCAGATTTTTCTCCCATCTTCTTCTTTTCTCTGCTTTACTCCTTTTATCTCTTCTTCTCCATTCTCTTCTTCTCTCCTCCCTTCTTCCCCTCTTTTTTTTTTTCCTCTTCCCCTCCCCTCCTCTTGAATCTGTCATTCTCAGCTGTTGTCCAGGGAGTCAGTGCTACGGGAATGTCACCATTGACGTCACCCAGCATTCCACACATTCCCACGCCCAGCCTCGCGTAATAAGAGACATCACACACACACTGACGGTAGTCGCACATGTTCACCCGGACACTGACAAGAACACATGTAAAGTATATGGAAAAGTGCATTCGAACAGTCAACGTACACAAATAAAGCCACAGATGTCTCAGAGCGGTTCTGTGACTCATGCTCAGAATAGGACTTATATTCATGTGAGCTTCTGGATGCTCAGTGTAAACAATAAATATAAACACACGAAGTATTAAAATACAGTCACTTCACGACTCGGCACGAAAACACGGGGTCCACAACTCAATAAGCGTATGCTATTTTTAACTGCTTGGAATAAAAAACAAAAACAAATCTGCAAGTTTGAACTCTTCTGTTAAGTCTAACATTTTTCTTGTAGTTCTTTTTAGGAAAACATAAAAATTATTTAGTTTCTGTTTGTTATTATATTAGAATGTAAAAGAGATACTGAGAGGGTAGAAAACAAGCAAGCATGGAATTAAAACAAAGACCAGAGATAAACACAAAAGAATTTCTTTTCTGTTATTCAAAATTCACATTTCTTTGTAAGTAGGGCAGTTTTTTCCTCTAAAAATGTGTATGTTTGTTTTTTGCCTTACCTTAGTTGTAGGTTTTTATCTTTTTTTTCATTTTTCCATTTTCATTTGTGCCCTCGATTCAAATGCATTCTGTGGGCAAGGCAGAAAGCTCCAGACCTCAGCAGATCAAGACAAATTTCTATTTGTTACTAGATACAGCTAGAAATATGGGATTATACATCCTTTACTTCTTCGGTTGATTTTCACAGTTACGTGTAAAGCTAAGTTGTTTTGTGTTGCTGGTTATGTTAGAAAATAAGTCAGATTTATTTGTATTGTAGATTTCAGTTTTTTAAAAGTACATTTTGAAGGTCAGGGCCAACCTCCAAAGCTGAAAAGTGAAGGCAAGAGGACGTGGCAAAAACTGACATTTCTCTTTTGACCACTTGCGGCTAACTCCAAAAGGAAGTCTGCTATAGACTGCTGTGTTAAATTGCCAGACTTTACAACAATTGAAAGCATGCCTATAGCAGATGCTGCATTGTTTTCCCCCTTTATAACAGCTCTGATTGGGGTGGTTTTTTTGTAACTCATCCACTTGAATTAATGAGTTATGGTGTGGCCATGTTGTTTCATAGGCTTCCTAATCAGAATCTGCTCCTCTAATTCATTTAATCCACATAAGGTAAATATGGAAGCTTGTTTCCACCACTAAAAATATATATATTTATATCTATAGTAGAAAATTTTGAATTAATAACTCAAAATTTGGAAATGCCTAACTCCAAATTCCAAGAAAATTGAAAAATTTCACTAAGGTATCTCAAAATTTTAAGTTAAAAACTTGAAATCTCGAGTTAGTGCTGCCAATAAGGAAGCTTATCTCCATGTTACCTGGATTTTGATTGTGCGTGTCTGCACCATTTGCTTCCGTGTAACAAGGAAATTACTTCCTTCACTGAGATTCCTGATTGGCAGAGCTAACACAAATTTTTAAGATGCCTAACTCGAAATTTCAAGTTATTTTCTCAATTTTGTTTTTCCAGTAATTAAAAAAAAAGAATTGAATAGTTAAATTCTGTCGTTCAAAATAAAAAAAACAAAATGAAAAAAGAAAGCATGGCAGCATTCAAAAAGCTGATGTTGATGTTTCAGAATTCAGAGTTCCAAGGAAATGGGGGACCATGTTTTATACTGTCTTTGTGTTTTATTCCTTGCTGTTACATATTTTTCCACAATTTACCATTTTTCATCCCTTAGTGTCCAAACAAGAATGCGTCTGGAGTCTTGTAAAAATGACTTCAGTAAACACAAAAATGTGTCAGTAATCTGCATCTCCAAATTCCAGCTAAAACCAACACTTGTCTAGTATAGTGTAAGCAGATATCCATGCACATACAGGGCTACACAAGCATCTCAGCACTCCATCTTTATTTTCTCTAAGGGGATTTGGAGTTGGCTTGAGGGCGAGTGAAAAACGCGTCACAAACTCGAGCAGAGGCTCACACTCGTATTCACATTGTTTGTAACTCCTGACTCTGGATCGCCACGACTCCACCACCCTCTCTGTTTACACAGAGCCATGAACACAATGTGAACAGCAACAGATTTCCATCAGAGACATGCACAAGTGCTCGGTGCACATTGTGCAGCATGAAACACACGGAGGATCGCAGAATTTCCCCGAGTCACCTGATGTAATGAGGGTTCACTGTGCGTCAACAGGACACAGGTGTTCTCACTGGTCAGATGATGCTGAAAAACAAACTCTTCTTTTTCCTTTCGCATTACCTCTCTACCTTCTGTCCCTCATTTCCTAAATGCTTTTTTTTCCTTTCCTAGCCTTTCTGTTCATCTCTACTCCTCCCTTATTATCTTCTCCTCCTCTGTTGCTACTTATTTCCACCCCCCCGCCTCTGTAACCAGATACCCTTTCATCCCTATGTGCTTCATTCCTTTTTCCTAAGTAGCTTTCTTGCCACTCCTCCTGTATTCCCTTTCTGTTTCAGTCATATCTAATATGTGGTCACTTTATGCCCTCTGCTTCTTGTCTCATTACCTCATTACCTGCTGGCATCTTTTCTTTCCTCCTTCTTCCCCCCTTCTTCTGTCCCTGTTGCTTTCAGTATCTCCATCCTTATCCTGTTTTGTCTTTTCTTTACAAATGACTTTTCAAGCCCACTTTCTTTCTTCCTTGCTAGCTTCCTTTGTCCTCTTGTCGTGGTCATAGTTTGTCTACTTCCTTGCTTCCCGTCCTACTTCTTCCACCATCCTTTTCTTCTTTTATCATCTCGTATTGCTTCATCTCATTCTTGTCTTTTGACTTACAGTACCTTCTTCTGACATCCTCTACTGTTATCTTCCTGGCTTGTCTCATTCCATCTGTTTCTACCTTGCTGCATTCTGCAACATCTTTTTTTTCCTCCCAGCATTCACATGTCCTTCCAGTACCTTCTCTGTCCTGTCTCTCCTTCCCTCCTAATGATTTTTTCCATATACCTTACTCTTTGGTTGTTCCCTGTCTCCTTTGTTCCTGACCATACTGGTTCCTCCTTCTCTCCTTTCTCTTTTCCCTCCCACAGTTCTGAGTAATTTCTTAATTCTCCTTTTTTCTATCATTTCTTGCCTTCCTTCTTCACACTTGAAATTCAGTTTAAAGGCTAATAGTTGTTTTGTTTTGTTTTTGTTTGTTTTTTTCTTGTAATGATCATTTTCTTTTCTTTGAGGGGTTATTGAAGATTTGTTTTGTTTTCCTACTTGGAGGAAATAACATAAACTATATGGTAATACTATACAGTGCAATTATTTAAGCTCTGCTTTATCTCTTTTTGTTTCCAGCTTTCTTTCTTTGTCTATATCATGTTTTAGGGCCAAAGAACAAATCTGATACTGCTCTGTCAGGAACTATCCAGACCTGTCAAATCTTCTAGGACAAGAACAGGTCTGCTTAATATCCCCAGAGTCAAAACTAAACATGAAGACTCAGCATTCAGGGTTTTTTTCCTTCATATATTTTCAACAAAGTCTCAGATAAGTTCAAGTCTACGGCAGCTCAATCAAGTCTGAGGATTTTTCTATTTGCCTCTGCCTCTGATTAAATTTAATTTGGGTAAATTTGGTCTTATCATGTACTGCACTATAGCTGTGTTGTAACTTTATTTTCTTTCATAATGTTCATCTAATCCTATTTAGGTTATATTTAATCATATTTTACTCTTTTTAAAATCTATTTGTCAGGGTCTACTTTTCATCTTCATATCTTTCTTTTGTTTTGTTTTTTTTTATAAAGCTCTTTCTCTTTGTCTCACATGATGTCTAAAGGTGCTTCACATTAAGAAGCTTTGCCTTAACTTCTCAAGCCTCCTTCCCTTTTCCACCATTTATCCCTCTATTACTCCTTCCTTTGCTCCTATTGTGCTTTTCCTCTTTCCTCCCTCTCTGCCCGGTCTCCCTCCCGCTGAGCTGATAACAGAGGTAGTGTTCGCTTCTAGTTGTTGTTGTGAGGTTTCGTTTATGGGAGGTGTGTGTGTGAGACTGAGATGAAGCAGAGTCACATGCCACTGTGTCTGGAGGCAGCGTCATGGAGAACTGCTATCACACATATCCCTTGTCTGTCCAAGGGGAATACTGTCTGTGTGTGTGTGTGTGTGTGTGTGTGTGTGTGTGTGTGTGTGTGTGTTAGGGCTGGGAAAGTCCCTGCTGTCCCCCTTTTTATATACTCTGTGACTGAGTCTCTGTTTGAGCCTACTTGTCTTTTAGCCTCGAACAGGCTGCTGTCTGCTGGAGCCTTGTTGTTATGACAAGCAGATATCCTCCATCTTCCACATCACCACCAAATCCATCGTTCGTTTTAATTTTTTAAACTTGATTTAACATGAATAGGCAACAAAGGTAAACACAGTAGACAAAAAACCCCAACGACACCCATCTTAAATACAATACACAACCTACTAATAGAAAAGAACGTAAATATGGGAGAGGAAGCAGCATTGTATCGTGCAGTGTTTTTCTGTGACAGAAGCACGTCACGAATCAGGCTTTGTTTCTTAGAGTAACTGTTGTGTGGCAGTGTTCAGGTTTGGAATGTGGCAGTTGTGCCATTTCAAAGGAGGGTGCGTTCAACAGGTGTAGCATGCTGTAATGTGGCCAGACATGTTACTGGAATGCCCTGATCGACGTTAAAGATCAAAAGAACAAGGGGGAGAGAACTTTTACACTGCAAACCAGAAGTTATTTTATCTTTGAATACTGTCAACAAGCCTCATGAAAAGACTAAAACCAGTTCATTTAACCTTAAACGTAATTAAATGTATTGTGCATATTTAAGACCTTGTAAAGCTCCACTGTTGAAATTATTAAAAACTTATCAGTGAGCTACTCATCTGGACTAGATGGCCTTAAAAAATTATCTTTGACTTTTCATACATTTCTCATTAACTAAAACACAAAACAAACATTACCAGACTTCCATGTGAGATCAGAACAGGGTTAATTTCTTAATATGCACTCTTTTAAGCATCTTGTGTATTGGATAATTCTTCATTTTTTGGCAAATTGACATCTGTTCATTTTAATAAATGATTTGGAAGGAAAGCCTTAAGAGATGAAGTTAAATATTATATATAAAGTCCCTTAGATCAATTTACACATAGTTAGTAGGGGTGCAACGATACACAAAATTCACGGTTCGGTTCGGTTCGATACTTTGGTGTCACGGTTCGATATTTTTTCGATACAAAAAAATGTTCATGCATTTTTAATTTGTCATTTATTAAAATTATAAATATATATTTTAACTCAAAAGTACAGTTTTTGAATTTAACCCTAACCCTTGTGCGTGTTTTTTATTTTGACAGCGAATGCGCACCTGCGGACCACTTATGTGCAGCCCTGGTTATTTAGCTCATCATATTGCAGCCACAGAAATTCTTTTGTCCATGAAACCATAAAGCTGCACTTTCTTTTTGCCTTATAGTCTGATTTGTCATAACTTCTCAGTTTTGTGGTAAGCTTTTCTTTGGCTGTCACTTCTTCACCCTGACCTGTCTTATTTGGCTCAGCAGAACTGAAATGCTTTTACACACTCACTCACATAAGCTCAGCGATTCTCTGCACGATCAACCTCTCACATGTTTAAGCTTGCTGCGGGAGATTTCACTTGTCATGTTTGCATAGTAAGCTAACGATTAATAAGACGATGTCAGAGGAATTGGTGCACAAATTATCATCACTCACAGATCAGTGCTGTCGCTCTCTATACACAGTTCGCACGATTGCAAAGTGAAAGCAAAAAAACAAGCGCAAATTCAAACGCAACTTCAATATGTCACATATTGACAGTGGCTCACCGATGCCAATGACATAATTACCCAGCTACATTTCCGAAAGAATGCAAAAGCATTGACATATATTTTTCCTACAATAGGGAAGAGATAGATTTTGGTAGCCCGACTGAAAAAATCGCTAGCTCCGGGACGTCGGGCTAGCGATATTGCGAGCCCTGTATCTGATTGAGGAATCACTCATCTTTGGAAAAGAGAGTTTATTACAGAGAAATGGCTCTTTCCAAAATAAAAGCTATACTATCCGCTTCTTCTGGGCTATATTCTCAGCAGCATAAGGAGAATCATGTGCTAACAGCTGTCTAAATGACTCGGCTAAAGTTAGTAGCATGCTTGCTTTTTTTTGTCTGCTTCCACTTGTCTTTGCACTACGATGATGTCGGCGTAAATGTGCAGTCATATTCGTTGTGTTCCCACTAGTGCTTTCAGGTTAATCTCGTTGAAATTACCTTAACGCCACAACACGGCAAATCTCCGTTAACGAGCTACCGCCGATCACTCCGTGCATGGGGCTAGACGGCCAACACGTTAACGAGCTAACTGCGCTAACACACTAGTTCACACCAATGTAATTGAGCATTGCATGGCACATCCAACATACTGTTTTACTTTAGTCCATGACTCGCTTACCTTCAGGGTCATACGTCACATGAAAACCAAAATAATTCCAAACGCCAGATCTGAATGACGTTCAATTTGCCTGTTGCAAGGAGAGCTTAACTTCTGTCTCGCTAGCTTGCCCTGCGCTCTTCCTTCTGACTATGCTGTCTGTGTTGAGCGCTCAGTGGATCTGCGCTCGACAGTGCAGCCTAGGCGGAGTAGTCGAACACAGATTCACTGAGCGCTCAACACAGACAGCATCGTCAGAAGGAAAATTGATAAAATAAATTACAAATGTTGTATTGTTCGATACATATGCGTACCGAACCGAAAGCACTGTATCGAACGGTTCAATATCGATACGAATATCGTTGCACCCCTAATAGTTAGGTCTGTAAATATTTTTGTAATGATCATTTTTTCCAATTTTGGTGAATGAGATGCAAAAAAGATGTTTTTTAAAAAGCTACTGCATGAATTGTAAGGACATTAAATGCATTTGTATACATTGCCTTGTCCCTTCATCTGATTTTCAGAGTATTCACTGTGGTGGTGTACAGAAGAAAAATGACAAAAACTGTTATTTTCCAAAACCTTATGGACCTTAGTTTATATAAAAGAAACATTTTTATTTTGTTTTTCTCAAAAAACAGTTTATAATATCATGTATTGCTACAAGTAATAATTTACATGTGTGTAAATACAATATAATGGTTTTACACATGTACATTATATGCAGTCACAGTATTGAAAGTACAGTGTAATCGTTAAACTGCATGGAAGATTTTTGACTGTGTCATAGAGACCAATTTAGCAATAATTCAGTGGCAATGAAAGCTAAGTTTCTAAGGAAGTGGGGGTTTTTCACAGTGTTTCACAGATGGCAGGTGTCCAGAAAGATTTGCATGTTTTTCTTTTAACCAAGTGCCAAGACACGTAAAAGTAAAAGAGGAAATGTGTAGAGAGTGAGTGTGAACATGGAAATAAAGAAATAACATAGATCTGGAGAGATCATGACATGGTTTTGATGTGAAGAAGCTGCAGAGAATCATCTTGCAAAGAAAAAAGCTGTTTGAGGTACAGAAACAATGATGAGCATGTGGTGCGACAGAGCGATCAACTCACTAATGAGAGCTCTCTCACACACGCATGCAGAGCTGAATATACACATCCAGGCAGACAAGCACAAAAAGTCACTAGTTCACAGGTAGAAACATAAAAAGCATCAAAACAGACAAACACACAACCTTCTTCTACACTTCCTCTGCACTGAACCTCACTTTCTTTATTTGTTTCTCTCCAGCTAATGGCTACATCAGTGCCAGGGCCTCCCCAGGCCTCCTCTCTGTATCCAATGGCAACAGCCTGGGGAAAGTAGTCCCGGCTAAGTCTCCACCTCCACCCAGCCCTCAGATGGTCAACAGCCGTAAGCCGGACCTGAGGGTCATCACCTCACAGAGTGGCAAGAGCCTCATGCAGCTGGTAAGGAGATCATGAGTGGAAGCAGCACTTCAGTTCAGAATTAGTCAAAATTATGCGATGAAGGCTTCAGGTGTTTTAATCTCTCAAGTGTAATACAGCCAGTCTCTCAATGATGAGTATCAGTAATCTTTCCTTTCTTTTTGTTACGGTGCCTTTTGATGAAGCCTATAATATATACAATAGGGGCCTGCCTCGTGGGTGAACCATTCATATTTTCTATCCTATTCAGTTTGCATTGATAGTCCAAACCTCCACAATGTTGAATGAGCAACTTGATGAATCTAGATTTTAAATGTATTACAAAAATGACATAAATGCTACAGTGGGAGATTTTTGTCAGGATCTTTGTGCAAGTCACTGTCCAGGAGGACCTCCTGTCTGCCTCCAGCAGTATGTGTCATATCATGAAAACATATTTCCACGACTGCTACTTCTCTTTAGCCACTTCCAGTTTGAGTCATGCAATGAAACTGCCAAACCATTTCATCTTTATTTCTGCTGCTGCACAACTTTGCGGGGACTCGCCATTGGCAGCTGAAGTAATAATTGTTTGGGTCACTTAAAAACGACAACTGACACAACCCAACTTTGAACATTTCTGAGTTCTGACAGCAGGAATTAGAAGTGTTTAAAACACTTTACCCTTAGATTCCTTTGTTCTAAATCTAACTATAAAGATGAGGAGTTACTTTATATGAAAACTCTGGTTATTAATTATTCCAGCGATGCGAACAACCTGTCCACATTCATCAGGCTGAAGAAAATAGTCTACAAGAAGATTGTGCAGGTGATGGACTCGGCAGTAGTCTGGAATAACTGAGAGGCTTAGAAGATGAAAATAAAAATGTTTCACGTGGTTCTCACATGTGTGACATGTTCACAGATTCCTTTTTTGCTGTGGCCACTGTGCCTTTTAATGGCCAGAAAGTGAAATAATTTATGTAATTTAAAATATAATAATGTCTGCTCTCCTTCTCTAAATATGGTTCTAACTTTCTCACTATTACATAATTTCTATTACTACAGCCAGAAATCTGTAAACACAATAAAGCAACAATGTCCATCCATACATGGTGTACAGTCTCTAACAAGGCAGACAGACAGATCCGCAGCTGACTTCTGGATCCAGTCTTTCTCCTTCACTTTTCAGTATCTTATTACCATGATATGCATCTCTATAATTATTCTCAAAGTAACCATAACATGTTCATATCTCTACACCAGTTAGATTTTATAGAAACTTAACAGCCCTTTGTTTTTTACTCTCCCCTCTTCCACCGGCCGTGCAGACTGAGGAAGAGCTGGAGTTGGTGAGTGAGGTGAATAGACTTTTAGAGTTTTAGGCTCATGGATGTGGTGTGTGATCTCACCGAGCATGAGTGTGACACGGTCAGCAAACGCATCACTTCAGGGTTGAATCAGTGGCACTGGTGTTATGAGAAGAGTAGGCGTAAAGCCACTGGAGCATCAGAGCTACACACAGACGGTGGAGAAATCATCTGTTTGCTTCTTTTCCTGGATGAGTTTGACTGTAAGGGTTATGCTTCACTACAAGCTTCACCACAAGATTTGTAAATGCCAACAGAGTTTATGGCTTGATTAAAGTCATGAAAAGACTTGAACTTGTGATGTTTCAATCCTACAAGACTTGACTTGAACTTCAAGTTTGTCAGGGAAAGTCTCGGAACAATACACAATACAAGAAAGGCAGGCTCTGCATAACCACATACCTTGCATGCTTAATTCATTAGGCCCAAGGACTGAAAGGACTTTAATATTCCATTTATTTGACAGACATCATTTTCTTAAACGGAGAACTAAATGCATATTGATGGCTACAATACGACTAGACTGAAAAGCTTTTCATGAGATGCGCTGTCAATTATGCAGAACATAAAGTTTTAAAAGGCACTGTTTAATTATTTTAAACGTCTTTAGACTTTATTAGCTACAAGCTTATCACGAGGCAGAGTTTGACCAGTGGGGAAAAAAAAACAAAAACAAAAAACAAAAAAAACGCTTTCTTTCAGAGTCAGATGAAAAGATGGATAACATTTCTATGTGATGCTATGTAAATATAAAGTTACATCCAAAAGCTGCTTAATGATAATCTCTGTATTGCTTTCTAAGATGTGATATGAAGCTTCCATTTAGGTTGGCATTAAGACTGGAAACAGGTGGTATCAGCTAAGCTTAGCTGCACACTAGTGATAAACATCCCTAAAGCTGTGTTATAGAATTTATCGTGTATGTTTAATCTGTGCACAAATCATAAAAGTGTAAATCTTCTTTTAACAGGAGGGTTTTTTAATATTTCTTAGCTAAAATAAGATTCATAAAAACATGACAGGTTGTCCGTCTCCTTAAACAACTCTCTGCAAGACTGCAAATTAATGTGTATTTACCAAAGGTCGTAAGAGTCTGGGAAACATAACCTAAAATGAACTTAGAACTTAGTGTTTGATATAATTTTTTAAAAAGTTTATATATAGTATAGAAGAAAAGCAATCGATTAAGCAATAGATTGTGTGGAGAAAATGCCAGATATAGCAACTATAATAAAAATGTAAATAAATAATGCATTTTAATATATTTATTTATTATATTTTTTGATTTGGCTGAAGGTTCAATAATCACTCTTTATAAAAAAATTTACAATTTCATGACAGTTTTTTCATGGTTCATTCTTTAAAGGGTTAAATCTCAGTACTCTTTGTAAAATATTACCAAAACATTTGAGACCAGGTATTTTCTTTTACAAAGACTGTGCTTTTTATCCTTTGAATTGAAATATATTGAAAACAGTCTTGGTCTTTTAGCACTTGCATTTTCACGATTTCCAGTTTTTGTTATTGATGGAGTATTATTGCGAATTATTGCGAAGGAAAACCTGAAAGCAAATTGAATTTTAAAATGTGTATATTTAAGGGACAGTTGAGCCTAGCCTAAAGTGACATTTGTGAAGCACAAATAGACTGTAGAGAGAAAACATCAAGGGAACCGGAGCAACCACCTGACTCTCTGCTGTGTGTGAAAGCTGCTCAGCATGTGCATGTTTGGTTTCATCCGAGTGTCGATGCTCTGAGGATCAGAGTGAGGAAAGCTCACAAAGTCTCCAACCTGGAACACAGATGGACGTGTTAGACTCAGATACGCTGACCTCTTCAGTCCACATACACACACACACACACACGCACACACACATGCATGTTGACAGGTTCACGGGTGTTTCCTTGCATAAATATACCAATACCCACCCCTCAGAGCAAACGCACACCTCACATTGTTTATTCATGCCTTGCATTCCTTTCTGTACACACACACATGCACGCACTAAATAAAAACACGTCCTTACACACATTCAGCCCCTCTCGTCTCTCTTCTGTCAGCCTTGTCGATGCATGCGTTCCTGTCAGCATGATTCTCCGGCACAGCGATGCCTCTCATAACACCTTCCACCGTGATGCTACATAACACAAGCACCTGGCCCTGGCGACAGCATTGCCGTGCCAACGCCACCTTGAGATGCGAGACATTTCTCATCTTGCACGCCGATGTTAAAGTGTCACAGAAAAGTTAAAACACCTCAGAGAGAACTGAGGTGCTTGGATTTTCTTGCTGGCAGCGGATATGCTTCTGGCTGTGGCATGGTGAATAATGAATCTTCCAATGCCCTGCACAGGCGCAAGTGAAATCAACTAAATGTTTATTATATTAGATTTTAGTTATTAGGTTTTCTTTGCTTCTATCTCTTAATAAAACCTCTAAAGTGTCAGTAAAACTCAGAGCTGGAAGTTAATTAGAGTTGCTGCACTTGTACTTTGTAAAGCACAGAGTAGAATGCAGGAGATAATGTGTCTGTTTTTATTTGAAATAGAAGTAGAGCAAGCTGTGGTTTTAGTAAAATTATTTAAGTAGTAGCTGACCTTGGGTACATTACAGTCTCTGCTTCCACTCTGCTGTACAGTGAAAAGCACATGCTAACCATTATCATTATTGCTGTTGAAAATGGATGAAGTCATGTGCCGTGAACCTCTACACTCAGTCCATATAAGGAGAAAAAGAGATGATTTGTTGTGGATCCAGACCAGGTTTTCTCACGACATGGAGCCGCAACACTGGATCTATGAAACCATTCTGGCTAAAACATCCATCTGAGATTTATAACCAAACCCTCTCTTTCAAATACTGCGTGTCTTATCAGAGATTCCTCAACATGAAAAACATCAGAAGGATTTGGTTGTGAATTTAACAGTGCAAGTGTTTTAGCATGGATTAACTACACTGTGCAGAGAGAGACTTGCAGATGTTTATACCAAGAGGAAATGTTGCATATGAAAATCAACTTGCTACTTGTCAGTAGCTCAATGCAGACTTTGTTTTTAGAATCACTTCTTCTACTTCACATGCCCCAATGTTCAGCTTCCTCTGTCCATCTCTCTGTGTTCCCAGAATGCTCAACGACTAGGCGGCTCCCAGGTGGCACAGCCACTCACCACACCAGTGGTCTCCGTGGCAACACCCAGTCTCCTAGCGCCCTTCTCCGGCATGCAGACGGCCTACAACACTGGTGAGTTGTGGAAGGCAGCAAAACTTGGAAGTCTTGTAGTGTGATGCCACAAACCACTATGAATATTCACTTTGTTCATTGTGTGAGAGCTTCTGGAGTGATTCTACTTCAAAGGTCTCCATTAATATGGATTAGCGCTGATTAATATTGATGCACCCGAAAGTTGTATGATGTAAAACAATCCCCCTCACCCCTCCTCTCCGTCTCCTCTCTCTGCCTTTCTCCCTCTGCGTCTCCCCCTCCATCCCTTAATCTCAGAGTACCAGCTGACGAGCGCAGATCTCACAGCGCTCCAGACGTTCACGCCACCGGGGCTGGTGCCTGGCAACATGGCTGCTTGGCAACAGCAACAGCAACAGCAACCAGCAGTCTCTCAGCAGCAGCAACAGCAGCAACAGCAACTGAGCTTGGCATCACTCAGCAACTTGGTGTAAGCTCCCTTTTCTTACTATAAAACACCGTTAATGAGATGAATCCATTAATCTTACAACCTTTAACCTTCTCCTTGAAATACCTGAGCAGTAAAACTTTTACAAGAGCCACACATGTCACATGATCCATTACACAAACCATAGCACATGGTCGTATACAAAGCTGTAACATCACCCAAGCTGCGGTTTATTCATCTTCGTGGTGACCTAGATACTTCCCCCTGCTCAGCTCCACCTCCCACTGCGGTCCCAGTCTTTAGCTTCTGGTTGCAAGGCTTTGCTTCTAGCTGCATTATGTGGCACTCTAGATTTAAAACTTTAAAGGTGGACTCACTCTTGGACGTTCCCATTTTTCAAGTCTTCCTAATTTTCCAGCTAATAGGTTACTCTTAGAACAAAGTTTACCCTGAAGAATTTGAGCTAATTTGTAATTAAAAAATAAATCCCTGCAGCTGGTCTGAGTGCCCTCAGACCTTATATTTTGCTTTGCTGTAAAGCAAAATATAAGGTCTGAGTGCCCTCAGACCTTATATTTTGCTTTGCTGTAAAGCAAAATATAAGGTCTGAGTGCCCTCAGACCTTATATTCTTATCTCCTTCAGATGACCAGATCTATAACGAGTCAGACGAACTTATAAATTCCAAACAAGCGAGGTCATTACAGAGCAGACACACACCATTAGTAGCTGAATCAAGCCATCATATTTTAACCGATTATACAGCACTCAAAAGCTACTTTGTAAACAGTTTTTTTTCACAGCTCAGTGCAGTACAGGAAGCAGACAACTGATGAAGAAAAACAGCTCCTTAAAAAGTTTCTTAGGTTTAAAACAACTAACTTACTTTTGCAAACACAGCTACAAAGGTGGGTCCGTTCTTTGAGTTCAGTGTTTGTGTTTGGGAGTATGTTTCTTTATTATTGAGACATTCTTTGTAAGTCCTTCTAACCGAGGTTAGCTTTTTTTTTTTTTTTTTTTTTTTTTTTTTTTAAACCTATCTTCCCTTTGTTGGTGCTTTGCAAGACCATGAAAGCGATTTAAAAAGTGAAATGTCACGATATTATTTTTACACTTGCAGAACTGATGTGACCTTTACCTGAGTCTAATCAACTGCATTTCTACTTTACAAATTAAGTTGGTACAACTAAGTCTTTATGTGACCATTCTGGGTTTGCTAGGTTAATGTGTGGGTGGGGGAGCAGCTTGTAACTGCCTCTTGTTTTGTCCTCCCTCCCCCCCTTTTTCTCCACAGCATGTGGGGTGCAGAGAAACAGAATGCGGAGATGGTTAACTGCATCTCCAATTTTGCTGCTAACCTGAGGTGAATGACATGATAGCATCTGGTGCTCTGCCACACTGTTTATCTGTCAAATTATTATACTCCCACAGTGAATTATGAGTCTATAATAACTTGACAGTTTGTGACCAAAATAACCAAAAGAAATACAAAATTGATGCAATTACATGACAAACACAATATCAGCCAGTCTTCTCTTTCCATTTGTATGTTTGATGTGATGCCTGTTGCTTTGCTCTCTCCATGTATCACCGCTCGTTCACTTCTGCTGAGGCAAAAGCACCTTTTTTCCCCTCTCAGATTATCATTTGACTAGTCTGGTTCTAGGAGTTTTTATGCCACCTAAAGCTTAGATCTGAAGCTCTTTGGAAGTGTCATCAACAAAGAGGAAGAAGCTTCAGTGTGACAGCAGCAGCACCTTGCTATGTTCTTGAATGGAAGTAGTCTCTGGGTGCTGCTTTCAATTCCTAACACAAAACCAGCGCACAGCTCTGCGCCACCAGCATTGTTAGTGCATTAAAATTTTACTTTTCAGCCATTTAGCTGTCACTCTCAGCTGACAGTCAGACAGAAGATTGAACTGCTCAGGTACACGTTGGTCTGAATTTCCTACACTAGTGGGACTAAAAGAATAATTTAGAGCTCGACGGTATAGAATCACTGTCAAGTGCAGCTATTTCTTACAAAAAAAAAAAGACGTGTTTATTTCCAGTTGATATTTAATTCCCTGTAAAATACTCGTATACACACAGACAAGGGCGTTAAAGTGCTGCTATCCTCTTGTTCAAAATGTATGTATCTCAATTAAACATTGGCTTCGAATCTTGATCACAAAACAGATTCAAAATAAAACAAATAAGAGAAATGTGTTTTTTGTTGTTTTTTTTGTTTTTTTTTTAAAAGACACTTAGAATAATTCTAGCTGTCAGGAAAGAGATTGTTATTTGTTCCTCTGTCTGACAAGCTGAAAATCATCCAGGAAAATATGATAATGGGTTGTTTGTTAGTGTATACAACAGCTGTGACTCCAGGGGGTTGAGCATCTTTGAAAAAGCAGCATATAGTTAACAGTCACCACCAGCTCATATGCAGCAGAACTCTTCATATCGCCTTGTAAATGTTAACAAATGGCAGTCCAGATTGTATGAAATCCTTCTGCAAACAAATCAATTGAACCACTTGGAGATCCTGAAAAAGCAGCCAGCAGTGATTTCCTTGAGCGTTGGCTGTAATAATACAACAACTGTTTCTTATACCGACAGCAATATGGAGCATTTTTCATATCAAAAATATTCTTAACATACTAATGATTTTCAGGAATTTTGTAGGAAGATAAAAGCTCAAAGTTCAAGTATGTTCAAGTATTTGCAAAAAGAAAAGAAACAGAAGGAGCAGGAAGTTTTACGTTTGAGCTCATGGAACTGCGGAAAGTTGGCGTTTTTGCTTTGCTCTACTCCTTAATTGTTTGATCGCCATGTTTCATCGCTTTTTGAGCTACTCTAACAAAGGATTTCTTTCATAATAAAATAACCAAGACATTCCTCAAAATACGAAAAAGCAGGATCTCCCATTTTCTGCATAATCATGCCGCCCAGATGCTGACTGTGGCAGAGTTTCAGCAACCTCAGGTGTGACACTGGAATTGACACCAGGCGGATTTACAGTGTTGTGTGTGGGATCAGAATAACAGAATCATTGCCACTGAAAACAAGCAAGCACCACAGAAAATGTGGGATGCTTTCCCAGCTTGCCAAACTGTTCTCTCGGCAAAACGGAAAATCGTGCCTTCCTAAGGACAGCATGAGCAGACGTGGGCTCTTCTGCAGTCCAGACTGCTCTGCTTTGTTTCTGATTTCATCACAC
Source organism: Aulonocara sp. 'chitande type north' Nkhata Bay (assembly GCF_057382095.1). Classification (NCBI taxonomy): domain Eukaryota; kingdom Metazoa; phylum Chordata; class Actinopteri; order Cichliformes; family Cichlidae; genus Aulonocara; species Aulonocara sp. 'chitande type north' Nkhata Bay. The sequence continues at coordinate 19,703,218 of NC_141354.1, read as the reverse complement.
CGCAGCCTCACAGCGAGCAAACAAGCTCCTCCAATCAAATGGTGATTGACAGCTTGGCTGTGAGCCTCGCCTTCGCTGTCGGCCACACTTTTCCTCACCACAGGAAATGATTCCTGTCAACTTACTCTCTCCATTTCCCTCGTTTTAATCATCCCTTCTTCCACTAGTTCTGTCATTCTGCTTATTTCCTGCTTTCCTGGTCAGGCTCAGTTAATTTGGTGTACACCTGTTGACTCTCATCTTCGACCTGACTTCCTAATCTAAATGTTAATGTCACGGCTGCCCCTAAATCCCCTCGCTGCACAGCCTTGCATTCAGCTTGTCTGTGTTTATGGAGAAGTGGTCTCTGCATACTGGTTTTGCAGGACATGTCGCCATGGTTTGTTTCCTCACTGAGTCGATGTGTTATCAGCAGACACAGCCTCCGTTTGGGACATTCACAGGAAACAAACAGACCCACTTTCAGGGGTGGCTGTTTGCTAGTACACAAGTGATGTTTTAATGTACATAGCTACTAATCAATCAGTACGGAGCTTAAAAAAAATTATTGGTTTCCAACTCTTTTTTTTTTTTTTTTTTTTTTTTTTTTTGTGCCCAGCTTTTCTTTTTCGTTATACTTGTTTCCTAACTCGTAAACACAAACTGAAAAAAAGGAAGAACTTTTGGAGACGGTGCACACTCTGATAAATTGCTGAGAGGACACACTGTTTGTTGGCAGGGCATGGTGCGTACATGCTGTCAGAGGCTGAGCAGTTAAACCTCCTGGTGGGAATCAGTATTTTCTCAAACCCTAGATTAGAAACCACGGGGGATTCATTTTACATCCCTCTACCTGTACAATAAAAATACAATTTTATTTCTATTAAGTGTGTGCCATGTGGGTAATTTGTTTATTTATCCATTACATTTATATAAGATGGTCACATGTTAGATTGTTAAATTGCAGAATTACTTTATGGGGCTCAGAAATCTTTATTTAGCAACAGCAAGCTGATTTTTGGCACCACGTGGACTCAACTTTAATAAGCAGACTTTAATAAACAGACTAATTAGCATGAATTTATTACAATTTCACAACTGACGCAGAGGCAAAAGAAAGTTAAAGAAGAATAGAATTTCAAAAATGACTTTAAGTATAAAGGTCTCTGCAAACTACACAGAAAATTAGTGGTATATTCCTTTAAGGAGAGTTTGTACTACAGATTGCCAATTTGCCTGATCCCATTTTAGGAAACTCAACCATTTCAGTTTTACTGAAAGTGTCTGTAAAAGTGCTTTGCATGTGGATCACATTTTCTCAGCACAGGCTTAAGCACTTCTTGCTTTTCACGACTCTGCCTCTAACAACATCCCAGCCTGACCGAAGCAGCTGTTAAGGCCCTTTGTTTTTTGTCGTAAGCGTGTCTGGATTGACCATGACTGGTCTCCGTCCCACTGTCTCCCTGCTGTTTTAGCTTTTTAAAACTTGCTTGTCTCTTTTTCCACCTCCCTCCACAGCTTGGCTTCTCAGCCCAACTTGCTCTTTGGTAGGGAGGAGGGCCTCTGCTGGTATAGTACTCTTTACACTTAAGCCACACAGCTGCAGCATGCCGCTTTCCCAAAATATCTGCTTCACAAAGGAACCTTTTGGTACTTTAACTCCAAAACAGCAGTGGTTAGTAGTAAGAAAGAAACAAAAGTATCATGGCGTCAAGCAGATAATATTTCCTTTGTTTTTAATGTACCACCAAGATGGTTCAACTAAACTAATCTGACAAAGGAACTGCTTGCAATTACTAACTGAGGAGCTAAGATTCAGTAATGGACATCCTCAGCAGAACACCATTTAGAAAGCTGAACTCAAAAGTAATAGTCAAGAAGTCAGCTACGCCAGTACCTGTTTATTCCTTCATTCTGTACTTCAGTTTGTAAAATGTTTCTGTTAAGCCAAAGTAATACTGATAGCATCACTGTTACATCACCAGGGCTAATTTCTCAGTCCTGAAAAAGCTCCTGCTGAGCTGATGAGTAGGCCTACTCGTGATTAGTAAACTGATCTTGATCTGTAACACCCCTTAAAAAGATCAGCAGTATTAATAGACTAGTATTTCATTGATAGTGCACAGGTCAACAGTCTGATTGGAGTTAAAATTCTTGAAAAGATGAACTTTTTTTTTTTCTCTTCCCAATTCTCATCCTGAGAAAAGCAGAGCATTTTGGGAAACACGGCTGCAGCTCAACAAACCGCACTGTAACCAAGTGTCTGCTTCTGGCTGTGCTCACCATGTTGTTAGTGCTCGGGGGTAGCCTGCCGCTCTCGCCTTCATCACTGTCACTGGACTGTTGACTCAGCCGTTTTCACTCGCCATAGCAACGGCACCCCTGTGGCACCATCATCCATCTACCTGTACCGTCCCGAGCCACGACACGCAGGTTTGATGAAGTGGGTACGAGAGAGACGGCGTGAGCATCGTCCTACCAAGGGATTTGTGTCGTTGTGTGTGTGTGTAGGTGTGTGTGTAGGTGTGTTTGTAAGACAGTACGGGAGGGAAGGAGCATTTTTATGTAAGGCAGGAAGAGTGCACAACTTTAAGTGTGTGTCAGACAGAGGAAGACAGCGAGCACATTTGAGTGCCACGGACCCAGATCGCCTGGAGGAGTCCTATCTTAAATTCCCCTCTCAGTCTGCCAGTAATTGAGGGAATATTAGAGATACAGTGGTGCAGATGGCTCATGATATGACATATTAGAACACACCCAAGGGGCGAAACGCAGTAATTGGGAGCTTCAAATTCAGATCCACCATGTCAAGCTGGAGGAGAGGGAAAGATAGAACGAGCCCAATCCAAAAAAATCATGTCGACTGCGTTAAAAGGAGCGAGCCACACCGCAGCGTCAACAGTCGGTGTCAGCCACAGTGACAGGTTCGACTCAGCCTCCAGCCAGCGGAGGAGGGTGAGGTGGTGCTGATCAAAGAGTTTTGGCAGGTAAAAGCAGAGATGGTGACAAAGACGAAAGCTTTTTGGCATATAATTGTCCTGAAGATCTTAGGGCAGCGCAGTCAAGGAGTTAGGTGTGGATTGGTTCATTTGAAAACCTGTGAACATTTCACGTGTGAATCTAAATATTTTCTGTTTATCTGGAAAATACGTTTTATGCTGATCTAACTTACAAAACACCAAGTGAATACAATTTATCATATATAACAATAGAGCATAATTTACACTCTACTGTGACGCTCTTGGTTGGCGCTACTTGGAGGTTTAAGAGAACTGCTGATAGATTTGTAAACTAATAATAATCAAGTCAAATCAAATGTGACATAATGTTAAAATGTTCCGGGGGGAACGAACAGCACAAGAGAAATTTTGGTTTTAATGCTAAAAAAAATTATGGACAGCATGAAAAAAAGCCATTAAGGAAGGAAGATCACGCTGCTGCTTTAGTTGTCTATTTGAATATAATACCGATGCCGCTCTCATAGCATGGACCATATCGGCCGGGAAAGATGCTCTGTGGCATATGCAGCTAAAAACGAACATGGCAATGACCTTGCACACGAAAACAGAATAGAAGAGTGGAGGATGCGTAATTTGTGACCTTGTGAAAAAGATGCTCTTTTGAGTACAAGGGAAAGTAAAAGTTAGCTGCTTTCTGAGAAGGAATCGGGGGCGCACCTGGCAGAAAAAATGGACAGATGGAGATAAAAATCCACAAGCACAAAGGGAGATTTGCTCATTAAAGAGCTGTGGAAGTGGCCCAGGCATGGAGGAAAGCAACCTTACCAGATCAAGTATGACAGGATAGTATAACAGTATAGTGTTTAAAAAAAAAAATTAAAAAAAAACCCTGAACCAAAAGCCTTACAGGTTGTGTGTTAATTGTAGTCTTGGTTTGCACTGCTCCTTGGTGTGCCTAAAATTTTCCCATAAGAATAAAATACAAAGTACAGCAAAGACAAAATATAACTTTAAAATAGACATGTAAAAACATTTCAATTCCAATATTTTTATATTTTTACACTGCAACAGATTTTCCCAGTTTTTTTTAATAAACATAATTTTAGCAAACGACAACTAAAATATATTTAATTTCTGTCGTACTTCTTATCATATTTAAACCCTTCAAAATGTGTGATGTGTCATTCTTTCATTTATTTTAGGAAACATGTTCTTTAGGCCCTTTAATAGCTGTTGTATCACAAACAAAGATATAAAACAGAGCAAATACAAAATGCAGATGTTCTTGTTTAGCTACTTGCATCCACTGAATAATGACTTGAGTATCTTTTTTGATGCTCCAGTATGATGTTCAGCTGTAGACCTTATGGGATCAAACCTAATATCCGAGTGTTTCAGCTGCATGGCTTACTGAATTTGCTTTAATGTGCCCTTAAATGTAGCCTTATCTGTTCTTTGTGTCTTTGTTCTCCATGTGCTTAAGTCCACACACGCCTTCGTGTTCCGAGTGTATAGTGTTACCTGGGTGCCTTTTGCTTGAAAATCCTGCTTTTCATTTTACAAGTCCAGCATATGTTTACTGAATTCTTTGATCCATTCATTTTAAAGCGACCATTCTTTTACAGTTTTGGCTGAGCTCTGTGTTCCATCCCTGCAAACTTTTGTCTAATGAAGATCTGCTCTCATGTACTTTTGATGGATAATACGTGTAGTTGTGTAATTTCATACTGACATAATGCTTCTTGTTCTTTTCTTTCTTCTTCTATCCGTCATTTCTCCAGGCAAGTGGGAGTACAGGGTGCCGCGCTGACAGTCAACACAAACCCCAACGTCAATATCAAGTCCGAACCCGTCTCACCAAACCGTGACCGCAGCACTCCCAGCTCCACCAGTGGGGTGGCTGGAGTTGGAGTGGGCCAGAGTCAACTCCAGGGACAAGGTCTGGTGTCCATCGCCTACCCTGGTACTCTGCGTCTTGAAGCGGGAGGCCAAGGCCGCTCACCTGTTGACAGTCTCAGCAGCAACGGCAGCTCATATGAAGGCAGCGACCGAGACGATGGCACCCAGGGTCGAGGTGGGGGTCTGGATTATCACCACCAGGTCGGCGCCGGAGCCCAGCAGCCCACCATGGTCCTTCTGCGGCCCTCATCAGCAGAGCCTCAAGAACAGGATGGGACCAACGTCAAGAGAATGAGACTGGACACCTGGGTCACATAAACGGATCGATGGACAGATGGAGGATGGAGATGTGTACTTGTGGATTGTGTACATGCCCCACCAGCTCCAGCAGCCCCAATATCCACATTGCATACGCACAGACAAAATCCACCCACCACCAACCCAGTAACCTGCTGTCTACACAGTAAACCTCACATGGATACATACATGACACAAGCATGCTAACATACTCGCACATGTGGACACTCACTCGTATAGCAATGTGCAGTCACGTTTGAACTGTAATGTATTCTCACTGACATACACCAAACCCAACAAGACCAGGAATTATTTATCAAAAAAAAAGACCATGCTGCGCATCATTCAGCTGGATTCGGATAGAAGTGAATGAGTTTGTAATCAGGCTGCAGTGGTTAGGAACTGTGGCCTGATTAAATTTGGCCACATGGACTTCTTGACAGTTTCTGGAAAAGCAGACAAGCCAAACTTGGTTTCCCAGCATGCCCCTGCCATGATTCACGGCTGGTGGCAATCTCTCACCTTCATATCTTTACTGTCTGGTAGGTTTTGATCAAATATGACAGCGCTGTATTAAAACGGTGCCACCAACGAGTCCACATCGATGTACACATCCGCCCATCCACAGTTGTATTGCTATCACTCTAGATTTTTGTTTGTTTTCTAAGAGGAGCAGCTGTGCTCTTTTTTTTTTTTTTTTCTTCTTCTTCTTCCTTTTCTTTTTTTTAAAGCGTGGAGTTTTGTCCCTCTGTCTTGACTGTTGACATTTAGAGTTTGGATTCATTTTGAATATGAAGACACTAAAAGAATAACTTGCCTCCCTTCTCAGTCAAGTCGGCGGCTCCATCAACATGGCCGGCATTGGGTCCTGTACAAGAATGGCGACCACCAGGGGTCTTTATTTAATCAGAACCACGCAGACCAGCTGTAAAACGAGGAACGTGATTTGTTGCCGAGGAAAAAGACTGCTTTTCTTTGAATCAGGGACGAGCTGCCACAGCTCAACGACACATGACGCAGATTCTCCTCGTTTCGCCCACATCGTGTCAACTACAGATGCTGAGAAAGGTGTGTGTTTGGTTTGTTTGTGTGCGTGTGTGTGTATACGGGTTTGTTACCTCAACTGGTTGTTTTCTTTTTTGCTTCTTTTTTTTTTTTTTTTTTTTTTAAACCAAGTGAATTTGGATAAATCTTCACTTTCAATTTCATCCTTGAACACACACCTGCAACGCACACAGGTGAAATTATTTTTGTGAGCAATTCATGTTTTGAATAGATAGCTGATGTTCAAAGAGGAGAATCGTGAGGTACCATGTATATAAGCAATCTGTAACCTTTGTGGCTTTTGTGTGACAGGGATAAGGTTTTTTTTTCTTTTGAAGGTTAAAAAAAAAAATCATATTCAAGTATATATTTAAACAGCTTCAGGCGGTAGCAAGGGCAGCTCTGCATTTGGGGCAAGAGACTAGACCAGACGACAGGGATTGTATATATAAACTATATATTCGGCAGGATATCCCTTAAGGAAGTGGAAAAAAACAAAAACAAACAAACATTGATTCTCAGTGGATCTGTCTCTTTTATATTATTATTATTTATGTGTGTATATAAAGTGTAATATGTGGACGAGCCCAGAGAGGGTGTTGTAGAGGCAGGAAGGGAAGACGTAGCCGTGGTGACTCGGACTGTTTAGAGTGAGCAATGATTAGGACTCTGTTGCTGATGGAGGGCACTTTACCTTAACTCCCACCTCTGACACGCACGCACAGCACGCACACACTAGAGTTAGACTGATGTATTTGGCTGGATAACAACCTAAAAATGGCAGGTACATGTAACATATTGCAATTTTTATTTATTTCTCAAAATTCTCTTTTGATGTAGTTTAATTTAAGTAATTTACAAGCTACAGTAAGGGTCTCAGTGTGGTTGCCTAATTGGAGCAATTTAATTAATTAAATTAATAATTCAATAATTGCAAGAGTCAATATATTAAGTTAATAGATTGAAGCAGTTTTTTAAATGAGACTTCTTATTCCCATTTCCAGCTCCAGATTTTCAAACTTAAAGTTTATCAGGGTAGCTTTGCATGACTCACAGTTCAAATAAATCCTTGTATATCTTTTTTGCAGACCCTCAGTTTATCAACTCTGTGAAAGCAGCCTCCCCTCTCCCTTTAAGCCAACTACTTTTTCTTTTCTATTTGCCTGCCCCTCACAAGAAAAAGACTTGGAATAGCAGGTAGGTGGCCATGGCCAGTGCTTTGTGTCTCAAATGACTGCTGCAACTGGCTTTGTAAAGAACCAAGAGTAGAAAACAAAAATCGAACATTTAGGGCTGAAAGGATTGGATATGTTTAGTGTGAGCTGCATACGTTGGATAGAAAGCAAGGAAAAGGATCATAAGTCCAATTTAAGGAGTTGTTTACATTTTTTTTTTCAAACAAAAGAGTTATGTTGTATAAAAATTGGAACAGAAATTTTCTTATAGCTGTGTAGCACTGTCTACGTCAAATTCAGTTACTAATTGTAAATCTTTCAAAGTCATTGCTGATGTAGTTTCATCTTTCAAATGAATCTTTTATGGAAGCATTTATTTGAAACCTGCTAAAAACTAAAGATTAGTAAAAACAAAAAACAAAAAAAATGCCATTCCTATTGTATCATTTAGCTAAATTAAACTTTACTGGAATTTTTCCTCGTGCAGCGACTGCCAAATATTGGGTATTTTGTGCAACTTGATGCAAAAGATTATTATCCGCTACCACCATATCAGTCAAACTCTAGAATAAATACATATAGATAGTTTATGATTAAGCAAGCCAAGGATTTCCCTGATCCCTCTTTTTTTTTTCTTCTTCTCCTTTTAGAGGTTTACCTTTTCCTCCAATTAAAAGCCATGTTTCTATATTTAAAGGATCTCTCCTTCGCCTGTCACTGGTTGGCTGCAGTTTTATATTATGGAGAGTTTAAGAAGACTATGAAGGAAAAGAGAAGTGAAGGATGTAATTTTTCTACTCTATAAAGGTGGCAACGGTTGATTTAGGTTTTTCTTTTTCTTTTTAAACGTGGTGGTCAAAAGTGCAAATTCATGTATTTATTTTTCCTAAAAGCACTCTCAGCCTCCGTCCATTTGCTTGTTAAAAGCACTGGCGTTTGGGTGTCGTTCGTCGCTAAGCCGGAGGTTTCAGAATGACTCTTGATCTTTTAATGACTACCTCCCAAATCCAACGCAGACTTGTCGACTTTAGGTTTTACCGCATCCAGCCACCACATCCTTCTCATGGGCAGGCCCTCGTCACACCTCTCTCACCCCTGTCACTCACTTGGTTTTTTTTTTTTTTCTCCCCTCCTCTCTGGAAGCTTAATCTTACACCCAGACAAACAAACACACGCACACATTTCATTACACACTCCTCTTCTGTTTACTCCATCCAGATAGCGTGTGTCAGCGCTGAAATGACAAGTCAAATTATTTTGGGGTCATTTCCATGAGAAACACAACCACCACCAACCCCCCTCCCAACTCTATTCGACTTGCAGCTTCATCCCACACACTACTGCCATCATCCGCCCTTCAGTTCATCAGTGATTTCTCATTTCCTTTTTCTCCGTCTGTCACTCACTCACACCCCCCCCCCCACACACACACACACACACACACACACACACATTCATCCTCTGTGACAAGTCTGAGTGTCAATATTGCTTTTCTGAGTGCTTGGCAGAGTTAACATAAATCCCCAGAGTGTAAACACTTTGACTGTTAAGACTGTTGTGCCCTGAGCTTCGAACAAAAAAAAAAAAAAAGAGAAACAAAAAAAGTCTGCAAGTTGTTATGTTTCGTCCAAGAAATGAGATTGTTTGTGAGCAGGCAGGTGAGAGCCCTCGTGAAGCCCTAACATGTTCTTTAGAACAACACTAGGGGTCGCTGTAATCACACAACAGACAATCGTGCTGAGAAGCCGTTCTAAGAACTTGCATCCCCCCCTGAAAGAGAGATATATGCTCCTGTACAATGATGTTTAGAAGTCTCACTCACTTTCCAGTGTTAATTTGTGCTGGTGACAGTCTGTTTTTAATTGTTCTCTGACAATTGATATTATTGTTATTATTATTCTTATCATCATTACCACAGCCACACTGATAGTAGCTGTCATGATGATATAGGTTTCTGCATTTTCTTTTTCTTTTTTTTTTTTGTTGTTGTTTTTGTTTTTTGGTTTTTTTGTGTAGGTTAGACCTCTTGTTTTCTTTGGAATTTTATTTTATTATATAAGAATATTCTATAAATATATTTTTGTTTTCATTTTTTGGGATTTTTCTTTCTTCTTCAACAAGGGTGTTATTAATGTTGCACGATTTTTATGACACGTAACAAGCAACACACGAGTAGTGATATTAGTTTCCACGTGTGGCTGTGGATGGAATCGCTGATTGAGTCGACAAATCGCTTCAATGCTGCAAAACTTTGAGTCCAATGTACAAACCTCTGAGTCTAAAGGGGGTGGGGCAGCGTGACACGTCTAACTTATTTCTGACCAGACACAATTATGTCAATGCATGGGCGTTTCAAAACAACAGAAGTGTGAATCATGTTATAGGAAATAAAATGTAATATTGACACAAAAACACATCACACAGGATTACATAAAAAAAAAAAGTGAAATTAAAGAAAAAAAAGTTTAAATAAATTATAGCTAATATATTGTGTTCGGCTAGTCTGCTTTTTTGTTGTAAAGATAATTTTGTTTTTGTTTTTGGAGAATGATATACAATTTGTGTATATTTTCATAAATAAAGTATGCACTGATATGTTATTACAAATTCTATACTGCTTTTACAAAAAAAAGTGTTTGTTATTGTACCAAAGTATCCATTGGTCCCCTCTTACCCTCCCCTTTTTGCGTATGTTTTACCGTATTTTATATATTAAATAGACGAGTTGACCTACAGAAAAAAGTTTGAGTTTGTGTAACTTATTTGGATTCCTTTTTTTTAGTCTGATTTGATGCATCATGGTGTTGCCACCACTAGAGGGCACCAGAGTGTTTGGTATTAGTGTTTGTCTCCAGTTTTCAGAGGCTTAAAAGTAACAGGACAGACCAATATGATTTTAAATATATGCAGTGATTTTAACACTTGGATGAAACTTCTTTGTTATCAGTGACTGATTAAGTGTAGATGTCTGCATAGCAATGGCTGTAATACCTAAACAGTTAATGCAACAGTTTTGTTAAAACCTGTTAAATTAAAGCTACAAGTCTGTGTTTCAGACACATCTTAAGTTCTCATTTTAAAAACAATGTGACAGTATACAGAGTGCGTGTCATTCTCAAAATACTTATGGACTTACAGTACTGTACAAAAGTTAGAAAAAATACAAGAGTATTTGAGTCCGGGGAAGCTAAATATAGAGAAATGAGGGGTGGCCTGAGAGTTTTGCACAGTGCTGTAACTGCCACTAAGTGCAGAGCAATAAAATGTGATGTGTGACTGCTCCGCAAAGGAAAAATATTCACAGCTTTTGTGGGGTTTTTCCACATTTGAACCCAATGATAAAGGACAGATAAAGCTAAATGTTTCAGAAAATTTCTTTTATTTATATTGAGCCATCTGAGACAAATCGCATATATACATGAATAGAAAACTTACTCTGTCTTCCTCCCAGAGTCCAAAGACATCCATGTTAAGTTAATTAGTGATTTTAAATAGGCTGTAGGTGTGAATGAGAGCCTCAATGGTTGACTGTCTCTCTGTGTTAACCCTGTGATAGACTGGTGATCTGTCCGAGCTGTACCCCACCTCTTGCCCTATGACAGCTGGGACAGGCCCTAGCTCAGCCACAATCCTGAATTAGATAAGCGGAAGAAGATGGATGGATGGTGCTTAAGAACAATTTGGCAGGGTGGTTTCCTGCTCCCTGTTGATTCCAGTCTAGTGTTTAAAGTGAAGTCATCTGTTTCCAAGAAAAGTGGCACAATACACTAAACACTGAGCTGAAGCTTTTAACCATTAAATATAAGAAGCAGCCTGCCTAGTGGATGCAATCTACTTCTAAAGAGGGTTTTAAAAATATGTTAGTACATTTGAACTTACTTGACTTTCTAAAACAACATGCTGATTTCCTGGAGTTAAATCGCAAGAAAACAATTTGTCTAATTATCTTAATATAACAAGCAATTATTCCTTCATCTCAACATATGTCTCAAAATCAAAGATAATTGCTTTGTGATGATGGGTAAACAAAGCTTTACAGTATGTGGTATCAAAGGATAATTATTTGGCGATTACAGGAAAAACAATGTATGACAACTTTAATGAGCTTCAGAAACACAAGAGAAATAATTAGACGCACACCTTCCCAAGCTCATTCTACTTGCCAGTGTGTTAAAGTCTATTTTTATTTCGCAGCCTACAAACTGAGAGTGCAGCAGAGTGATTTGCAAAAGTGCGATTGGAAGTACATCTGGAAGATGTGATGAGCGTATAAAATTATATTTGAAACAAATGAACAATACAGCTAAATAAATGTTTCTACACATGTCTATATTATCCATAGTCAGCTGTTGCTTTGCACATATATATCCCACAGTTAACAATTTGTGTTAACATCTGTATCTGGAAAGCAATAATGCTACTTGGTGGCGCCATACTGTATGGATTCACACATTCCCCTAACAAAAACACACCTGCTTCAGTCTCAAGAGGAGATCCAATTCCCTTGGGGATTGTGTCAGGAAAGGCATCTGGCATAAAAATCTGCCAGGTCAAATATGTGGAGCTACTTTCCATGAATAGCAGCATCTTACACAGCTGCTTTCAGGAGCATTTGCATGTAGCTATGTAACTGTAGATCACAATGTGCCCACGAATTCAAATGATTTCAACGTGAAAACATGCCAACATGAACTTTTTTCTGAGTATTTTTTTTTTTTCAAGAAATAAACCTGAGGGATAAATGACGCAATCGCAGAAGTGCCAAAACCTGTAGTTCCTCACTCGAAAAGCCTTAGTGTTCTCCACTTTGAAGAAATCCAGTCTGCACAGGTCTGCACAACAGATCGCTACATTCCCTGGACACTTTATGAGGTACACATTGCTAATAATGGGATGGATTCTCTTTTGCTTTTAGAATTCCTTTAATTATTTGTGGCATAGATTCAACAAGGTGATTTTAGTTCACATTAACATGAAATCATCAAAAATTTGTACCAAGCAAAGTGTTAAAGAAACTATGCCAGTATTTAATATTGCTGATATATAGTACCAGGCTTGTACAAACCAAGTAAATGTGTATTTTATAAACCCCAATATGGATATTTCTCTCTCTCTTTTTAAATATGTTTTTTAAGATGTTTCTTTATATGAATGTACAGTACAGCACTAAAGTGATAAAGAGGAAGATCACAGCCTGCTTTTTCTGTCAGGGGGTAGAGTAGTGATGTCTGTAATTAGTCGTAGCATTCCTTTTTTCTTACGAATGGGCTTCAGGACAAAAAGACATTTAAATAGTTGGTTGGGTATGTGAGACAAAAAGGGGATACCCACACAATTGCTCAACCAACCCAACTCAGGACTGCTTGAACTGACCGCAGGCTGTCATCTGGCACGTTCAGCTGGCTTGTCCACAGCAATGATCAGGTGCATGTCTCAGATAGACTCATATTCTCCTGGCTCAAGAGGCTGCTAATAATAACCACACACGCCCTCAGACAGATCAGTCAAAAGTCATATTGGACAGTCCAGGCATTGTCTGCGAGACATACAACCCCACTTCCTACTGCTGAGTCATGAAGGCAGCCATTTTCTGACTGTAATCATATCTTTCTAGAGCTTACTGTTCACTGTGTGATTTGAATATGTATAGTAAAAAAAAAAAACTATACGTGTGATTTTTAAATTTTGTGTTCAGAGTGTCATTTGAGGTTGATCAGAAAATGAGAAGTGAAAGAATTATGACTCAGCTTCTTCCCCTTTACCTCTTATATGTGTCTCTGTGTTTATGGGAGTGGACTGTCGGGCAGCTAAAGTCTAACTTCATTTCTGCGCACTAACTGAATTACTGTGTGGACATCTGGCAGAAACACACAAAGCTATATCAATAGAGGAACTGAACCACCTCTCCTCTGCCTACGCCTCATTCACCTAACGCTGAACTGGACATAAAATATTATAATATCTAATAATCAACTCATAGAAACATGAAATGAATATGGAGATATGGATGTAATTTGTAGGACTGTATAATTCTTGTATATATGTATAATATCAGATGAGATCACATTAAATGGTTTCTGAAGCATTTAATATAATTTTATTAAAAAGTGAATGGACATTTGAATCTGTCATTTTGTGAAGACTACAATAGCTTCTACTACTATTCAACCAGCTGAATATGAACTCAGAACTACAGGTCACAACTTTTGCTAATATTGTTCTCGTGGAGGATTAGAGCTTTGATTCCTGTGTCATTCCTGCAGTCTCACTCATCCTAGATTATTAAAGCAACTTGCAGCTGTCATCAGCAGATTGCACAGCGCGGTGCAACTTCTGTTCTATTTTAACACTGCCTGGAGCCTGATGGTTTGATAGGTAGGATATGATAGTGATATAATATGCTCAAGAGTCTTTAAGCCTTGTCCACACACAGATAGATGCTTCTGTTTAGGCAGGACAGAGCAGGGTTGAGATGCATATGGAATATTTGTTTTAGAGGAACAAGGTGGAGAAAATGAAAAACAAGTGTAATACTTAGAGGAGATAAAGAATAGATCATTGGAGTGCAACAAGAACCTAATGACTTACTAATAATATTGGCTTTAGAGGGTCTTATGAGTTAGTCAATGTAACAAAACAGAAAGTTAACATACTGTGCATGGTCTGATCTCCAGAAGTGTAACAAGAAGTAGCAGCACAATACTGACCACACCCAGCTAAAAACATTCAACTTGAGTTTGCAGTTTGGGTTTAAGGAGTTGGTTTGCATGACTTTAGCTTGTATAAGTGGGGTAGGTTTACCTCAGGTGGTGGAGCAGGTCATCTACTAAAGGTTGGTAGTTTGATCCCTGGCTGCTCCATTCTGCTCTCCAATGAGGCAAATTGTGTAAAGAGCCTTGAGTGCTCAGAGTATAAAAGTGTTATATAAGAATTAGTCCATTTACCATTTAAATTTTGCATACAGGCATTGTTGTATATGTTAATTAACAGGAAGTTCATGCTGGAACTCATCTCTGCTGACGGTAACATGATTTTGTTGTTTATTCAGTTGTCGGGTTTTAAGCTTGTCAGAGACGTGTGGGGATTTGTGTTTTAAGCATTTAGTTTATGTTTTATGTGATGATCAGGTTAGACTAATTGTAAGCAAATTAGCTTTGGTTTCTAAATTATTGTAGCACATTAATAAATTACAGTTATGAGGTCAGTGGCCTGAGTGTTAACAGGACAAATATTTCTTTAGTTTGTGACAATAAAAAAAACAACTGCGTAGAGAAAGTGTTTAAAATGTAAAGTGGGTGAGAGATTCTCTGTTGAGAATCTGAACCAGCAGTTTCACCTTTTTCATTGTTTTATGATAATTTATTCAGCACTGAATAACACAGCAAGACATCTCACAACTGAGCAAGATTCAGTGCTTATATTTATGGTCCCCAGAGAAAAACTATTCATTGATATTATTGATGACATCCTTTGATACTATGCAAGTTAACGCTCTGTGCACATCACCATTTTCCATTTGGGGGATTGATTAAGGATAAAATTAAAGATAGCATAGCATAATATCTAATAGCAATATTAAATTGATTGTTTGAATTTGAAAAGCAAATTTATGACCTCAGAAAACAGACACTTGAATTTCTTTGGCTTGTGTCTCATGCATTTATTTTAAAGACAGCTGCATGTGACACAATGGATGAGTGTTGATTTATCTCTTGCTGGACTTTAACATTGGCACCATCTGTTTACTTAGGCTATATGGCTCATATGTCCATGATGTCTTTCATGATGTAAAGGTGGTCTGAAGTGGGAGAAACCTCTTCCTTCTCAGTCTGGCTCTGTAGCTGGCTCCTCCATTATTCATACCAATCAAGAGTAAATCAATGGAGATGGATGGTGGTTAGCAGATGACAACTGGGGCACATGTGTGCAAGTACTACCACAAAGAGTTCAATTCTCTTATAATGGATTTGTAGAAACACACCTCCCCCATGTTAATCAACAGTGACCAATAATCAATAATTGGTCACAGCTGGACCTTTGGTTAACAGTGTTAAAACTAACAAAGAATTTCACTCAAATTGTATGTATTCCTTTAAGGTAGTTGCCCTTTAGAGAATAAAATTATGGCAGAAATCCAGAGAAAGTACCTGTGGTTCAGTTTGCAAGAAACTGGAACACAGCACAAATTAAACCCACCACAACTGGCTCTAAAAGTATTTTGTGTTTCTTATGGTCTGCGGGGTACCCAAACATGCTGTAGTTGTGCTGATAACTTACCTCAAACACAACAATACTTCATTAGTAGCCCAGATTGTGATCACTAGGGAGCTTGTTAGTCAAAACTTGGAATGGAGTATACACATGTTGTTGACAGTATGTTTAACCCTCAGCAACAAGGTTTTTCTATGTTAAGCTTCCAAGGAATATAATGATTCATGCTGCCATCAAAAGACAAATCCAACCACGAAGATGAATAGTGGTCACCGCTGATTTGTGCCAAGTTTCTTCAAATCTGAAAACAGAGACAGGCTTACTTTAACTACACAGACACTTGCATATGTGCAACGTCAAAATTTAAAAAGGGGAGATACCAATATGTCACATTTTAATTATTAAACATAATGTGGTTTGTAGTCATCAAATAGCAAAAACTATGCTATGTGAATAGCTTTGTAACAGATCTTAAATAATGAAATAGTGAAATAAGTGAAATTAATGCACAGATGGGACACAAGCCCAAATCAACTCCATTTAGCGAATGTCTCAGCTTATGTGTAGTTGCTCTTGCTGTTCTCCTCTTAACAGATTAATACATTTCTTCTAGTTTTATTTAGTGACTGAAGAGAGAATGTCTTTGGTAGAACAGCTCTATTGATGGGTGGAGAATAGGAGCATGCCAGACAGCTGCTGTAATGCCATTCCAGCTCTTCAGCTTTGTCATCCTGAATGCAACCGTCGGCAGTTTCCTTCCTAACTGAATCTCCCATTGGGCAGATATGGGCAGTGAGGAGGCGAGCACCCACTGAAATAGCCATCATTGTTCGGTAAACTGACTAATGAAAGACATGAGGGGGGTGGGGGCGGGGTTGTGAAGGAGAGGAGATGAGGTCATACATTGTTCTCTTTCGTACTTTTCCCCTGGTCGCCTCATGGGATGGCTGCATGCTTGCGGAGACCCTCGGTGGTGCTTTGTTGTCTCGCCTGCTTCGAGGTCAGTGAAAACTGGGCTGTTGCCAAGTCCAGGCACATACGAGCTTTACTCCCTTCTTCTATGCAAACCCCAAAGGAAATGGAGATGGATGTTGCTGGAAGGCGGCAAGCAGCTGCTTTTCTTGACCTTCTCTTAAGAATACAGCTGTACTCTAAAGGAAAAGTTCAGCACTTTTGAGAGGCTTGTCTCATTCACATCAAACAGCTTTTTGTTTGATCTGATTTAAACCCAAATAAAATCTACTGGTCATTTATTTGTTATTAAAAGCTTAATTTTCTTATGTTGGATTCTAGCCTGCAGGAAGGTTCTTTAAAAATGTGTAAAAAGTTAATAAATTCAGGTGCTAACTGATATGTTTTTGTAAAAGGCTAATAAGATGTTAATAATGTTTACCAAAAACAAACTTGACCATTAAAATATTTCAGTTTAGCTTTAACCTTTACTAGTGATAAGTAGGAGTATATTTACACCAGTAAAAAATGTCATTGTGATGTGGAATTAAATGCATCGATGAGGGGCACTGTGCAAGCAAATAAGTTCAAAAAGACAAAAAGACAGAATGTCTAGAAGCTATTGTTTATTTTGGAACTGGAACTGTACCGTAGTGCATTATATATTTTCATGAATGGAAAAACCTTTATTCTTTGAGATCAGCCAAATACAAACACAACTATCTGCTTATCTAAACTGATTTATGCCATTTTACCACCAGTTATTCATTTTACATGTGTAAAACATGCACCAAGTCAACTCTGGTCTAGTTAAATGAAATAACTCACTAACAGAAACACTAGCTGCCTGTCGTTTTTTTGAATAGTAGCTCGACAAGTAATTCTACCCTTCTGCTATTATTGATTCCCACTAGTCAGTACAATCAGATTAGCAAACAATCAATAAATGCTTTGACTTTCAAATGACATTCTTTGTTCTTTCATCGTGCCGTTCCCTCATGCAAAAGCCCCCAATCTTTTTCCACAGCATGCACACTAATTGACTGAAACCTTTAAACAATTAGGAATGAGGAAAACGTGAAACACAGCAAATGCTCAGTATGTTTGTAGACAGAATTGGCACATTGGTGGTTAGCGTCACTAAGGAGCGCACCAAGGCACAACTTTGGTTTTAAAGAAAACACACTTTTGACTAACACTACATCTAAAACTTCACACAATTTTATGCTGGTTCCTCTCCAGATGACCACAATTCAGCTTCAGCTTCAGACTCCTCAGAATGAACCAACTCCCCCTCGCTAACATTTCTACCCAACACCTGCTTTACTTGTTTATCCATTTGTTCGTGCTCGCTCTTAGTAGTGAGCGCTGACTCAATATCCACCCTGGACTTGCCGTTAAAGGCATTCTGGTTTTTTGTAATCTCCCAGACTAGGTTGTCAACAAATCCCAGATTCTCATTAGTTTGCTCAGCTGCTTCATTGCAGGCATCAGCTGGTTCACCGGTGGCACCGCTCTCTAAAGAGGACACCCAGAAGTCACTCTTTATGCCAGAGGAAAAGAGACCATTGAGCCCATTGTTTGCTGGATCATTTGCCTTAAAAATACCATTTTCATCAGCTGTACTTTCATTGGGAATCTCAAGGGGCTCCTCCTGGTGTATAACATCACCCTCGTTTGTGGTTTCTGGCACTTTTTGACATTTATCATCATATTCAATCTCATCCCTGGCTTCAGAATCCTCTCTTGGGTCTCCTAGAACTTCCCATTCAGCTTCAGGAAGCTCCTGGCAATCTTTATCACTCTCATCTTGTTCTTGAGACTGACCGATAACTTCAAGAGGGAAAGCATCTTTTACCTCATCCTGAGCTGCCATATCCTGCACATTTTCCTCATCTGTTGTCACGAGTAACACAGAATTTGGATCCACTGAGTTGTTGATTTCTTCCATCTCAGGACTGCTCATAAATTTGCTAAATCCAGACTGATCTTCTGCTATATCAGCATGCGTCACCATGGACACATTAGGCCCACCCTCTTCTTCTCTTTTCTCTGGGGTATCTTTCACTTCTTGATCTTCATAGTGGATGTCCTCTACATCCACAGTGTCTATGTGATGCGTCATATCCGCCAAATCACTGACACTTGGGTTTTCAGAAGTTTGATCTATAATTGTAGTGGAAGATACAAGTTCATGGTTCACCTTTGTTCCAGTCTCACAGTAAGACATGTCCTCTTCTTCCTCTGTTATCTCACGGTCAGACTCGTCATTCGTGTATAGCAGTTGGTCGCCGTCTTGCTGCTGCGCAAAGTGAGCACTATAGCTGTCTGTGCACAGATTTTCTAATTCCTGCTCCACAAGTTTGTCCGTTTCCAACTCTTCGTCATAGGCTACATTTGCAGGTACCATGTGTTCTGTTAGTTCTTCAGTTTCTTCATCTGAATGTCCCTCACGGCCATCTCTGATCCCTTCTTCTGCACTTTCTTTATCATTCACCTGGATAACGCGCTCACTTACAGTTGTACCGTCATCATCATCCCCATCTTTGATATGAGTGTAACTCAGATTATATTCATCATCCATTGTTTCTCCCTCAACTTCTTCACACAGATCTTCCATTGTTCCAAATTTCTTTGCCTTGCTTTCACTCCACGTTCCAGTTCCTGTCTCTCCGATCTTTTTTTCCTGCTCACCTTCACTGGACTCACTCTCATCCATGTGTGACGCCTGAGTGTTGGCATCAGTCTCATCGCTTTTGTATCGGATCAGAGGACGAGTATCAGCCAGAGTGTTATCCTGAGCATAACTGTCACCCTCCACCTCAGTCTTCCAAGACATGGAAACATTTTGAGAGTCTTCATCATCATCATCTCCTTCATTATCAGGAAGTGGAACGAGTTCTTGCTCTAATGCAGCATGCTCTTGGTCATCTGCTTGCTTGTCAATCAGGGAAGAAGTCATAATGTTGCCTTGCTGTACAACTGTAGCAAAATCCTGCATAATGCTTCCTTTCTGCTCATTCACTTGTTCTCTTGCTGATATGTCCTCCTCTGGTTCAGCATGTTGTCCTTTTACTTCATCATTTGTATTGCAATCGTCTGTCTTTACATCAGTCTTCCTCTCTATTACACTATCCCATGTATCCATCTCTTCTCCATCAGGGTATAATTTATCTTCGACATCCATTTGGTTTGTCTCTATCATAGAACAACTTATTTCTTGTTTTATTTCAGTTGGATCGACATCATTTGTAACATTTTCATCTAAATTTTTATCAACAGCTTGGTTAAAAACGCATTGAGATTCTGGGCTGCAAGGCCTGGATTCGGGTGTCGGTTCAAGCACTGCCTCTGTTTCAGAATCTGAACTCTCTTCTTGAATATGCCCTGTATCTTTGCCTGTACACACTTCCCTTACACATGCATCAAGTGGATCCTGTTGCTTATATTGCTCTTCAGCTTCCCCTAACAAAGCTACATCCTCATCAGACTCATCTGGGAAACTGCTGGGCTCTTCTTTCAAATTTGCATGATATGGTGTATAGCTGGGTGCTGTAAACTGGTGACGGCCAACTTCATCATTAAAGGATTGCTCAGTGCTGAGGGTAGATTCAACCTGACAACTGACAACTGACTCAACAATTGGCCTTTCATCAGAGCATTTAACACCAACATCGTTCCAGTCTGCTTCCTCGTCCCCTGATGGTGCTTTAGCATTCGTTTCTGGCTCATTAGGAGGCGACAAAGGCTCAGCATACGTGACCTTTTCACAAACTTCCTGTGGTCTGAAATTTTCAACAGCTCCATCCTGCATTATTTTTGGATAAGGGGTTTCCCATGTTTCTGCCTTTCTTGCATCAGGACATTTCTCTGAAGTCTTTGGTGTTTCATTTGACGTTACAGGTTTTCTACTTAAAAATAGAGTGGTAGACATTACTGTTGGTTCTGCTATGCTGCGAATTGATGAGAGAGAAGTGGTTTTGCGGCTAGCAGACAGCTGAGTCTGGTAATTCTTTTTAACCCCTTGAGAACTGAAAACTGCATCTGTGGAAGACAAGAGCGCAGCTCATAAATACACAATGACCTTAGCTACTGTAATAATAATGATGTACAACAATCATTTCAACACGTGTCATTTAAATGTTACTAACCTAATCCTTTAATCCTGACAGTTTTTCTACATGCTGAGGTATCTCCACAAAACATTAGTCAGTGTGTGTACTTTTCTGAGGAAAACTGGCATCTACAATGCGTTTTTAAATGTGTATTGAGTATGTGTATTGTGTGTTGTCAACCAGGTTTGGACACTAATGGGGAGATATTGATCGCAGTTTCCTTTCTCTGCTGTCTAAGTTACTGGAAAGCAAAGCCATATGGCTCAATAACCTTTGGGGACTGTCATAGCTGGCTTGCATTACAAGACCCAAAGTGCCTACCTCAGCTCAGCCCTTTTAGTCAAGCCCCCCCCCCACCAGCACCAGTCTCCAGTGAGACTAACGCGATTACAACTGAATCAAACATGTCTCCCTCTCTGAGGAGCCTTTACTTAGAATAATTTCAGCTATACTTAGAGAAAAATGATGAGTTTTAAAGTAGTAAGAAGAGTGGACAAAAGCAAGAGGATTAATGTGACATGCTGTGGTTCTAAACAAGCCAGAGGTAAAATCAGTGGTGATGATGCTGCGGATGTGTTAATACAGTTTACTTTAATTACCTGTGATGGAAATGTTTCTTGGCTGATTTAACACAGACACGTCTCCCCTCAGGCTTTCACCATCCAGCAAAGCTCTGTGGAGATGGACAACAAGACACAATTACGTCCTGAGGTTCCAGGATAAGATTTGGAGGATGCAAACATGATGCTGCACATTGAGCTGTGGGTGGGAAGAGGAGCGAAGGGAGACTCTAGCTGTTCTCAAGCAGAAAGAAAAGACTGAGGTCTGTTGTTATGGTAATGAAGGAAAGGCAGTGCCATTGAGGAGCCATCTGCAGTTCACAAACCTCCTCACATACACAACAACAGGGGGGACTCTCATGAACACACATACGATGACAGCAGATTTTACAAGCAGCTCATGCAGCACTAATACAACTGTTTCCATTCTCATGTTTGAACCACTGTTGTTTCCATTCCAACACATACTTAAATAATTAGCTCTATTACAAAATAATTTCTTCTTTTTGGCATAGAATCACAATTGAACATGGTATAAATGACATTCAGATTTGTCCTCTAGTAATGTCCTGTCTCCATCTGCTCCCCTACGCTGTAATTCTAGACTCCCATAGCTGAGAAATTGGTAGCTTCTCACTAAAGGGTGAGGGTCAATATTTTGAGGGTGGGGTGGGGATGTGGGCTATAGAGCTTCATAATGGATAAGTTACTCAGTTCAAGGCAACAGAGGCTGCTGCTTCAAAGAAATGACCTTCCAGACAGGCTGCTCCCTCCGTGGGCATCTTTTCCTTTGTCAGTTTCTCTAACTACTGGAAGAGACAACATATACCCTGTTACTGAGCTTCTAAGTGGGTTAAATTAATCATGCAACTCATCGTTTACATGGTAAACTGAGCTAATAGCTAAGCTGTATGCATGTGGAGTTTGAGTCAGTTTGCAATTCAAAACCTATTTAAGTAAATCTTTAAATCATATTTTTTCCACGTCAGTTTGGTTCATTCTTAGAGTTTTGCAGGAAAGCAAAAACACTGATTGTTTTGTGCATTAATAACCAATTTACAGACAAAGACTTTCTGAAAACTGATTTTGGAAATATGATAATTTAGCCATTTAGTGAGATTCTTCGAACACCTATCAAAAACACATGAAGCTGCACTTGCCTCTAAGCAAGTCAAAATCAACTGCAAGGTGCAGCCCCAACTGTCTGACATCAAGCAGCTCAGTGTTTCAGATCACCCTACCTGGTGAAGCAATATTGTTTTTACATTGCACTGTAAAGCACTGATGCTATATAACAGCAACCTGGATACGGGACGTCTAAGTCAATGCACAGGCCGACTTCTTTAAATAGAAAACGTATGCAGATCAGTCTAATGTTTCATTTTAAATCACAAAGAGCATGAAGCATCTTCAGCCACAGATAATACAGAAGGAAGGGGGGCTGGCAGACACAGCATTAGACAGTCTCTTTATTAATAAATAAAACAGAAGACCTTCTGCAAACTGTGTGAACCTCATGCAATAGTGGCATTGCGAAATCAGGTAGTACTGCTGATGAAATAATGACTCACAATAAATTTGACAGAGATAAATATGATAATTTTGTAACCACTAATCTTATATTCTGTTACTGAAGCACACAAGACAAACTTTATTTCACTTTGAATGATACTCCATGTGCAAAGTAACCCATTTTTTTTGATACATTACACACTCATGAAAAAAATAGTAAAAAAAATTCTAAGGTAAAGTACACTTTAGCTTCTACTTCTACTATCGGGTAGAAAAATAAGTGTTAAAGGTGCTTTAGAATTGACAGTGCAACAGGCAGTTCAGTGTACCTGTATGTTGCTACTTCGAGACCTAGAGACATTTTCAGCTGCGTCAGGCCTCGGTTCTCCATTATGATATGATTGATCTGTTGACCAAGCTCATGCTTCTCCACCTCTAAGGACTCCAAGTGCTCCTGCCAAAACAGGAAGCAGAAGAGGAAAAGGAAGAGGTTAAAAAAAAGCATTGGAAAAGAATTCAGTGTTGTGCTATATTAAGCAGGAATAAATCTCCTTGTTCTTTTGCTTGTTATATGTGGTGGGTTGTTTACAGGCTTTTATTATTACTGCATCTAAGTTATTCAACCTGTTTTACTTATCACACTAGCGTGCTTTTAGATTTACACACTGTTACAAGCAATATAACTGCCTGCTAGTGATCTGGGACCTCAGTGAGAGAAAAAGAAATGCCATAAAAAGTATTTAGTGTAGGTGCTTCACCCCTCAGACCTAACTGTGACCCAGAACTAATCCCATCAACCCCAGCCTACAAATACGTAGCCCCCAGTTGCTTTCATAACCAAATGTGTTCATTTCATCAGCATATAAAATGTGGATGCCAAGGGAGCAAAATCCCTTGGGGGGGAGAGGACTCATAAATGCTTCCAAAAGCCTTTAGTGGAGCTTCTTGCGTATTTTGCTGGAGGCCTTGAATATTTCCAGGAAAATCTATATTCAAATAAAATGTATCTAGTATTCTTGTTCTTTTTACTGAGTATTTGATCTCTTAGGACATGGCTAGTCAAATGTAGTGACAGTAGATATCCACAGACTCTATTTTGTCCAGCTGTCACGAGTCACATGTTCAAATTCCACTGTGGTTTGTCCATTTGTTATCTTAGACTGTGACATTAACCACAATGACTTATTGCATATTTCACAACCAACACCCAATGATTTTGTTGCCATTCTTTTCCAACCAGTCAGAAGTTGCCTAATGTGTGAATATGCGGAACAATTTTCAGTTTCAAAGGGTAATAATTGGATTGAATATCATGTACATTCAACTATTGCAACTGTTGTAATAACTGTTGCATCCCAACATGTATGGATTGTTTCACTCACCTGGAGCTGCTGCATCTCTTGGCTGTATTTGTCTGTCTGCTGGGCAACAGTTTTCTCCAGATGCTGTCTGATTTCCTGAGCTGAGATGATCTCCTTCTCCAGGGCTTGGAGCTTCAGCTGGCTCTCACGTTTCTCCTGACCCACTTGGGTCAAACGGCTCCTGGCCTGGTTAAGTGACTCCTCTAACCGAGTCAGCTGGTCCTGATAAGCCTCTGCTGCCTCCTGCCATGCTCTGGTGGCACTCTGAGAGTATTCATGCCCCAGCTGAAGGAGATTCGGTGTATGGTTGCCCTTTTGAGAAAATGTGTAAGATAATGTAGCTCTAGAATGGGTCAGTGTGGCTTCCAGGTGGGCTACATCCTCCCCATGTGTTTGGATCAGGAGTCTCATCTCATGCTCCAGCTGGTTGACCTTCTCTCTAAGCCAAATCTGTGCCCTCTGTTCCTCCTCCAACTCCTTCCTGCTTTGCTCCAGCTTTGTCTTGGCCTTCACTTTTTCTTCAGCCTCCCTCTGTCTCCACAAGTCCAGCGCTTGAAGTTCCTCAGTCAACTTGCCAACTTCCAGCTCTGTGAGGACCCTATCTCTCCAGACTGCATCTACTTCCAGTCTTGCCTGCCGCAACTCTTCCTCCAGGCCTCTTCTGCGTGTCAAAGCACCTTGATTATTGTGTCTCATAGCTTGTATCTCCTTTGCAAGCAGCATGTTTTCCTCCTCTAGGAGTTTAACTCGGTTCAGGTAGGTCCCGAGTCGTCGATTTAGGTTCAGCATTTGCTGCTTCTCCTCACCCAGGTGGTTGGTGTGGGTGGTCCTTTGTAAACTGTGGAGCTCCATGTCAGTGTTAAAAATAAGAGATATGAAAAACTGAAGCCTCACTCAAAGGTATGCTGATTAGAAATTGGCAACTGCCTATATCCCTGTATCCAGGCCTGAGACAGCGTGAGAGTGAGGCTTCTGGGAGACCCCTGAAATGTGACTGTCTGCAAGAGGGTTTCCTTTCATACTAGGCTTAATGAAGGGGCCGGGCACATGGACAAAAGGGGAGGGGGGTGGAGAGGGAGGAG
Organism: Aulonocara sp. 'chitande type north' Nkhata Bay; assembly: GCF_057382095.1. Taxonomy (NCBI): domain Eukaryota; kingdom Metazoa; phylum Chordata; class Actinopteri; order Cichliformes; family Cichlidae; genus Aulonocara; species Aulonocara sp. 'chitande type north' Nkhata Bay. The sequence continues at coordinate 19,678,072 of NC_141354.1, read as the reverse complement.
ACTCAAGGCTGGAAAGGGAGAGGAGGGGAGGGGAGAGGAGAGGAAGATGGATGGAGTGACTAAGTGGGATGAAGGAAAGCAGATATGAAATGAGATAGAGGGTTGGAGTAGCAGGGGTGGATATAGCAGTGAAAGGGCAGAGAGAGAAGCAGTGATCTAATTTATAAAATTAACTCTTTCACCACTGGCACTTTTTTCTAGCTGAATTTGAGCTGAGCCATGGAACCTTCCATACTTCCCTCTCCTCTGTATCCCACTTTATTAGGAATTTAAACCTTTAAAGGACTCAGTGTCAATACGTTTTTAGTTTAGACTTCACAGTATTAAGCAGACTGAAACAAGTGATCTTGAAAACCCTAACCAACAGTTAATACACATTTTTCTTTAAATAAATCGGACTAAATTCACAGTGACGTATATGAATCGTTAACCCTGATAATGCAAAAATAATATGAGCTTATGAAATCCATAACCTTATTATGGAACAAGGAAGATCAAAGATAAAATGTGTGTGTTAGCAAAAGTTGAATCAAGCTTTGGTTTGGTAACTATGAACTTCTACAGCTACAAAATAGTGAGAGCCTGTCACCATCTACAAGAAATCATAATTAGGCCGATGCCAGAAAAAAATTTCTTGGGCCGAACCACAGGAAGAAACATATAGTCTATGGGCCAAGTTGGAAATAAACCTACTAATAACAGCACAGAGGGACGATAAATTGAATTGTTTTGCTTCACAGTTTATATAAAATCAAAATTTAATGTCTAAGGTACACATTAGGTATCTGTTAACAACATATTCACCGCTCACAGTAATAGTATTATCTTTTCATCACACTGTAAAGTGTTTGAGGTTCTTCCAGCCAGACATGTATTCAAATTACATTTAAAGCCAAAAGCAGAAGTTGGTGTTACAAACAGACTTAACATAACTCAGGAAAAAACAACTTCTCTCATGTAAGCCCTGTGGTTCAAATACAATACTCTTCTCTGTCTACGAGTCACAAAAAACCAAACAGAAAGACTGTAAGGATGGCAGAGGACGAGGTTAACTACGCATCAGTTGTATTTAAACCTAACCAACAACAAAGATCAGAAGGTAAGTTAAGCCTTTCAAATGTACAGCGTAAAGAAAAAGAGATTCATAAACTCAGAGTACTTGTGTAGTCTTTTCAGTATAATGGATGTGAAGATACACACTATTATTTTCACTTCCTGTTTAAGCAACCTGCACCGAAGAATACAATGTGACCAAAAAAAGAAAAAAGATTTCAGAAGAATGTAATGAAGCATATTTAAAGGTTTTTAAGGCAGTTGATCCTTTCTTCCTCTTAGGCAATAGTTATAAGACAGGGGGAAAACATGGATTAAAGATACTGTAATGTTAAGTCCAAATAATGAAATGAGCATTAGAATGTCCTGTTATTTGATAACTTGTGATTACTAATTCATTTTTAAACCTTTCAGTTAAAAGGGAAGAAACAGTGTATGATGAAGTAAAGGTGCAAAATAAGGCAACAGAACAAACTCCTGTCACAAATGGTGAGTAGTCAAATGAAAAACATGAAAGCATTTCTTCATTTTTCCCCGCCTGGTTCTTTTGCCATCAGAATTGTTGTCTAAAGGCCAAGAAAGATGCCCAATGGATTCACTCTACCAAGTGGACCATCCCGGCCTTGCCATATTGGTCCATTTGAAAAGAAAGAAAAAGCGAAAGAAAAAGAGATTAATCAACTCAGGGTATTTATGTAATATTTTCAGTATAATGGATGTGAAGCCACACACTAATATTTTCACTTCCCATTTAAGCAACCTCCACCAAAGATTACAATGTGACCAAAAAAAGAAAAAAGATTTCAGAAGAATGTAATGAAGCATATTTAGAGGTTTTTAAGGCAGTTGATCCTTTCTTCCTCTTAGGCAATAGTTATAAGACAGGGGGAAAACATGGATTAAAGATACTGTAATGTTAAGTCCAAATAATGAAATAAGCATTAGAATGTCCTGTTATTTGATAACTTGTGATTACTAATTCATTTTTAAACCTTTCAGTTAAAAGGGAAGAAACAGTATATGATGAAGTAAAGGTGCAAAATAAGGCAACAGAACAAACTCCTGTCACAAATGGTGAGTAGTCAAATGAAAACCCATGCAACTGAAAACATTTCTTTTGCAATATTTTATTTTAATTTTTCAATATAGAAAACCCCATCAACAAACAAATAAATACAGCTCAGGTGCTAAGGCAGGGCAAGAAGACAAGAAATAGCACAGTAATAATAAAAACTACCAGTATCCAGAGTAAATCAAATATCATGCATTTGTAACAAACAGAGAAACCACAGTGCCATGACACATGTTCATATAACCAGGGCTTTCCCAAGGTAATTAAAAAACAGAGTCCAGGATTTTGAGAAAACATTTACTGCAGAAGTTTGTAGGTATCGAATATTTTCCATTTGTATGACTGATAGCATGTAATTGAGCCAGACATTGAAGGAGGGAGGAACATCAGACTTCCATTCCTTTAGGATAAGTCTTTTCGCAACCATCATTCCAAGATCGACTGGTACCCGCGTAGTTGCAGGAATAGTTCTGGAATGTATGCAACCAAAAACTGCAAGACGAAGATTCCGGAAGCTTTAGAGTACCAATCAAATAATCTTGACCAGAAATTAGTCAATGAGGGACAATGCCATAAAGCATGAGCCAGTATTCTATCTGATATTTTACATCTGTCACATATGGGGGAAGTTGAAGAATACATTTTGTGTAGTCGAACCTTGGAGTAGTGTAGCTGATGGACAACTTTAAATTGTATTAATTGATGTCGGCTGTTAAAAGGGCAGGAATTAATTTTGGATAAGCACTTGTCCCACATTGATTCCAATATTTCTATACCCAGTTCATCCCTCCAAGCGTCTCTTATCCTCGTAATCCACGTCTCAACACTGTCATCAAACAAATGTACAATTGTAGAAATCAGATGTTTGGAATAAGGAGGGCTCAGGAGCACATTAAAAAAGTTGTGTTAAGTTGGACAAAATGCCTAAGCTGATTAAATGATGGGAATGTCTGGTGCCAGAAGGTCAGCACTTGTACATTTGAAGCCCAATAATAATGTTTGAATATTGGTAAACTCAGACCTCCCTTCAATTTGGATTTATGTAGATGTAGTTTTGAGATTCTAGGATTCTTGTTGTTACATATGTAAGAAGTGATAATCAAGTCCAACTCCTTAAAGAATGAGGAAGTGTCAGCCTATTTGTCTGACAAACTTGAGATTTTGAGTTAGCATTAAGTGCTTATGAAGTGCATTATTAAAAGCTAACTATTCTGTGTTTTTAAAGTCTAAAAACAAGTGCTTTTAACAGTTTGATTGCCTCATATGAATTACAGAAAATTTTCAAGATAGCCTCATCAAAACCTTTGCGATTTGTATTTTTCTGCTGTGAGACAGTGAGACAAAAGGAAACAAAACAAAACCAAATTGTAACTTTGAATAAAACTTATAAAACTTATAAAACTTAAAATTATTCAGAAAGCTAAAATTATATATTTCTATCTGTTGTTTAGCTTCTGCAGAATTCTTGCCCGACAAGAAATCAAACCGTAGATGTCGCCACTATCAGCAGTTGGCTTGTTGTTTGGGCATGCTTTGTATAATTTTGGCATTGGGCATCATAGCAGTCAGTGTCTACCGTAAGTATGAAAACATTCATACATCAGTCACACTTATGGTACTTTCTCTTTATGATTTTGCAGATCTGTTAGCAAGAAATTTCACAGAAAATTATGCTAAACAATATTTTACAATTTATGTTTCATTTAATTCAATTTAATGTTTCAAAATGTATCTAAAGATACAATTATCCCAAACAAAGCTGTTATTTGACATTGGAAATGTTCTATAGTAACATAATTGGTTTTAAGGTGAGGTGATACACAAGGAAATACAACAGCAGTCATAGGGGAAGTCTTTATGCTGTAACTGGTGACACAACCAATGTAGCTGTGGACTCTGCATTTAAAAAATGAATTCCCAACAAAAATGCATTTTATACTTTTTATTATCTGAGTGGATTTAATTCATACTAAAAGATTTAAATAAATCTAAAAAAGACTAAACTAAAAACGTTTAATTAGAACAGAAGAGGAAATACTTTAAACAGTAGTAAAATGATAATAAATGAATAAATAAATAAATTGAGATCCACCATATTCTAAAAAACAAATTTTAATTTTGCAGATGTCACATTAATTTATGAGATTGATGAAACTGAGCTGAACCAACTGAAAGAAAACCAAACAACTTTAAATGCTGTCAATCATAACCTGACAAAACTCAACAACCAACTCAGCTCAGACAATGAAGACTTGAAGAGGAACCAAACCAAGCTCACACTCCAGATGAACAACCTGACTCAAGTCTTTAATGTCTTAGATAAAGACGTGACAAACCTGACAAAAGAAAACCAGAAACTTAAAGGGAAAAATGAGGAGCTGAAGACTCAGAATAAGGACCTGGAGGCAGAGAAGAAAAACCTAACAGAACAAACGCAACAGATGACGACACCATGGGATGAGCTCAATGTTAGTCGAGCTCAGTGGAGCATTGATGCCTACTGTCCCCGAGAAAATAACAGTATGTTCCAATTACATTACCTACAATAATACCAAATTTAACAGCAATATGCAGTGATGTTTATTAATTGATCTCCATCTTTGCAGACAGAAAGTGTAACGCTTGTCAGAAGGGCTGGGAATTAAATTCCAGCTGCTATCTAACTAATAATGCTGACCAAGGTGAATGGAAAACCTGGGAAGAAGCTCGAAAAGACTGCAGAGGAAAGATTTCAGATTTGGCTGTTGCAATTAATGAAGAAGAAATGGTAATGACAGCACAGAGAGACTCTTTATTACAGACTTAGTTAAATAGATCTGAACTCAGTCAGCGGTTTAAGCAAAGTATTTAAATATCTCTGATCATTTTCCCTCTGTTTTCAGAAAATTATTCGTGAAAAGAGTTGGCAAAATAATGAAAACAAAGGATACTGGATTGGCCTGAGAGTTGAAGATGGGAAATGGAAGTGGCTGGATGGAAGGAATCTGACTAATAAGTAAGAGACAATTAAAATATTTGCCAAATTTGGAATAAATTAGTTACAATGTACAAGTGTCCATCAACCTTGAGCAAATTTGTTACTTTCCTCAGCTCCTGGATCGACCAGTCATCTCCTTCTGATGGTCACTGTGCAATCTCTCTCCAAAACCAAGGATTTAAATCAGTCAGCTGTGATGAGAAGAACCAATGGATCTGCAAGAAGAAAGCTTTGTCTGTTTGAATGCTGCAAAGTAAATACTTCAGAAGACTACTGGATATTCAGAAACTACTATATTAATATTGATGTTAATATCAATAAAAAATATTAATGTAATTTATAAATAGAATATTAAAATGTGAAGACTGATTTATGATTTTTGTATAGTTTTAATGCCAAGACAATCTTGCGGGTCCTTGTTTTCAGTTACCGTCTGTAACCTTGTTAAAATGTGCTTGATTCCTAAAATTAATTCTGAAAAACGAGTTGACGTTTTACCGAAGCACATCTGATCTATTAAAAGCCTGGAGGTTATAAATAAATGGTTTAACATGTGACCCATCTGCAATTGAGCAGGTAACAACCCAGAACCAAAGAACCAAGGTCACCCACAGTAATAACAGACACAAGCATTGATTCAATAAATGTCCTCACATCTAACCAAACACAATATCATACCTCTCACTGTATCATACACATGCCTGTATGTGTAGACTAGGCTCAAGAAAGTGAGATAGGATGGGAATAATGGAAATTCTTTTCAAACATAAAATCATAGAAAAAATATTGTTTATTGAGGTGCATGTGAATTTACTATGTTTTTTATAGAAAAAAAGAGCAGTCACCTCCAGTGTCTAATTTAATCTCTCCAAAAGTTGATTCTGTTCATCTGGACTTATTCTGTTCATCTCGACAAATTTAATCTAATCTAATCTAATTCCTTGAATTATAGCTTTATACATTTTTTTCTTCCATTGCAGTGTTTGTTTTTGCAGCTGACAAAACAGCAGCAACTGAACATGTTAACATGTGAATTCAATTAATGCTAAGAGGAATTAAAGCACTTTTGAAAGCATACGAGGGTCCAAACCAGTTAAGGTAGATGAGTGATTCCAAAAAGTGTGGGCCGGGGCCCCCTGGTGGGCTTCCAAAGTACTGCAGATGGGCCACAGTAAAAAAAGAAATTCAGTTTGAAATAACTCACAAGCATGTACAGTTATAGATTTATATACATTTATTTATTTATGTAAAAGTAAATTAAGACTGCTAATATCAGGTGTTTGGTTTATGATGTTACTCATTATTCTGACCTAAATTTAATGTTCTTTCATTGAAGTTTGTGTGATATGGCTAGATAACATTAACAACTGATAACCAACAGCCTGTGTTGTTTATGTTTTTGAATAAACTTTTCAGGAAAATACATCACTTTCTTTCTTTTGATTAGAATGAAGATTTAAGATTTGGGTGGGCTGCTGGTATTTATGGTTTTTAAGTGGGCTGCACTAGGTTTAGGTTTGGTTTGCTGCTGGCATCTTGAGATCTTAAGTGACTTGATTATTGGTTGCAACCTGCCCCTTTCTATTGTGGAAAACAAGAATTTTCTGCACTTTCTGACAGTAGTTGACAGAAAATACAGTCCGGTATGTTGCAGAACAATTACATCAAAAACAGAGAACCTCGCTGCTGAGAGACGTTCAATGTTAAAAACTCAGTTGAGTGAGACCGATCATGTTTCAGTCACTGTGGACATTTAGTCAGACCGAAGGATGAGGGGTTTCCTTGGTATCACTGTGCACTGGATACAGAAAGAGACAGAGAGGATGCAGCGGAAATCCAAACTGCTGGCCTTTGACCACTGCAAAGGATTACACACTGGTGAAAGAATCTGTGAGAAATTTGAAGCTATATGTGATGAATACAACATCAAAGATAAACAAGACTAAATTATTAGTGACAATGCTGCCAATATGTGGAGAGCATTCACTGTGTGCTTCCCCACTGAGCAAGCTGAGGAACATGATGATGACGGTGATCATCTTGATGATCCAGAGCTCTGGCACGATTTAACCTTTGGAAGATCAGGAAACAGTAGGTGCTGCTATGGCAAAGACACAGTGCCTGCAGTGTTTTGCACGCACACACTTCAGCTGGTGGTGAAAGATGGTTTGTCAGAGACCAAAGTGGCATCTCCTTCACTTTCAAAGTTATCTAAGCTCAGCTCTCTACTGCACACAAGCACAACATTCAAATATGTTTTTGAAGGTGAACAGAAAGGGATCCCTGCTGCTGTAATCACAAAATGGAATTTAACACTGAGACAAGTAAATGCAGCTCTCCAATGTGAACATCTAAAACTCTGCGCTGTTCTTGAAATGGCTGGGCACAAGGAGTTATTATTCACAACACGAGAGTGGAACCTGTTGAAGGAGATGGTGGACATCTTGAAGCCTTTTGGAGACGCAACAGATTTGACACAAAGTGGGAAAATAGTCACGATCAGTGTTGTTGTTCCATCCGTGCTGTCCCTCAATCACCACCTTGAGAAACTGAAGCCTCAAGTCTGTTTCCTGAGTGGTCTGGTCAGGAGTCTCCAAGCATCTTTGAACAAAAGATTTCTTGGACTCTTTATCAGTGTGCGAATGGCTAGAGCAGAAGATGGGATCACTGCCCCCTTTTCAGATCCAGTGTACCTTAAAGTAGCTGCTTTGGATCCAGCATTTTCTCTGTTGTGGGTGGAACACCATGTGTTGGGCAGTTGTGACATAAAGACAGAGGTGACACAAAAAGCTAAAGGTAAAGATTGAATACAGTGTATATTTTTTTCTGTATTTTTTTGTCTAAAATTGTAAGAAAGGCTCTTTTGCTGTTGTTAATTTGTTTTGCCAGATCTGATTCTGCAAGATGCTGCAGATCCTGCAAAGTCAGAGAAACCTGTGACTCCTGGTGAGGAACATCAAGAGGACTGTGAAGATGGAGGACTCTTTGCTGCTTACTGTAAGAGGCAGAAGAAAGATGTGGGGAAGAGTCCAGCTCTACAGCTAAGTCACTACCTGGATATTGCTGATGGACAGAACGTCCCCTTGTTCTGGGCAATGAACATGCAGACTCTTCCTTCTCTGTTTCATGTGGCCACCAGAGTTTTGGCAGTACCTGCATGTAGTGCTCCTGTGGAGCGAGTTTTCAGCTATGGTGGCATCATTCTATGGCCTCATCGTGCACAAATGACTGACAGACTTTTGGCCAATTTGGTCTTTTGCAAATGCAGTGCAGAATAGTTAACTGAAATAACTTAAAGTGCACATTCTTGTTCATCGTTCATTTACATATATATATATTTATATATATATATATATACATATATAATGTTTTTGTTTTTTTTCCTCTGTCACTCACACATGGACACATACAAACACACATGTTCACACCTGTGACAGACTAGATGAGAGAGAGAGGCTAAGCTAATCACACTGCACTAAATTTACTGCGATGGTTCATTGTTTTGTAAATAAGGAAATTGCAGCACTTTTTTTTCAACAGGAAGTTCTGCTTTTGCATTTTTCACTGAATGTTTATTCTGTGAATTTGTAATTTAGAGGAAGACTATTCTTGCAGCAACGTTTAATTGAGCTGTACATTATAAAGGTGCAACTTCAGAATTAGTTTGTGCATATTTTGTAAGTTCACTTGTTTCATCAGGTGTTGAGATAAATACAGATTTAAAAAAGAAGACATGGTCTATTATTTACATTTAACATATAACTGCAACATTGTTTAAAAAAAAGACTTGAAAGGACTTGAAATTCAAAGTTTAGGACTTGGGACTTGACTTGAAAGTAGTCTGTCTTGACTTAAGACTCTGACTTGCCTGACTTTACTTGAGACTTGACTCGTGACTTGATGATATAGACTTGAGACTTACTTGAGACTTGCAAAACAATGACTTGGTCCCACCTCTACACCATCTACAAGAAACCATAATTAGGCTGATGCCAAAGACCCTAACCCTTGGGCCAAACTACAGATAGAAACCTATAGTCTATGGGCCAAGTTGGAAAAAAAACTCCTAAAAAACAGCACTGAGGGACAATAAATTGAATTATTTTGCTTCACAGTTTATAGTAAATTAACATTTAAAGTCTAATGTACACACTAGCCATCTGTTCACAACATATTCACCGCTCACAGTAATAGTATTATCTTTTCATCACACTGTAAAGTGTTTGAGGTTCTTCCAGCCAGACATGTATGCAAATTACATTCAAAGCCAAAAGCAGAAGTTGGTGTTAGAAACAGACTCGGGGGGAAAAAACAGCTTCTCTCATTTATGCCCTGTGGTTCAAATACAATACTCTTCTCTGTCTACGAGTCACAAAAAACCAAACAGAAAGACTGTAAGGATGGCAGAGGACGAGGTTAACTACTCATCAGTTGTATTTAAACCTAACCAACAACAAAAATCAGAAGGTAAGTTAAGCCTTTCAAATGCACTGTGTAAAGAAAAAGAGATTCATAAACTCAGAGTACTTGTGTAGTCTTTTCAGTATAATGGATGTGAAGATCAGAGGTGGGACCAAGTCATTGTTTTGTAAGTCTCAAGTAAGTCTCAAGTCTTTATCCTCAAGTCTCAAGTCAAGTCTCAAGTAATGTCAGGCAAGTCAGAGTCGAGTCTCAAGTCACTGGTGTAAAAGTCCAAGTAAAGTCACAAGTCTGAAATTTTGAATTTCAAGTCCTTTCGAGTCTTTAAAAAAAAAACAACGAAAAAAGCATGTTGCAGTTATGCTAAATGTAAATATTAGACCATGTAATTTTTAAATCTGTGTTTTTCTCAACACATGACAAAATAGTGAACTTAGAAAATATACACAAATTGTGAAATTGCACCTCTTTAAAATGCAGCTCAATTAAACCTAGCTCCAAGAATAATTTTCACCGACAGTTCTGAGATAAGCTGCATGTTATTCTTGGATGCGGTTGTAGGACCGGCTTTAAAATCGCATGACAAAAATATCATACACATTAAAAAAAACTGCATCACCAACGTAGCCTGGAAAACATTTGCTAGTTAGATGAAGTCAGCTATCTCATCTTAGCATATTTATATGCATATTTATAATCATACGGTTCTTGGAGTGAGTGCATACACTCATGAAGTTTAGTAACTTCCGGTCACTGCAACAAGCCCAGGTACAGTTTACCGCCGGATGGGTGCAGGACCTTGAAATGCACCGTGTAGAACGAAAGACCATCGTACGTATCATAAGTTTACCAGTCTCACAAATCGTCTTCATAAATATACATTCGTTAACCGTTTATTAATATAACCTTTGAGCTCAACGGTAATTAATTAGTAGTGGAAATAATTTCTGGTACCCATCACAGAAATGTAGCAGTGACAACAATATTGTATGCTGTAATCGTACTGGGCAATTAGTGATACAAAAAACCTGTTTTATCCTGTGAATAAAAGTATATGTTTTTGTCAATGTACCATAATAACAGAAGCGAAACGCAATATTGTGTCAGGACAATTCATTATTTATGCACAATAAATAAAGGAGCATAGCGCGACAATTTCTGTTCAGCGCCAGACTTGCTTGTAACCTATATCACCAATTATGTTATGAAAATGACGTATTAACTACTACAAAACACTGACCTTCGTGTAAATGCTTGGAGCAGACTAACCTGTGAGCTGGAGGGTTCTGGGACGTTATATTTGGTCTTTGAATGGCTGCAATCCAGTCGCCTCTTTGTTACTTCGGAAACATGGCTCGAACAATTTCTCTTCAACGAGGTAATCCGATAACAACCGATCTCTTTACCCGTCGGCTTCCCGTGGCTGTCATGCGACCGGCTATTGCAGTTAATAATACAACAGCTTCTTGACATTTTTGTGTTTCTTTTTATCGCTGTGTGACTGATTTCAATTGAAAGCCTGCGTGCGCTAGTACCGCTTGCCACGAGTTCCCAGAATCCTTTGCGGTTCTACCCGTGAATGACGTCACATTTTCAATCTCTATATAATATGCATGTTAAATTTTATATTTGGGGTAAAATATCAAGTCTTTTCAAGTAAACCGGTTCAAGTCCAATTCAAGTCCCAAGTCATTGGTGTAAAAGTCCAAGTCAAGTCACAAGTCTTAGAACATTTTTTCAAGTCAAGTCTAAAGTCATAAAATTAATGACTCGAGTCTGACTCGAGTCCAAGTCATGTGACTCGAGTCCACACCTCTGGTGAAGATACACACTAATATTTTCACTTCCTGTTTAAGCAACCTGCACCGAAAATTACAATGTGACCAAAAAATGAAAAAAGATTTCAGAAGAATGTAATGAAGCATATTTAAAGGTTTTTAAGGCAGTTGATCCTTTCTTCCTCTTAGGCAATAGTTATAAGACAGGGGAAAAAACATGGATTAAAGATACTGTAATGTTAAGTCCAAATAATGAAATAAGCATTAGAATGTCCTGTTATTTGATAACTTGTGATTACTAATTCATTTTTAAACCTTGAATCAAAAATCATTTTAAATATTTTTGAAAATTCGGGATAAATTAATTATGTCTTATTTTATGTCAATATTGATTCCCCTTCATCAAACCTGTGATTTTTCTTAGTGCCTGGATCCCAGGGTCTCCTACTGATGGTCAGTGTGCAATCTCTGTCAGAAGTCAAGGATTTAAGTCAGTGAGCTGTAGTGAGCAGAACCGATGGATCTGCAAGAAAAAAGCCTTAACTCTTTGAATACTGCAGTACAACGTCACATGACTCCTGGATGTTCTGAAAATATAATATTAATAATGATGTTCATATCAGTAAAAATATAAGTAAATATATAAATATATTGAAATATGAAGACTGCTTTATGATTTTTGTATATTTAAAAAAACATGCCAAGTATTTTAATTTTACTTAGAAAGAAAAAAGGAAGTAAATTAACCTGTTTTTGAAATCAAATAATTGCCATATTGTTACTGACTTTCTCTTGTTAACAAACGTTTTAAACAAAAGTTGTAGCTAAAACAACACTTTCCAAACTGCTGTAACATGATGAGGAAGAAAGAGAGCTGGCCTCTATATTTGGACTGTCAGCATCAGCCACAGAGCAGCAGAGAAGAACAGGAAGTTCAGCTCATATAAGTTTTATGTTTTGTATTTTATACATATTCTTTGTCAAATCAAGTCCAGTTTTTCAACATTGTTGTTATATTGTATTTGGTGGGGGTTTTAATAATTTTTGTTTTCTTTCAGTTTTACATTTTCCAAATTAGATTCAATTACTTTTCAGTGGCTCTATATTTTAATTGCTAACACATTCAATTGGAGGTTCACTGGTTTCTTGCAGGAGATGCAAAATAATACTAGCAAATCAAACACACAACCCTTGTGAGAAGGGAGCAGCTGAAAGTAACACACAGATTCAGTTACTTTCAGAGAAAAGTTATTAACTTGAGTTTAGTTTCTATTAGGCTCAATGCTAATTTTAGTTAAACTATAACATGGTAATAGTGTAGCACAGGGCAATATCTAAGAAGCCCAGAATGGTTATTGGAAATGTTTGCTCTGCATAAGTGAGTACATCCATAATTTTTCTTGCAAAGTCTGAAAATAAGTTGTTAAACAAAGTTTTTAGTTTAGATGCATGGTAGTTTGCTTACTCATTAATCCCAAGACAATCTTGTAGGTCCTTGTTTTGAGTTGTCGTCTGTAACCATGTTAAGATGCGCTTGATTCCTAAAATTCACTTTGAAAAATTTTGGCGATTTGAAATTTTACTGAAGTACATCGGATCTATTAAAAGCCTGGAAGATATAAATAAATGGTTTAACATGTGACTCGTATACATTTGAGCAGGTAACAAGCCCGAACCAAAGAACCAAGGTCACCCACAGTAATAACAGACACAAGTGTTGATTCAATAAATGCCCTGACATCTATATCACTATAATCACTAAACACTAAATCATACCTCTCACTATTATACACATACCTGTATGTGTAGACTAAGCACATAAAAGTGAGAGGTGATGGGAATAATTCATCAAAAGCTTTTTTTTCATCCAAAACATGATCTAAAATGGAAATTCTTGTTATTATAAATGTGTTTGACATTTAAAAAAAAAAAAAAGCAGTCACCACCAGTGTCTAATTTAATCTAATTAACATAACATTAACAACTGATAACCAACAGGTGGTGTTGTTTATGTTTTTGAATAAACATTTTATGAAAATACATCACTTTCTTTCTTCTTTTTTTTTTTTAGTAGAATGAAGATTTACGATTTGTTGTAGAGAACAGCTGTAGAGTTTTATGATCAGCTGCTTTGCAGCGGCGATACCAAACACAAGTACAGTACACTGTTTAAATGCCCTCAGAGGCAGTAGGCCAGCAGTGCCTGTTGGTGTAGGAAGTGTTTTCAGTATTTTTAGGAAGAACGATTCCTGTTGTTCTTCCTTCATCACTGCTGTAGTGTTGTTACTAGTTTATCATAGGAGTGTATCGGAACCACAACCATGTTGACCAGTGTGACGATAAAACTAGAGAGGTGAGGTTGAGATGGTCTGAACATGTGCAGTGGAGGGATAGTGGCTCTATTGGACAGATAATTTTAATTATGGAGCTGCCAGGCAACAGTAAATAAGGAAGGACATGCAGAGGATTGGTGCATAGTATAGTACATTGTAGTTTAAGCTACAACAGTAATTAGGTTTAGGTTTGCTGCTGGGCATCTTGTGATCTTAAAGAAAAATAATCCTGGATAAAAAAAAAAGTAGTTTACACATCCTCCTATGTTTATAATAGTTTCTATTGTGTGTCTGATCAATGTTTGTTCCTCCGTACTTACCATCTGTTCGACTTCCTTTACTGTCTTTCATGCAGTGCATGCTAAAACAAGCTTGAGCACCCACATACGTGCAAAGCCTGAAAAACCTGAAAAAAACCTGAAAAAGATATTGACAAATCGTTACATTAAAAAGGAAAATTGTGTGTTTGTTTTAAGGGTCTTCAGTCATGGCAAGAAAAAAAATGTCAATACCAAAAAAACAACAGCTGAGGAAAGGTGAACTAGCAGCCGAAGAACAAGCTGTAGATGAACTTTGTGGGTTAAAACTGCTAATAATCTGTCCTGTCACACCAACTCAGCATTGTTTCTTCTAACACAGCGATCAACAAACTTCTCTATCATGTTTAAAATTAGTTAAAAATGCTGTTTCACAATTTAAAAATACGCAAATGTTCCTTTATTTTGTAAGGATCACATTTTTCATAATGATTAATGTTTTTTGAACCACAACATGAAAAAGTATGATGAGACTTACAAAGAAATACAGTACATATAACAGTCATACATGTATTTGAAATTTCATCTTTGTGTCATGTTTATTCCAGTCTCATGTAAGGAAACCTTAAACCACAAAGATTTCTATTTTACAGCTTTTGTATTTAAAGTGTATAATTTAATTTACTTTTATGGCAAATTTAACTCACCAAGCTGCTTTTTGTATGTGAAAGAGAGTTGGTAAGTAGAAGAGTTCATACTTGAGTAATTGTGAAGTAAAGGTTTAGAAAGTCTGATTGTTTTTACAGAGGAAAGATACACTCAGCAGACTCATATAACCAAGTTTCACAGCCTCCTCCAGAGTAAATAGACTCAGCACATTCATAACTGAGGTAAACGGAGGAGTAACAACCTACACTATTTTTACAGCAGTCAAGTTTATTTGTCCTACAGCAGCCACCGTAGCTAGGATTATGCACTTCAACTGAGAAGTGCAGGAAAACTGAATTCAGCTGACTATGATCTGCAACCTACTAACAGCTAGCAGGGATATTTTCCACATTGTACCTTTAAGAAGAAAAACGGTTGGATGTATGAATCTAAAATCTAAATCGATGATTTCACATAGACATACGCAATTTGAATCTACCAGAGGTGTGGACTCGAGTCACATGACTTGGACTCGAGTCAGACTCGAGTCATTAATTTTATGACTTTAGACTTGACTTGAAAAAATGTTCTAAGACTTGTGACTTGACTTGGACTTTTACACCAATGACTTGGGACTTGAATTGGACTTGAACCGGTTTACTTGAAAAGACTTGATATTTTACCCCAAATATAAAATTTAACACGCATATTATATAGAGATTGAAAATGTGACGTCATTCACGGGTAGAACCGCAAAGGATTCTGGGAACTCGTGGCAAGCAGTACTAGCGCACGCAGGCTTTCAATTAAAATCAGTTATACAGCGATAAAAAGAAACACAAAAATGTCAAGAAGCTGTTGTATTATTAACTGCAATAGCCGGTCGCATGACAGCCACGGGAAGCCGACGGGTAAAGAGATCGGTTGTTATCGGATTACGTCGTTGAAGAGAAATTGTTCAAGCCATGTTTCCGAAGTAACAAAGATGCGACGGATGGCCTGGATTGCAGCCATTCAAAGATCAAATATAACGTCCCAGAACACTCCAGCTCACAGGTTAGTCTGCTCCAAGCATTTACACGAAGGTCAGTGTTTTTTAGTAGTTAATACGTCATTTTCATAACATAATTGGTGATATAGGTTACAAGCAAGTCTGGCGCTGAACAGAAATTGTCGCGCTATGCTCCTTTATTTATTGTGCATAAATAGTGAATTGTCCTGACACAATATTGCATTTCGCTTCTGTTATTATGGTACATTGACAAAAACATATGCTTTTATTCACAGGATAAAACAGGTTTTTGTATCACTAATTGCCCAGTACGATTACAGCATACAGTATTATTGTCACTGCTACATTTCTGTGATGCTACCAGAAATTATTTCCACTACTAATTAATTACCGTTGAGCTCAAAGGTCCTATTAATAAACGGTTAAGGAATGTATATTTATGACGACGATTTGTGAGACTGGTAAACTTATGATACGTACGATGGTCTTTCGTTCTACACGGTGCATTTCAAGGTCCTGTACCCATCCGTCGGTAAACTGTACCTGGGCTTGTTGCAGTGACCGGAAGTTACTAAACTTCATGAGTGTGTGCACTCACTCCAAGAACCGTATGATTATAAATATGCATATAAATATGCTAAGATGAGATAGCTGACTTCATCTAACTAGCAAATGTTGTCCAGGCTATGTTGGTGATACAGTTTTTTTTTAATGTGTATGATATTTTTGTCATGCGATTTTAAAGCCGGTCCTACAACCGCATCCAAGAATAACATGCAGCTTATCTCAGAACTGTCGGTGAAAATTATTCTTGGAGCTAGGTTTAATTGAGCTGCATTTTAAAGAGGTGCAATTTCACAATTTGTGTATATTTTCTAAGTTCACTATTTTGTCATGTGTTGAGAAAAACACATATTTTAAAATTACATGGTCTAATATTTACATTTAGCATAACTGCAACATTATTTTTTCGTTTTTTTTTTTTTTAAAGACTCGAAAGGACTTGAAATTCAAAGTTTCAGACTTGTGACTTGACTCGGACTTTTACACCAGTGACTTGAGACTCGACTCTGACTTGCCTGACATTACTTGAGACTTGACTTGAGACTTGAGGATAAAGACTTGAGACTTACTTGAGACTTGCAAAACAATGACTTGGTCCCACCTCTGGAATCTACTGACAATGAAGATTAAAAGTTAAAAATGAGGCTCTTCTATTCATAAATTCATAGCTGTTGTAACATGTTTGATCAAGATGAGGTAGAGGAAGAGTTGGCCACTACATTTGGACGTCATTAACAAAGCACCCTGTCAACGTCAGTCACAGAGCTGCAGTGAGGAACGGGAAGTCCAGCTTATGAAATGAGTCTCATGTTGTCTGTTTTACATATGTTGTTTTTCCAGTTTGTGTTCAGTGTTTTTCAGTTAATTTTCAGAGTGAATTATTTGTTTTGGTTAGTTTTATATATTTATATCCATTTTAGTTTTGTATATATCTTTTTGTTTATTTTGTTAGTATCAACTATAATATGTTTGGTATTTTTTAGATGTAAAAAGCTATCAGTTGTTATTGATTCACAGACTTTCTCATGTACACACCTAGAGCTTTATATTTATAAAGATCTAGATAGGCCAATGGTGCCTCATGTCATGTGGACAAAATCAGAAGCTGAATATAATCAACTGAAACATTACTCTGTGAAAAATACCTCCAAAGGACATTTTTCTCATTTTTTTCAGTTTACATGTTTTTTCTAGTTGCTTGTTTTCCAATCTTTAAATACGGCCCATTTTCTCATTTTCAGAATATTTTGGAACTTTCCACTCACAAAGGAACCAAAGCACCTGATATCAAACCGATCTTATGCATTCATTAAATACCATCAAATCTGCAGCAATTGTGCTGCCGATGCTATCATGCTGGTATGAACCAATATCTGTGAGTCATGTTTCCAGCTCCTTGTTGAATCTACGCCATGAAGAACCTGGTACTAGCTAGGTGTACCTAATAAAGTGTAATAAAGTGAAAGACATGGACAGCTTACTTTGTCAGCCAAAAGCAGAAGTTGCTAAATGAGATGGGTGTGACAGAGTTAAGAAACAACTTGCTCTGTGGCTGTAACGCGGTAGTATCTCTCTGTCTATAATCGCTTAAATCTCAACAAGACTGTAAGGATGGCAGACGAAGAAGTTAACTATGCCTCAGTCACATTCAACACCAAGAAACTATCCCGATCACAAGGTAAGTTAAGTTTTTCAAATATACTGCAAGAAGAAAAGATAAAGCCAACACTGCAAATTTACACAATACGGATGTTTTTTACTGGTGTTTTCTGCAGTAATAGAGGTTAGAAAAAAAACTTGTAGAAATCAGGTCCAAGTTAGATGTTAAGCTAACTATCCCACCAGAATATTGAGGGGATTCATTCAGATGCCCAAACGACCTAAACTGATAGGTTGGACATCTGACTTTGATGCATCCTGGTTGTGGTGGTGGCTGATGAGGGGGAGGTCGGGGTATCTGCTTGGACCGTGTCCACAACCACAACCCCTCCCCACTTCCTAAATGGATGGGAGAAAATGTAAAGAAAAATGTATTTAATTAAATAAATAAATAAAAAGTGTAAAAGTCACACTTTGTTGAAAGACGATGAACCATTAAGAATGAGTGTGTCCTCTGTGAACCAGTTCTAATCCACTGGAATTTACAGTATTATTTCATCTATCCATCCATTTCTTTAACTACTTATCCCATGCAGACTAGTTGCATTTGCATGATGTTTAACTACAGATACTTTTACTACAGCTACACTGAGCAAAGAACTATTACATCCAAATAATAAAAAAGCATTAGAAGGAATTTGACTGCAAAATAAAGGTTCAATATTTCACCACCTACCACTTCAAGATACAATAACTGATGTGAGCTATGCTGGACGGGCTGTGGACTAGTTGGGAACTTGTCCAAGGTTGGTTGAAAAAAAAAAGAAATTAAACAGAAATAAATGTTGGAGCCAGAACTGAAGAATGATTTATTAATTACTATCAGTCAAAGGTTTGAACGCACCTTTTCATTTAATGGTTTTTCATTATTTTTACTACTTTATACATTGTTATTCATGCTGAAGAAATCAAGTATGTAAAGTAAGATATATGGAATTATGAAGCAAAGAAAAAATTGATAAATGACTCTAAACAAATCATATATTTTAGATTCTCAAAGTAGCTGCTCTTTGCTTTGTTGACTGTGCTGTAAACCCTTGGCCTTCTCTCAATGAGCTTCATGATCCCCTGAGATAGTTTCCCCTTCACTGGTGTGCTTTATCAGGGTTTATTTGTATTTTAAGAACTGAAGGTCAATCAGTCCTGAAAACTGCTCGAACTTTGAGTGTGTCCTCAATTGCAGTTGCAAAAACCATCAACCATCGGTTGAAACTGGCTCACACGAAGACCAAGAATCACCTCTCTTGACTATTAAGGCTGGTTTATAGCCAGCAAGTTAACAGCACCTCAGATTAGAGCCCAGATAAATGCCACCCAGAGTTCCAGTAGCAGACACATCTGTACATTAACTGTTCAAGGAAACTGTGCAAATCAGGCCTTTATAGTCAAATAGAAACACAAGGAATGGACATTAGACCAGTGGAAACCTGTGCTTTGGTCTGGTGAGTCCAAATTAAGGTTGTGCTTTGTTGGTGACACTGTTGGAGATTTAATCAAAACTGAAGGCACACTGGACCAGCATGGCTATCACAGCATCCTGTAGCTACATGACATCACATCTGGTTCACGTTTAGTTGGAGCATCATTTATTTTTCAACAGAACAATGACCCCAAACACACCTCCAGGCTGTGTAAGGAATATTTCACCAAGAAGGAGAGTGATGGAGTGCTGCACCAGTTGGCCTGGCCTCCAGAGTCATCTGACCTAAACCCAGCCGAGATGGTTCTGGATGAGATGGACCGCAGAGTGAAGCAAGAGGGCCAATAATTGCTCAGCATCTCTGGGAACTCCTTCAAGACTGTTGGAAATCCACTTCAGGTGACGACCTCATGAAGCTCATTGAGAGAATGGCACGACTCTGCAAAGCAGTAATCAAAGCAAAGGGTGGATATTTTAAAGAATCAAGGATATTAAACATGTTTTGAGTTATTTCACACTTTTTTGTTTACTAGATAATTCCATCTGTGTTCATTCATAGGTGCATTCCTTCAGTTAGAATCTACAATGTAAATAATCGTGAAAATAAAGAAAGATCATTAAATGGCTGGTAATGTATATTTATACACATATCTACATGGACATCTGCTGCATTTATCTTTTTTGTTGTATTAATGAATAAAAGAAAGTTAAAAGAACTACTAAATAGGCACTATAAAGTCCTATATTTGTGAATACTAATAAATCTTTAAACCTTTCAGTTAAAAAAGAGGAGGAAACCATTTATGATGATGTGAAAGTGAAACATAAAGCAACGGAACAAACTCCTGACACAAACAGTGAGTAATAAAAAGAAATCACAAATCCACCTGTAATCATGTCTAACACTGCAAAGATTTTTTAAAACTTACTACAAGATGTGGTAATGAGTACTAATCAGCTTCTAAATTCATTTACAGTGTGTTTTCATGCTATTATCCTTCATGTTCATAAGGGTTGGTACGAGAGTACACTCTATAAAGGCTTTCATTGTAAAAGACAGGGGAGAGCAGGCCTTATACAGTACAGAATGCGTTCAGCTTGTCAAATTTACATAAATCTTCGATCGCTAGCAATGTGACTCTGAAGTGCTGTACTATATGTTTGTAAGTTTTCTCTCCAACAAACACAACAATGTTAACAAAATGGTTTGCACCGTCAAAGGCAGCTGCGGCTGCCTTTGGTTTCACTCTATAATAGGCTACTGGACTTATTTTTCTACCAGTTTGAAATTTGAGAATGTTTAACCTCCTACGACCTGGCGTCCATATATGTGGACATCACATTTTGGGTTATTTATACCAAAATACTCAATTTTGCTCTACAAGGGCCTGATATCCACTTACGAGGACATTATACTGCTACTGTTCTATCAAAAAGGTAAAAAAAAATCTGGTAAAACTTTGTTTTTACATTCATCGGGCCCCAATATGGCCAAGAGAAATCAAAAATGCATGCCGTGGAAGAGTTCGGGTCTTAGGAGGTTAAACAAGAGAGAAAAGTGTAAAAATGTCCATGCCTGTCTGAGTATGTAGTGTGTAGTGAGGCATTTTACAGCCATAAAACACCTATAGTAATTGTAAAAAATAAAGCTGACTACTTGGTTTCACCTACCATGATTTCACTTATCGCGGGTTATTTTTAGAACATAAATCCCGCGACAAATGAGTGACCGACCACTGTAAAGGAGTTTTCTGTATTAACTTTTTAACCACACATTGAATTTTACCATTTACCATTTATAGAAATATCTGTTTAAAACTGGATTATTTATTGGCAGAAAATTATTTACTTTAAAAAACAGTGTGTACATGTGCATTTTAGAGCCGATATGAGGCTTGAGCAGTGCAAGATTAAATAAAATACTTATTTTTTCAGATTTTTTTCTCTGGAAATGTATGCAACTTTTAATAACCAATAAACAATAATGACATTCATTCATTCAAGCAATGAATGTAAAGTAAGTAAAGCAATATATTTCTGTCCTGTAGACGTCTCGATTGACAACAGATCAGGCAGTAGACGTCATCACTATCAGCAGTTGGCCTGTTGTTTGGGCACATTTTGTGTCATTTTGGTGTTGGGCATCATAGCAGTCACAGTATACCGTAAGTATGAAAAAGATCAGTCAATACATACACTCAATTTAGAGCTCAGACAGATTTTAAAGCCTTTTTTTTTTTTTTTTTTTTTTACAAATTAACAGTCATACTTAAACTAATTTCTGTTAGTATTTGTAAAAGGAAAAAATGTCATTTCTGGAAAAAACTAATTACAGAAGAGAAAAATGCAAAAGATACATTTTAATGAATACAATTTTGACTACATGTAATATTTTTGTGATTAGTTTTTTATCTTTAGAGTCAACCTTCCACAAAAAAAAGATGCAACACACACAAAATCTGTGTATATGTGATTTGAGATACAATAATAAGCAATATTCTATAATAACAGTGAATGCAGTGTTTTTTAAGACAATCCATTAAAAAAAAAAAACATGTATGATGCGACCTAACATGAGACTCTACTCTGTTAGAAAAACAGGTGATGAACCTGACTGCAGAAAACCACAGCCTTAGAGAGAAAAATGAGCAGTTGGAGGCTCAGAATAAGGGGCTGGAGACAGAGAAGGAAAATCTAACAGAACAAATATGTGACATATCATGGAACAAGCTCAATATTAGTCGAGCTCAGTGGAGCATTGATGCCTACTGTCCCAAAGAAAATAACCGTATGTTCCAAATATATCATGTACAAAAATACCAAATTTAACAGAAATATGCAGTGATGTTTATTAACTGAGCTCTATCCTTGCAGACAGAACATGTAAGCCTTGTCAGAATGGATGGGATCATGTTGAGTCCAGCTGCTATGCAATTAATGATGCTGTCCGTGATCAATGGAAAACCTGGGAAGAAGCTCAAGAAAACTGCACAGGAAAGATTTCAGATTTACCTGTTGTTATTAATGAAGAAGAAAAGGTACTGAGAAAACTTTGTTGTTTTCCTCAGCTCCTGGATCGACCAGCCTCCTTCTGATGGTCACTGTGCAATCTCTGTACAAGACGAAGGATTTAAATCAGTGAGCTGTAATGAGAAGAACCGATGGATCTGCAAAAAGAAAGCTGTAGTTGTTTGAATACTGCAGTAAAAATATCATGACTGGTGGAGATTCTAAATACAAAAAAACAATGATATTACCATTAATGAAATCTTTAAATAGATTTTTTTTTAAATTGAGTTTACACAAAAAAAAAGTTTAACAAAACTGTACTGATTTTGTTTGCCCAGCAGAGGGCACTGCATTACTTCCCATCAAAGACAGTGGTTGTCTAAAGTATCTGTATTCTGGCATTTCTATATTTAAGTGACAATTATTGTTGTAAAAAAAAAATCAACCAACCAACTAAAGAAACAAACAAACAGTACTGAACAAAATAAGCTGAACTTCCTGTTCTTCGCTGTTGCTAAATGGCAGATCTTGACAGTGTGACTGATGACGGAAGTCTAAATGTAGTGCCGGTGTTGTGCCAAAAAGTGATTGCCTGCCAAAAAGTGATTTCCAATGTTTCCGTGTATTTTTTATGTGTAATATCTTTACGTATGTTGGTAAATAGACTTCGGTGAACAGCGTTTACAAAGGGGTTATATATAGAATTAAAAGATTATCTGTTTTTTCAAGTATCTTTATAACTCTGTGTTATTGTACTCACATTATAACCAATCCGGTCCTTTTTCCCCACTTACAATATTTTTACAGAACTATTGTAATATTTGCTGCCATTTCTGCTGTCTTACTCTTACAAAAGACATTTTTAATGTTAATGAGATTTTTTTTAACTGCATAAATAAAGGTTCTATAAAAGTCGCTGCCAAAAACTGATTGCGGCTTCTACCTTGTTACACGAATGTTGTTTGTGGCTCAATATGACTTTGTGTCATCCATGAGGGATGCATTTGACATATGTTTCACATATTATAGGCCAACAAGTTACTTATAGCAGTTTAAATACGAGCAATCAGTTTTTGGCAAATACCGGAAATCAGTTTTTGGCAGACAATCACTTTTTGGCACAACACCGGCTCTCCTCCTTCCACATCTGAATGTTGTTCTTAACTTGATTAAAACCATCCATTCATCCATTCTCTGCCGCTAATCCTTATCACGGTCGCAGGGAGGCTGGAGCCTATCCCAGCTGTCTTGAGGCGAAAGACAGGGTACACCCTGGACAGGTCGCCAGTCTGTTGCAGGGTAACACATAGACAACCATTTGCACTCACATTCACACCTATGGGCAATTTAGAGTTTCCAATTAACCTATCCCCACTAACTGCATGTCTTTGGACTACTGGAGAAAGCTGGAGTACCTGGAGCGAATCCACGCCATCATGCGGAGAACATGCAAACTCCACACAGAAAGACTGATGGTGGAACTGAACTCAGGACCTTCTTGCTGTGAGGCAACGGTGCTAACATGGTAGATGATGAACACAGGTCAAAAGGGTCAACACTACCAGTCCACTCTCCTTGAGGCTTCCACAAAATTCAGACAGAATCCACACATTCCCAAATCCAAAGTAGAATCACCTCACTACTCCATGTCAGGCAATCTCCACACAAACCTGGTCACAGGGACAGACAGGTAAGAATTTCTTAGCAAACAGTTTTCACAGCAACAAGAATAGAAGCCAGGCTTCACTAAGTGTTTCACTCGGTGATATCTGATCTTCTGCTACTTTCTTATGAAGCTGCCTGGACAGGATCATCAGAAGAAGTTGCGTGATTGTGACCAGGTGTGTGAGCTAGAAGGTGCAAAACCAGCCATGTCCTCACAATGCACACTTGCCGCCGCGCACACACATACAGACGTATTTGCCAGAAGCAAGAACTTTGAAGCTCAGAATGGTTATTAGAAAAATCTGATCCACATAAACTCCATCATGTTCCACTAATCCCAATTTTTCTAAAAATGTCTGAAAAACCAGTTATTTATTAGCTTGCTAGCTATTCCTAAATGTGCCACATGTTTTGAATGTGCAAAAAAGAATTTTTTCTGAGGTTGGGAATATTTATTTAAAAGCTTTTCTAATTTAAATCATTCAAAACAGAAAACTTGCTTTTAGACTGAGAACTTAATCTTAAACAAAAGTGTTCACTGGAAGGCACATTATACAGACAAAAATGACTCTATCCACCACAAATCTAATATCTGTCTAAATCTTATGTGTGAGTTCTGGGGCAATTCTAGGTTCAAACCTTTAGAGGAGGCTCAGCTCCCAGTCATGATGTCATGCATGCATGCCTTGTAATTAATATTAATTGAACATGCTGCCTGCAAATGTCATCAACTCTTTCTACATTTGCAAACCTTTGCAAACATTTGCAAATTAGTTGGATGACCTATTGTAGTGTCGAAGAATAACTCAGAGTGAATAATCAGAGATTTCAATCTAATCCATCCATTTTAGGATGGAGACTTTAGTTATCAAATCCAAAGCAAAGGCTCAGTCGTTAAAGAAGTTAAAGAACTATTTGTGACAGATAAGAAACATGTACAACATCATTTTAGTCTCTTAACCACATAGAGGCAGTTCATCATCAGACACTGGAAAATCACCTGTCCATGGACCTGCACAAGGAGAAAACTGGTAATAATGTATTAGTATTGTATTGTATCTTTATTTCAGACATATACAGAAAAACCAATATATAGAAATACACATATTTGCATTTACATGTACAAATATGAATATATATGTAAATACACACGTATATGCTCAGACAAAACAAAGAGAAAGAAAATAAATAAAATAAAACAAAGTCTAAATGATATCAAATTACAATTATTAAGTCTGAAATGGAGTAGGAAGAAGTATATACATACTTATTAATCCCTACCCCATGCTCAACATTCTATTGAATCCCACTTTTCACTGTTACCCCTAATTCCTTCATAACTTACCCCACACTATAAACAAGGAATGAAGGAAATGTATAAAAATAGCTACAGTGATAGATATAATTTTGATGCAATTTAGCATAGTTATACATACAATGGGTCATCAACTTTATCAGTTTCATATTCTCCCAAAAGCAGTTTTCGAAACATCTTTATGAACTGACTAATGCTTGAACATTGCAGTAGGTCCACAGGAAAACTGTTCCACAGTTTTACCCCACAAATGGTAATACAAAAGGTTTTAACCTTTGTCCGTGCTTTAAGAGTCTTCAGATTTAATTTTCCCCTCAATTCACAGTCTCTGTCAAAAAACATCATCTGTACATTTCCTGGTAACATATTGTATCTGGCTTTGTACATAATTTTTTACAGTTTTATATTTTATAAGATTCATAAACTTCAACATTTTTTAATTTCAAGAACATAATATTAGTGTGGTCTCTAAATCCTGCTTTAGTAATCATCCTGATGGCTTTTTTCTGAATTTTACATAATGGTTGAAGTGAAGTTTTGTATGTATTTTTCCTCAGATTTCAGTATTCAGTATTTCACAGTATTCCAAATATGGCAGTATAAGTGAACAGTAAAGTACCCGGAGTGATTTGGAAGGCAAAAAATGTTTAGCTTTACTCAGTACACAGATGCTTCTTTACAGTTTAGCTTGTATTTGCTGTATGTGAGGTTTCCAGCAGATTGTGTTGTCTATTATCACACCCAGAAGTTTTGTGTGAGAAACTCTACTTCAATATTATTTATCAACAATTTTGTTCCAGCATTTTTTTTTTCAATTTCCAAATAACATAAATGTAGTTTTATTCAAATTTAGTGATAACTTGTTTCTGTCAAACCATGTTTTCAGTTTAATCATTTCTTGTGTGACAATTTCCAAAAGCTGCTGTGAATTCTCTCCAGCACAAAAAACATTTGTATCATCTGCAAATAAAATAAACTGTAATATATCTGTCACGGTTTGCCGGGGCAAGCCGTGTGGGATTGTAGGAAAGGACCAAAAAGGCAGCAGCTCTGGTGCAGGTGAGTGTTTATTTACAGTGGTGGGTAAGTACAAACAGCGGTGGTGACGAAACATGAAACTGGAGACCTAAACTGGGTAAACTAAGAAGACAAACCAGAACGAGGATGCAGGGAGGTCCAGAGAAATACATACGGGAAGACGCAGGGAGACCAAGGGGAAACAACACAGACGAACCAGCAATTACTAAGACAGAAAATACAACTTAAATACACTCAGAGAACACAGGGAGATTACACGCAGGTGGGAAACACAGCTGGGAGTGATTAACATAACGAGACTAGGGAGGCAAACTGAAAACACTCACATAAGACGCAGACCTTCACAATAAAACAGGAACTTGCACATGAAAGGACACAAACTAAGAAACGCGGACTAGATACAGGAACACACGGGCAGAACAGAGTAAACACTAAACAGAGGAAGAACAGAACCAAAATCGAAGAGAAAACACAAAATGCTGGGTCAAAAGGACCCAGGATCATGACAGTACCCCCCCCTCAAAGGCTGGCCCCAGACAGCCCAACAAGAAACAAAAGCCAGAAAAAACAGAAAACAACCCGACCAGGGCGGGCGGCGAGGGCCCAGGAAGGAGGGCTCGAAGCAAAACAAAACCGGAGCACCAGAAGGCCAAAAGACAAAAACAAAAAACGAGCCCAAAACCAAAAGAAACGAAGCACACCAGGGGCCTGTTCTTCGTACCTCGCTAAGTAAGTTAGCTGGATTAGATTGTTGACAATTTCGGTGATCCTGGATCGTTTGGTTCCCCGAAGCTCATCCGGGACTTGCTGTCATAGCAACAGAGCCGTAAGCGTAAACCTGCTCGGGAGCAGGTTTACTTTATGTAAACAGGATTAGATCGCGGCCACGCAGGTATGTCCGCTTCATTTATACGAAAGCAACAGCGATATTTTACCACTGTTTCACCATAAATAAATAACATCAATGTAACTAAAGATAATGCAGCACTTGATCCTTTTATTGATGTCACACAGATACATACAGGTCATTTCCTAAAAAAGGGAAATGAACTATTAACATTCTATTACATGTATGTGATTATTACAGATGTAATTCATATTTCAGAGTAGTAATTGTAAATTACTTTGTGTAATCAAGATGAGAGACCACGGCTATAAAAGCGAAGGTGGATTTGGGAAGCCCGTCGCAGCCATGTCCTGTCCGTATACGCGACCAACCCATTGCGGAAGGTGCAAGATTGATAAGGAGAGTCCTGTATACTCCTGTATTCCACTTTTACTTGTTCCCATGTTCTTGTGGGTCCTGTTGTGGCTCTAATGTGAAAGGGGATATAATATAACATATTATAATATAATATAATGCCATATGATATTGGACAATATAGTGTCATATGATAGATCTACCCTACCGCCTACTGGTGTTGGCCAGAGGGGCCGATGGCGCGATATGGCAGCCTGGCTACAACCGTAGCTGCCTCCACCAGTGTGTGAATGTGGGAGTGAATGAATAGTGGTATCGTAAAGCGCTTTGGGTGCCTTGGAAAGCGCTATATAAACCCAATCCATTATTATTATTATTATTAAATTACCTACGAGTTTGATTTGTCAGCAACTTTCTGCCAGCCCTCTCTCCTTGCTTTTGCAGCCTTTGCAGTGTTCTCTTGCGTTTTAATTGAACTCTGAAACTCCTGAAATCCCTCACTCATGAGTTCTTGCTCTGCTGCCGGAAAATACCGAGCACGCCCCTTCGACATTTTCGCCGACCAATCAGCGGGTTGCCAATCAATGTTTCTACTATCGATGCGTAGCCCCTTTTACGACACCCAGTGATGTCACATTACTGCGTCCAGCTGTACTAATCGTCAACAGCAGGTGTGTTCGGGGAACCGGATTAGCGAGCTCACGGTTAGCGCGATGGTTTGGTCTTGGATGTGTCATTTGATCTTGAATGTAGTAAGCGACGTACGAAGAACAGGCCCCAGAACACAGGAAAAAACAGAGTCCAAAACAGAAGAGTTCAGGGGGCCGACAGCACAGGAGTCCAAAACAGAGCTCAGGGGGCCGGCCGTGCGGATGGCAACAGCGGCAACGTGGACACAGTTCGGGAGGCCGGCCGTGCGGAAGGCAACGGCGGCCACTCAGGCGATGGCGGTCCGGGGGCCGGCCGTGCGGAAGGCAACGGCGGTCACTCAGGCGAAGAGGGTCCGGGGGCCGGCCGTGCGGAAGGCAACGGCGGCCACTCAGGTGAAGAGGGTCCGGGGGCCGGCTGTGCGGAAGGCAACGGCGGCCACTCAGATGAAGAGGGTCGGGGGGCCAGCCGCGCGGAAGGCAGCGGCGGCGACGAGGGAGACGACGGAGCAGTTCCGAGGGCCGACTGTGCGGACGGCAACAGCGGCGACTCAGGCGATGGCGATCCGGACCAGGCGAGGCTGCAGAGGCTGGACCAGGCGAAGCACAGGCTGAAGCCGGACCAGGCGAAGCACAGGCAGAAGCTGGACCAGGCGAAGCACAGGCAGAAACTGGGCCAGGCGAAGCACAGGGAGAAGCCGGACCAGGCGAGGATGAAGACTCGGGTGAAGCCGGACCAGGCGAGGATGAAGACTCGGATGAAGCCGGACCAGGCGAGGCAGAGGCTGAGGCTGGACCAGACGAGGCTAAAGGCTCTGAGGCTGGACCAGACGAGGCTGAAGGCTCTGAGGCTGGACCAGACGAGGCTGAAGGCACGGAGGCTGGACCAGACGAGGCTGAAGGCACGGAGGCTGGACCAGACGAGGCTGAAGACTCGGCGGCTGGACCAGGCGAGGATGAGGATGAAGGAGCTGCAGCAGGCGAGGATGAGGAAGAAGGAGCTGCAGCAGGCGAGGATGAGGATGATGGAGCTGCAGCAGGCGAGGATGAGGATGAAGGAGCTGCAGCAGGCGAGGATGAGGAAGAAGGAGCTGCAGCAGGCGAGGATGATGATGATGAAGCTGCAGCAGGCGAGGATGATGGAGCTGCAGCAGGCGGCCGGACGGGCTCCTCGGGCCCTCCAGCAGACGTGGCTTGAGGCCGGACGGGCTCCTCGGGCCCTCCAGCTGACGTGGTTTGAGGCCGGACGGGCTCCTCGGGCCCTCCAGCGGAGACAGGAGGCCGGACGGGCTCCTCGGGCCCTCCAGCTGACGTGGTTTGAGGCCGGACGGGCTCCTCGGGCCCTCCAGCGGAGACAGGAGGCCGGACGGGCTCCACGGGCCCTCCAGCTGACGAGGCAGGAAGCGAAGGCCGGAGCGGTCCCTCGGACCCTCCAGCGGAGACACGAGACGAAGGCCGGAGCGTTCCCTCGGACCCTCCAGCGGAGACACGAGACAAAGGCCGGAGCGGTCCCTCGGACCCTCCAGCGGAGACACGAGACGAGGGCAGGGGCCCCTGACTGGAACTTAGGCTGCCTCCCTGCATTATGTGAGTGTGCGAAATCGGTGACACTGGAGCTACTGGGGCCTGCACGACAGGCGGCACTGGAGCCACTGGGGCCTGCGCTACGGGCGGCACTGGAGCCACTGGGGCCTGCGCTACGGGCGGCACTGGAGCCACTGGGGCCAGTGTCTGTCTTTTTGTGAACCTGTTTGAGGATCAACTTTTCCTTTAGATGTGTGTTATGGTGTTGAATTCTTTGTTATTTTCATTTATAGAAAGACTGTTAAATGAGCAGCATAGCAACATTAACAACTAGTATCAAAGACAACTGTGGTATTTAAAAATGTTCCTTTAAAAACAGATTATCCTAAATCACAAACACACACCCCTCTTCCTCTCTCTTCATGTTTAGTTGGGGAAGAGAGAAAAAAAAACAGGCTAATTGTGTTCTTCTTCTTTTTAATAAAAACAAAATCCACTGATTCTATTCATTGTGCTTTTACTTCAGTAGCATTACTCATGAGAGGTATGTTGACAAAAATAAAAAATAAAAATGTTCAAAATATAATCTCTCTATAAATGAAACATGCACACATTGACTCCTGAAACTGCTGCTGCTGCTCTTTCAGTTCAGACCATCATAGGCTGCTATGTTCCATGAGATCATTGTAATGATGCTTATTTTTGTCACCCAACATGTACAAAAAAACTTATCTCAGAGCTTGCATCTGAAATTCATTTATTTTTGTTTGCCCATCCAAATATAGCAGCCAAATGTGGCTCTACTTAAGAGGTTACCAAAACTGACAGCTGTCTTTCTCATGTTCTTATTTATTTTATTGTTTTCTGCCAGCAGGGGGCGATCAGGGGAGACGCCAACATCAGACTTGGGCACCATGAAAGCAGAGAGACCTGTGGAGCTCCCTCGTTATGCCCCAACAAAAAGGTTTTGATTCTTCATCTTAAGTTTAAACAAACAATTTCACTCGTGATTAAATACTGTCTGTACAAAACTCGTGAGCTGTGTCACTTTTTCCTATTCTGAAATGAATGTGCAAATTTCTTTTGCAGTTGTGTATGGTCTAGTGAATAACACATAAATGTAATTGGTTTAACATCGTCTTGGTAATTTAAAACTCAGACAAAAGGAGAAATGGGACTACAAGACGTGTGAGGGTTTTTTACGCATCCACAGCAGCTACTTCTGCTGTTTAAGAAACAAATGAGCTGAAGACAAATTTAGTACTCAAATAAAAATAAGTAAACAACGAACAGGGCTTAAACAAGAATCTAAACATTTTAACAGAACAGTTGAAAGTACCATTGACTTGAAGCTGAATTCTAATCAGCTCTACAGAAAGGTTTTACTCAGATTCCTGTAGTTAAGGACCTCCTCCAGGGTTCTTGTCTGCACTTTACCTGTCACGGACCCGGCTCTGGAGGACTCGGGGGTCCGTGACCAGTTTTGACTGTTGTTATTGTTGTTAGTATTATTATTATTTGGTGATGTGTGTTTTCTCCACAATGCTGTGTTAGTCTGTGTCCCACTCGTATGTATAGGCAGGGTGTGGGTGTATACGTGTGTATGTCTGCGGGTGTGGCTGGAGGATGGAGCACAGCCACCTGCAGGCCTGATGGGTGTGGCCCTGCGAAGGACTGGCCACACCTGAAGTTCCTGCCACACCTGTTGGTGATCAGGGCTCGTCGGGGGAGCTACTTAGGAGAGTGTTGGAGCTCCCACCGGCGCGGGATCATTGAGTTATCGTACCAAGTTAGTGTGTCAGCATATGTCTGTGTTGTTCGTATATGCCCGCCGAGGGTTAGTGTTGATGGCTGCCTCTATGGTTTCCCTGCAGGAGGAAGAGTGGTCCAGAAAGGCAGCATGCACGGGGTGTGCGGAAACACAACAGCGGGGAGCACGAGCACGAGCACAGACGTTGGAGGGAAGCACGCACACGGGGTTCAAGGGAGCAACGGGGAGTTATTGTGTTTACAGTTTTTCACTGTGAATAAAGAGCACTGTTTGCATCGCAGAGTCTGCGTTTTGGGTCCTCCTTTCCCCACATCCCCACGGTCTGCCAGCCAGACCGTGACAGAATGATCCCGCCAACCACCATGGACCCAGCAAACTCAGGAGTTGCCACGGAGGAGAGATCGCTCACGCAGCTATGGGATTACTGCCGGAGCGTAATCCAGGCTGTAGACCCACACAAGAGACATACAGGTAGTGTTCTTTGACAATTATCTCTCATCCACTACCTTCACCATGAACTTTTTGGACATTAACAACCTTAGGCTATTGGTCACTATTTTACGAGAGAGCTCTAGTTTTGATTTATTCGGCTTGGGCAGTCCAAGCAAGGAAGGTTCGGCTGCTCACCTAGAAACTCTAGCCGCTTGGTTTTTTGCGCATCGGCGGAGGACTTTCCCGTCGATGCTTGTGGCACAATTGTTTGATCCTCCATTACAGAAGGGATGTCGCACTCGCCATCATCACCCCATTACACCTCAACCCACTCCTGCGGTTTCAGTCCGGTCAGCTGGCGACGGACCGACAGCACTCATTACCGCAGTGAGTAAACCCGACTCATTTGTTTCTATTACTCCTGTCATTGAAAATCAAAACACAGATGAACAGCAGAGGACTGTTTCCGTACACCCGGCCCCGCCTTCACGGAGGAGAAGGCGTCCTCGCAAGCAGCGTTCAGCCACCTCTACACTCACTCCTGTGCTGGTCGAAGGCTCAGGACCAGCGGCTCTGGACGCCACAGTGAGTAAAATGGACTCTGCCGGTGTCGTAAATTCCCTTCCTGTGAACATGGACATAGAGACTATAGCCACTACAGCAATTAACAATGGAGAAACTGTAAGAGGTGTAACTGAACTCCCAGTGGGGATTTTTGGACCACCGACGGACGAATGTGGCCTGAGTGCTAATGCTGGGGCAGAATTTTGCATAGACAGCCCTGAGGTAGTTAGCTCAGAGTCGGTGGGGTCAGAAACTGTTTGCTTTACCTCCAAAAACTCAGAAGATGTTCACTCTGAGACTGTGAGCTGGGAGCTAGGGAGTTCACAGCATACAGACCCAGATGACTTTTTGGCTCAGTCTGGCCATATGGAGACAGAGGTTCTCCCCAGGGCTTCCCCAGAGGCCGAACTGGAGGCCTCAGTTGCCTCTGGACCCCTGGAATTTGTTGAGCCAGCTGTAACATTCTCATCCTCTCCACCCTTCATAATAGCCATATCACCCTCAACTCAGTCCGCTGCCCAGCTAGTAACGGAGTCTGCTGCCCAGCTGGTGACTGAGTCTTCAGTCCGGTCAGCCTCTCACCTTCATCCTCAGTTGGAGGTCGATATGCCTGCTGGACCACCTCTGCCATCATTTCACCCGTCTGTCCCTGCATCGTTGGCCAGTCCACCGGGAGCAGCGGCCGCACCATCATCACCTCCTCCCTCTGCAGCTACTTCTCCACCAGAGTCCCATCAGACTGCAGCGACCGCAGCACTCTCGGCTTCGCCATCTGCATCACCTACTCTACCTTCACCTTCCCCACCTGCAGACACCGCATCACCATCTTCACCTCCAGATCGACCGTCAGTAGCTGTAGCGCAGCCGGAGGTGCTCAGGGTGCTCGGAGAGCGGGAGGAGCCCGCACCGCCAGCTGTGGAGCCCTGCGAGCCGGAGCAGGAGCCCGGTGAGCCGGAGGAGCGGCTCAGCGTGGCGGAGCAGGAGCCCTGCGAGCCGGAGCAGGAGCCCGGTGAGCCGGAGGAGCGGCTCAGCGTGGCGGAGCAGGAGCCCTGCGAGCCGGAGCAGGAGCCCAGCGAGCGGGAGGAGCTCGATCTGCCCGAGCCGGAGCTCAGCGAGCGGGAGCCGGAGCTCAGCGAGCGGGAGGAGCTCGCTCTGCCCGAGCCGGAGCTCAGCGAGCCGGAGCTCAGCGAGCCGGAGCTCAGCGAGCAGGAGCAGCTCAGCGAGCAGGAGCAGCTCAGCGAACCACCAGCAGAGGAGCTCGGCGAGCGGAAGGAACAACCGGCGCTGCCAGCCGAGGAGGAGCTCGGCGAGCCGAGGGAGCTCTCGCTGCCAGCCGCCGAGGTGGAGCAGTGGCAGGCCCCCAGAACCGTTTTTCTGCTGTTGCCGGACCCGTGGCTGCCCGCCGGAGCTGCAATGTCGCCACCATTGGACTCGAGGTAGGCCCCCTGAACTCTTTTGTTATGTTGATGGGCCGCCTGAGACTGTTTTGTGGCATTTTTTCTTTTTGTTGCTCCGCTGCAGGATGCGCGGTCGGACTCTGGGACTGTGACCATGGGGGGGTTGTTTTCTTTGGGGGTTTTTGCTTGTTTTGGTTCTGCCCTCCGTCCTGGACCTCCCGCCGCCCGCCCTGGGTTGGTTGTACTGTTTTTGGTTTGTGTTTTTGGGTCGTCGGGAGCCGACCCTTAGAGGGGGGGTACTGTCACGGACCCGGCTCTGGAGGACTCGGGGGTCCGTGACCAGTTTTGACTGTTGTTATTGTTGTTAGTATTATTATTATTTGGTGATGTGTGTTTTCTCCACAATGCTGTGTTAGTCTGTGTCCCACTCGTATGTATAGGCAGGGTGTGGGTGTATACGTGTGTATGTCTGCGGGTGTGGCTGGAGGATGGAGCCCAGCCACCTGCAGGCCTGATGGGTGTGGCCCTGCGAAGGACTGGCCACACCTGAAGTTCCTGCCACACCTGTTGGTGATCAGGGCTCGTCGGGGGAGCTACTTAGGAGAGTGTTGGAGCTCCCACCGGCGCGGGATCATTGAGTTATCGTACCAAGTTAGTGTGTCAGCATATGTCTGTGTTGTTCGTATATGCCCGCCGAGGGTTAGTGTTGACGGCTGCCTCTATGGTTTCCCTGCAGGAGGAAGAGTGGTCCAGAAAGGCAGCACGCACGGGGTGTGTGGAAACACAACAGCGGGGAGCACGAGCACAGACGTCGGAGGGAAGCACGCACACGGGGTTCAAGGGAGCAACGGGGAGTTATTGTGTTTACAGTTTTTCACTGTGAATAAAGAGCACTGTTTGCATCGCAGAGTCTGCGTTTTGGGTCCTCCTTTCCCCACATCCCCACGGTCTGCCAGCCAGACCGTGACATTACCATTGAGGCCGCCCTCGGTAAGATCCACAACACAAAATACAGCATCGTACAGAAATATCTTTTTGCTTTCTCTATTACTTTCCTTTAGTAAAGACACCTTTAGTAAAAACTTGTCTTCTGCTAATTATTTCTTCCTATTCTATGTAGACAAATCTAGGTCTGTGGACTAATAGGAAACAGCTATTTCTTCTTAAGTTAATCTTCATATCATACGCATGTAATAGAATACATCAAATCCACAAACATAAACTAGTAAAACAAAAAAACGAAGTAATTTGAAATTAATCTTTAAATGATTGTAACTTAAGTACAGATTGCCTTTGTTTCTGAAAAAGCAGAAAACGCTGCATGAACCCAGCTGTAGCGAAGTCCAGGCTGAGTGTTAAGTTGAGGGACAGTCTTTTTCTGTTCCTGCCACAAAATCCAGGTTCCTTCCTCCTGGTTAGTCCAGCTTCCCACTCTTTTCCCAACACAACTGCATCCCATCATTTCCAGTTAAGAGTCAGCATTTATGGACCAGCTCGTGGCCTCATTCTCTGCTGAAAGGTCTTCTGTCCTGTAAACTTTTATTCTCCTTGTGCTCACTCATCACAGACTGCCAATTGCTTTGCCAAAAGGTTGAGCGCACAAAGCCTCATTAAACAGTGCTTTTATGTGTGTGTTTTTTAACCTGTTTGATGGCACAATAATGGGCTTACAATATCCACCTCAACCTCAGAATCACCTCAGATCCAATTCCTGCGTCTTTTGAACAGTTCGAATAACATAAAAAGCCGATGCCGTGTCATTTCAGAGAATTGGGGCCTCATTTGTCATGTGATTTATATTTGTAAAAAAAAATACAAATAAAAGTCCCCTTTTGCGGTCTATCCTTCAGGCTCAGGTCCTCTATCAGAGGCCTGGGAGCTTGAGGGTCCTGTGCAGTATCTTAGCTGGGGTCTTGGCTGGTGTGATAGACCCCAGCCTCTATGGATCTTGTGCTCAGAGCTTGCTCCTGTGCTGCCATGATTAGTGCCTCTGTGCCTCTTTCAGTCCAGCTTTGTCTAGCCACTGGTAGGATTTCTGGATGTCAGCCACCTCCTCTATCTGCCAATGATGTATACAGTCCAGGGGTCTGTCCTTCCATGGTAGTTCCTCCTCTTCCTCCTCTTTCTTGGGTTTCTGCTTAGGGTATTCACTGAGCACGCGGCTGGTGGGATGTTCAGGCCTATGCAGAACAGCGCTGGGGACAGAGCATCGCCTTGGCTTGATGGTGACTTGTGCTATGGGCTTGAAGTTGGCCTCTAGTGTTGTATGCCACAGTCCCATTAAGTTCCTGATGAAGGCTCTTAGGGTCCTGTTGATCTTGTACAGTTCTAGGCATTCCAGGCATTTCATAATCCTTCTTGTAACCCAGACCTTCCCAAAGTGTGGGGCCCGCCCCCTAGGGAGGGGCACAGAGCCATTGCAGGGGGCGCAGTATGAAAAGGGGAACATTTTTCTTGTAAAAACAAAGGGGGGCCCAGCAAAAAAAGTTTTGGGAGTCACTGTTGTAACCAATCCAGGCAATGCACAGATTGGTCCGTCTAGCCTTGCAGTCTCAGGTGACTGTTCTACTGGTGTTTCGCTCCTCTGATATTCTTGCCAATTCCTTTCTGTGCCACGCTCATGTGCTTATGTGTGTGTGTATAAATATAGTTATATTATCTTAGGTATAGTGGTTGTATAGTAGTGTTGGACAGAGTAAGACGGCCACAGTGATAGACATAGCGATACCGAATGACAGCAACATCAGGAAGAATGTACACAAGAAGCTGGAGAAGTACCAAGCGCTCAGAGAAAAGCTCCAGAAAATGTGGAGGGTGAAGAGCCACATGGCACAGCATAGAAGAGCCACCTTGGTGGGACAAGGCTCAGCTGTTCATCTGCACCTAAAGGACAAAGGTCACTCTTTCAAGGATGCCAATGTTCACATTTTGGAAAGAGAAGACAAATGGTTTAAAAGAAGAGTGAAAGAAGCCATCTATGTCCTCTGTGAACGGCCATCTTTGAACAAGGTTAGTGGCTTACAACACCAATTCTCTGCCATCTATAATCCAGTTTTGAGATCCCTCCCCAGACACCTTAACACCCACCTACATCCTGGGCCATTTGACCTCAGTAAATCACATGATAGGGTGGGGCTAGCTTTCATGGTGGGTTCACCTGAAACCTTGGTTGATTGTGACCCACACCCGTTTTCACACCTTTGCTCATGTGATTAGGTAGAGGACAAATAGGGGGTCCATGTTCCTCTTGGGGACACTCCCACAGGGCTTAAAATCTGGGACTCTCCACCATTTGACCTTCTTGAATGAGAGGTGAAAGGTCTTAAAGCAACTTAAAGAAGTCCAGACACTTTTCTTTCCAAGCTACTTAGACTAAGATGACCTGGATCACTGAGACCTTTCACAGACATACAATATATGAAAGAAAGGTTAGATTTTGTGTTTGACTTAAATCAGTGGTTCCCAAACTTTTTTTGCTAGGCCCCCTTTGTTTTACAAGAAAAATGTTCGCCCCCCCCCCCTTTCTCACGCATGCACGCACACGCACAAACACATCCTCCAACCACACACACCCATATTTTGCTCCATTGCGGTTTCTTTCACACCTCAAACATTTAGTAAACAATTAAGCAAATACAAGTAATCTGCAATAAATTACAGGTAGTAAGAAAGTAAACTACTAACTCTATTACGCTACGTCCACACCTACACGGGTATTTTTGAAAACGCAGCTGTTTCTTCCACACGTAAACGGCGTTTCGAATCACCGAAAACGCAGATTTTTTTAAAACTCCTTTTTTTCTGTTTACGTGTGGACGAGGAATACAGAGTTGGTCACGCAACGTCAAAGGTATGTGCCTTTTTCACGTCACGCTGTGCGCCACGTTATGGTTTACATGAGATGAATTACAGAATGGCAGGTAGAGACAAAATACTGTTAATCTTACTGTCTTCAAGTTTTACACACTAACATATACACACGCAGTTACTGTCCCTCCATTTAGAAAGGCAGAGGTGTCACGGTGTAATTATTTTACTGTATGTGTGTAATAATATTCAACATTGCTATCAATGCATTTTTCAAAAAATGCCTCTCTGTGCAAAATGGGCTTAAAAACATAAACAACTGTAGGATACTGTTTGTCCGTGATTTGGAGAGCCCAGTGCGTGCTCCCGACGCAGGGAAAACCAATCCTGCAGGGGAGACCTACCTTGGCACTTGTGCAGGTGAAGCCAAAGGGAAGATATGCTTCGCCATATTTTCTAGTCTTTGGCTTAGAATGAAGTTGGTTTGAAAACATATTCAGCGATGCTTCATCTCCTGCTTTGCATTTCTGTGGGCGCCCTGTGCTAGCAGTGTCCAAGCGTTTTGTTTTTTCTTCCCCCCCCTTTTCATACCGTGCCCCCCCTGCAACGGCTCTGCACCCCCCCTGGGGGGCGGGCCCCACACTTTGGGAAGGTCTGACTTAAATGTACTTGTTACGGCTGTGGCCATAAGAACACTGTGTGGGCTGTTTGTTCTGTGTCTCTTTACTGTGTTTAAGACTCTTTACAGGTCCCTCCCCTAATGAAGAGTAGTGAGCAGCTGATTGGACCATGGAACAGGTGACCACATTCAAAAAGCCGCTCTGACAGCTCCAGGGAGCGAGAGAGAGAGAGTGTGGAACGAGCGAGTAGCCTGACAGCCGTCGCAGTCCTGACCCTGGTTTTCCCAGCCTGTGTTTATCTTGTGTATTTGTGGGAGTGTGAATTGTAAAAGCCGCTCCTAGTGCATTAGCTGAGAGCTTAGGCACTCGTGGGCTGAAGCGGAAGGGGTGAGCTGCCTTTTCTTTTGGAATCGTTTTCTCCTGTTTTCTTGGTCAGGGAGCGAGGGATAGCTCTGTCATTTGTTTGTTCTTTTTTCTTTCTTAGGGTTTAGTTAGTCTTTTCTGGTGGGACTTAATTGGTTTTGTTTATTATTTTGGCCTGGGCTCACCCTGGAGCTATGCTTCTTGTCCTTAAATAAAATCACTTTTTTTACTCACAACTGGTTTGGCTGTTTGGCTTGGGAACCAGGGCGGGGATTTGTCTCTCTCTCCTCCAACCTTATGTGCGTCCCTACCCGCCTAGACTAGGGGCGTAACAGTACTGTGTCAAAAGAAGAACAGAAACTATCATGTCATATTTTTACAAAGAGAAAAAACAGCAGCTTTATCACTTTATTTGCTGAAGTGAAGAGATGAATGCTCTACAGTGGCTTTTGTTGTCCATGTGCATTTGCTCCAAAGGTATGTGTGTTCTGTATAATGTATAAATTCTTAAAATATACAGAGTTAAACAGTATGTGTTTTGTTTTGTTTTTTATCTTATTTAGCTGAGGAAAAAAATTTCATTATTAAGATTTTGTCCTGTGCATTGTCTTCCTCTCATTGTTTACCCTGTTTTTGTTTTTTTCTTCATCACGTTTTGCTCTCAAATTTATTGCAGTGACTCAACCTGAAGCTTCATCTTGGACTGCTGCTGTGTCATCCTCAGTGAAAGGTCTCCTTGGATCATGTGTGGTGATCCCCTGCTCTTATAACTACCCAGATCCAAAAACCAATACCACAAGCTTTACAGGGATTTGGTACAATGACAATGATCAAGTCGTCTATCATTCTGATGCATCTCAAACTCCGGGTCAGTTTCGGAATAGGACAAAGCTGCTGGGAGACCTCAGCAAGAAGAACTGTTCTCTGATGATTGATGATCTTCAACAAAGTGATGTGGGGCCTTTATATTTCCGGATTGAAATTAAAGGCTATGACCAGTACTCCTACAAAAATAACAAAGTCTCTATTTCAGTCAGTATGTAAAATAATTTATTTTAAAAATTATTGTAAGCATGTTGTGAATATTAGCATAACTATATTTGTGAAAAGATAACATCAGTAATATCCAACGGATGTTTTCACTGTTTTGTTTGCAATAAAATAGGAAATATCTCTCCATTAAATAATCCCTATGCCCAGTCACTGTTTTTAATCTATTTTACTTTTTACAGTTAAATACTTATCAAATCAATTCACTTGATCAAAATTGATAGCTGCATAAAACACAACATCAGCAGCTATACTGTTTAAGTGCATTTGTATTTCCAATACAGTACACTTACCTTCACAACTGCATTTGGTTTATGACTATAATCTTTTTTGTTAACACAGGTCAACCTGATTTATCTGTGCAAGAGGAAGTAAAGGAGGGTGAGAATGTGTCTGCATCCTGCTCCGTGTTTCACTCCTGCCCCACATATCCACCTTCTTTCATCTGGAGTCACTTTGGAGAACAGCAAAATCAAACACAGCAGCTTCATGAAGGCCAGTGGAATTCAATATCTACTCTGACCTTTCGCCCAAACCGCTCTGATCACAACAAGCCTTTAAAATGCAGAGTAACATACCATCGAGGGCTGCACCTGGAAACATCTAAGATACTTCAAGTAAAATGTAAGTATACTGTATCAGTTTATACTAATAGCAGATAATTCTACCAGTGCAGATAATCAAATTCGGGTGAAACGGGTGAAAACGGGTGAAAACCCGTTTTTATCAGTTATGTGAAATTGCCAGAGCAAAGCCTTATCTTCCTCCAAAAGACCTAGAAAAACCTTTTCATGCCTTCATCACCTCTGGACTGGACTACTGCAATTCTCTCTATTTGGGTCTTCAACACTCATTTCTCCATTGCTTGCAGGTAGACCAAAATGCTGCTGCACGTCTTTTAGTGTTAGAATGTATGAACATATCACTCCAGTTTTAGCAAATTTACACTGGCTCCCTGTCTAATATCATGTTGATTTTAAGATTCTTTCACTTACTTTTAAAGTTAAATGATATGGCGCCCAGTTATTTAAGCAAACTCCTCAACATGTATAACCCCAAAAGAGCACTGAGATCGTCTAGCCAGATGCTCTTACTACAGCCAAGGTCTCGATTGAAGCATAGAGGAGATCGGGCCTTCGCAGTTGCAGTGCCTAGACTCTGGAATAATCTGCCAGATGATATTCGTACTTCAGAGTCTATTCAGTCTTTTTAAATTGTATCTTAAAACTCACTTTTTTAGTGTTGGCTTTTAATTCAAGTTTAGTTTGAGTAGCATCACGCTTGTTTTATGTTTGTTAATGCATTTTTTTTCTATTGTTTTCTCTTGTTCTTAATTAATTGTAAAACACTTTGTTGCTTTTAAATGTGATATAGGAATACATTTTGATTTGATTTAGATTTTAAAGCTTTAATTTAAAGGTTGAGTATAAGTCAGATGTAAATGAGGGAGAATCTGTACACCTGAAGTTCTCCAGTGATGCTAACAGGATATGATAAATCCCCACTAATTATATTTCTTGTCCTTAAAGCTGCCCCTGACATCAAGACTTCCTCAAAGTGCTCCTCTGAGAACGGCATCATAAAGTGTGACTGTATCGTAGAGTCCGAGCCTCCCAGCATGGTCTATTTTATTTTGGGTGACAGAGTCATGCAAAGCAGCAAAGCAGAGAAAAATGGCTCTGTTACTATTGAGACTCTGCAGACAGACTTTGGGTCTTTCAGGCGTGTGCAGTGCCTGGCAAACAACGTGGTGGGATATGACAACATCTTGCTCTCTTTACCTGTTAATGGTAAGAAAGACTTAAGATGCACTGATCTCTCTGTTTTTACATGACAAAAACACTCATTATGGTTTCTATCTGGACAGACAACATGCAGAATATTCTTATCTCATCTGGAGCAGGTGTGATTTTTCTGATTATTCTGATAGGAAGTGGGTTGGGAGTTGTTAAAAAATGGTAAGTTGTCATGAACATAATCATTGAAAATAAGCATTTGTTATTATTGCATCATTTGTGAAATAATAGTCATAATTACAACCAAATGAACACCAGAATGTATGTGTGTGTGTGCAGATCGATCGATCGATAGATCGATAGATCGATAGATAGATATTTAAAATATCTATGTCTTTTTGGTTAGAGGCTGTGAAAAGTGTCAGTTTCCTTTCTCATTTAATTAAAAACATTTTATTGCCAGCAGGGGGAGATCAAGAGACACAACAACCACTAACCTGAGCAACATGATGTCAGACAGACCTGTGGAGCTCCCTCATAGTGCCCCACAAAAAAGGTTTTAATTCTTCACTTCTGTTTGAAAACAAACAAATCTTACTGATGATTAAATATGATTTAAGAAGATATGCAACTAGATTTAATCTTTACCTTTTGCATTCTTTCTCCAGAAAAAACCGCTGTAACGATATCCCTTGCCCTGACATGTACAACAACCCTCCTGTCTATGGCAATGTAGGGATAAGTAATGTTTCCTTCATTAGTTCATTCATTTTGTGCATGCATGAAAAGGGGAGTGAATTAATCTTGTTTCTCTGTGCAGACTGACTGCGATGAGTCAATATACAACAATGTGTAGCGTGTGGAAAACCAGCTGCAGTCCATGTTTGTGTCTTCTGATATGAATCAAGAAAAACATCCTTGTGCAACTTAATCACATATTTCTATCATATATTTTTCACACTTTCTTTGGAAAATAGAGTAAGTAAATAGTATTTGTTAAAGTGCTCTTGTTAATCTCATCTAGAACATTTCCTTTGGCTTATCAAATTATATTGTTTAAAAAATTACCAATAACGTATTGTAAAAATCTTTAAGTTGCTAGGTCGCAAAGGTTGCAATCGCAAAATTATTATTATGAAGTATATAATATATGACATTTTTTTTCACAAATGTGTAATTCACATTTGTACATTCTTACTTTGTAAAAATCTACACTAAGAATGTACTCATGTTCAAAATTATCGCAACATATTGTCTGATTAAATTATGTGCAAACTTGTCAAATTACTAAAAATGTTTTGAAACTATGTTGTTCATTATTTATACTCAATATCATTTTTCTTTATTATTACCTTTGTTAAGAGCTGTTATGGGTTATCAAATACAACATCAGTCAAGTTATATGATATTGGTCTATCAGCACAGGTCTAGTTGAAGGATGTTTGACCTTCATGGGGTGTGGGTATTTGTGGAGAATAACTATAGATTAGTCTTGAGCATTTATGCAAAATGAAATAAAGAACAAAAAAAGTGTGTTATTCAACCATATTTAATGTCTTACACAATCGTTTACACAGTGATGTTTTAAAATAAAAAAATTTAAAAAACTACCATCAGAATTATTCATGTATGTTTTTGCTTTATGAAGCCATGTTACACATTCTATGCTAATTTCCTTCTGTTTCCTATTACCACTGCAATATACTCATGGCCTGT
This sequence comes from Aulonocara sp. 'chitande type north' Nkhata Bay, assembly GCF_057382095.1. Lineage (NCBI taxonomy): Eukaryota > Metazoa > Chordata > Actinopteri > Cichliformes > Cichlidae > Aulonocara > Aulonocara sp. 'chitande type north' Nkhata Bay. The sequence continues at coordinate 19,635,025 of NC_141354.1, read as the reverse complement.
TTTATATTTTGATACATGACCAAAGTTCTTGCAATTCAATTGCAACACAAGTAAGACTAATTGGTAATCAGGTCTGGATTTTGCAGGCCAGCATGCCAAGGTGAACAAATGTAGTAAATGCTGCTTTGAAAAAATGATTTTGAATATTTGATCGAGATTAGTGGAATTGCTCAGAGTTTTATTAGTTTGATCTTTCTGTTGTTAGAAATGTGTGGAAAAGGTTTAATTCAAAGACTTACAACAATCATCTGTGCCAGAGACAGCTTGCTTTCAACTCAAGTTAACACAGACCTTTATATCAAAGATATTTAAACAGACTGTGACTCAGTAGTCAATGAAAATATTAATACTGGTCAGAAGATGGGGCTGTTAACCAAAATTTAAATATAGCAGTTCCTGAAAAGGTTCAGCAAAAAATCTGAATTTGAAATATTGAAAAACATGAACATGCAACAATAGATAAAATGGAATATGGTTTATTCTTCATTAAACATTACAAAGCACAAAATAAAACCAAGAAAAACATGCTCAAAAGTCACAGAGTAAAGCATGTGTGTAAAAAAAAAAGAAAAAAAAAAAAAAAAGAAAGAAAAAGTGATTAATATTTGAAGTCATATGAAGGTGATGTAAACTAACGGACACCATCAGTCCAGAAAACAACAAACTGAAAACATCAGAAATTAACCACCACCACAACTTTCAGGAATTCAGGAAGCTGGAAATCAGAGTTAAGGGGAAGAAGAACACAATGAAGAATAGTACAAAAGGTTAAGTAAAAAAATAACATAATTCCTTTTTTGTTTACATTTTTTTCTGATATTTTCATATTCTAGATATTCTAGATACATATTTAAGCATTTTTTATTCATCTTTAGGCATAAAAAGAACATTTTAGAACTTCATTTTTTAAACATGTACTTTTTAAAGAGTTTTTTACATGTTCACTTAGGTGGACAATTTATAGTGTATAGAGTGAGACATCAATGTCCAGTGTAGTGGTTTATGTGCAAGTATACCATCGACACTGACACAAATACAAGAAAATAGCCCTTGAATAGCTGTCTACTGTAGTGACCACTATGCGTGAAACGGTTAAACATACCTGATTATATTCTGATCAGTATTAAGCAATTAAGCATAATTGACTATCAGAAAAAAAAATACCTAATACCATTTCTCTTATTCACAATCACGTATAATGATGGGTTGTGTCACGGTACTGGGTGACCCAGTTTCGTTGTATTTTGTTATTCATTTGTGTTCTAGTTTCAGTTTAGCTTATCTAGTTAATTTCTGCCATTTTAGTCCTTTGTTTTTTAGATCCTTTTGTGTCATCTGCCCCTGTAGTAAGTCTCCCTGGTTTGTGTGTCTACCTATCATGGTTCTTGCCTGTGTGGTTCTTGTTGTCCTGTTTCCTGTTTATTCTGAAAGTCTTGTTTCCATGTTCTATGTGCGTATTTCCACTGTGGTGCCATTATGGTCAATTGTGTCCGCTGTTTCTCCATGTGTGTTCACTTCCCTCTGTTACACTCAGGGGCAATTCTAGGATCAGAGCTTTGGGGGTGCTGCGCACCCAGAGAGCTGCCCATCCTGGCAAGGTAAACTTTAGTCATCACGATGAGACTTCTTCCCCGTCTCTGTCAGTCCCTGCATCCTTAAATGTCTCCAGTTGTCCCGAGTTCCCTCTGACTGTCTCCTTGGTGCATTTAAACCCCTGTTCCTCCCTGTCCTCATCGTCTGTTGTCTTCATCTTCATTATCACTCATCATAATTGTACCCTCTCTGTGCAAGTCTGCAAATTTCTTTATTAAATCATGAGATTCTTAAATTCATCAAGTCTCTCTGTGCCTGGGTCCTACACTCCAAAAATAGAAGAGTCCTTGAAATGTACAAAATATTATTACAAAATTAGAAAAATTGAGACACCTTGGCCTCTGGTACAATGTATACAATGTATGAAAAGATCTTTACTGCAGATACTACTATGGCTCTGCAGATTTGTTCTTTTCTTTTATCCTATGTCGCCTCACCTTGAGGTTGGTAAATCTGTCTATCACATTTTGGTGGTCAAGTTTCTCAAGCATTTCTCAACTGACATCACAGCCAGGTGCTGGAGTCTGCTTTGACCCATGGTCCTTCTCAGCCAGGTATGGAGCTGACTCAAGACACTAAAAGACCTTTCACAGCTACAGCTGCTAGCTGGGTTTGTTAGGGCAACCTGAATAACAGTTTTCAGTGTGGGGACGATCTGATTATCCAGAAGATTGTACAATGTTAACATATCTGGGATGGCACCAGCCTCATTCTTGAGCTTCAAAAAGGTTTTGGCAACCGTGACTTCCTCTGACTGAAGCTCAATATGGTAATGCAGTGCCAGGGCTGACAACCCAGTTTGTTTTGCAGATTCTGTACAGCAGCTTTAATATAGGGAGAAAACAACTTCCAGATTGTACGAGTAAAATTAGTTTAACAGTTTCTGTTTTGCCTGTGTCCCGAATTCGAAAATGTTGAGCAACAGAACAAACCAACAGAGGCTCAGGAGAGTGCAATCAGACAAGGAGTTTATTAAACACACGCAGGAGGAGAAGTATACAGCACCACACCAGCAAAACGTCTCCTGCTAAGAATACACGTGGAAGTGTTTTATAACATCAGGGTTCACGCCCCTTCTCGCTTCGATTACAGATCAGATACATCGATTTGCAGTAAATGGTACATCTTAAATGGCTAAAAACAGACACCAAAGTTCCCTTTTCTATAACACCTTCCATACATGGCAATAAATTTCAAGCCTACATGGTCCCTGAGGGCTTGTCCTCTTCTTGACGGGTCTTCTGTCATCTGTTACCAAGTAGACTAAAATGCAGTCAGAAGCTAAATGAGTTTCAGGCCTTTGGTCTGGCAGGTTTTTGGATTATATGTGTTTGTAAGCGTGTATGTGTCTATCCTTCTATGCTCCAAGTCACCCACAATATATCGACTGAGACATCGCGCTTATCGAAGCTTGAAACCTTCAATAGACTGAGACTGAGCATCAACTCTGAATAAAGCACAGACATGCAATGTGTGTATAAACTGACTAGGGCTGCACCTGTAAGAAAAAGGTTAATAGCAGTAAGTTTCATAAACATCTTTAATGCAATATCAATGCTGTAAGGTATATTATTAATGCAATGTTAATAATGCAGGTTATATTGTTGCAGTAAAATAATTTCTGTATCTCCACACCTGTTAGTACTCCCTGTCTGTTTTCTTACCTGGTTCTTCCTGATCTTGTACTTTCTCCTCATGTTCTCCTCTTTCCTCTCTCCCTCTTTGGACTGACAATCATACACAAATAGATTGTATTCAATTAGATTTAAAAAAAAATATATCAAGATCACTAATAAAAAAGTCCTCTCTCACTGTACTTTCAACCAAAAGGCAAATAACCAAAGCACATGTACAACTAATAAAGGATATAAATATTGAAACACTGATCCAACATTATCCTTTATTGACGGATCATTCTCTCTGTACACACACACACACACACACACACACACACACACACACACAACAGGAGTTATAAGGTTAATGCGCATCCAGTCAGTTAGCTAGTTAGTACCTTGGGTTCAATATCGGCACATATGATAAAATAACCAGTTTCTCTCATTATATTTCAAACAAGACAGTGGTAACAGCAGCAGGCTACGGATAATGTTAAGTTTTAGATTTTAAATAGGCTGTATAAATTTCAATGGGAGCAACAGGACGGTCAAATATCGCTGAATTTACTACAGATTAGGACGGATTGTAGGGTAGCAAACATAGTCAGGAAACACGTTTTCAACACAGCAGGTTACCTGGGTGTAATGTTTTTCAGCTAAAAACAAACATGGTCTGACTCCTACCTAACGATATAAAGAGTAACTGAAGGTTAAATGCTGAAGCACCCCCAAAAATGGGCTAAAATCGCCCCTGGTTACACTCCTGTGTATTTAAGTCTTGTGTCTCTTACTGTTGTCAGGTCGTCTGCTTATGTTCCCCCCCTTGTAGTCACAGTCATAGTTATAGTCATAGTCACAGTTAAAATCATAGTCAAACTCATAGTCTAGTCTTAGTTGTCGGTTTTGGTTTTGTTATTCATGTATCAGCCTAAATAAAGGCTTGCTTTTGTTTTTCAACCTCAGGAACCATCAAGTTGTTCTCTAAAAGTGAACACGAACTTTTTTTTTAAGTGCTTTAAAAGTGCAAAAACCCACAGCTACAAACATCTGACTGACACTACTACCTTCTAGGTATCCTATAGAAGATTCTCATTGCATCACTACATGCAACATGCAGCTTCTGCATGCAACAGTGATTGTAAGAGGACCACAAGGGGGCAGTACATAGCGGTGTGCAATACGTTTCAAAGCAGGGGCGGGTGTCCTGCAGGTTTTAGATGTGATCTGATCCAACACAGCTGATTTAAATGGCTAAATTACCTCCTCAACATGTCTTGAAGTTCTCCAGAGACCTGGTTATGTACTCATCATTTGATGCAATGGTATTTGCCTGCACATAGAGCTTACAGTGCTGTCTGTATCATCATCATCATTCATTTCATCAGTAATAAAGCATGGATGGTATCTTTTTAATCAGACTTACACTTTATTTATAAATTTGATTAAAAATAAATATGATTTACTATTAGCTAAAACATACAGATAAACTTTTGATAAATATTTGCAGCTCTGGAGGCCAGTATCCCTGAATTGGAGAGTTTGCTTCAAACCCTTGAAAAACCCCTATCTAGCCAGGCCCCTGTAGCTGATTGTAACGCTTGCTGACCCCTGGCAAGCTGTCCCAAGAAAACTGTCCCAAGCACAGGACCGCTGGGTGATGGTGATGAGGAAGCATAGTCTTAAACAGAAGCTCCAGAGGTAGCACCAACATGTTCATGTGTCTTCTCCACTCGGCGACACACCATCCAAGGATTAAATTCCAGTAATTGGCGATTCTGTTCTGAGATGTGAAGCTAGAAACACCAGCAACCATAGCCAATTGTCTTCCAGAGGCCAGAGCCTTCAATGCGCATATTAGAGTCAAACCACAAACTATATCACTCTTTCACAATAAATAATAACGCACACAAGTTGTTTCAGTGATAACAAACTATATTAATTATAGATAATGCTGTTTATCAACAGTGAAGGCATGGATGTCAACAGATTAACACAGGTGAAACTGCCCCTGACTAGATCTTGCAGAGTGAAAAAACACAAAACAACCACTCGAGGGCCAACTGCCGAACAAAAAACACCTAATTCCATCATATTACAATAGCTATATCAAGCTATATAGTTTATGTCTTCCATATTTCCAACCATATCCATAATCACATACTGTGTATGCTACCATTGTATGTAGTGTATTATCTTACTTTTTTCATTGATTGTACTTATTTGTATTTTTGTATTTCCTTCTGATATCTGTACCTGAGCTGAGGTGACGCAAAAATGTCCCCGTTGTGGGATCAATAAAGTCTTATCTTATCTTATCTTATTGAGGGAAATTTAAAACTGCTGGCTAAGGGTAAATGTAAATTCACTAAAATCCTAATTCCAAGCAGTAATGACACCTGGTTACATTAATCAGAGGACACTAAAATCAATATTGAAAGGATGACTTTGCCAAAACAATGTCGGACTCTGTAGTTTTCTCTGGTCCCCTCCCCAATTGGACCACGAATGACAAGTTTAGCTGCATGTTCTCCTTAAATTCCTGTCTGCCTGAGTGGTGTCCCACAAATGATGTGGGCTTGATAGATAATTGGGAAACTTTCTGGAGGAAACCTCCCTTATTAGGAGGGACCGCATCCATCCCATTTTGGATGGAGCAGATCTCATGTTTAGAAATCTGGCCAAATTAATCAAAACCTCCCAAACGTGACTATCCAGAGTTGGGACGAGGAAGCAGAGTTGCAGTCTTACATGCCTCTCTGCAGCTTCTCTCATCCTGTTATCCCCAGAACCCCATCCCCTTAGAGACTGTGTCAGCTCCCAAATAGACAAGAAACAAACTAAAACCCTGCAAAAAATGACTGAAACATAAGAAATCACAATGAAAGAGCAATACAGTACATGTGGTCAGGTCTGTCATGCCCCAATCCTGGTTTTGGCACCACTGTAAACAAATGCACGACAGTCCCGACCACATGTTCGCACTTTTCAGTACACTTTTTTATTGCGGCTGTTGATTTACACACGCGGCTGCGGTTTTTCAGCAGATGCAGTGGGTGCCCATATTATTAATGTGACTGCTGCGAATTTCTTTGTTCGGCTTTAAAAGTGATTCCGATGCTAAACATGACTTCCACATGACTTTTCTGCTAGGTAACTTGCGCTCCACCTGTCAGACTTCTGCCCCACACAGGGGGGCGCATGATAGGTTTGTAGCTTGAACCTATCCGCTGGAACGTTGAAGACAATATAATTACACAGCAAAGCAAGACACGAGTAGGCAAAGTTCTTCATGTTACTCATGCATGAGGGAGTCCTGCCTGGAGCCAAGTGTCGTTCCACCACTTGACCTCCGTCAGACTCTCAGCCAGGTCCCCCATAGCACTCCTTTTATTGTGGTTACATGAATATGCATAGGGTCATTAACATATAACATCTTACATAGGTATACATGTGAACAAAGAATACTGTGTGTGTGTGTGTGTGTGTGTGTGTGTGTGTGTGTGTGTGTGTGTGTGTGTGTGTGTGTGTGGTCAAGATGTGACCCTGTGAAGACTCCCCAAATATACGTGTGTTTGCTAAACCATATATCAGCAAAAGAGAAGATACGACCTCTCCTAGGAGGTGTGTGATCTATGCCAGAATACTCTGTAGAGGAGTGAACGCACTCCCCTCTTCCTGCTACACAGAGTTGTTACAGACCTCCTTGGATGAGACATTCTTCCAATCTACAAATGATTATATACTTCTAAGCATATATGGTTAAATATTTCTAAGCATAAATGACAATCAACAATACAAAACCTAACAGCGCACCACACACTTTGAGAATTACTGGCATAACCAAATGGAAAAAGTTTATAATTGTGAGACTACATTTCATAGTTAGCATCAAATTAGTGGCTTTAAAAAGTTAAAGAAGAAAGTAAAAGCAGAAGAAAATGCACATTTAAAAAAGCAGCATAATATGACATTACTCTACAGTAGGGATGGGTATCGTTTAGGTTTTATCCGATACCGGTGCCAAATCGGTACTTTTGAAACGGTGCCGGTGCTCAAACGGTGCTCAAACCGGTGCTTAAAGAATGGAGAACACAAAATTGGTCCAAAAACCTCTCATGTTCAGCTGTTTTTTGTAAAAATATAACAATGTTAGCCTTTTCTGCAGCTATGGGGCATATATGGCATCACTCTTGGCTGGAAGCAGTGCTTAAACAATGGAAAAAACACAAACTTTGTCCAAAAACCTCTCATGTTTAGCTGTTTTCCACTTTTTCTTTGGTCATTTTATCCTTTTTAGCCAGGGTGAAGGGAGTATCTGCCATCAAACAAGAAGACAGCTGCATGTAGCTATGATGATGTTTGCTAGTTCACCTTACATGCATTAATGTAATAACGTGGTTAGCCTACTCAACGTAAATTAGCTACTCACGCAGAGAAGAACGGCTGCTGACACCATCATCCGTCATCATTTCTGCTACACTGGCAGGGCTAGGGGCCAGGACTCTCCTCTTCGTGTTTTTGGGGGATGTTGCATAACAGGCAACCCACCGGCAGTAGATGTGCTCGGTGTGAGGTCTCGCAGCAAGCTATCAAATACGGTGCATTTCTCGGCTTTTAAAAAAAACGCTATGCGTCGCCAGGTGTTTCATGCATATCTACAATAACTCATACTCACAGTTCCAAAACTTAATTTTGGAACTGAAATTGAATTGTAGAACTGAAACTGAATGGTGAGAAATGAATCTGCAATTATTCGAGAGCTAAATTTTTAAAGGATAAAATACGGTTTCAAAGGAAATGGATTCATTTTCAAACTATAAAATTCAATTTCAATTTAGTGATGATCATTTATAAACCAATAAATTGAATTTCAAATTAGGCAAATTCATATTCAGTTTGTAAAAGCATTTATTCAAGTTACAATTCCGATTCAATCTGAGCAATTCAAATTTAACTTATTCAAATTCAGTTTCTGATGGCACAGATTTCTGCCCATATAATATTCACAACTATTTTCAGTTGCGGATGATAAAGGATTCAGAAAGTTTATTCATGCAGGCCCATATGACAGAGAATATGCATGTTCTTTTTGTTTTCATATTTTAATTTATATTTAATTGTGTTGTGTTTTGTGTTGTTTCATTTTAAATTTGTTTAAAAGGAAAAAGCTGAAAATTTAAATAGTTAAAAGTTGAACTGTGACTAGTTGGTTTTTGTATTATATGATTTATTTATTACATTTTATGTGGAGTGAATAAATAAAAGTATATTTACGGTGGCCCCTAGAGACGAAGCACGTGCAAACTTCAAAACATGTACGAACTCTGAAGCACGTAAAAACTCCGCCCATACAAACTCCAAAACACATACAAAAGACAACAGAAGTGCTCCAGGATGCCAGGCGCAGTGTTGAGCTTTTGTTACCTAGTGGCTACACAAGCCAGGAAGTACCAACGACTGGATTTGGTGGTAGTAACAGGTAAATGAAAATTGTTTTTAATTGTGTGTGTGTGTGTGTGTGTGTGTGTGTGTGTGTGTGTGTGTGTGTGTGTGTGTGTGTGTGTGTGTGTGTGTGTGTGCTTGTGCGTACGTACATATGAGTGCTTGTGCGTACGTACATATGAGTGCTTGTGCACACAGCAAATTCAAAAGTGTTAAATGTTTTGGTGTTAATAGTCTTCTTGCAAAAGTAGAGTTAATTTTACTCTAAGCAGAGTCACATTCTTTTAATGTAACTGAGGTGTAAAATGATAGTAGTTAAAATCGAGTGTTAAAAATGAGTGTTTCTCTGTCAAATCTGGAGGTGTTACAATGGAAACATTAACTCTTGACCTCTTAACTCTGAACTCCTACAGGGGGTATGACACCAATAGAGAATTCACAGACTCCGCCCCCAGCACGGCTCCAATCGAAGCTGAAGTGAAGCCGTTTCAGAACATTTTGCTCTACATATTTGAGTTGTTTGCCATGCTTGGTAAGTCATTTTTTCAAAGATTGTTTCAATTATTATTATGAGCTTTTACTTCTGTGGCTCTTTGGAGTTGAGACAAAGCTGTGTGAAAGGCATTAGCCATGTTGCTCGGTGATAGCATAATATTCTGTTTTAGCTAGCTGAAAGGTATTGTTTGCGGGCAAATACCACAGCCATGAAAAAAGCTTGCATGTGAATTTTCAGTCAAACTTTTGGTCAAATACACCTAAAACAATGTCTAGAATGTGAAATGTTGGTATGATGGTGCTACTTGAAGCCTGAAAACGATCGCCCATTTAAAAAAAAACAAAAAAAAAAAACAAAAAAAAAAAACGAGCAAACAGCAGTAGCAGACGTCCTGACTCGATTCTACATTAGCATAGATCCCTCCAGAGTTTTGTGCACACGGTTTAGGTAAAAATGAAAAAGGTTGAGGTTTTACATTTAGTTCAGTATTACCTGTTGCCTGTGTCTTTGTCTTTTGGGAAAATACTTTACACAAGTAATGGCTCAAAGAGGATTCCTTTTTTTTTTCTGTGCTGCAATTGTTTACTGGATTATTTGTGCCATTAATTAGTGTCAACTAATTTTTATTCAATCTCCGCACAGGATATGCTTGTGAAGATGGAATATGGGGGAGAGCAGAAGTGCGTTGAAGTTCCACAAAGGGATGAATGAAGGACATGCATATTGTATTGAAGAAATAAGTGATGAGAATGCTGTTATTTGCATTTACCAGCTCACCTATGTCAGACCTTTTGATAAACAAAATTCTAATGAAAGTGAGAACATGTACACTGTTACATCTTTCAGAAAATGTTTTGAAATTGTGGTGCACAGTTCAGAATAAATGTTTTTCAAAAACCATTGCATCTTTTTAGTAAATGTTTATTTCCAAAATAAATTTCTAGAAGTTCAGAACAGTAAAATTCCTGCTTTTTAGAATGAATTAGAAGATAACTCTTACGTAGTTAAACTAAAATACTCTTTGAGAGTTAATATATAAACTCTTAACACCAAGTGTTAAATTATCAACTCCAGACAGATTTGGTGTTTAACACTAAATCAGAGTTAACGTACCAACTCTCCAAAAAGAGTTAAATTAACACTCTCTGGTGTGGACCCATATAGACACTTTAATAGTGTTGAAATCAAATCCGACAGTGTTAATTTGGACATGCTGGATTTGCGTGTATAAATACACAAACAATACAGATGTTTTCAATTGTGTAACTTAAGTGATCTAGGTAGCTCTGTTTTGGAAGTTTAGTTAATGCTAGAAATGTGTTTTGGAGTTTGTACGTGCTTTGTCTCTAGGGGCCACTGCCCCTAGACATAAACCTTAGAACTGAAGAAGCTTCTCGGATGAGAGGTGAAACGTCTTCAAGCAACTTAAAGAAGTCCAGACGCTTTTCTTTGCAAGCTCCTTTGACTACGATGACCTGAATGACTGAGAACCTTCACAGACTTTCAGAGTTGCGGAATATTACATATATATACATATACATGTGTGTGTGTGTGTGTGTGTGTATATGTGTGTGTGTGTGTATACACGCACACACGCGCGCGCAAATGAGGGAGAAAGAGAAACAAGCTCCAGGTGGCAGCATTGCGTCATTTAAAGATTGGATAGAGGAACTGTTCACAGGTATTAAAAAAATAAAAAAAAAATACAAAAACATGAATTCTGATGAAGTAACCTTGTTCCAGTTTTTTGCAGTTTATGACAGGAATCACAAGATCATCACAGTTTTAGACATTAATATTTACTTATTGTATTCTGCAAATAAAATGTGAATTATATATGACAGATATAAGTGATAAACATTGAAAACTGAATGAGATTGGAAAAAAAACCTTGACTCATTCTTAACTCGTATATCAGAGGACATAAACATGGACTCCAGCTGGTCTTCCACATGCTACACATTGGCATATATTGACTCATCCCAGTCAGTCTGCACAGAGAAACAAAATTAATTCACTCCCCTTTTTAATGCATGCAAAATATGAATGAACTAATGAAGAAAACATTACTTATCCATACGTTGCCATAGACAGGATAATTGGTGTACATGTCAGGGGAAGGGATATCCTTACGGCTCATTTTCCTGCAGAAAGAAAAGCTATTATTAAAACAAGTGACACATCTTTAAACTTATATTTATGATTACAATTTTTTTTGTTTGTTTGCAAACAGAAGTGAAGAATTAAAACCTTTTCGGTGGGGCACTATGAGGGAGTTCCACAGGTCTGTCTGACATCATGGTGCTCAGGTTAGTGGTTGTTGTGTCTCTTGATCTCCCCCTACTGGCAGTAAAGTGTTTTTGATTAAATGAGAAAGGAAACTGACACTTTTCACAGCCTCTGAAATTAAAGACAGGCTGTCAGGACCTAAAAAAATTGTTCTGGTGCTCATATAGTTGTAATCATGATTGTGACTATTATTTGATACATGTTGCAATATTTACAGATTCTCCTGCATGCATGACATACTTGTTTATCTGCAATGATTATGTTCATGACAACTTACCATTTTTTAACAACTCCCACTCCACTTCCTATCAAAATAATCAGCAAAATCACACCTGCTCCGGTTGAGATAAGAATATTCTGCATGTTGTCTGTTGACAAAGAAACCATGTTAAGTATTTTTGTCATGTAAAAATAGAGAGATCAATTCATCCTAAGTCTTTCTTACCATTAACAGGTAAAGAGAGCAAGATGTTGTCATATCCCAGCATGTTGTTTGCCAGGCAGTGCACAAACCTGAAAGACCCAAAGTCTGTCTGCAGAGTCTCAATAGTAACAGAGCCATTTTTCTCTGCTTTGCTGCTTTGCATGACTCTGTCACCAAGAATAAAATAGACCATGCTGGGAGGCTCAGACTCTACAATGCACTCACACTTTACCACGCCGTCCTCGGAGGAGCACTTTGAGGAAGGCTTGATGTCAGGGCCATCTGTGAGAACTAGACATATATTAAGACATAGCCATGCATATATTATATATGTTTGAATGAAATAAAAAAATCTATTTTCTTTTTGGATTTACTCTCGCGTAATGTAACACATAACATGAGCTGCACAGGGCATGTCTGGTGACAGCTGACAGTTTAACTGTGCCACTCATAGCTGCTGACAGGGTTAGCATCACTGAAGCACTTCAGGCATACAGTTTTTTAGTGTGTGTGTATATATATAAAAAAAAAACAACCCAAAAAACCCCTGTAAAACCGACAACTTTAGTTAATAATTAATAATTAAGAAATATAGTACCGGTATGTAAGAAGGCAATGTTTCACAACTTTCCCTTTCAATACAAAAAAAAACAAAAAAAAACAAAAAAAACTCCAGTGAACTTCATTTACTGGCAGCATGAATAAAGTTTTCAGGTGAGTAGTGTGAGGGCTGTCATACTCAGTCATGGTGAGAGGCAACTGTGTCTACTGTGACCATACAACAAATTGTAACTTTCTTTATTTGTGCTCCCTTCCCCTATTTTGTTCTATTTTATCATGTTTTAATCCAGATTTTTAATGTTTTTTTCTTTTTTTTTTTTTTTAATTTGATTGTAAATAACGTTTTCGTTTAAATGTCTTGATGCATGCTCAATCATCAAGGTAAGTGAATCTCCAAAAGTTGATTCTGTTCATCTGGACGTAGCGTTTTGTGGGAGAAACGTTTCGTCACTCATTCAAGTGACTTCTTCAGTCTCAGCTGACTGCAGGTAAGATTGGGAAATCTTATAAGATTGGGGCATTGCGTCCCGATGAGCAGAATCAACTTTTGGAGATTTTAGTTTAAAAAGGCTTGATACTAGCTACAGCGGTTAATACCCTGGTAAATCTGCAGTATACTTACATCTTACTTGAAGTATCTTAGATGTTTCCAGGTGCAGCCCTCGATGGTATGTTATGTTGCATTTTAAAGGCTTGTTGTGATCAGAGTGGTTTGGGCGAAAGGTCAGAGTAGATGTTGAATTCCACTGGCCTTCATGAAGCTGCTGTGTTTGATCATGCTGCTCTCCAGAGTGACTCCAGATGAAAGAAGGTGGATATGTGGGGCAGGAGTGAAACACAGAGCAGGATGCAGACACATTCTCACCCTCCTTTACCTCTTGCACAGAGAAAACAGGTTGACCTGTGTTAACAAAAAAGACTGTGGTCATAAACCAGAACTCCATCATGGCAGTAAGTTTATACTGTAATGGAAATACAAATGTACTTAAACAGTACAGCTGCTGATTTTATGTTTTATGCAACTTTAAATTTTGGTCAAGTTAATAAACTGTTCACAGTAAAGGGTTTTGAGTGTGATTTCAAGCTTAAAGATGAATGAAATAAGAAATAAACTAGGTGATAATTACTTTCAACATCTGACTGACAAAGAAGAAGAAGATGAGCAGTTTTACAATAAACAATTTCTAAAGAACAAAGCGAATTGATAGTTGATAACATGGTTGGAGTATAATGATAACTTCTATTGCCATTGATTTTGATTGATTATCATAATTTGATGAGTTGCACAAATACATTTTTACATCTAAGGTTTGAATGAGTAGTTCAACAACTAATGCAAGTCTGCAAAAATTAATGTAAAATGTTCCAGAGCACTGCAACCTGACCCTACAATATTTACTTCATATTTATATTCAAATGAGTATAAAAGACTTAGATCAGGCCTGTTTCACTAAAACTAAAATGCTCAGGAATGCTGAATGTCAAACGTCCAACATGATGGTAAAAATACTGGAAATAAAAAGAGAACTATTAGAGCTAGAACACAAGACTTTACTGGTAACCATATTTATTTTACTTACTGACTGAAACAGAGACTTTGTTATTTTTGTAGGAGTACTGGTCATAACCTTTAATTTCAATCCGGAAATATAAAGGCCCCACATCACTTTGTTGAAGATCATCAATCATCAGAGAACAGTTCTTCTTGCTGAGGTCTCCCAGCAGCTTTGTCCTATTCCGAAACTGACCCGAAGTTTGAGACTTATCCGAATGACAGATGACTTGATTATTCTTATTATACCAAATGCCTGTAAAGCTTGTGGTACTGATTTGTGGATCTGGGTAGTTATAAGAGCAGGGGATCACCACACATGCGCCAAGAAGACCTTTCACTGAGGATGGCACAGTGGCGCTCCAAGATGAAGCTTCTGTTGGGGTAACTGTAATAAAGTGCAGAGTAAAATGCAATGAAATAAAGCACAGGAATAAGACAAAGAATGAAAGAAGGACAGCAGCATGGAATAATACAGACCAGATCATCTAACACTTGTCATAATTTGTCTGTACAAAAACACAAAGGCCTATAAAAGAAGTGAGAATTAAAAATTACAGCTAAATATATGAACTATCCATACCTTTAAAGCGAATGCACATGAAGAACAAACACAAAGACCACCGCAATGCCATCTTTCACCTTGTTGTCACTCAAGTAAATACAGACAAGTTTTGTTTGTCGTCACATTTATTTCCTTCATGTGTGAAGTGATTGCGACGTTTCAATTCTATTTTTAAGATCCACTGAATTGAAATGCATGCCATAGCCCTGAGTCTGAGGACTCAGTGGTTTTTTTTCATTGTTATTATCCATGTTTTCGATTTTATTCCGATTAAGGTCTTCTAGTTCTGAGGCCATTTGCTATCTTAGTGCGTCTAGTTTTTCTTCCCCTTGTCTCATTATGTCCTATTAATCCCAGCTGTGTCTCCCTCCTGTTTCTCATTCCCTGATTGCCCCTTTGTGTTTATGAGCCCTGTGTTTTCTCCTGCTTGTTGCTGGTTCGTCTGTGTTATTTCCCTGTGTCATCCTGTGTAGTTTCCCTGCACCTCCATTTCAGGTTTCAAGGCTGTTTTTGGTTAGTTTTCCCCAGTTTAGGTTATCCTTAGGTTTTATTTCATACCTGCTACGTTCCTGTTTGTTTCACCTACCATATTAATAAAGCTCACTCGCATCAGAAGCTGCCTTCAACTTGGGTCCTTTATTAAAACTCATCCAGCTTGCCCAGCTAGCCGTGATGCTTCTCGGATGAAAGGTGAAACATCTTTAAGAAATTTAGTCCAGTCTCTTTTCTTTGCAAGCTCTTAGATAGCCCTCTGAAGCCACTTTATCAAACACAAACTGTCACTTCTTTCCCTCATATGCTGTAAGGTTGAGAAAATAGTCATGTTAATCATAATTTCATTTTTTTCTATGATAACCTAATAGTGTTATAGTACCATATCACCCCATTAGAACACTTCACTCTCACACTGCAGGCCTACTTGTTGTTCCTAGTAGTAAAGTAGAATGGGAGGCAGAGCCTTCAGTTTTCAGGGCCCTCTTCTGCGGAACCAGCTTCCAGTTTGGATTCGGGAGACAGACACTATCTCTACTTTCAAGATTAGGCTTAAAACTTTGCTTTTTGCTAAAGCATATAGTTAGGGCTGGACCAGGTGACCCTGAATTCCCCCGTAGTTATGCTGCAGTAGTTTTAGGCTTCTAGGGATTCCCATTATCCATTGAGGATTTCTTCATCAGTCACCTTTCTCACTCATAATGTTTTGAATCATACTTGTTATTGATATATGGATCTGTTCCACAGCATATCTTTTATCCTGTCTTCCTCCTGTCAGCCCAACCTGACGCAGCAGGTGGCCACCCCTCCCTATAATCAGTTTCACTGTTTCTTTGAGACTGACATCACAACTTGATCATTACATGCCTTTCTTGTTGCCTTTTGCTTCTTTATTTAGTTTCTCATTATATTATGTATTAATATATTTAGATTTTCACTTTTTGGTCAATTTCTTTCTTTCCGTTTTTAAAATAAATCTTATTTGTTTTCCATTAAATTGATTCTTTTTTGTAGTTTCTACCATACTGAGTTATTGTCTTTACTGCAAGCTGACCTCTATGTGTCCCTTGTATAAAGTCATTCCTTTTGTGTTTTGCAAGAAAGGTCAACCTAGTTCACAGGTGTCGAACTCCAGGCCTCGAGGGCCGGTGTCCCGCAGGTTTTAGATGTGTCCTTGATCCAACACAGCTGATTTAAACGGCTAAATTACCTCCTCAACATGTCTTGCAGTTCTCCAGAGGCCTGGTAATGAACTCAGGTGTAATGACCAGGGTCAGATCTAAAACCTGCAGGACACCGGCCCTCGAGGCCTGGAGTTCGACACCCCTGACCTAGTTTAAATATTTCTCTGGTTACTGGAATTGTCATGTTACATTAAAAGAAAACCAGCCTATAACCACCAGTGCTATATGTAGAATATTTACCATAATACAAATGGGTTTATTTTTAACATTCATCAGAAGGGTTACACTTGACAGTCATGCATCACTTCACAGCTCTGTTTTGCAATGCAACACGTTAACCACAGTGCAACATCCCACCTCAAGCTTGGTGCTTTAGCTAATTACCATAAGCTTTGCTAGAATAAATAGATGAATAAATAGACTGTGGATAGATAAAGATGATATGCTAATGTTTGCCTTTGCTGACTTATATTTGGGGATTTGCTGTTTTTAGCAGTAAAAACTATTACACTCACCACAGGCCAGTATGGACAGATGTGCACTTGATTCTCTGTTATGACCCAGGTCATGATGCTGTATGTTTGTGGTCCTCACACCCAAGGGTGACATTGTTCATTCTCTGTGTTGTTTGTGCTTGTGTAAGTTCCACGTGAAGGTTGTTTGAATTGTGTGGTTAGCCACAATGGGGTTTCATTTAGATAAGTTTGCCAGGAATCCAACATAGCAGTTAAATAAGTGTTGAAAGATAGATTTGAGGCTCATTGAAAACCTTTCTAATGTGCAAACACCATTGGCTGTGAGGAAAGAACAGCTGCGGCAGCTTGTAACTGGTTGAGAGGGTTCTGCTGGCAGATGTGGCAGTTGCAAATGGGGCAGGCAAAGCTGATGTGGAGCCTCTAGCTCCTTCCACGGGTCCTCCTGTAAACACTTCTCCTTTAGCTCCTCCCAGTTCTATGATGGGGACGTCAGCTGAGGAGCTCCAGCTAATGCTCTGCATTATGGAAGTGGAGTTGAGAAACTGGGAGCTGGAGGTGGAAGGAATGCATCTATGGGTGAAAGCTTTAGAGCTGCAACGCCACCATAGTAGCTCCATCCAGTCACCGCTCAAACTGCAAGCTCCCCCTATCTCCCCATAATTGCTTTGATTTGCGCATTAAATTGTTACTACCCTTTAGAGAAACTGAGGTGGATTCATACTTTGCTGTGTTTGCTAAAGCTTTGAAATGGCAAAAGGAAGTTTGGGCCTTGCTGCTGCAGTGTAGGCTTGTGAGTAAAGCTCAGGAGGAGTGTGCTAGCCTCTCAGTGGACCAAAGCTTAGACCATGATGTGGTTAGGGCTACAGTATTGTGTGCTTGTCAATTGGTGCCTGAAGCATACAGACAGAAATTCCGAAACTATGGGGAAAGGGACAACCAAGTGTGTGTAGTTTATGTGTGAGAAAGGGTGCTTTTTGATAAAGAGTGTCAGGCTAGCAAAGTCAAAGATTTTGCACAGCTGAGGGAACTAGTGCTTTTGGAGGATTTTAATAAATGTTTGCCGGAGCATGTGGTGATTTATTTAAATGAACAAAAAGTTGAGTCTCTTGCAAACGCTGCAGTCTTGACAGATGAATTTGCCCTGACTCACAAGAGTGTTTATTCATCTCTGACACGTCAGGACCCTATTGCGCCCTGAAGAAGGGTGCTGCTCTTGCGGCGACCAGCAGGTTGTCTCTGTCTGTCAGTGTCAGTGTTTTAACTTATTTTATTTCATTCTTTTATTCCTTTATTTTATTTTATTTTTTTTGCCTGAGGAAAAAATAACTTAAGGGTGGCCTGGGCAGGCATGAAACACATGACTGGTCACTGTTACAATGACTGTAATAAGATAAGTCTCCCTGGTTTTAGTTCAGACTCTCAGTTAGCCAATGAGCTGAATAGCTTTTATTTGAGATTTAATGATAATTATAATCCAAGGAATACACTTGATTTCTTAATAGAGAGCACCAGAGGCCCCCCAGCTTTGTTCTTTGATGAAAGAAGGGTGGGAAATCTTTTTAAAATGAGTAAGACTAATAAAAGTCCAGGTCCTGATAATATATGTGGCCAGGTGCTTAGAACATGCGCTGAGCAATTATGCAGTATTTTTTATTACATCTTTCTTTTATCTCTTCAGCAACAGAAGGTTCCAGAGGTATGGAAAAAATCTATTATTTCTCCACAAAACCTACATCATTAAATGCTTTTAGGCCTGTCGCTCTAACATCCTTAGTAATGAAGTCCTTTGAAAAACTTGTCAGGAAGGAGATCCTGCAGCAAGTAGAGAAGCTTATAGATCCACTACAATTTGCATACAGGCCTTGTAGAGGTGTGGATGATGCAGTGGTCACTCCGTTGAACTTCCTTTATCGCCATCTTGATGGCGCCAAAGCTCATGCTCGGCTCTTATTTATTGATTTTTCTTCAGCTTTTAATACTATCCAGCCACATCTTTTAGTTGATAAGCTTCTTAACCAGTTTAAACTTGATTTTAATCTCGTTGGTTGCAGTGCTTTAAGTGGCCCAAAAGAGGTGCCGGTACTCAATTTTTTTTTCCGCCTCCCCTGAGGTAACAACAACTATATTGAATGGGTTTTATATACAACAGTCAACAGACAACCTTATACAAAATAATAAATCATTTTATTAGTTTGTGGATTTACTTGAGCTAGAAAGAGCTACTGAACATAAATAAAATGTGCAAAAAGGTATTGAAATTTTTATTTTAACAAAATGTACATAAAATAAATTATAAACTAATTTGTATTTTGCTCTCTCTTGAGTCCCTGCTGGTATCAGCAGCAGCACTTGTAAAGTGTACCTGCAGAGCTTGGTAGTTCTCCCATACATGCTTTCACTGTTCTCTCACTTGAAGCAACCCAACGCACTGATAAAACACGGCCTATCACAAGGAGACGTTGTCCAACATTGTGAGCACTCTCGGTTAACTCCCTTTGGTTTTTTGGTGATGCATGGTAGAGGGAGTAAAGCTGATCTAAGAATATTTTAAAGTGGTTGATTCCTCCTACCTCCTTCAAAACATCACAAACTGCCAGTTCCAGTCTGTGATTGGAACAATGCCAGACAAACAGGTAAGGGAATTTGGAACAAAGCTGCGCAGCAACTCCTGTCTGTGAAGGTTCTCACAAACTTAACAATGTGGTGTATGCTGTACAGTGCAGCGAGGAATGCTCAGACCTCTACATTGGAGAGACCAAACAGCCACTTCACAAGCGCATGGCACAACACAGAAGAGCCACCTCCACAGGACAAGACTCAGCAGTCCATCTGCATCTTAAGGATAAAGGACACTCTTTCGAGGATGCCAATGTTCACATTTTGGACAGAGAGGACAGATGGTTTGAAAGAGGAGTGAAAGAAGCCATCTATGTCCACTGTGAGCGACCATCTTTGAACAGAGGCGGGGGTTTACGACACCAACTCTCTGCCATCTATAATCCAGTTTTGAGATCCCTTCCCAGACGCCTTAACGTCCACTCACATCCTGGGCCATTTGACCTCAGGAATTTGCATGATAAGGTGGGGCCAGGTTTCACAATGAACACACCCGAAACTCTGGCTGATTGGGACCCACACCCAGTCTCACACCTTGGCTCAGGCGATTAGAGGATCATCAGGGGGTCCTTTTGTCCCTCTGTGGGGGGTTTCTCCCACTAGGTTTATATCTGGGACTCTCCACCATTTGACCTTAGAACTGAAGAAGCTTCTCGGATGAGAGGTGAAACATCTTCAAGCAACTTAAAAAAGTCCAGACCCTTTTCTTTGCAAGCTCCTTTGGCAGCAACTCCTGCTTTCCTCCCAAGCATCACTGAGGCTCCATCACAAGCAAATGCCAACAAATGTTCCTGTAGGTAGTGAGGGTCAAAGCCATTATTATGAAGACATCCTAACAGTGCTTCAGTGATGTCCTTTGCTGTGGTCCCCTGCAGCTCAATCAGTTCAAAAAATATTGTGTCTGGATTTTCACTGGAAATAGCTGACCGCAGGCACACGACAAGCACAGACTTTCCACTTATTGTAGTGGATTCATCAATGAGCACACACAATTTTCTTTCATTCATCACTATGTCATTGACTACCTTCTTTTTCATTTCAGCTGCAATGTGATCCAGTATATTTGCACATGAGTTATTAGAGTGCAAAACTCTGCCCATCTTGACACCATTTAAGACTTGCAACTGGACATCTATTGGCATGTCTGTAAAGGGACGCCCATGCTTGCCAATCTTATAAGCTGTTCTAAACACATTGCAAGTTGAAGCGTAGTCAGCCTTTCTCATATCTTCAATGTGTTTTTGCATTGTATTTTGTGTTGCCTTCTCTTTTATTTCAACTGCTTTCTTGTGATAAATTGAGTCTCTGTGCTCTTTTATTTTCTTTCGTAGTGAGTTTTGTTGTGCAGCCTTGTCCCTTCCAAAAGACGAGATTAAGCACCCACTCCACTCCTGCGACACTCTCTGCCCTTGCTGCATGTCCACGCGAGCACAAACTTGACTACACACACTACAACCCAACTTTTGATTTCTGCTGATCAGCCACTTGTAATTTGTGGAGAAATACCGGACTTGTGCTTGGGACCAACATTCTGGCCACTCATGCTCGCTAACGCGGCTGTTGTCATCGGTAGAAATGGTGTCATTCTCGTCCTCGTCGTCGCAAAAAGTGCCGTCGTCCGCGGCTGCGGCACTAGTGCAGCTTTCATTAGCTTGCGTGTGACCTGCAGCGATATCATTCTGGCTTGGTGGGGGGTCAGCCAGCGAGTCCTCTGATTCTGACCATGTTCTTTTACTACTCAGAGTCTGAAGCCAGGAGAGCATATTAAGTGTTCATTGTTTTTGTATTTTAGCCGAGCAGCTGTTTGCGCGTTTTACACACCCTCTCCGGACCACGTTGAGTTGTTGACATGACAACGGCAAAAGCGACGCATACGCTTTTCACTTGTAAAACACATTGGTGTATGGGTAATGTAGTCTCTGCTCTCGGTGGGACGAATTAGGAAGCGTGCTTGTGAAGGGCGCTCTGAAAAGCGGCAGCGCAGCCAAACGATTATAACAGATGTGCAAATGAGAGTACCGGTACGCTAAAAGCACGTTCTGGGCGCATGGAGAGGTGGCGGTACTCTCAAGAGCTATATTTAGAAGTGGCTGAGTACTGAGTACCGGCGCGTACCGGCCCACTTAAAGCACTGGTTGGTTGGATTTTAGACTTTTTAACTGACAGATCTCAGTGTGTGAGAGTAAACGGTTGTTTTTCTAAACAGCTGAACTCTTCTACTGGCTCACCACAAGGTTGTTGTCTCTCTCCTCTACTGTATATTTTGTACACTAATGACTGTCGCAGTACACAGGCCAACAGGCATTTCATTAAATACGCAGATGACACAGTCATTGTAAGCCTCCTTCATGGTGAAGAGGATTCCCATGGGCCTGTTGTGGATGAGTTTGTTTCATGGTGTGATCAGTCCTTCTTAATGATTAACACCTTGAAAACCAAGGACACGGTTATTGACTTCAGGAAGTCATCCCTCCATCCTGCGCTAACAGTGGTAAATGGTGCAGCCATTGAACTGGTGGAGGTTATAAGTATTTGGGGGTTGTTCTTGATAAGTCTCTGTCCTTTGAGTCACATCTTGCTGCTACAGTGAAAAAGGTTAAACAAGGACTGTACTTTTTAAGGAGGTTGAGAGGTTTTAATGTTTCATCTGAAATGTTGACTCTTTTTTATAAAAGTTTTATTGAATCTGTTTTAACTTTCTGTATCATTGCTTGGTACGGTAATATGTCCCTGAATAATAAGACCAGACTTGCCAGCCACTTTAACCAGGTTGTTAAGATTTCAGGGAGGTCTCAGGTCCAGCTTGTGGACTTTTATAACAGGCAGGTGCTGAGGAAGGCAACCTCTGTCCTGTTGTGTTCAGATCATCCTCTCTTTAATGATTTTCAACTGCTTCCATCAGGTCGTCGTTATAAAGTGCTTGCAGTGAAGACAAAGAGACATAGATTGTCTTTTGTACCTAGTGCTATTATCATAGTTAATAGAGCCACACACTGTGCTGGAAAAGAAGTGTAAAAAGTTGTTTGTTTTTTTCACTGTGGCCATCATGATACTTTTGCCCTCAACTATTTATTTTCACCTGATCTAGTTTACATTCTACAGTGAGCTTATTTTTTGGCTCCGAGTTTTATTATTAAAAAAGTATCATTTATTTGAGTTTTAGAAAACAATAAAGGACAAATGTTCATTTATTCATTTGAGGACTGCTTACAAGTACAAAAGAAAAATGTGCCAAAACATATTAAAGCTCTTGTGTACTGAAATAACCAAGTAGGACACAGTACTGCAACAATAACAGAAATTAAAGAGCATCGGTCACTAGACCATCTTCCACTAATGCCGCGTAACAATAGTGAAAACTGAAATGACTAAAAGAAAATCTATACTAGCACACAGTCGATGCATGCCTGTATGAGGTTTGAAATACAGTATATTACAGAGTACTGTACAAACTGGTGGAAAAAATTAATTCAAGTTACAAAAACACATCAAAATGGCCAATCCATGACTGATTTTTTTTTTTTTTTTTTTTTAATCCAGGTATGCTTTTAATGCATTGGAAGTGGGTTTGGGTCATTGTCATGCTGAACAATTAAGCAATTGCCAATCAGAATATTTTCCGGTGGTATTACATGGTGAGAACAAAAACAATCTGATGGTACTGATGCTGCATTCATAATTCAGTCAATGTTGATAAAATTGGGGCGATCATGGCTCAAGAGTTGGCAGTTTGTCTTGTAATCGGAAGGTTACCAGTTTGAGCCCCAGCTCGGACAGTCTCGGCCGTTGTGTCATTGGGCAAGACACTTCACCTGTTGCCTACTGGTGGTGGTCAGAGGGCCCGGTGGCACCAGTGTCTGGCAGCCTCGCCTCTGTCAGTGCGCCCCAGGGTGGCTGTGGCTACAATGTAGCTTGCCATCACCAGTGTGTGAATGGGTGGATGACTGAATGTAGTGTAAAGCGCTTTGGGGTCCATAGGGACTAAGTAAAGCGCTATACAAATATAGGCCATTCAAATCACCAATGCTGTCAGTTAAATTTTGGACTAGACCATGACAAAGCCTTCACTGATTTTCAGGCCAGTAACTTGACATACCTCAGCCCTTTTTCCCTGTTTCCCTTCCTTATGAATGGCTTCTTGGCAGCCAGGCTTTCACTGAGACCATTTTTGATGAGATTGAACAGTAGATTGATGAAGTCAAGGGCCAAATCCACCACTAAGGATGTCACTTTTAGATACTGTTTGTCTGTTATTTAAAAGCTCTTTGTGAAGAATTATTATAGTTTTCATTTTCAAATTCGTTTTATTTGTATTTCGTTTTGACTTTTTGTTTTTATTTCGATTAGTTTCATTTAGTTTTCAGAGTGGATTTTCTTGTTTCAGTTTAGCTTTTACTGTTTATAAATCTTTAGTTTTTGATATTTTTTATGAGTTTAGGTGTAAGCATTAGAGTTTGTTAATTATTAGTATTCGTTAGAGACAAGATTTCAGAAAATTATTATAATAAAAAACATTTTCTTTAGATTTTATTTCATGTTAAAGAGTTTTACAATAGCTCACACATTTTCTTTTTAAATCTAGTTTTAATTTTTAATTGCCTTAAAAAATTGTTGCATCTAGTTTTAGTTTAGTTTTAGTTTAGTAATAATAACCTTGTTTGGGAATTACCTAGTTGGTGCAATATAAATTGGTCCTTTGCTAAGTTTTCTGTTTTCTCTATACACAAAATCAGCTCACCAATTGAATTAGGTACATTCTTATGCTTGAATTATTCTTAGATCAATGTGAAGTGGCTTAACAAACAACAAGAAACACTCCTCTGAAAATGTTGAGATGTAAGGCCTGAACTGTGAAAGAGAAAAAGCAGTCAATGGCCAATAAAAAAACTTTGAAAGACCTTCAGAAAGCCTGGAGAACTAGACCGCTTTTAAAGGCAACTTTTAAAAATTACATCAAAGTCTGACTCCTTGAAAGCAGAATACGATTAAATGAGCGGTGGAATAATGAAATAATTCAGCTATAACAGTAAATTTTACAAACTGGTGGTAAAAAGTAAATTCAAGTTACAAAAGACATCAAGATGAAAAAAAGGAATCTGTAGACCAGATACTCAGTTTTAATCATTAGCGGTACAAAACTCCATCTGCGCGTGTGTGTGTTCAGTATATGTTAAAAACACAGTAGTACGCTGAACGATTACTACAGTATGTAGTTGTTTTGTGTCACGTGACAAAGATCGAGCATAGAATCGATCTTAATAGAAAAGATTTATTCAAACAATTCTGCCCGTGTGTATGCTGTAGTTGATTGTATTAGTTATCTAAGTAAAATAGCATGTAAGAGTCAGAAAATAACATTACTGTAATAGTAGTCCGCGCAGTAACATTGTTAATGAGTTTTGTTTTAAATTGAAAGTTTTATTTCTTCACGTATGCGATGTGATAAAACTTGTGTTCTGTATATTTGCGTTGGGTACACTCGGCTTGCTCATATACGACCATTTAGATTTTGCATCTAAATATGAATCAATAACAACATCGAATACTTCCAGGCAGCCATCTTAGCTGTACCGACGGCCACCACACAGCAGGAAGTGTCCGATCTATCGGTTGCACTTCTCTGGGGTCAACTCTCTCAGTCAAACTACCCTGAAAGAGCGGTTAGAGGTAATGGCTACTCTAGCTTCTTAGTCGAATTATTTGCCTTTCGTTTAGGTCTTAGCTTGTTTTGTAATGATTCGCGGCAGATACATTTAAATTTCAGAAGATGAGTTCAAAACTAGCGTGTAAAAAAAAGGGGACACGGAAACTCTGTGGTCCTCTCTGGGAATCAGTGTTGTTAGCGCCAACCTGCAAACTAGTAGTGAGCTAGCTAACGTTAGCGCGCTAACTTAGCACGGTACTTTTGTTATTAACGTTAAAATAAACATTTAACTAAGGCGGTTGTGTGCTATTGAAACGCACTCAGTTTACCGCGTGGATATATCAAGGCTCTTTTCGTGAAGTGAGCAATGTTTGCCACTTGCAGAGCTGTGTGGAGGTAGCTAGCATGGCTAGCGGCCTTAATGTTACGGTAACGTTAGCTAACAGTGGCTAAAACTTGGGTAATTCCCGCGGACTAACAGTTTCACGGCCTTTGGGTTTTATACGCGGCTCATTCTAAAACTGTTGCATTGGCGTTATTTCAACCAACGTAAGTAACCAACCTAGTAAGGCGATTATTTTTCTGTATAGTCAGCTGTTGAACTTAACGTAATGAGCACATATCTGCGTTTCTGGCGCTGTTATGTTTCCCGCTGTTTATTAAACTAGTGTTTGTTCCACGTGGTAATTAAACTTTGTTTCGTGTCTTTTTTGTTTTTAAATTGACTCCAGGAAGAACAGGGAACATCGCACCATGGACTCGGAGATCTTGAACATAGAGGAGATCGTGATGGGACGGGGCTTGCCGGATCCACCACCCGAGGCTCCCCCGGAAAAGCCGGCAGAACCATACAAACCCATCACTCTGAATGGACCTCCGGCTCCCTCGGTTCATTCCTGTGAGTGATGCAGCGATCATACCTTTTAAATCAGCTTCCTAAAAGCAACAACACATAATAAATTTGACATTCTGTTGTGGATTCAGACCAGCATGAAAACCTGCAGTGCTTCCAATGCTTCATCACGTTCTGCAGTGCAAAAGCCAAGGAGAGACACATGAAGAAGAGCCACCGGGAGGAATACAAGCAGCAGCTTCAGCAGGTGAGAAGAACAGAGTGTGTCATTTTTAACTAAATTGATGACCTTTTTGTGTCTTAATCTATTCACCAGAGTTCAACCCTGCTCAATGATGGATAGTTGGGATTTTTCTTTTTAATTTCTTTTCCAATTTTGCAATAATGAAACTTAAAACCACAGATTTGTGGGGGTTTTGTGGTTTTAGCTGCCATTGACCTATAAACAAAGTCCTCCTTTGGTGGATAAAGTTACTCTAAGAAATAGGGATGTTCCAGTTTATGTTGAAGAACATCGATCTGTAAAAACACCCCATGTGTTTGAGAACAATTTATCAAGAGTAATCACTTTCTCAAGTCACTAGATCATCCTTTAAGTTCAGCCTATGTGTGTAGCATCTTGCACCAAGCAGAATATTGCACACATTGCCCTGGTGTTGCAAATGTTAGCATTCCGAGGGCTAGTAATGTCCCATTTGTGTTCGCCTCATTAGTTGCTTCGCACGTTACATTACGTGCTGTTATGGTTCTTTTGTCCATTAGTGATCTTCTGTATCACCGTTGCAGAAATCTCCGTCTTTGAGTCCCATGTCATCTGGAAATCCCTGTGCACCCTTTGTCATGTAAAAGCCTGCACAGTCAGACTTCCTCAGTCTTAACCCATCCTCATTCATTTTGAAAATGACTGCAGCGAAGAAAATCGGGAGGCGTCCGACCCACTGAAATGACACCATAGTGCAGGTTACACTACATAGCTTTCGCATTATACACTACTCCTCAAGGCACCAGATTGCTTCGGTTGAGTCCGTAGACACCCGTTTTTCGCTAAAGGAGCCTTCACACAACTATATGTCCAAAACATAAGGTTTTAAATGTTTCTCCTCCCCGTTCTTTTTGGTCATCTTTTCTCAGGGAAACACATTGTTCACATGCTACGTGTGCGACCGCACATTTCTGTCATCTGAGGAACTGACGCAGCATCAGCCAACACACAGCAAGGATGACAAGCCCTTCAAATGTGTTCACTGCAAAGAGAGCTTTAAAACGTTCTCTGAAGTGAGTATAATTTAGAACATACAGCAGAATGAATCAGTTTCTAGCTTTATGTGTTTGTGCTTAATGTTTGTGCATAACCATTTACTTCTCTCCTGTCTAGCTCACATCCCATAGAAGACAGGTGTGCCCAGAGAAACAGATGGTTTGTAAAGATTGCAATGAAACGTTCCGTAGTGCCGGACTGCTGCGTGCTCATCGCCTGACCCAGCATCCACGCCCAGATGTCGAGACTACAGAACAGCCAGAGGATTCTACAAAAACTCATCGCTGTAAGAAGTGCGGCCAGGGATTTGAAGCTGAATCAGAGCTGATAGCACACCAGGAGAAATACCCCGAAGGTCAGCAGTGCAACGGCAGCACTTCATCTGTCAAGAAACGCGGACGGCCCGCCAAGGCCGAAGACGCGGCAGGTGCTGAGAAAAAGGGAAAGCGGAAAAAGAAAGAGGAAGCAGACATTCCCGAGGAGACCGTGAAGGCCAGCAGCACATCAGACGCGATGGCAACCCCAGCGGAAGAAAAAGGGAAAGCAGGCGGAGCAAAGCGTGGCCGTCCCTCGAAGGTGACAGCAAAGTCAGAAACGGAAGATAAAACTCCCGAGGACGAGAGTCAGGCTTCAGCAAAGGAGAAGAAACCTAAAGCAGAGCCGACCCCACCCCGTCAGCACCCGTGCCCCGAGTGCGACCTCACATTCCCCGGCTTGATTCAGCTCCGTGCTCACAAGAAGGAGAAGCACGCCCCACGGAAAGCCCACCCCTGCGAAGAATGTGAAGAGAGCTTTGCCCGTCCAGAGCAGCTGGATGCTCACATGTCCCGGGCGCACGTCGTGGGCCGATTTGCCTGTCCGACCTGCGGGAAGAGCTTTGGCCGAGAGCGCACATTGAAAGCTCACCAGAAAAGTCACCCAGAGGAAAAGCATGAAAACACAAGTGGAAAAAGATAATTGAGGCATGGAGACTTTGCAGATTTTATTCATAAATTTTCCTTTTACCCACCCCTGTCTCTCTTTTTCTTTTCTTTTTTAAACTTTGGGGATCTCGTACTGCAGATGATGTTGGTTTTTGAGAATGAAGTTATGGTGAGATTGATTTTGATTACCGACTGTTGAAATTTTGGTCTAAGAGACACATCTCCTAAATTAACTAACCAGACATGAAACCCAACTATTACACCGTTTGTCACAAAATATTCTGTAAAAACAGAAACTGTTTGGATTAACTTTTTAAAGGATTTTCTTTTTTAAGTGTGAAATGCGTGTGAATTTATTACTTTGTCTTGAGTTGTTGAACTCACTTTGTGGTTAAAAAAAAAAAAAAAAATGTCTTCCCTCTTTTTTTCCCCCTTAAAGTTTGGGCAATTACATGTGTTGAGGTATACCTGGTAGTGATACTATGTTTAATTGTTTAGTTATTTTTTTGTTTGTTTTGTTTTTGTTTTTCAAGAAGAATTATGTCATGTACAGCTTCGGGTTCTTATTGTGCATTTTTACACTTAATATTTTGATTATGTTACTTTATAAATTAAGTCTCATTGAGGAGGAATTTTAAAATAACACGATTAAGCTCTGCTGAAAGTTTATTTTTTGCTAAGTGCTCCCAGTTCAATGTGGAGTGGTTGGCATGTGGGCAGAAATGATCCACTTTAATCCTGATTTGTCTGATGCTAAAATGTACTCCCTTATTTTTTCACTTGTTTAAAGGACCAGTGTGCAGGATTTAGGGTGGTCTATTGGGCAAAATGAAGTAAAATATTCATAATTGTATATACTAAACTGGAATTACTAACCACATTAGTATCTACAGAGGGAGAGGATTCTCACCTGAGAGGTCCGTGTAGTTTTGTAGAGAAGAAAACTCTGTAAACATAAATACATGCCATCCATGTAAAATGCAACGTAGGTGTGTCATGTAGTCGCCATTTTTCTATAGTAGCCTGGAATGAACAAACCAGACCTTAAGAAGGGCCTTTCCTGCTGCTCAGTCACAAGTAGTTGTATATGCTTGCAAAATGACTTTGGTTGCTATCTGCAACCTCACCACTAGATGCCAATGAATCCTACACAATGCTCTTTTAAAATGATCTTTAATGTCTTAGACATTTTTGAATGGGACTGGTGGTTCTTTAATGCTCTAGTATCCAATAAGGAACTGTGTATATCATGTGTTACTCACTGATTGGATTGTTCTCTCCCCACTGCAATGTGTCTGGACATGAAATAAAACTTGCTATCCCAAGGGAGGCTGCTGAAAAGATGACTCAACTTACTGTTTCTGTTCTTATTTGGAATTCAGGAGCACCAATTAAAATGAGGAGTTGCATTGCTTGTGGTGATAATGCAGTTTGTTTTGAAAAAGATGCATTTCATGTGGTTTTGAAATTAGTATCTATTTTTAGCGTAATGTTAAGAAGGCCTTTTTCCCCAAGCCTGGAAGAGAACTAAGTCTAAATGGTGGGTTTTCATTGACAGCTGAATCACTAAAACAAATGTCAGACATGCTCTTCCTAAGTAGCCTGTGGCATGATGTTATTTAGGATTTTCTGATGTTAATGCACTATTAGGTACATCATAAAGGTCCAACTACTTGTTAATTTCTAATCAATCGCACAGCAGAAACTAAATGTAGACATTGTCAAGATGACCTGCTGAAGTTCAAACTGGGCCTCAGAATGGGGACGAAAGGTGATTAAGTGACTTTGAACATGACGTAGTTGTTGGTGCCAGACTGACAGGTCTGAATATTTCACAAATCCACTGGGATTTTCACACATAACCATCTTTAGGGTTTACAGAGAATGGTGCATAAAGAGAAATTATCCGGCCATTTATCTGGGTGAAAATGACTTAGTGACGGTAAACAATGGAGGAGAATTACAAGACTGAAATTGATAGGAAGGTAACAGTAACTCAAAAACTGCTGTTGTGCATTCAGAGCATCTCTGAATGCACAACAGCAGAAAGGCACACCTGGTGCCACTTTTCTCAGTCCTGGCTTCTCAAATCTACATTCGAAAGTATTATTGTGTAAGATACTGAACCCTCAGTTTCTCCTGATGCATCAGTGTGTATATGAGACTGTTACAAAGTGCATAGGGGTGAATGAGACTTGTAGTAAAAGGGCTTTGAGTGCTCAGCTGACTAGAAAGGTGCTATGTGAATACCAGTACATTTTCTGCCATAGCTTTCCATTATAACCTACATATAAAAATCTCAGAGAATCCATGCATTTATATGAACGTAACTAATAAGATACAAAACTGACTTTAATACCTATGCATTATAAGACCAGTCTAAATCACACTACATATTATCTTTTTTACAAAATGTATTTAAAAGTTTCTTAAAATATTGCCCTGCTTGCGCACCTGTGCAGCTGTAAGACCGTGTAATACCACTCCGAGCCACCAGGCGTGCTCCAGCGTTTGTGTGAATTTTTTTCCCTGTGTTTTCCTTTTTGTCCTTATTACCTCGATGTTCATCTTCGGTTGAGGTGAGTTTGTAGCTGGCTAATTGGGTTATCGGGCTTATTTTATGTCATGCTGAATAGTGCTTTTGTTTTTATCGTACAAACTAGACGTGTCATATGTTTCGATATGTATAGATGGTTTTTTTTGTAAAGCTAGTATCGAGAGAAAAGGTTGTAAAAACCACGCTTGGCTTCATCTGCTTCTCCTGCCAGGTGAGAAAGGTGACCAGCAGTTCTTTAAGGTGTGGCATGAACGACTTTAAATTAAATGTTGAGAATAAAAAAGGATCCTGAAGACTTGTAACAGTCGCTCGGCAGATCAGCTGAAGCACATTGTGCTAGTGTTTGTTTATTAGTACACGTGCACTAACTGTGAGACGCGTTAGCGTTTTAAATGTTAGCTGAACACGGACCCCTCTCTCTGTTTCATGTCTCCTCAGCCTCCAGTCATGTCCATTGAATACACCATTGATATCCAGCTGACAGAGTTGGGATTTCCGGACATACTGCAGCCGGAGGAGGCTTTGGTCAGACAAACACCGTGTCGCTCCACATCATCTGATGGCTCCATCTCACCCAGTCACTCTCCCACTTCACTTCCAACCAAACATAAACCGAAACGGCTGCTCAGAGGTGGCAAAGTAGTAGGTGCAGCAGGACAGACCTCAGACACCCAAGAAACCACAGTGGCCTCTGGTCCATCCAAACGGACTGAGATGTTAAACTGTAAACGGCTGAATCCCACAACAAAAAGGCTGCAAGACAAACAAAGTGGCAGCGAGACAGCACTCGCCGAACCGTCAGCACCCACAGTGATGAGTGATCCCATTGCTTTACAAGAAACTACAGACATTCCCCCGGTGATCGCTGAACAGGAAGGAGGGGGTGTTGATGGAGATGGAGGAGGGCAGAGACCTGATGTAGACATGGCTGAGGGTGAATCGGCGGAAGTGCAGGAGGATGACTCGGATGACAGTGAAGTGTCAGAGGTGTATGAGGAGGAAGAGGTTGATGAGGAAGAGGAGGATGAGGAGCTAACTAGTGGTAAGACCATATGTTAATATCACACATGCACCCATGTGCAGGTGAAAGGTTCAACACAAGATAAACAAAAAAACTAAATATCAGATTTTCCTGTAATTAGCACGTAGTTGCTCCTGATACACAAACTAAATGCCGAGTAAAATGGCCTTATTTGCATAGTGGTTTTGAAGTCTGAGCCTGTGATAGTTTCCCTTAGTGTCAACAAATCTCATGAGAACAACAAACAACAACACTGCACTTGGCCTTGCAATTGTTTACTCATTCGCATGAACCTTGGCACTATAGTGCCTAGATGTGTGAAGCGCTTTGGGGTCCTTAGGTACTAGTAAAGCGCTATACAAATACAGGCCATTTAACGTCTCCTAAACAGACACTCTACAATAATACATACAGAGGAAAAAAAGCCCAACAATCACATGTAGTAACAAGTAGTAACTACATGCTGGCTGGGACTGAAATAGGACAAAAAGGCAGGTGTTTCAAATGATGGCTGTCATTTGAAACACTGACATGGAATGTGTTTTTTTTCCCCCTCAGTTTTCTCACTGGACAAGAAAAAAGAAGTGAAAAACAGCAGATGACTTTTTAATTAGCACACTTCCTTCCTTTTTCCCCCCCTCTAGAGTCGAGTCAGTCAGGTGACTACCGGTGCAGCGTGTGTCAACAGCATCTGCCCTCCAAGTTCAAGCTCCACGATCACATGAACCTCCACACAGGAGCACGCCCATACTGCTGTGCAGAGTGTGGGAAGCGCTTCTGCCAGATATACAACTATCGCGTCCACCTGCGCACGCACGCGCAGACCAAAGTGGATCGTCTCCAGTGCCGAGTCTGTTTGATGGGCTTTGCGTCGCAGGAAGATCTGAACGACCACCTGGCAAAAACTCACTTGGAGGACGAGTTCTATGAGTGTGACCTGTGCAAACGCGTGTTCACGTCCCTAAAGGCATGCGAATATCACGTGCAGCTACATAAGTGTATGCTGAATGTCATGTGCGAAGTGTGTGGCCGCAACTTCTCATCGCCGAAATCCCTGGCGCGCCACCGGAGGAAGAAGTGCCACCGTAATTTTAAATGCACAGACTGCACAAAGGTGTTTACCAAGAAGAATGCACTGCTAAAACACAGTTTCTCCCACCTGGGTTTGTTGCCTTACACGTGTATACGGTGTCGCTGCCACTTCCGATTGGCTAAGCTGTACCGCCAGCACAAATGTGAACCTGAACGCATTCACTGCGTGGCGTGTCTGAGGGAGTTTCTCAGTCAGGAGGACTTCCAGCAGCACAAAAAGGACACGGGCTGCTGGGGCAATCAGGAGCCGAGTGAGAAAACGAACGAGATCAGATGTTTGGAGTGCGGACAGAGGTTTGACTCGTCAGAAGAGCTGAAGAAACACGCCGGAGCTCATCAGAGGGTGCTGAAGTGCGCTGAATGCGGGAAGGGGTTCCGGTCGGCCTTGCTGTTGATGTCCCACATGGGCGGCCATGCCGGGCAGTCACCCTGCCTTTGTCAGAGCTGTGGACTGGGCTTTCCCCACCAGCAGAACTATGACAGCCACCTTAAGACGTGTGGACAAACACCTCAGTCTGCGGTGAGTGTGTGAAACTTACAGAGAAGTTTTTACACTGCTGCTGCCTCTTCTGTTAAAGCACGCTAAGAAGATTTTCTATCTTCCAGATTTCAGTTTGGCACAGAAATACTTTAATGAAACAACTTTATTTCAAAATCAAGTTGCACAGATTAACTGAGCTAGTCAGGCCAGAAGAGCGCGTAGAGCCTCCTACAGCTGCTGCTGGTTGCCATGGAGCTATGTGGATGAGAGCAGCCACTTTTCTTTGGCAGTGGATTTTAAGGGTTGTGGAAAACTATTTCCTCCAATTCGCAATTACTGTTTATATCTGTATTCTCAAACATGAGAAACCTGCTTAATCGACTAACCCACAAGTAGCCAGGTGTCTGTGTGTAGGTTTGGCTGTATTTCTTAGCCAGCTTTTTTTGTGTCAGCACAATGATTCTAAACCAGGATCAACTATTGACATATCTGAGTAAATAGGAGTGCACATCGGTCTTATCTTACTTTTGATCTTACTCATTGCAGGATGTTTTTGTGCAACATGAGCAACCTTTATAGCAACCCATCGTTTGTTTTTGTTTTTTTGCTCTGATGTAGCTACAGATATGCTCAGAAACCTGTTTCCAGGAACTCTTTTCATATCATAAAGTCACACTGAAATGCTTTTGCTATTTTTCCCCTTCTAGAGTGCCACCAAGAAACGTGTGTCTTTAAAGAGCTCTGCACTGGAGAGAAAAAAGCACAGCACTACACCAGACTCATCAAACACAGCAAACGCAGTCACTTTGCCCGCTGTTGTTTTAAACAACCCTGCTCCACCAGTCGAGGATACTAGCAATCCAGGTCACGTGACTGAGGGTGTGTCTACTGGCACTGGTCCATCGGATGGGTTGTGGAAGCTAACCCTTGATAAACGGCCGCCTGCTGGTGTCAATCTTGTCTTGTTCGTTCCTGTTTGTCCAACACAAGCCAACGGGCTCCCGCTCCCATCTGCAATCCCTCAGACACTACCCATCACAGCTATGCAAGCTCTGCCTGAGGGTCCACTCGCAGTTGGTGCTGCTCTTGGAGCGACACTAAGTGCCCCACTGGATCTGTTAACTGGGGTTAAACAGGATCCAGAAGCACCCTTGGATCTGTCTAAGAAGTCTGCAGTGACGTACCTTCCTGTTAAAGGTGAACCAGAAGAATTTGAAATCTCAGGACAGGCTGTAAATGCTGGAAGGCAAGAATTTGGAAACCATCACAGCAAAGTGACAGCTAGAACAACCTCAATAAAGACAGCTCCCACAGGACTCATAGTGGATATAAAGAAAGAGCCTCAGACTTCTGGTTGTGATTTGTGGTCGTCCGAATCAAGCCAACTGACAGACTACAAGCTAGAGAAAGAGATTAAGATTGAAGTTAACATTTCAAGTGCTGGTAAGGAAAAATAAAGTAAAGCAAGGTCGGAAAAGGAGAGAAAGATCACATTCCCTACCCTGTAAAGGAAGCATTTAATATACTGTTAGAATTACATACATTACTGTGTAATTTGTATATTGACCATCATACGGTTTTATGACAAGGCAGCATTTTCCTATAACTATTCCCACTTTTGTCAGCAGGATAGACTATTAGTGTGACTGTGGTTTTTGTTTCAGAAGCTCCATTCAGAAAAACGTAATATTGCTGGCTTCATCGGTTTATTGAAGGGGATTTTTTTATGCCTTTACTTCATTACTGTTACAATGGTGGATGCTCATATTAAACATAGCCAAAGTATGATGTCAGTGAGGGTGTACTCACACTAGACACGGTTGCCTGTGCATGATTGTTCCTGCTCCCCTGCACTCAACTATCTAGACACAAGTATGCATTACTTTGTCTGAGCATCTCAGCTCCTCCCTCTCTCGCACACACCCTGAAAGGCACTCTTGTAAGCTCACGATTTTTTTTTTTTTACATGTTGTAGCTTAATTGGAAAAGTCGTGTCTCCTAAATGAGTTTTGCCGGAGCCGCTATCACTGAGAAAGCTGAAGTTAGTCAGCAGCAATTGCTCTACGTCACAACAGAACCACTTTTGTAACATGTTCCTGGTACAGCACCCAGCAATCACAAAAGACAAATGAGCTCGACTCTGAGGTTCAACTGCACTCCTGCATGATACAGATCGTCTCATGTGAGTACACCCTGACCAGGGATATCCTTGGTTGGTCATCTCAGGCATACAGCTATATGTATAAGCACACAAGCTCCTCCCACCTGCTGTATAAAACTGTTTGGGGGGTAGGGGTTGCCATTCAGAGGAAATGGAGCTCCATCATTGACAGTATAAGAATATGTCTAGCTTATTTTGAGCTTTGAGCTCATAGGTCACTTTATCATGAATTGGCCTCTACTTTCAGAAATATACAATGAGAGAATCTCGATACGTGTGCAACAGACTGGAGACGGAGGAATATGTCTTTACCCGTTCAGACTCGATGATGGTTGTCTAGTAAGACGATCATCATCGCTTCCACAGAACGGTGACCAGTGTGCTGGTTCAGACCTGAAGCTGACCTGCTCACATGCTGTTCATATTAACAGACAAGGATCCATGTCTGAAAGGGGTCAAAGTGTGACAGTTTTCTTGCATCTGTAATTTAAACAAGACATTCCAAGCTTTTATTTATCGAGGCACTTTTTTCTTCTTTCCTTTTGCATTCAGATATAAGGCTGTAAATTCAGCCTGCTGGAGGAAGAATGAATGGAGATGAATCCTATGCAGTGTGATGCAGAATTTCTATTAGCATTAAAATTTCTGTCATGTTCTTATCGTCTTGGAAAACTGATTCTTTTTGTAAACTGTGTCAAAACTAGAGGGAAACAGGGTTTTTTTTTTTTTCTTCTGAAAGCTTGTTTTGTATAGTAACTAGCATTTTAGTGCTATGTTAAATATTTCATTATGAATGGTACTGATTAGTAGAATGAATAGATGTCTTCTTGTGATTAACATTTCATGACTCTAAACAGTCTGCAGGTATATTTTGTTTTTCTAAAGGTTAATAAATGCTTGTTTGGATGCAAGGTGAGTCGCACTGAAACTGTTTTTTTTTAAAGTTTGCCTATCTACAGTATTGCCTTCTGTTGCAAAAAGTTGGCCTTAAATTCTAAAAACTACCAAATGAAAAAATATATGTGCCAAAATATAGCTCTCGTTAGGGTCATGAGAAGTCCGAAACCATACAGCCACAGAGTCAGACATAGTGAGGTTCATTTCCTGTAACATCTTTGAAAAATGGATATACTGTTTATACCCCTATTTAACTGTCTAAATGAGGTCAAAACGTAGTTATCACGCAACTCTCTCACACTGAACGAGGATAAGTCAGAAGTTATAGTTTTTGATGGTCACGCCCGCTGGAACAACTAACTGATGCCTTAGGCCCCTTTGCTAGCCATCTCTCGCTCACTGTTAGAAACCTTGGTGTTTTCCTGGACAGCTCTTTCAAACTCAAGAAACAGCTCTCCTCTGTGGTAGAAAACAGTTTCTACCAGCTGCGTCAGATATCTATCTTTGAAGGACCTTGAAAAGTTATCACTTCCAAATTAGACTACTGTAATTCCCTCTACTCGGGCCACCCGTCTTCCTCTATTCACCGGCTCCAGTTAGTTCAAAACGCAGCTGCGCGTCTCTTAACTGGTACTAGAAATTATGCCAACATTACACCTGATTTAGCCAACCTATATTGGCTCCCTTTTGAAAATCATATCAATTTCAAAATTGTCTTGCTTACCTTTAAAATTTTAAACAATTTGGCTCCCAGCTATCTATGCGAACTCCTCCATTTGTATATCCCTAATAAGGCACTTAGATCTTCCAATCAAATGCTCCTGACACAACAGAGGTCTCGTCTGAAGTCCAGAGGTGATCGGGCCTTTGCTGTTGTAGCACCTAGACTCTGGAATAACCTCCCTCCTTATATTCATTCCTCTGAGTCCATCCAGTCTGTTAAATTGAGTCTTAAAACGTATTATTTTAGTCTGGCTTTTGATTTAAACTAATGTTATTTCGTGGCTAGTTATGTTTTTTCCCCTATATTGTTCATATTGTTTCCTGCCCTCCTTTTAACTGTTTCTTTTTATTCTGTCTTATGCTATTGCTCTGACCGACTGAAGCACTTTGGTCAACTTTGTTGTATTATTATGTGCTATAGAAATAAATTTTGATTTGATTTGATTTGATATACACAGCAGGTAAAATAACTATCAAACACGTCACCAATTTTCTAAGTAAATGTATTTCTAAAGGTGCTATTGACATGAAATTCCCACCAGATGTTGGTATCAACCCATCCAGTCCACACATGCAAAGATATCAAGCCACAGATGTCCTTGACACAGGGACAAAGTACTGAACACTTACTGAAATGTAATAATTTGTATAAAAGCCTTTGCTGGTGATGGCAGCTTCACATGCCTCCTATATGGAGAAACTAGTTGGATCAACCTTGGAGCTTCTGTGGGTCCCTTCCATGATCTCTATTTTTAATAGATTTTCACTTGGATTCAGGTCAGGTGATTTAATGGGCCATTCTAGCAGCTTTTCTTTTCTCTTTAACAGACCAAGTTTCCTTGGCTGTGTGTTTGGGATCATTGTCTTGCTGAAATGTCCACCCTTGTTTCATCTTCGTCATCATCATAGATGGCAGGAGTTATATGAAGCATGCCAGTGCCGTAGGGTGATGTTCCCACCTCCAAACTTCCCTGCTGGTATGGTGATTTGGGGGTGATATGCAGTGTCTTTTTGACCTCCAAATATGGCATCCAAAAAGTTTAATTACGTCTAATCTGAGCAGACTATATTCTCCCAGTATTTCGCAGGCTTCTCTAAATGTTTTTCAGCAAACCTTAAACACACTTCAACGTATTTTTTCTTCAGCAGTGGAGTCTTGTGTGGTGAGTGTGCATACAGGCCATGGCAGTTGACTGCAGTACTTATTGTTTTCTTTGAGTTGCCTGCTGATTCCAGGTCTTTCCATAGTTCTCCACAAGTGGTCCCTGGCACTTGATTATTCTTTTCACTCCTGCCAGAAATCTTCCCACTTCCAGATTAGAGCTCCAACAGTGCTCAGTGCCATCAGTATATTTTGAAACAGGAAGGATTTGTGAGAGATCTCATCATGAGATATTTGACAACTTGGTAATGAAACATTTTTATGAGCCATCAGCTGGGAGTGAACCAGCTGGTATTAAAGCCGCAGGGTTGCTTTCTAATTACTCATAGATTGTGCCTACCTTTCTTCGTGCGTTCAGTACTTTTCCCTGCATTATTTCTCATTATTACACATAATTTCTGGCCACCTACTGGTAAATTTCTTGGCATGTGTGGACTGGATTGGTTGTTACCGACATCTGGTGAGAATTTCATGTCAATAACAACTTTAAAAATATATTTATTAGGCCACAATTGTGGGTGTAAAAGGCATTATATATTTACCCACAGTCTGTGTGTGTATAGACATAGATTCATCAGATACACTTTGTTAGTCCCAGGTTAGAGCCCCTTTGGTCTTCAGAACAGCTTTAATTTTTCATGGCATAGAAGGTGCTGGAAACATTCCTCCAAGATTTTGGTTCATGTTGACATGATGGCATCACAGTTGCTGCAGATTTGTCTGCTCCACATCCTGTTGCACCCCAACTAAAGGTGCTTTATTGGATTGACATCTAGCGACCGCAGAAGCCACCTGAATACAGTGAAGCCACCTGATTTTCATGTTCAAGAAACCAGTTTCAGATGATCTGAGCTTTTTTGCAACGTAGTGTACTATACTCCCGGAAACAGCCATTGAAACATGGGTACACTGTGGTCACAAAGGGATGCAGATGGTCAGCAACATTACTCAGGTAGACCGTGGTGTTTAAATCATGCTCTGCCCAAATGTGCCTAAAAAATCTTGATACGAGGTGAGATTTAACAGTGGCCTCAGTTTCCTGTAGTTA
Source organism: Aulonocara sp. 'chitande type north' Nkhata Bay (assembly GCF_057382095.1). Classification (NCBI taxonomy): domain Eukaryota; kingdom Metazoa; phylum Chordata; class Actinopteri; order Cichliformes; family Cichlidae; genus Aulonocara; species Aulonocara sp. 'chitande type north' Nkhata Bay. The sequence goes on along the minus strand of NC_141354.1, from coordinate 19,595,899 downwards.
GCTGACAGGAGTGACACCTGGTGTGATCTTCTGCTGCTGTAGCCTGTCTGCAGGGAGTAAATCAGGGATTCTCTTCTACATAAATGAGTGCTCACTTCAGTTACTGTTGCCCTCCTTTCAGCTTGAAGCAGCCTGGCTATTCTCCTCTGATCTCTGACCACTCGAGGAACTGATGCTTCCTGGATATTTATTGTTTTTTGGCTGATACTCTTTAAACCCTAGAGATGGTTTTGTGGAAAAATCTCAGTAGATCAGCACTTTATAAAATATTCAGACCAGCCCGCCTGACACCAACAACCGTTCACCAACACCTTTCTTCCCTATTCTGATGCTCAATTTGAACTTCAGCAGGTCCTCTGGATCGCTGGACCATGTCTACACACCTAAATTTACTGAGCAGGTACCGTGTGATTGGCTGATTAGATCTGCATTTCCAGCAGTGGAATAGGTGTAACCTAACAAAACAAAACATGTAGGTAACTACAGCCTAATTGTAACTGTTATGTCAAAAATCACATTTGATATTTGACATAACAGTTGCAGTTTATCAGGATACAATAAGTGCTATAAATTGAATAAAAACAAAAAAAATTAATACAACTTACCAGTAGATATTAAAAAAATAAATAAACGCCCATCTTTTCTGAAAAAGAAGGGGGAAAGAAAAGACTACAACTCCCGTCACGTGATTTAAAAATCCCGGAACTACAATGCCTGGTGACGGGATGTTTTAAGTGGGCTACACGGATGGTCGACAGCCGAGGTGTAAAAGCTGTAACTTTCTTTTATCGTTTCCAGCCGTGCTATCGAAATTTAAAACTTTAAATTCGTTGCTGTGGGTTTTGTGGCGCCAGCGGCGGCGTTATTTTGAATTCATGGACAAAGACAAGTGTAGCGATATTGTAAGTAAGCGAGTCTGTTGTTTGCTTTAGCTAAAACGTCACGTTTTCAGCCTATTTTGAGAGCAGCCAGTAGCTCACACGAGCCAGCTAACTGGACTGTGTGGAGTCTGTTCACTCACCACATGCAGCCTCTGCACTCATGCTTTGTGTACCTTTTGCAGCATGGTCAGTGCTCCTGGATGGAGATGCATCAGTTCCTCGGTGACCTTATCACATCTGGAAACTCCTCAAAAAATCCGCCAGATGTGTTTAATGCAGCATGGGGCGTGGCAGGAGGTGGTGCTGCTGATGGTGCTCTTGCGTTCAAAGCTACATCGCTTGAGCCACTTAGACCTGTTCAGGAAAAGATGGGTGCAGGGGCATCACAGAGGGCGAGAGAGACCAGAGACCGGAGAGAAGGTAGGAGCCGTGTAAATAAACAAGTCCACCCATTTTCTTGTAAATTTTATTTTCCTACTGATGTGGTTCGGTTTGTCCTTCAGCTTTAGATCTGCATCATGCCTGCACCTGCCCTGGCTGCCCTTTCTCCAGTCTCCCTCCTTCATTTGAGACCCTAACATCCAGACAGCCTCTGTCCTTGCCGCCACACTCAGAGACCATATCCCACCCAAAAGATCTCAGTATTGCTGGTCCAGTGAGCCTTAGCATGTGTTTACCAGAGTCCACCTTACCCAGCAGCACGACCACCACTACATCTGAGCTAGAGACGGGCCTGCCCAGCCGATCACAGAACGAGGATGTAGACAGAGGGACTCAGAGTCAGAACCAAAACTCTGATGTGCCTCCTTCAAGAGCGTCTTTGTCCCATCTTTCTATGTTTCCCCACTTGTGTTGTCACCCCGGCCTGCAAACCTGTACCCAGACACTAGGCCGCCAGGAGGGCACAGACTCCCCGTTTTCTCACACCCATGCTCACCATCACTTTCACCACCACCACTGCCCTTTAACGTCCTGTTTACCCTGCCCCCAGCTCGCCCACTCGCACTCTGCTCGGCTCTCTGGCGCGTTTCCATGCTTGTCTTGCCCTCACTCCTTTCATGCCTGTAATCAGGTGTGCCACCGTCAGCACAGGCAAGCACAGCAGCAGGAGGAGAGGGTTAGGACTTCTACAACCTTGCTGTCGTCACTGCATCCCTGCATGCACTGCTCCGCCTCATTTTCTAGACCGTCCCAGCTGCTACAACACCAGCGCTCCGAGCACGCTCACAAACCAGCCGGGTTCATTTGCACAGAGTGCGGCAGGGCCTTCAATTCACACAGCAACCTCCGCATACACCTCAATGTGCACACTGGTGCACGGCCCTACTCATGCTCCGACTGTGGGAAAAGTTTCAGCCAGTCTGGAGCGCTGAAGATCCACAGGCGGATTCACACGGGTGAAAAGCCATATTCATGTGGCTTCTGTGGCAGAGGTTTCCCCCATCTGGCAGGGGTGCGTGCCCACCAGAGGACGCACACAGGAGAGAAGCCCTACCGCTGCAACCAGTGTGGCAAGTGTTTCACCCAGTCCGGAGCGCTAAAGATCCACACTCGCATCCACACTGGAGAGAGACCCTTTATCTGCAGCATCTGTGGCAAGGGCTTTTCCAACCGCTCCGGGATCCGTTTCCACTACCGCACAGTCCACGGGCTGGCTCCTGAGGTCACAGGGGAGACTGGAGGCGTGTACCGAGGACCCACAGGTCGTGCTTGTCAGCCCGGGCGCCCCAGAACGACACCTCCAACCGGCGCTGCGTTAAATGCACCCAACAGTCCAGGTATCGACTCACACGCAGTTCTGAATACTCGGGATTCCTCAGATTTAATTGCTTCTCATCCCACCTCTACACCAATCAGTGGGAACGAGGGCAAATCTCAGCCAGAAGGAGCAAGAGAGGGGCTGCCGTATGCATGCGAAGACTGCGGCCTGCGCTTTAAAGACGCACTGTCCAGGAACAGACACCAGTCTCTGGTGCATTACTCCCACGAGGGAAGAGAGGAGGAGGGGCAGAGGGAAGAGTTCAGCACAGATGCTGAAAGTGAAAGAGAGTAAATTACTGCGGCTGGTAGATTATAACAGACTGAACATCTTATGGAATCTGTTCTTTAAGCAAAACTGCTTTCAAATTGGAAATTCAGTAATATTGCACTCCTTTTTAAGTGTTTTTCTGATATTTCACACTAAGATTGTGCTGAAACTCAACGCTAAACCTTTTCTATTTAAACACAACCACAGTTTACTTTTAGAATTCATGTATTTTTTTTTTCTACTCTCCATCAGCTTTTCAGTCCTGATGTATGTGAGTGAAGTGTCCTATATGTACAAATTTACCCCATTTTAGCAGTCCTTTATATATCCAGGTAAAAAAAAAAAAAAAAAAATCTAATTTCCAAGAGAGCCTGATGTCCATCCATCACACACACCAAACCAACTGGTTGCTAACCAGTGTTGGTCAAGTTACTTGAAAAAAGTAATCAGTAACTAATTACTGATTACTCTCCCAAAAAAGTAATCCCGTTACTTTACTGATTACTTATTTTCAAAAGTAATTAATTACTTAGTTACTTTTTAAAAACACGATTTACAACCTGAAGAGGTGATAAAGTGATAGATCTTTCAGCCCAATTCTACTTTTTCTACATAATCCATCATACAAAATGTAATCAAATGGAAAAGTCTCTTTTTAAAACTTGTTTTATCAGTTTTAATCTTTTAACTTTATGCATCAAGCAAAACATTTAATTATATGCAACATTCTCTGACTTGAATAAATTAGTTTAACATTTAAACCTATTTTCTACACATTCCAGCACATAAAATAAAATATTTTTTGTGTTTTCACTCACTCTTTCAAACAGATGCAAGTAAAACACAGCAGAAAATAAATAAAGTCAAAGACTCAGCGGTCCTTTTGCTCTATTTTCACCTGTAAAGCAGGAGCAGGGTAGGCGGAGGGTTACCCTGGTGTAGGTGTGCTGCGGTCAGTTGAAGAATCCGCGCGAGTGTCTCTGTGAGTTTCCCATCACGTCGTAGCTACTCGGTGCTTGCTCGGAAGTTTAGGGGTTTTTTTCGCTGTAAAAAGAAGTTTTCTTCCCACGCACGATGGACGCTAATGTTTTTGTCACTTTTTATGGAATCAAACTCAAAGTAAGGTCAGTACTTCCACACTTTAAACGCTGCACGCTCATACTCTCTCCCGCACTCGATATATTATCCATTGTTGATCTGCACACAGCTGCTGTCACCAACGTCGCACTTGCTTACGTCACTGTCATGAGACATTCTCGCAAAAAAAATCACGGTTTTAGTAACGCAGTAACGCAGCGTTCCTACGGGAAAGTAACGGTAATCTAATTACCGATTTTGCAATAGTAATCCCTTACTTTACTCGTTACTTGAAAAAAGTAATCAGATTACAGTAACGCGTTACTGCCCATCTCTGTTGCTAACACATCTGTGTAATTGTGCCTTATCCAGCAGTCCCAGTGTTGTATTATGATACCAGAAAGCATGTCACATTAATGTAATTTGATGGGCTTTTAGTAGCATTTTATTATGGGATTGAGGACTGCCACCTGGCTCTTTTTATACAAAATGCCTTGAAATAGGAACAAGTACAATTTTATATGTTAAACATGGATCTGTAGTAAACATCAGTGTCACAGGTTTAATTAAGTTATTTAGTAACTTAATCATTTATAAAACCACATGTCTTCTATACAAAAAAAACAACTTTCCATGGGATATAATATAAAGTAAAAAAAAATAATAATACAAGTATACAAATATAACTATTATAATTTTTCACTTAATTCTGTAATTCTGAGAAAGGTGCTATACAGCAGCAAAGGCCTAACAAACAAGGCCAGTAGAGGTGGGGGTTTTTTTTTTTTTAAATGTTAACATTTTGCGATAACTCGGCCTCCAGCAGAGGAACGTACTCTTCCTCTGGAGACTTGTTTAACTAGACAGAGCATTTCTTTCTCCAGGAAAAGTGGCTGAACACAGCTGTTCATCCAAGCAAAGGACAGTCCTTCCTAATTATGTCATCTTACTGCCTTTCGTGCCTCTCAGTTGTACTACAATCCAAGCAGTTATTTTTAGCTGTTGGTATGTTACCGGGTGATAATTACCTGCGCAGACAAATAATTACACAGTCCATTGTTGCTTAACGTCTGAAGCTCGTGGCAGCCACCTAGTGGTTATGTGTAATTATAACAGTACTCTTTGTTACAGGTTACAATTTATAGTGCTTCATAAATGTTTTTGAAATGATACATTGTGAATACAATGCTTTGTAACATATTCATTTTTTGTTTTGCCTTAATTTGTGGAGAAGACTACACATAAATTTCTGTATGTGCTTTTGGAAAGTGCAGTTATGTGATTAAACATTTCATCAAACAGTATCTCTGAGACAAACTGAGCCTGTATTTATTTGTGCAATATGAAGAAAAAAAAAACCAAAAACCTATCCCATACTTCCTTGATGGAAATATCTGCCTCCATGTGGCTCTCAGTGTTTAGTCTGAATACCCTCATATGCATAGTGACTTCCTTGGGTACATCACTCACGGGAGGTCCAGTTAGTGCATTCTGAACAGCACTGTCCAGCTCACTGTTCAACTTCAGACCACTCCAATTGTTGCTCTGGTGCCAACACACATTTCAACTCCAAAGAGCCTTTTCCTGAGTCTAAGTTTGCTGTGCTCACAAAGGATCTTCGTATGTGTGTTTCTGTTGTAAAGAATCACAAGACTTGGGTTCTGCATAGACAGCACTGACTGGTCTTGGTCCATTGGCATGTAGCGCGGGAGTGCAGTAGCCATTGAAGAGCACCCTGTGTGAGGGGCAGTCATACTGACTGTGACTGGATGTCGGTGCAGGAATGATGCTGGAGTCAGAGGGCTGATCTGAGAACGGAGTGGCATACTCAGGCTCTGGAGGAAGTGGCTCTGCATACTCGGGCAGGCAGCCAGGAGTGTCATAATGGCTGCAGGTGAAGGGGGCAGTATAACACTCTTCTGAGGAAGGTTTAAACGTTGAGCCAACTTTATGTCCAATAGGTGTAAGAGCTGGCTCAGCATAGTCTGGGAGGATTAGAGAAGAAAAGAGAAAATGTAAATGTAAGAAAAGTCCATCCATCCATTTTCATCCGCTTTGTCCGGGGCCGGGTCGCGGGGGCAGCAGCCTAAGCAAAGAGGCCCAGACCTCCCTCTCCCCAGCCACCTCCTCCAGCTTATCCGGGGGAATACCAAGGCGTTCCCAGGCCAGCCGAGAGATATAATCTCTCCAGCGTGTCCTGGGTCTGCCCCGGGGCCTCCTCCCGGTGGGACATGCCTGGAACACCTCACCCAGGAGGCGCCCAGGGGGCATCCTTGTCAGATGCCCGAACCACCTCAGCTGGCTCCTTTCGATGTGGAGCAGCAGCTGCTCTACTCTGAGCCCCTCCCGGATGGCCGAACTTCTCACCCTATCTCTAAGGGAGAGGCCAGCCACCCTTCGGAGGAAGCTCATTTATGTAAGAAAAGTCATACAAGATTTTTTTTTCCTGGTCACCTGACATACAGCAAACCTTCGTGAGATCAGAGGTCAAACCTGACATGATATTTGGATCTATCCTGTATTGTGACATTCAGTATCTCCATATGCCGGTATATCATCTCCTAATTGTTGCCAATAAGAACAAAAGCAGCAGAATTTTAAGGACAGTCTTAAAGATCGACCTTTTATGAAAATTAATTACTATGTAAACTTACTTCACCGTAAAGAAAAGGTCAAATGTGACCTGATATTTCAAATCTTTATACAGTACTTTCTACATGCGGACAGTAAACACCTTACAAGGCTTTTATAAAGAAATAAATCATTAGGTTGACCTTCAAGACCTCAGTGCATGCAAGGCAAATTATAAATGGCTTGTTAACATGACCCCAATCTGCACCCCTGCATTTCGAGCCGTCGTGTTTACAGACAGAAACAGTGACACGCACATACACGCTACCAATGACATGACCTACCTGATTGACCTAACTATAAATAAGACCAATAAGAGAGTAGCATCAATCCTGCAACTATGGCAGAAAGTTAAAAATCCAAACTGTTTTCAAAAAGACACAATAAACTAGTGAATACATTTATTCACTCAGTGTTACCTCATAAATTGGATTTGGCAGTTGATTAGTTTGAGGGGCCCGGGCACATTTACTTACATCGTACACACGCAGACTTTTACATAATGTTTAGGTTCTAAATACTGAAGCTGCTGTATCCTATAACATTTGAGGTCTGCTTTAAAAGCCAGCTTCTTGAAGTGCCTGCACAACAACAACAAAACCTGAATTTTAATAAAATCTGTTCTTCCCGTTATTCGTGCCACCCAACCACAGAGCAGCCTGGTCTTCTTTCTGTCAGCAGCTGCTCAGTTTTTCTCTCCACAAAAGTTCAGTTTTATCTCTGCACAGCATCCAGAACGACTCTGGCTTATCCTAAAAGTCACTCTGAATTCTGTGACGTAGTTTTCCTCTGAAGACTTTCTTGGTGCACAAACAGACTCTACATTTAACAGAGTGAAGATATGCACCGCAACTCCCGTCTGGGTGCTTTTAAAGTCATGGGATTTGTCGGCATTTCCGACCAGCAGAACCGTAGCTCCTAAAAGTTCTTGGTTTGCCAGATCAGTAGGTCACAGATCACTATTTTTATATGATTTGATGGTTTGATTGTTGATTTTGTTCATCTGGATGCAGCGTTTTCAGTGAAATGCGACATCCAGATGAACAACATCAACTTTTTGTAATTTCCTGACGGGGATGATTGAGCATGCATCAAGACATTTTTACACAAACTTAAACACACAGATACTAAAACATGTAGCAGCAGGCTACTTTCGATAATGGGAAAAACTCCACTTCTTGTTTACATCTTGCAAATCAATTTCTGGGAAACTTCTGCTTCTTTTCTACCAAATAGCTGTCTCTAGGACAATGCAGAGCGCTGCACGAGACGTCTGGCCACCAACAACGTCTCATCTAATCGCAAGGATGAGGGCTGACGGTCTAGCACTTAGATCCATCCAGACTACTCTTTGTCCTCGCAGAAGACGCCGTGGTGTGGGAGGCCTGGACTTTCAAGAGCACACAGGGAGTCTAAGACCCAGAGCTATTTTAATTAGACAGGCTTTACTGAGGGCTTTGATTGTCTTAGCATTGACTGTCTGTCCTGTTTATCACTGGACCTCTCAGAGAAGGGCCCCCTCACTGAGGGAAGGGGTAAGGGAGGCAGAGATGGGACTGCTGGGAGGAGGGGGGGGGGGAGTAGGCTGAGTGCCCTGTATCGAGCTCCAATTAAAGGGTCTCTTTCAGTGAGCCTCTGTGGACCAAAGAAAGGAATGTTTATGGTGTGACCGGGTGATGGGCTGAGCCAGAGGAAAGAATGGACAGCCCGTGGAGAGAACTGTTTGCCTGTCAGGCTTGGTGTGAGCTACTCAAACTGACCACTGAAGCTAGAGACCATTAGAGCGGGAAAGATGGAGAGCCGAACACTTAACAGGACAAATAAACTTCAAAGGTAGCAGCTGACGACACTTGCAGAAGAACAAAGCAGCACCAGCAACTTCCTGTAATTGATAAAAATGTGAATTCTCACCATTAAGAGGAGGGTTTGGTAGTGCATCGTGGACGTTTCGAACCAGAGGGTACGACTGTGAGCCGGGAAAACTCTTTTCCTTCAAACTCTGAGAACCTACACAAAAATCACAACCATAAAAATCATTGCAACATTAAAAAAGGATTCATAACTAAAAAGTATGTTAAAAAAATAATCTGAAAAGTGCTAGACTTACTTGTGGGGACAGAGTAGGAGTACTTCATTTGTGAATCTTTTTTCCTACAATTTCAAATAACAAAAAACAAACTCAGAGGTTAAATAAAATAATGAACGTTGATATTTCGTGACAGCAATCCATGTATCAAAAATCAGTGACAGTATGTCCATACAGGAAAGTTAATTAGTACATGTGCAGTACCTTCGCTTCAACCAGAATCCAGCCAAAACACAACTGCCACATATCATCAGGCCGAGGGCCACGCCCACTGCTACTATTACTGGCTGACTGGAGGCTGCAAGAGTGCAAGAGAGTCTGCGTAAACAACTGAACACGTGTGAGGAAGGAATGCTGTTATTACAAAGTACAAAGTGCTGCCGATCAGATTAATGGCTATATTGCCCTGTTTGCACTGGTGTGACTCTAATCTACTCGTATAAACTTCATACAGGTGAGTTGGTGGATGACACAAGTACATACTCTGTTTTGTTTCAACTAACACGGTGCACTCAGTGGTGGTGGGAGTGGGGCTTGGGAGCAGTGGACCCGAGTTAACTTTGATGGACGGAGAGTCTGTTGGGGAATTATCGAGACAGGAAAACTTCACATCAGGAAACTCAGCTGCAAATCAAACCATGTTAAAAGCAAACAAACCAAACTTTATTGTGGATAATCTGGAAGCTTATGAGCTACTGCCTACCACCGCCTGGTGGACGGGAAGACCTCGGTGTGGCCTTACTAACAGGACAGCCCAGGACCTGAATCTGAGCTGAAGCCCTCCCGTGCCAACTCAGCGGCTGGAGGCGGACAAATCGAGCCACCACAGGAGGAAACAAGCTATTGAGCACTCTGAGGTGTCCATCGGCGTAGGCCGGAAACACCTAAGAGCCACAAAGACCAAAATGAGTTAGCATCTGCATGTCTACTGCTTTAAAAAGCACAGGAAGTTGGGGCAGTGAAAGCATTAAGCAGAACACCTACCTTTCTTTCTTTGCTTGCAGCATCTTTGTAAAGCTTCCAGTTCTTTCTATCCTTACTAAATGAAAGGATGTAGGATTCCATGTAGTACTCATCTGATCCCGCTGTTACTATTCCTGAAGAAAGAGAACAACGCTTGTTTGATTTTGTTTCAGATCAATATTCAAAAAGAAATAAAAGGCTTCATGGATTTTAAACAACAAAAATAGTCCATCTCTGATTCATGAAATCACAATAAATTGCTTAAACCAAGCATATTTTGTACACATACCTATTGTTATTTTTACCTGTGATGTTGCTTCTATCGCTCAGCTCCATCTCCACCCACGGGCTCTGATCACTACTGTCTGCTGTCCAGAGCAGGAAGTTATGGCTGAAATCATTATTTCTGGCGTTCCTTGACTTTGTCTGCTCTTGACTGTTTTTATCAGCAAAAGATGAGGCGTTTAAAGCAGAAACAGCCAAGTTGTTGTTACACTCTGTTCACGGATCAAAGGAAAACAAACAAACTGATGAATTATAATTTGAGCTTCATAGTAACACTCGCCTACACATTTTCATTATAAACCACACAGATTCATGTTCCCTGTGATGAACTGCATGAAATCAAGAAAGTAATGGACACTGTTTTGCCTTAAAAGCGAGAAGAAGAAAAAAAAAAAACCCTAAACAAAATGTGCAGAAATGAAAATCGCTTTATTTAAAGAAGCTAAACAGCAAACCGGTTGTTTCAGATAGTAATGAAGCCTTTAGCTTCAGCGAGGAAGAGCTGTGTTTGCGCTACTCCTGCTGTTCTCATCTTTTCTTTACTTCCTCTTTCCCACGCTGTCCAAGTCTTCTCGCCCACTATTCTATCGTCATCACTCCGATCCACTCGGATTCCTGCCCACCACCTCTGGGTGAATAGGTGTCGGCTTCCTGTTCTTTAAAACTCACTGCAATTCTGTCACTCTGCCTTTCATGTAACCCATGTCCCCCCAGTCTCCATAACATCCTGGATGTTCAGAGTTTCATCCAAGGTCTTTGTTTGCCATCTGCTCCACCACCTGTGTTTACACTTCAGGGGTCCATCCTATTTCCTACCTTTGTTGGAACACCGCTCAGCCATGCCGAAGGTCGTCTAAACACTTTCCTCAAACATCGTGAACATTAAACGTCATCATCTGAAGTTATACAACCCCAATTTAAAATAAAATAAAGTTGGGACACCGTGTAACATGTAAAAAATATGTAAACATTTTTAATAAACAAAACAAAAACAGAATGCAGTGATTTGCAAATCTCATAAATTCATTCACAATACAACTTGGAAAATGTTTAAACTGAGACATTTTACTATTATATTAAAAATATGAGCACAATTTAAATTTGATGGCAGCAAGACGTCTATTAAAAAATAATAATAAAAAACACGTTGGTACAAAAGGCTGGAAAAGTAAGTGGCTCTAAAAAAGAAACAGTTGGTGGAATTTATGCAACTAATTAGGTTAATTAGCAACAGGTTAAACCTCTATCGCGCAAAGAAGAAACCATATGTGGACAACGGTCGATGGTACGGGGGTGTCAGTGCATATTAAATCGAGGTCTCCACATCTATAAAGGCCCCACCAGTGCTGAAATGTATATAGAGGTTTTAGAGCAACATGCACTCCCATCCAGATGACCTCTACTTCAGGGAGGGCCTTAATAATCTCAGCAAGACAATGCTAAACCACCTGTGAGAACAGAAAGGCTTCAGGGTAGAAAAGTCTAGCTACTGAAATGGCCTGTCTGCATCCCGTACCTTTCACCAAGTTAAAACATTTTGAGTTAAAAGAAGCAGATCCAGAATAAAATATGGCTTTACGAGATCAGCAAATCACTAGATTCTGTTTTTATTTGGGGTTGTGAATGTAAAGTCAGGCTCATACCTTGGATGAAAAGCAGCTTCTTTTCAGAAAGTGATCCCCTGTCAAAAGAAGTGAAAAAGAAATATTGATAATCAATGCAAATCAGTTACACTAAACTAGCAGCTACACATTTCCACAAGATCTCATTTAAAATGTGGAAAACAAACACATACATTTTTGAAAGGACTCCATTGGCAAAGGTGGATTCATACAGTGTAAGGCTTCTCCCACGATTCACAGTGATATGGCCTCCCAGACTGTCAGATGTAGCTCCTGCATGGACTGCAGACTTGCACAGCACCGAAGTCTGTGGCAGAAGAGAGAGATGGAGCCTTTTCAGACATGTATTTGATAAGAAGCACAGTACAATACAGCTTTTCCTAATGAAATCTGCTGCGCTTACATCTCTGTAACCATGCTCAGAGTTCCCCCACACGTCCCCTGTGACCTTCTTGCATCCTGCAGGGCAATACACGCTGAGAAGGAGCAGAACAACATGTGAGAAATACTTGCAGCTCTACTGAATCGGAGATGAAGACGCAGAGGTCCACGGCTTACCTTAAATGCTGCGAGCTAAAATGAGATCCCCGTTGTAAACATGAAATGAGATCTGAAAACAAAAACAGAAAACTTCAAACGGCGCTCCTCAAAATGAATCTTTTTTTAACATTTTGACAGCATGTACGGGTGGACCATGTGTCTCGGGCTTACATAACACCACCTCGGCATTCGCTCAACCACACAAACAGACAACAGACTGTGTGAGACGGTCTGGGATGCTACAACTGTGCTATAGTCAGGCATGAGTGGTCATCACTGTTGATGTGACTAACGCCTTTGTTACTGTGAGCAAAGCGAAAGGTCCATGTGTGATCACGGCCAACAGACAGTGGTTTGTATGTCTGAGTACAGACTTAGCTCCAGACACTGCTGGATTTCATAAACAACTGAGCAAAAACAGGAAACTATGATACATAGTGCACAGTACACAAGGCCACAGCCGGGAAAATTAAGACTTAGTCTAAATATAGGCTATTCAGACTAAGTAAGTAAGGCTACATGGTTATTTTAAAAAAATACCCAAGGAGAATCTGATATTGTGTATCATTTAGTGAGATTTGTGGTTTAATCCATGAATAAACATACCGGGTGTACGCATGTCACAACTGGCCGGGGTACAAAGAAAAACAAATTTAAAAAAACCCTGAAAACAAGAAACAAGTAGCCGCTGGGTTCAGAAGCCTTATAGCGACGAATACAGGACGGCAGTGGGCTTGGAGTGGTTAACAGGCTGAAGAAGAGGAGGGGAGGAGAGCTCGAGACGGTCCAAGTGACAGACTGAAGCTTGAGGCCTCATTCCATTCAGCCCGAGAGAAGGAGAAGAACTCCTGCTCTCTGAGCAAACACGCCGGAGCCAACATGGAGGCGATGGAGGGTGAATGCCAATAAGCAATGACTCATACACTCACGCGCACGTCAACACACGGGCAAATGTGTTATACTGAAGGATAAATAGTCACAGAACAGCTAGTGTTATGATTGTATCAGTGTAAACTTAAAAAAGATCTCTCTCACAACCCCACTCGCACCTATATAACATATAAATCAGGCAAATAACCATAACGTAACATAATGTAACAGCCTTGTTTCCCCTTTAGCTTCTGTGCTTTAGTGTGTGCATTTATTATATATGGTGCACAGTTGATTTTAAAATCTGTCACAGGCTCATCCCTGGCCCTGCAGATTACCCAAGGCCAGAAATGCTCTGGTGTTCTGTGGTTTTATTTCCTTCTGCGTCAAATTTACTCTGCTATAAATAAACAGTGAAAAAAATAAACCAATGCAATCGGAATAACAAAGAAGCTTCCATCAAAAGTTACCCAGCACGACATCAGTCAGAAGGCATAAATTATAGAGTACCTGGCTGCTGATCTGTGGCATAAGAGAGCAGAAACCCTCGTCCAGAGCGATGTGGGCCCGACTTGAACATTATTGTTACTTCATTGCTATTAAATGTCACATTCTTCCCGGCTGCATCAAGCTTCCCGCACAGAGGACCTGTGAACACACATTCCCACAAACTACGTTTATAAAGCACAAGAACATAAATACGTCTGTCAGCACACACGCCGGTGCACTATAAACATCCATTTCCAGTCCTTAATAATGAAGATTTGACAGTCTGTTAGACAGAAAAACACTAAAACAAAACAAAAGGAAGTTTCTGTAAGAAAGTGAGGCGCTGTGAAATCTGATGATGTATACAATAGTCAGCCTAGTGGAATATCTCTTGAATCTCTCAACCCTTAATTTGGAGCAACTTTTATGCCCTCAGGATACGATGCAGCTGGTTGCAAAACCTACACGTCTCCTGTGAAATATGGTTTGCCTTTTCTGTCAGTGCATCAACACAATGGCATGTCCTGAGTGAGTTATACAATCCAGACTGGAAGATCATCAGTAATGAGTGGGAACAAAGTCTCTGTCAGTAAGTATGTCAATTAAGATTTGATGAGGACACGGGAAAGTTCTCATCAGACATCTGGTGTGTGACCACATTTTTGTATTCCCCTCTCCCTTAAAATGTGTATTTATATATTTTAAATTAATGACACAAGACATGTCGCTGTTCAGTAAAATAAGGATGAGAACAGTTTGACCTTTGACTTGGGGCAGGAACCATGAGACAATACCTGCTGCTGCTAAAACTAATGTGCATGTGCCTGAAAGAAAGAATCTAAAGAAGTACATGAGGTTGTTTAAAAGACAGACTTTGATTTCATTTACTTACTAAAAACAGGATTTGTTTGGTTCATTGCCTCAGGGTAACATTATGCAGCTAGACCACTTTTCTTAGGGCAATGATGCTAAAGCAGTGCTTCTAAACTCTGATCCTTCCTTCCTCGCTCCACAACACTTGATTATCTGGTTATCAGGCAGCTGCAAGCTTTTCATTCCCAGCTGCAAAGTTTGTGTGAGTGGGGGTCACAGGGAGAACCTGCGGGGTAATGTTTTGACAGCACTGACCTGTCGCTTATGTGAGCTGGCAAACAATACACTAAAATGGACTTTTAACAACTTACAAGAAATGGACACAAAGTGATTTTATGAGGAAAAACTACGATTGGACAGCGAGGGTCATTCCCACAGTGGGGTCAGCAAATGTGATGAGAGTGACAGGGAGTGAAAGGAGACCCTAGAATCAGGTCTGAAGGGTCAGTTCAACCATACCTATGTGATGTGGAGAGAGCTTGAAAATGAACTTGATGTTTATTAAAATAAAAAAGAAATATTTAAGTAAATTTGTTGACTGATATGTCAGAGACCCCCAAACTCTCTACAATATAGTAAATTCATTTATTCTCCCACCAAAAATGTTAACTTTATTATTTATTAATAAATAAATAAAACAATCAAGAGGTGTGCTCACCCAGGCTGTGCTCTCCGTTTTTGTCTGTGATCATCACAGAGCCATTGCTGCAGCCTGGACTGCTCTCAACGTCAAAATCTCCAAAGAGCAGTCGCAGCGTGCGCCCCTGTGGTACACGAAGCCTCCACTTACACCAGGCGTTACTGGGGTAGGTACCCGGATAGTTCTGGGAGGCTACGGTGCCCGTCTCTGGTGCCAGCAGCGTATGTCCACAGCCATTACCTGACACAAAACAAGCACTATAAGAAAGCTATGACAAGAAAAAAAGGGCACAGTTCACACGGTAAAAATTAAGATTAACTTCTAACAACTTCTGATTTCCTTTTCTTTCAGTTTCATGTTTCCTAATCACTCACTTCTAAAACCGATACAGAGGTCTTAACCCATGCCTCATTTATTTAAATTTTCCTTCCAAGGAGCCAGATTTTCTTGTAATGTTGTTAAAGGTTTCTTGAGCGACAGTGGCTGTCTCTTCACCGACGCTCCATCCAGACCAGAGGAATGTTTTCCTTTTATTTGTTTGTCAGGCCACTTAACGCTGACCTATGAATCATTCAAACATAAAAAATACTGGTGCTACCACTGCTACCTCTCAGCCTCCGAACAGATGCACTTGTGAAAATCCTGAGTGATTTTTTCGAAAAGTTGACCACTGATATCAATTTTAAAATCCTTGGTGACTTCCTTCTTGAGTTATCATGTTTAACTGCTTAAACTTCTCCATTACTAACATTTTTTCCCGGCACTCATCTCAGCATCTTTTGCCTTTTGGTCACAAATCTTTACAAACTGAGTCAGCATCTAGTTGATTAATATTTTCAACTGTTCAGCTGCTGACGGCAGTGAGCAGAGTGGAATTATAGACCTTAAGGAAAGCCAAAATGACATAACCTGAGACGGCTACGTAACTGGCTCTCTTAATTAAATACAAATATTAAAGGCTTTGTTAATACACCATTTCAAGACAGATGAGCAACGAGTCTAATCTGAGCATGTACGGCAGCTCAGGGCATGCTTATCCTTCTGTCATCACGACTTTTTGAAATACCAACAAGGGAAGAGCTCAACTGTAACACCTGTGACCTGCACGTTGGATACAGAGCAAAACATAATTGTTTAAGATTAAGTACCAAGAGGTGCTTTTCCCCAGGCAAAAGCAAGGAAGGAAAAAAAAAGCATAGTGCTGATATACTACATCTTGCTATGACTAACACTTGAAGAGGAACAGAAAACACAAACATTCAGATGGTTTAAGATTCCTGTTGGTCACAAAAATTTTTTCCTACAGGAGTCACGCAGAGATTGGTGTTGCGGGGGTGACAAGCTCAGACACTAACACTCCCTGCCCTCACTTTTCACTCCCCCAAGTAATGTGCTCCAAGAATGGTCAAAACCTGAGGAAGGCACCAGGGTCAGTCTGAGCCTAAACACCAGCGCTGTCCTTGCTTCCCTTAAAAGGCTCCTGAATATTTGTTGACTGGAAGTTACAGGGTAGCCTTCCATTCGCCCTGTGTCTCCTCCTGCATCAGCCGAGCTGGTCACCTCCTTCCCAACAGCACTTCAGTTCCTCATATCATAAGCCTTCAACTGTTATTGTCCCCCCTCAATTCCCCAAAGGATTCCCTGGAAATACCGCAGCCACATACTGTAACTCTGGGCAGCAGAGCATGGATCTGTCACCTTCCGGAGGCCGGCCACGGGGGACTTTTCCCAGCTTTAAAGAGGGCGTAATGTTGGGAAATGTCTGGGTGACCAGTAATTGCCCCCCTGATCACTGGGCTGTTTCACCCACAGTCTGTTGGGTTCGTGTTCAGGCTGTTCTGACCTGTTTAGAAATCTCAGGAGCTAAACCACATAAAGCTTGGGTGTTAGGATAGCAGACAGTCCATCAGAAACACGCCAGCAATATAGTTTTCCACTTCATGCTTTGTTGGCAGGTCCTTACAGGTCCACACTAGCAGACAGGATGTTCACCTATGCTACCTGTCACTACATCCCCTTATTCAATCCCGGAGGTAGAAATGTTTCCCCCAAACCTAGGCCCCACCAAAGCTGGGGCATAGCATATTTGCTAAGTTAAATAATGATGTATCCAGGGCTTAATCATCTTCCGATGTGCGGAAATCAAAGCCCCAGAGACCGACAAAAACAACACTGAAGATTTGTGGTATGGCTGACTGGTGGAGTCATAGTCTGCAGGGCAATAGCTTGTTTGTCTATGTTTATATATGGTCACTGTGATTCATAACAGGCCTGACTGATGTGTTGAAAGAAAGAAAAAGACTCTGGGAAAGGATTGCTGGGATCACTAGGTACACACGGGCAAGGAAAGAGTTTGTAAAAACTGTTAACATGACTTCCAATCGGCGACCTTTGCACCTAAATACAGACACATTAATGCACTTTAATTCTGGCTTAGAGCCATAAAGATGATCGGAACAGCAAAATAAGTGTGGATGTGTACAGTGCAGAATACAGGACAAGGTATGGTGGTCTTTCCAACAACAGTTTCTGATGAAAATGCATTAAACAGCAATAGTTAGCGGGGTTATATGACAACAACTATCTTAAACACAGCAGAAATGTGTTTTAAAGGAGGCTGCCGACTGGGTGCTCATCCTACGTCATCAGTCTTGATTATTAATAATCGTGCGATTAATTTAAAGAAAACGGGGGAAACTCTTCAGCTCTAGTTGCAGCTAACGAAATGTGCGAAAATCCGTCTCCCACGTCACAATCCTTATCTTATCAAAAGCGTCAACATAACAGGCGTTTTCTTACCCTCCTGGCCGCGAACACACACCGAACAGACGCTTAAAGCGATCCACAAACCGCCAATGAAAGACTTCACAGCATCCCCGATGTTTTCGCACTTTGCGAGCATGATTTCCAGGAGCTCGGCGAGGAAAAAGTAAGGTGCATGCCTCGCTGACTCGAGGGGTCTTGCTTCAATAAAAAGTTGGAGCACAGAGTACTGGATATTTACTATTGGTCACGAGTGTCGAACCCCGTCTCCAATTGGCTCTCCTGAAGCGTCAATCAAGTTGGTGTCCGGGATTCCATTCCCAAATAGGGCTGGCCTGATCCGTAGGTGTTCGCTGACCTGAGACCAGCCAGCGGTAGCAGTGCTTCTTATTTACGCTCATTAGAAACGATGGAAATGCCGAACCGGGATCTTTATTTGAAGATGCGTGCGTGTCAAAGGTGGAAAGTGCAGTTTTAAAGCAAACATGAAACATTCAGAAACACCTCGTCTGTTCGCTTTATTAACTCGCCCGAATTTCCGTTCTCAGTCTAAGTGCTAAGACTGCCATCTTCCGGTGAATTAATCATTTTCCTCAAGATTTAGAGGTATGTATTTTTTCTTTAATCTTACGTGTGTTTTTCTATTATTCCAGCCTTTTAATGTCTTCGTCAATCAGTTAGTTCTTCACTTTAAAAACATTTCTGTTTTGACAAGTGCTTTTAAAAAAACATCGTTTTGTCGCTGTCCCAGGAGACTCCTGTCAAACGCACCCAAATTATGAACAAATTGAAGTATTTATTCACTTAATGCCATGAGTCCCCAATCAAAGTATCACAGAGTATTCATGTGATCTAGGAGCACTCTGACTGTCATTTTAAAGAAGAAAGACTGAGGCCATGCATGCATTCATCATCTGGTTTAAAGTTATAGACTGGAAGTTATCAGAATATTGGAGATGTGGGTCTGTTGTACCTGAGAGAGAGCTGGGGCATGCTCTGGTCACGACACACATGAACAGGAGAGCTGATCCTGCTGCACTACGAGCCCCAATCTGGGCAGCCTTGATGCTTCTGGCTGTAAGGATTACACCACCTGCTGGTGTGACTCTCCAAAGGTCACCCCAAAAAAATCCCTGGTCCGGTCCATGCTTGTTAAATATTATTGCATTATTATTGCATCAACACATTCTTCGACCATCAAGACCAGGTGTGGAGTGTAAAGTACAATATGTATCCAAAATTATTTATTATTTATATAAATGATATTTGTAAGGCATCTGATATATTAAAATTAGTATTATTTGCAGATGACACAAATATTTTTTGTTCTGGGGGGAATCTAAAGGAGCTGCTGGATACAATTACTTCAGAAATGTGCAAAATTAAAAAATGGTTTAACAGGAACAAACTATCGCTAAATCTAAGTAAAACTAAAATGATCTTATTTGGGAATTCCCTTAGAAATGCACAAGTGCAGATTCATATAGATGGTGTGGAAATTGAAAGAGTACTTGAACATAAGTTTCTTGGTGTGATTATAGATGATAAATTAAACTGGAAGTCTCATATAAATCATATACATAACAAAATTTCAAGAAGTGTCTCAATCTTGAGTAAAGTAAAACACATTCTGGACCACAAATCACTCCACATTCTCTATTGTTCCCTGATTGCACCGTATTTGAATTACTGTGCAGAGGTTTGGGGCAATATTTACAAATGTTCGCTATCATTCAATCTTTATATTACAAAAAAGGGCCATAAGGATAATCCATAAAACTGGTTACAGAGATCATACAAATCCACTATTCTTAAAATCAAAAATTCTAAAATTCACAGATCTGGTTCATTTTCTCACTGCACAAATTATATATAAAGCAATAAATAACCTGCTTCCTGACAATATTCTAAAAATGCACGGGTATGTTGGTAGTATGCATGTGGGATTTTTTTTTTTTTTTTGGGGGGGGGGGGGGGGGGGGGGTGTAGAAATGACTAAAAGATTAATTGGCTCTGTTCAAAAAAGAATGACTTCATATAGGGAAAAATATATATCACATGTGCAGGACACCTTAAACTAGTTTTTTAATTAAGCAGCAAGGCAGAACAAGGTCAGGGCTGTATCAAGACACGAGGACTAAACCCCAATTCAACCAGACCCAGAACTGATCCAGAATTAAAACAGGACTACAACAGTTCAAAATCAGGACTACTGAGGACTTAACCGAGACAGAACCAGAATCAGAACTAGATGATAGCACTAAAAATCATCATAGACCTGCACTACACTTATTTTTTAATTCTACCAAAGTCCACTATTTAGATTCAGAAAAGTTTATATAATTATTTAGCCTTGTTGTGCAAACAAGCCTGCAGAACTTAATAAATACAGAATTTGAAAAATAACAAACCTAAAAAGAAACACTAGGTACGAGATACATGAGGACCTATGATACGGTGATACTTTTGGTAAACAACCATTTGACTAACATGTGTGTCTCACCTGCTCTTGTTCATCTGTTCTGTCCTCGTTCTCCTCTCTCTCCCTCTTTGTGCTGACAATCATCAAATATACAGTTGAAACCAGATATTTACTCTTCAGATAAAAACACTTTTTTAATTGTAACATCAAATCAGACTAAATGTTTATTTTTTTAGATTGATAAATATAAAAACATATTTGTTAACTTTAAGAGTAAAGAGAGAAACTATCTGTATTTCTTAATTGCAAATGGCACCAAATTGTATTCAAACTTGAGCCACACTTATGGAGCTCCACAGTTCTTTTCCTGGTGTTTTGGTTGATATCTCTTGATTTTCCCATGTCAAAGAAACAGGCTCTGTGTTTTGCCTTATATGCATCCACAGCTGTGCCACCAATTTACTCACATGGACTCTACTAACCTATCAGAAGCTTCTTCAGCTCAGAATGGAATCGTCTGGAGTTTTCTTATTAATTAACAATAAATTTAGTGTACATGTACTCCTAAATTTAATGAAAGTGATAAAAAATAGACAGCTCTGTCTCTCTTTATTCTGACATTTAACTAATTCAAAATATATTTCAATATTTATCTAAAACAAAAATTTACTCTAAATTGATGTTGTACAGTAAAAATGTTTTATGTTTTCTCCCTAAAGTGTATGTAAATATCTGGTTACAAATGTGAATATCCTGCTGTGTACTGAAATCCCTCTTGTTTTGCATAGAAATATACTGAACAACATACAAAGCATAATATATAAAATAACATTTACCTGAGTTTTTTCTTTGAAAGAACCCTCGAATGTCCATTCTTATGTTTCAGTACATAACTGAAACCGATTTAGTCGGGGAGGGTAAGAACTGAAAATATGAAATAAACACACGTAAGCTAAGACTCTCTAAAAAAAATAGCATTTGTTCGGCTTTTCATTTTGCCATTTGTTGATTCACTTGAAGAGCAAGTAACGTAATATTGGTCAAGTGATCAGTTTCATATCAATCTTTCGTGATGCACCGTCATATTTACATTATTTGTACGGTACGAATGATTTGCTTTGGTACCTGGTCAAACTTTATGGAACGCCAGGACTGCCATAATGAATTAATTAAATACACCATTAAATAATTAATTAAATGTGGCAATAATTAATTAAAATTGGAATTAATTAATTAAATAAATAGTTATGACACATGTAATTAATTAATTATTGACACATTTAATTAATTATTTATGTATTTCACATTTTAATTAATTATTGACACATTTAATTAATTAATTATTGACACATTTAATTAATTATTTATGTATTTCACATTTTAATTAATTATTGACACATTTCATTAATTATTGACACATTTAATTAATTATTTAATGATATATTTATTTATTTCATTTTGGCAGTCCTGACGCCTGGCTCTCATCATGAAATAATTTTATCTGTCAGCCTCACCCATCAAACTCAGGGGGCGGGGTTAACGCTGATCGAGTCAAAACCATTGCTTTGGCCTGGTGGCCATTGTTTCTAGCACACAACAACCGGCATGTGGAAGCTAACAGAACTGAGCTTTGAAAAACCCTGTTTGTGTGTTACCAAATACCGTTTTAATATTTTTTTAGCCGAGAATGTAGTGGTTTAATCTTCATGTGTCTGGTCGGTTTGTCAAGATACAGCCTCTTTGCAAAAGTGTTTCGATGATTTCGGAGATGTCTGCCCAGTCTCACGGCAAAGCGTGGGATAGACCCGCTCGCCTCGCAAGCAATCCCACCGACAAAGCGCAGGCCCCGGTACACAGCTGTAGTAACCCCCGCTGACTTCTTTTACTGA
The DNA here is from genome assembly GCF_057382095.1 of Aulonocara sp. 'chitande type north' Nkhata Bay. NCBI lineage: Eukaryota > Metazoa > Chordata > Actinopteri > Cichliformes > Cichlidae > Aulonocara > Aulonocara sp. 'chitande type north' Nkhata Bay. Next base: position 19,573,839 of record NC_141354.1, on the reverse strand, counting down.
GGTTATATTTATCGATGTTTTATTTCCTGATGTTCTTATGTGTCCTACGTGTTTCAGTCGCCAATTCTGAATTATAACTAACATTAAAAACATGTTTAAGGAGGAGAGAGAGCAAATAAATCTGTTTAACATCTGATCTTTGGGTTTTTGTTCAGTAATCAGCGTGACCTGTGTATAAACACATAAAAGAGATAACGTTGGTGTTTCCGTCATGTAGTAACTGCTGGCTTTAACTGTACAAAGGTTGTTCGACACTATGAAACACATACAGACTTCATGATGTTCGGCTAATATTTTTATTGTGAATATTAATCATGCTGACCTCGCTCTGTACACCACGCAGCGAGGTCAGCATATCCACGATATCCTCAGCTCCATGAGTTAACACAAAGTTTCCCAGCTGACTATCTAACTGCCAACTATTCCAGAGACGTGAAAATATACAGCATAAAGAAAAGTGTAAGAGACTCAGCAGCAGATTAGAATAACAGTTATACATTTAATAAATCACCAAATGAATCCAAGAAACGAGCAAACCTGTTCCGACAATTTGAATTTGTATTCCCTCAGCTGCAGACTCGCTGCTGTTTAAATGTTTGAAAAGGAAGATTAGATATAAAAAACGTCAAACATAGACTCAGTCTGCCTTCACATTTGATATGAGGCCAGCACGTATAGTGGCCTCAGCAGGCTATTACTGAAATACACGTGCTATATCATAAACTATGATATAAACAGGGAGGTCCTATTAACATGTTTAGTTTTAAAGGACACCTTCCTGCCTTTAGTCTCCTTCATGAGCAGTATTAGTTTTCTTCTAACATCCAGAAGTCTGCACAATGTGTTTCATAGTTTGTAACAAGCCTTTGACAGGTAAACATAACATGACCGAAAAAGCAAAAAAAAAAGCAAAAAAAAAAAGAGAGAGAGTGTTGACATAAGAAGAGAAAATTCTCTCAATTATGGAGACAGGCAAATGGTTCATTTATGTTTGATGTGTGTTTATTCCTCCCTAAATATCGTCGGTGAAGTTCGCCATGCATGTCAGATTTTCCTGCGCATTTTTATACCTCTGCCAACAGAGAGAGAAAAAAAATCACATTCTAACAGACAGCTGGTGCTTAGAATACAGTTGAATAACTATTAAAAAACAGATGATATTTAGATGATAGTTCAGTCTAACACATGTGCCAGTGAACCATTAAACGTCTGTGAAACTATGCAGTTATGAAACGTAACTTTAACCTCAGCCAAACCGATTTGCTCAGTTGTAAATAAAACAGCGAAGTAAACGTGACCCGACAGACAGAACCTGAGTGAATGAAGTCCAGCGTTTAACCACTGAGAGCTAAAACTCAGCTGAGGTTTGAAAGCTGTGTGCCGGTGATTGGACATCAGCCGCTGATAAAGCTGGCTCGCCTATAAAGTGCTCTGTAAGGAAACGAGCTCCAGCAGCTCTGCGCTCGGGGAAAACACTATATTTACTTATCTTGTGCAGAAAAATGCGCTGACATTGCGTTATATCGAGCACCGGCTGCCCAGTTAAACTGTGACTATCACCAGGTAACTAGGCGTGTTTCTTGAATTAGCAGCAGGTGTTAAACAGCTGACAGATGAGGAGGAGGATGCATGCAGGTAAACTGAGGGTCTGTTGAGCTGATCGCTGGTTTCGTGAGAAAAATGTCAGCTCGTTCTTTATGTTACAGAAGCACAGAGACACAAGACCAGGCGGAAAGAGACGATCGTTCGGTGAAAATGAGAATCTGCGAATGCAACATGTGGAACACGGAGAGTGGAATATGTAAACAAACCGGTTAACGTAACCCCCTCGGTGCACTCTGCATGCTAACTGTTAGCAGAGCTAGTGAAATCTCTGAAAACATCTGAGCACTTTTGCAAACATGTTCTATGTTGACAACCTGACCAGACATACGTCGCGACATTCGCGGCTAAAACACTGTTAAAAGTGTAGCTGGTGACAGAAAAACGGGGTATTTTAAAACTACACCACCACCATTGCTGCTTGTGATTTGATCTGCATTCTGGGATAACTGGCTGCCCCAAGTCTACACAAGCAATCGATTTTCTAGGATCGACCTGTTTTGACTTACTTTGCACGGCAACCAATCAAATGTTAGAGAAGCTGCATGGGCAGCGTTAACCCCGCCCCCTGAGTTTGATGGGTGAGGCTGACAGATAAAATTATTTCATGACGAGAGCCAGGCGTCAGGACTGCCAAAATGAAATAAATAAATATATCATTAAATAATTAATTAAATGTGTCAATAATTAATTAAATGTGTCAATAATTAATTAAAATGTGAAATACATAAATAATTAATTAAATGTGTCAATAATTAATTAATTACATGTGTCATAACTATTTATTTAATTAATTAATTCCAATTTTAATTAATTATTGCCACATTTAATTAATTATTTAATGGTGTATTTAATTAATTCATTATGGCAGTCCTGGCGTTCCATAAAACTTAAGCTCTCCTTAGTATGGCTGGCTCCGTCTCTCCAACAGCGCACTCACGGGCAGCAGCTGTCCCGCCCCCTCGCTCAGTCGCTTAGTGCCTGAGCTTGGATCATACCAATATCAGGGGGGGATTCACGCACAGTCGTAAATTCCCACAGTGTGCACTATGTGCTTCGAATATTGTGTGTACTTTTTGTTTTATACAGTTGTCAGCCAGGCATCTAACTATGAAAAAATTACACTCCAAAATACCCCGGGCTTCTGACAAAACAACCCGGGCTTAAGCCCCGTAAGCCACCCCCACGCTCCGCCCCTGGGTATATATATATATATATATATATTTGTAGGTTGTGTATCCCTGAGGTGTTAATGGGGTTATTGAAAATGTGTATATATGCGTATGTGTATATACGTATGTATGGATAGATAGAAACATATATGTATATATATTTTAAAAAAAAAATACACATGACATATAATGTAATTGCAAGGAGGTATTTCTGTAGTCTATTGATACTAGATAGTGGAAAAGGGGTGGGATTAAATAAGCTTATGCTTCTTCCTGCTCCTTTTTGAACATGAACGTTATTTGGAGTTGTGGTTGCTCGTTTTCCTTTTGTTTTGCTTTGTTCATTTGTCTCTTTTAATTCTATTTTGTTGTACTTTTTCAACATGTTCAAAATAAAGATTCAATCAATCAATCAAATATGTAGGTGACGTGAGGGTTGAGCCTGTCGTATTAAAACCATAAAGCTACACGTGTAACAAACAAAACCCAGATTGTTGAGCTAAGATATGTAATTTGTGTAATAATAATGATACTACTACTACTACTAATAATAATAATAATAGTTCTTGCGGATTTTCCCTGGATTGGAAACATGCTCTGAGGATGGAAAGCTTTCAGCCTGTGCACAGCCGTGGAGGCGCTCAATCCAAGCCACATAAGAGCAGTCTGACCGATTTACACATCGCGTGCGAGCCAACCGCTTCTCGTGACAACGGGACAGATGCTTCTCAGGCAAATGCTGCCTTCACTGCAGGAAGTCTAAGCGAAGCAGCACTGCGCATGCTATCGCACTTCTCTGACGACCGGAGGATGAATTATCCCCTGCTGTAAAACGGTGAGTAAAACTACGACAATGTCTACATACAGTCGCAGGTAGAGTGTGTGGGAGTTTGACACGGGACACGGTGTTTTGTGCGCCTTTTTATTTTTATTTTTTCAAAGGACAGGGTCGCGCGTCCCTGTCGGGGTGTGCGTGCCTCCGCACCAAGCAGACGTCAGTTTGAGTGGGTGCAGGAGTGTGAGCAAGGCACGCAACTGTTCGTGCTGTATGAGTTGGTGATCCACACTGTGTTAAGGCCACTTAATACAGCGTGGAAGTTATTAATCAGTGCTGTTATCTGCTCTTTACTGCATAACAAGCCTGCCAGCCACTGTGTCTCTGCTGTGGAATCACCCAAACAGTTTATAAATGAGTTTCTCCTCGGTGCCTTTCATATGTATCTGCTATCATCTCCTACTTATGTTGGACTGAAGTGATATAATACTTGTGTCAAGCCAGCCTCCAATTCGAGACTTGCAGTCAAGCCAGCCTCCAGTTTGTTTTACGTTCCCTGTGTATTCAAAGTATTACGGGAATGGATGTGGAAACCGGATTTCAAAATAAAAGCCAACTTCGAGTGAATTAACAGATATGTTAAGAACATAATAACATATAATTTAGGCTTTTTTTTTTTTTACAAACTCTAATGTTAGATCTATATGACACAGCCTTGTACCCTAATTGTGCCCTGTCACTATCAAGGCCATCTTATTTTGGATTTCAAAGTAAAAGCCCTGTGAATCTTCATTTTTGAACTACTCTTTCAATGACTTAATAATGCTCTTAAAAGCAAAAGTCGTATTTCCAAATACTATTTGAACTTTATATCAACACTTTCCAACCACAGTCTTTTTACAGTGATACCATATCAATATCAAGTCAGTCTGATTTTGCCTTTCATAGTAATGGCCCTTTGAAATTGTCCATAATTGACTTAATCTTCTAACGATTCAAAATGCTCTAAAATGAAAAATTCTTGTTTCCACAGGGTAATTCCACCTTAGATCAACAGTATACAGCCCCACAGTGATACCATATCAATATCAAGTCATTCTGATTATGCCTTCCAAAATAAAAGCCTTTTTAAATTGTCCATAATTGACCTAACTTTCAGTGATTTCAAAATGTTTTAAAATGGAAATTTCCTGTTTCCACAGGGTAATTCCACTCCAGATCAACAGTATACAACCTCACGATGTTACCATATCAATATCAAGACATTCTGATATTGCTTTAAAAAATAAAAGCATTTTCAAACTGCCCATATCTGACTTGCTCCTGGAACAATTTCAAAATGCTCTAAAATGGCACATTCCTGTTTCCACAGGGTAATTCCACTTTAGATCAACAGTATACAGCCCCACAGTGATACCATATCAATATCAAGTCATTCTGATTTTGCTCTCAAAAATAAAAGCCTTTTCAAATTGTCCATAATTGACCTAACTTTCAGTGATTTCAAAATGCTCTAAAAAGGAAAATTCCTGTTTCCACAGGGTAATTCCACCTTAGATCAACAGTATACAGCCCCACAGTGATACCATATCAATATCAAGTCATTCTGATTATGCCTTCCAAAATAAAAGCCTTTTTAAATTGTCCATAATTGACCTAACTTTCAGTGATTTCAAAATGCTCTAAAATGGAAATTTCCTGTTTCCACAGGGTAATTCCACTTTAGATCAACAGTATACAGCCCCACAGTGATACCATATCAATGTCAAGTCATTCTGATTTTGCCTTCCAAAGTAAAAGCCTTTTCAAATTGTCCACAATTGACCTAACTTTCAGTGATTTCAAAATGCTCTAAAATGGAAATTTCCTGTTTCCACAGGGTAATTCCACCTTAGATCAACAGTATACAGCCCCACAGTGATACCATATCAATATCAAGTCATTCTGATTATGCCTTCCAAAATAAATGCCCTTTCAAATTGAGCATATACGGCCTACTTTTTTGACGATTTCAAAATGTTCTTAAACAGAATTTTGCTGTTTCCACAGGATAATTTCACTTTAGTTCAACAGTATACAACCTCACGATGTTACCATGTCAATTTCAAGTCAGTCTGATTTTGCTTTTCAAAATAAAAACTTTTTCAATTTGCCCATATATGACTTACTCTTGGAGCGAATTCAAAATGCTCTAAGATGGAAAATTGCTGTTTCCACAGCATAATTCCACTTTAGATCAATAGTATCCAACCCCACAGTGATACCATATCAATATCAAATCAGTCTGATGTTGCCTTCCAAAATAAAAGACTTTTCAAATTGCCGATATACGACCTACTCTTTTAAAGAATTCAGAACGCTCTAAAAATGAAACTTGCTCTTTCCACAGGATGAATCCATGTTAGATCAAAAGTGTACATCCACACCATGGTACTACTTCAATTTCAAGTCATTCTGATTTTGCCTTCCAAAATAATGGCCTGTTGAAAATGCCAATAACTTACCTAACTTTCAGTGATTTCGGAATGCTCTAAAAAGGAAATTTTCTGTTTCCACAGAATAATTTCACTTTAAATCAACAGTATACAACCCCACAGAGATACGATGTTAAGATCAAGTCACTCTGATTTTGCCTTCCAAAATAAAAGTATTTTCAAATTGCCCGTAGACGACCTACTCGTTTAACGATTTCAAAATGCTCTTAAATTGAAAGATGCTGTTTCCACAGGATAATTCCACTTTAGATCAACAGTATCCAACCCGACAGTAAAACCATGTAAATTTCATGTTGGTCTGATTTCGCCTTTCAAATTAATGGCCCGTCGAATTTGTCCATATGTGATATACTCTTTCAATTATTTCAGAATGTTTTAAAAATGAAAATTGCTGTTTCAACACATATTGGGTTTTCATTTTGAAAAGCAAAATCAGACTCAATTGATTATGACAGAATTGAATCATAAAGATGATGTAAAAGGAAGCCGAAATTGCCACTAGGTTGTAATTGATAGTACGTTTATATTTTAAGTCTGTGGAAAGATGTCATGGTTGGTTTGCAAGCTGTTTTGTAATTTCTTTATTTAGAATGACATCTTTCCACAGACTTAAAATATAAACGTACTATCAATTACAACCTAGTGGCAATTTCGGCTTCCTTTTACATCATCTTTATGATTCAATTCTGTCATAATCAATTGAGTCTGATTTTGCTTTTCAAAATGAAAACCCAATATGTGTTGAAACAGCAATTTTCATTTTTAAAACATTCTGAAATAATTGAAAGAGTATATCACATATGGACAAATTCGACGGGCCATTAATTTGAAAGGCGAAATCAGACCAACATGAAATTTACATGGTTTTACTGTCGGGTTGGATACTGTTGATCTAAAGTGGAATTATCCTGTGGAAACAGCATCTTTCAATTTAAGAGCATTTTGAAATCGTTAAACGAGTAGGTCGTCTACGGGCAATTTGAAAATACTTTTATTTTGGAAGGCAAAATCAGAGTGACTTGATCTTAACATCGTATCTCTGTGGGGTTGTATACTGTTGATTTAAAGTGAAATTATTCTGTGGAAACAGAAAATTTCCTTTTTAGAGCATTCCGAAATCACTGAAAGTTAGGTAAGTTATTGGCATTTTCAACAGGCCATTATTTTGGAAGGCAAAATCAGAATGACTTGAAATTGAAGTAGTACCATGGTGTGGATGTACACTTTTGATCTAACATGGATTCATCCTGTGGAAAGAGCAAGTTTCATTTTTAGAGCGTTCTGAATTCTTTAAAAGAGTAGGTCGTATATTGGCAATTTGAAAAGTCTTTTATTTTGGAAGGCAACATCAGACTGATTTGATATTGATATGGTATCACTGTGGGGTTGGATACTATTGATCTAAAGTGGAATTATGCTGTGGAAACAGGAAATTTCCATTTTAGAGCATTTTGAAATCACTGAAAGTTAGGTCAATTATGGACAATTTAAAAAGGCTTTTATTTTGGAAGGCATAATCAGAATGACTTGATATTGATATGGTATCACTGTGGGGCTGTATACTGTTGATCTAAGGTGGAATTACCCTGTGGAAACAGGAATTTTCCTTTTTAGAGCATTTTGAAATCACTGAAAGTTAGGTCAATTATGGACAATTTGAAAAGGCTTTTATTTTTGAGAGCAAAATCAGAATGACTTGATATTGATATGGTATCACTGTGGGGCTGTATACTGTTGATCTAAAGTGGAATTACCCTGTGGAAACAGGAATGTGCCATTTTAGAGCATTTTGAAATTGTTCCAGGAGCAAGTCAGATATGGGCAGTTTGAAAATGCTTTTATTTTTTAAAGCAATATCAGAATGTCTTGATATTGATATGGTAACATCGTGAGGTTGTATACTGTTGATCTGGAGTGGAATTACCCTGTGGAAACAGGAAATTTCCATTTTAAAACATTTTGAAATCACTGAAAGTTAGGTCAATTATGGACAATTTAAAAAGGCTTTTATTTTGGAAGGCATAATCAGAATGACTTGATATTGATATGGTATCACTGTGGGGCTGTATACTGTTGATCTAAGGTGGAATTACCCTGTGGAAACAAGAATTTTTCATTTTAGAGCATTTTGAATCGTTAGAAGATTAAGTCAATTATGGACAATTTCAAAGGGCCATTACTATGAAAGGCAAAATCAGACTGACTTGATATTGATATGGTATCACTGTAAAAAGACTGTGGTTGGAAAGTGTTGATATAAAGTTCAAATAGTATTTGGAAATACGACTTTTGCTTTTAAGAGCATTATTAAGTCATTGAAAGAGTAGTTCAAAAATGAAGATTCACAGGGCTTTTACTTTGAAATCCAAAATAAGATGGCCTTGATAGTGACAGGGCACAATTAGGGTACAAGGCTGTGTCATATAGATCTAACATTAGAGTTTGTAAAAAAAAAAAAGCCTAAATTATATGTTATTATGTTCTTAACATATCTGTTAATTCACTCGAAGTTGGCTTTTATTTTGAAATCCGGTTTCCACATCCATTCCCGTAATACTTTGAATACACAGGGAACGTAAAACAAACTGGAGGCTGGCTTGACTGCAAGTCTCGAATTGGAGGCTGGCTTGACACCAGTGATATAATAGAGAGAATCAGGCTCGAATGATTGCAAAAGCACTTTATTTATTATTAATCAGTAGCTTTTTACCCTGGAGCGGTTTCCCATTTCGCACTGACCGTATATTATCACAGTCCAGTGGGTACTTTGTTCACATTTGACCACTCCATAATGTGATTATGTGCCAATTTTTAAAGCAAATTCTTAAGGTGTTCTGTAGCCATAATTATAGCACACACATACACATACATATAGGCAGGCTACATGGCAGCATGCTTTGCAGACTGCTTTATTTCATCTGGTAACAATGCTCCTGCAGATTGCATTTGTTCAACAGACTGACTGATCTGATGTCAGATTATTCCTTTGACTGAATGAATTAAATAGATGAATATCCTTGAATAGACTTTGCTGTGTTACGTTTGTAGGCAGTGCTTTAGTAAAAGCTGTAAGCTTTTGTTTCAGTATTTACGATGTTCTTGTGCATTCTTAGCAGCAGCATAGGAAGCAAGGCCCGGTGATGTGAGGATTATGTCATTTTAAGCCCTGTATGGACTCATTTCTATGACAGTTGCATGCAAGAAAAGGCTGTTAGAGGGGGTGGGTGGGTAAAACTCAGTGATTTGCATGTGCATTAAAGCGTGCACACTTGTCATGTGGACGTTAACACGCCTGCTCGCCCTTTTCTGTCTGCAGCTCCGAGAAGAGAGGTGATGGCGGGTGCTCAGGTCACCGTGTCTTCAGAGGAGGTCATGACTGCGAGGGAAGAGGAGGGAGAGCACAGCAGTACTGAGCAAAAATCTCAAGTCCTCTTGCACCTGCAGCCCGTCCTGCATGGGTAAAGTGGCTCGTATTAATATAAGCGCTTTGTTTGTGTGAAGAGCACAGTGATCTTTGTGTTAAACAAATTATGTGAGATACATCTGTTGTTTAATGCAGACTTAATTCAAAGAACACAAAATCAGGCAGGTATACAGAAGATGACCACATCCTAAAGTGAGACACCTTAACAACTATATTATATTTAAAGGCAACCTTTCCAACTCTTGCTAAATAAATACAATGAGCATAAAAGGAAACTGAAGTTATTGTTATTTCACTGTTGATTCTTTTAGCTAACAGTCTTTGAGTTTCAGTATGGATGCATTCACAGATTGAATAGAATAGAATAGAATAGAATTCAACTTTATTGTCATTGCACATGCACAGGTACAGGGCAACGAAATGCAGTTTGCATCCATCCAGAAGTGCTTTAGTGATATAGATATATTACAATATATATTAGCAATAATATAGATATGTGAGTATATTACAGAAATGGGTCTATTATGGTATGTTATAATGTACACGGTATGAAGTATGTTGTGAATATTCTATAACTATAAGTATGTACAGGCTGTAGTGAGTACAAGCTATGTACAGGATATGGACAGGATATAAATATGAAAAACTATACAGAATATGAAATAAATAACTTTACAGAATCTGGGATATACAGCTATACAGAAATGGGAACTATGCAAGTTGTAAACAGTTGTAGGATTAAAAATTATCGAATGTACAGAATGATTATTTACACAGAGCTATACAGTAGTGCAGTTAAGATAAGTGAGATATAATTCCTACAGAGGCTATATAAAGTGCTAGTGGTTGTGAGTGGTGGTTCAGTCCATGTTATTATTGTGTGTTTGAGGGTACAGTTGTCCATTGTGGTTGTGTGTATGTTCAGTCCATGTGTTAACGTGGGTCAGATGTCAGGAGGCAGAGTTCAGGAGTCTGACAGCTGTGGGGAAGAAGCTGTTCCGGTACCTGGTGGTCTTAGTCCGGAGGCTCCTGTAGCGCCTCCCATTGCCATAAAAAGACAGATTTTTGGGGGGGAAAATGTCATTGACAGGCATACCATCATGCAGGCTGACCTTCCTTTGACTATAGTAAAAAATCTTCCTTTATTATGCACTGAGTAGCACTGGTGGCTGCCAGTATTTTTATTGTTTGGAAATGTTTGGCTTTAGTTGATTTTTTTCTTAGTTTCAGTGTTAGTTTTAGACTTCTTAAATTATTATTGTATGGAGGCTGAGATTCTTGTAGACATCCAAAGTCTCAATAAAGACGTCATCAATGCTTTATCAGGCAAATTGTAAAAGTTTTTTTAAAGCAAACTAACAAATACTGACACTGAGGATATTTCCTCTATAAACAATACAAATGCTTTACAGTCCCACATAAAGAGTGACATCTGGTCGTTCTGTGTATACATGCAGCCAACTTGCACGCATTTTAAGAATATTTCCAAGGCTTGCGTGCAATAAATAATTATTTTATATGTGTGGATCTGTCGCCCTCTGCAGGATGAATGATGACATTGCAGACACTGGCACTACAGTCCTGGCCATAGAGACGCATCATGGTGAATGACACAAAGACATTGCAACTAATTGCTGAACTGAACCTTTCAAACACACAGCTTATTCAGTCTAACCGATGCAGTAAACGGAATAATGAATCTCTCAAGCTTCACTGTCATGTAACAGATATACACGGAGAGTATTGACAAACCTCCTGGGGTGTTTGACGATTCTGACTTTCATTACTGCAAATGCACACTGTAATGCCGCTGCAGGCGGTCATGGCGATGTTTGTGTTCTGTAACGTTTAGATGACAGTGAAGCAGATGGAGATGAGGTCGAGTATGGCTACCCCATCACTTGCGGAGACAGCAGGGCGGTGCTGCTGTTTAAGAAGTTTGTGTGCCCCGGAATCAACGTCAGATGCGTCAAAGTAAGTTGATGTTTAGTGTGATCGTTTAATTATTACCTTATTATTACTGCAAAATTTATTTTTGAAAACCTTTCTCCGCGATGGCATTTTGGTCCCTTCTGTCTTATTACTCTCTCAGAAACATAATGTGTGCTGTCCTCCCTTTTTTTTTTTTAACAGTTCAATGACGAGCTCATCAGTCCTAAGCAGTTTGTGCATCTGGCAGGGAAAGCTACTCTAAAGGACTGGAAAAGAGCCATCAGGCTGGGAGGAGTAATGCTCAGGTAGACTCATATAACTTCTTTTTGTCTGCTTTTTGTTGTAGAGCGGCGTACAGCTAAAGTCTCACTCATATAATTTGCAGCTGCTTGGAGTCTGTCAGGGTTTGCCGGTGCATTCCAGAGGCAGTCTGTAAGTGGCATTATCATGATAGCAGGATCAAATAGCACGGATGCAAGCTGCCGAGAAACACTTCTCACCTCTTTATCATGTTTGCGCTTGTTGTTGGTATTACTGTGAGATGGTACACAAAGCTCAAAAGGCCCTATCTGTTCTTTTCATCTTCATTCCTCCAGAGGCCAGATCAAGGCACTCTGTGTCGAGCACACCGCTGAGAAGCTATCAGGAACTCACTGGAAATTCAGTCCTAACATCCCCCCGTAGCTACGTAGCGTAAATATTTTCCTGGAAACTTTGCAGTGTTAACCTGGCTCTCCCCGTGCAGGAAAATGATGGACTCCGGCCAGATAGATTTCTACCAGCATGACACCCTGTGCAGCAACACCTGCCACAGCACTAAATTTGATGTGCTGATCAGCAGAACGCGGCTTCCTCCTGGGAACTCGGTGCAGCCGAGCCTGTCGTGTCTGGCTCTTGACCCTGTTGGAGGGCAGGTGTCTCCCGTGACAGGTAGATTTCAGTTGGCATTCAGTTTGCTGCTTTTTTTTTGCCTCCCACATATGCTTGGGCTGCTGCGGCATCACTCAGGAAACAGAACCTAAACCCTTTGGAAACCACTTGAACATTTACAGAAAAGAAACACAGCCTTAGGGGTTTTTTATTTTTTGGAAAGTAGTGAACGCTTTAATAAGCTTGACGTTTAAATATAAACATCAGCAATAAAAAGTTTGCTTTTAATGTTTACCTCACCACCGCACAGAAGAAAATAAAATCCAGAGAGGAGTGGTCGCATTATGGGTTTCACTGCATTTTGTTCCCATTTCAGAAGATGCACATAAGGCGGCAGAGGTGCAGGAGAGTTTGCAGGATAGGATTAGTGCAGCAGCAGAGTGGAGCAACGGTCCACGGAGGCTTCTAAACCCTGTAACAGCCAATGGACATGCTACCAAAAGAAAGCTGGCTGACGTACCTGGTAATTATAAGAACACGTGCATACACTGGGGTGCTTGTTGAATAGATTAATAAACTGCATAAGGCAGGTACGCCCTATTTTAAATAAAGATAACACCCAGATAATTACTGTTCAGCGGGAAAATCTGTGCACAATCAGTCACTGTTGGAACCGGGAAAGCAGATGGCATCTCCTTTCATGATAGCCCACACAGCAGCAAACCGCTCACCTCTACTGCTCCACTTTGGGTGCTTAAGCAGTCGCCACATGGGTATATGCTCTGTTTAGAAGCCATTTAGTGGCTTACTGCAGTTTTGGGCACAGCACATGGAGCATGTGCAAGTCACATGTTTAACTGCAAATGTCTGTCAGGTTATATGCTAGAATATGTCCTGTAGGCTCCGGCATCATGAAGGTTTTATTTACTCCTGGCATGTGTTACTTTTCCATCTGTTAAAGGAAATGTTTCTTAGAAATGTTTGACTTTAAAAGTTTCAATGCTATCATGGGTGGAGGCACAACTTCAGCCCACAGATCTTCAAGAGGTTGTATGTCTGTGAGCCCTGAAACCTGCCCTGAAGGGTTTAAATGAGTCATCCTGCAGTCCATTTGTCCCTTGTGTCACACCTCTTGCAGCATCAATTGTTTGACCCCTCCACCAACACTGAACCTTTGAATCTGCAGTTGTGCCATTCCTGCAGACCGTCCTTAAAGAGCTGCTGACCCCATCTGACATTTCTAAGTGCCATTCTAACCAAAACTTTGATTTAAGGGTGTTTTAAGTGACCTTATCAGGTGCTCTTTAAAGTAGATGACAGTAGATATCGATGCATCTTTAGCCTAGAGATGCATCGATATTGGTACTGTGCAAAAGTCTTGACACACCCATCGTTTCTTTATATTTTGCTAGGACAAAGGGAAAAATGTGCCGAGATTTACTAAAATGTCAAAACATACATTGAAGTATAGTATATAAGTCAAAAACAGAGTTTGTAAAGTTCTAACAAGCTTGTAAGTCAATATTTGGTGTGACCACCTTTAATCTTCAACACAGCCTAAAACCTCTGATTCAAGCTTTTTTCAACTTTTCTTTAAGTAGTCTCGAGGAGGTTCTGGGCTCTGGGGAGGCCGATCCATGACCGATAGTGTTCTGTTGTGCGTTTGGTATCACTGTGATGCTGAAACATGAAGCCAGTGTTAGTCAGATTCTTTCCACATGGTATTACATAGCGGATCAAAATCTGATGGTGTGTTTCTGTGTTCAGAATTCCATCAAGTTTGTTGACACGATCTCCAACATTTCCATGAACCATGACAAAACCTTTCAATAATACTTTGCATATCAAACCGTGACATCTTTGGCATCTTCCATAAATCTAACACAGGCTGCTTGTAATAAACTCCATCAAGATACAATTTAAAATGAGTTCTTTGTCACGTGTAATGTTTTTTTTTTATGCTTGAAAGATTCACAGGTCAATGTTAAACGACTTAACAAACAAAAGAAACATTCCACTAAAATCAGGTCAGGTACAAGGACTGGACTGAAAAACGTTTGAAAGACCTTCAGAAAACCTGGACTTGAACTGCTGCTCGCTTTAAAAATATTTTAAAAAAGTCTAGTTTCCTTGGAAGCAAAATAAAACGAAATAAGGAGTGGCTCAGCAATTTTGCACGGAACAGTTTGTGCCGATTTAAAAAGGTAAAACGTGTGGTGGTATTTTACAGATGGTTTTAATAATAAGAATAATGTTCAATATTGATATCTGAATTTTTTTACTTTCTAAAAATAGGTATAGGTATCGGCTCCAAATAAATTGTCAGGCTCTCAGTCCGGGTCCTCAGTAAAATAGCCTGAGATGGTTTAGTGAAGGGCAAATTGAAATGTGTCACAGCACATGGAGTGCTGCTTGTCATAGGGCTTAAAACATATAGCCAATTCACAGCTTACACCTCTACTCCTCTATCAGCTGCTGAAGAAATGCGCTGCTTCTCTGTAATGCACGATGTAAAGAAATGAATGAATTAAACTTCGGAGGGCCTTAAACGGTATTTGGAATATCTTCACCAGACATTCTGCATTTATCTCGACAGATTTTAAGCAAACATGAATTTGCATGCATTTCATATCAAGCATCTTTGACATTTTTACCACTTTCATGCGCTTGACTTGTTTTCCTTTTCTTTTGGCAGATCTCCAGTAATTCTTCATTCACTCTCAAATTCGCCTTGCCCTCCTTTCTCTCCTCTTGGAGCACCTCTTTTCTGACCCATTTTCACACTCTTTTGTCGTTCCCTCTGTCACATATTTGACATCCTCTCTCCAACTGCTGCATCACTCCTATTTCCTTTATCTCTGTATATTTGTTCCCAGTGTTTATCCAACCCTGACATATTCTGTTTCTGTTTTTCTTCTCTCTTTTCTTCCTCTTTCAAAGCTCTGACTCTCTCCAAATTTCACCTCCAACCCTATTTTTCTTGCTGCCTGTCCCCACAGCAACACAAAGCATTGTATACTTTTACACAAACTAACAAAACGAAAGGACAAACATGCACACACTTGCATAGATTTCTTGATATCCCATTATAACGCCCTACCTATTTGACCTCCTGTAGACGGGGTGTTGACTCTGTGGAAGGGTGTGGCAGACTGCGGGATGATGGGGGAGGTCCTATCCAGCCTCCAGAATGAACTGTTCAGCACTTTTAAGCGGGTGGAGCTTCGCAGTGAGAACGGAAACCTGCAGGAAACAGGTAAGTGCCCACAGTGGTACCCATCTAACCTCTGGACTGTGAAAAATGATTCAGTGTTGATGTTAATAAAACGTCAGCTGAGTCAAAACTTGAAAAATCAGGTTTCAAAAAGATTTTCAATAAAGGCCCCGCCAGCTAAATCTTTGAAAATTCATTGCTATTGATTTTGCAAACAGCTGACTTCATTGTGGACAAATCATTCAAAAGCCTTGTAGCTGACTCTTGATTATTTTGTTAGATGTCATGCTGCTTAATTCCTTGTGTGAGATGTTTGGGCTTTTGGATTCGGTGAAACAAGCCACAGACCTGAGGCGCAGCCAGACTGAAAAGAAAAAGATCCATAACAGTGTTTATGGTGAGAAAGCATTCAAAACTATCACGCGGCACATGCAGAGATACCCCGATGAAGCGAATTAACGATAATTTTCTTCTTGTGTAGACTTTGATGAGCTCTCGGAGGACAAGGGGAAGCAGAGCTGTGATAAAGGGACATCTAAAAAAGCCGCATCACTAAAACACCCTCGAACTCAGCGTAAAAGCAAGACGAGCAGCCATCCCCAGAGCTCGCTGCCCTCTGTCAAATCAGCCACAGCGATCCAGCCTCATTCTATCACAGGTTTATGTGCTGCATCTTACCCTCATCTCACAATAAACCCTCAGCTCTTTGCCCATTTCTCTGCCTACACCAGCCAGCGTTGTCATGCTGAAACTGGCAGGACAGACAGGGATGTCCACAGTGCCACGCTGGAGGGGGACCGAGAGATCAGTGAGGCAGACAACCAGGAGGAGTTTCATGGGCTGGGAAGGGAAGGCAACAAGAGAAAGGACACATCAGGGATCCACAAAGAACCTGGACAAGGGAGTGTAAAGTTTTGGGAGGGATCTCATGTTAGAAGGGACGAGGTGACAGAAGGCTTGCACGACATTGAAAAGGTGATTATGGGGAGAAAGGCATCAAAGAAACATAAAAGTAAGTGAGGCAGACGACCCCAGAGGGATTCTGCGGGACTAATTGAGGGAATGTGCCGGGAACTGAAAGAAGACACGGAGCGGAGAAACAATTAAAAACAATATGACTTTGTCAAACTCTACTTTTTCCACAGTGAAATATGCAGTACAGACAGCGGTTAGTGGGGTTGTCTTCTCACACAGACGCTTTTTAATGTTCTTAAATGGAAATGCTGGATTTTACAGCATCAGAGGTAATACAACTGAAATGACTCGTCGATTAAGTGACCGACTGTCCCAAACCATTGTTCGAGTCATTATGGGTGTCATAATATGCCCTATTTTGCAATACGAAGATTTATTACTGCTTTTTGAGATTTTATATGACACCAGCACTTAACAGAAAAAATCATTGACATTTCAGGTGACAATGAACGTGTGCTGGTCTGGTTGTTTTTTTTATTATTATCACCCACATAGTATCAGTGTTTCCAATCCTTTACAAGTCTGCCGTCTTTGATGACACTCTTCCTCTAGCTGAACACTGTCACTAATTAATGATAGATTTTTTTAGCAACTTGTAAAATACTTATTTTGTTACTTGTGTTTTGCGATTTATATCTTTTAGATTTTGTGAAATATTTCTCACTCAGGCTGTGATTAGGATTTGACCACCTGCAGACACATCCTGCCTGAAGATGTATGGCTCCCAGTTTCTAATCACGCCCCTTACACTGAGTACTAACAAATACAGAATCTTGCAGTAACTATCCCCTTGCTAGTTAAAAGTAAGAAGGGAGAAATAGCCATCAAAATGACCTTGAGCGATAATGAATGCATTTTGAATAAAAACCTTCGCATTTTGAATTTTTAACAGCAGCAGCGTGTGAGTTTTCTTCAAGCGCTAACTTCACACCACTCAATTTACTGATCCTTTTTAAAGTCAGGGCGTTGGTGGTTAATCTACTGACCGTACAGGCAGGAAGCCAATAAATTGCGCACAGAGGTCATTGTTTATTCAAAGTTTCCCTGCTGGTTTTAATCTCAGCGGCTTCATTCATCTCATTACTTCTCACAGTCAGATTGTTCTAACGTCTCACGCGGACACCTGTTACCTTACTGACCTCCTCACAACAGAAACGAGTGTATTTGAACAGCTTATCAGCCTGCAGAGGAGGAAACACTGCTGCTGTGAGTTCCCTGATCACTGTGTTGGACTTGCAGTTTCTTTTTGACAGCCGGTGGAAATTGTCCTGTTTTTTAAGGTATCGCCGGTTTGACTGACCGATCTTCAGCGTTTTAGGCCACACACAGTGAAGTACAGTAGCCTTCTCATGTTTGCCTCCCCGTTGCGTTTCGCTGTTTGTTTGCTTTTCGAGCTGCATGCCGAGGCCGCGTGATAGACGCTGATGATTTGCCTTTGACAGCTTCTCTCAGAACTCTGATGATATGTTATTATCAATTCATGCACAACACTGCCTGGGCAGATGTAGTTGTTTGTGAGGCAACGTGAGTGGCAGCTGATAAAATGACTTTCATCGTAGTGCGGTTCTCAGCATCTCCGCTGACACCTGTCCTGCTGTTGGATTATTCGAACAGTATTTTGCAACATTCTATTAAGTTTAACACAAATTAAACTATAATGGAGAATTCTGAGCTTGTTTATATAAATTGCTGCTCTGTGGCTCGAATACTTGGAAGAAAAGCTCTGCTGTGCATCACGCAGGTGTAATTAGAATTGTTAGCCTGACATATATTGTGCTCCTTTGGTTAAATTAAGTAATCGGCTGAGCGTCGTATCATTCATCTGTCATTCCGGGCTAACGGCATTAAAGTCTGCAATGTGCTCTCATGTTTGGACTTAGATGCATCTCTGTGGCCACCTTTAATTTAATCCACGGCCTTAGTGCTCACACATCGCAGCAAAATGAATGATGATTAGCCTGCTTAATGGCATCTTGATCAAATTGGGGGTCCTGGAGCAGCAGCTAAACGTGTCAGCTTTTAACCTGAGCAAGAGCGACTGTCACATCAGCACTTACGCAAGACGTTTAGGCTGGGAAGAAAAAAGCTGTAATCAAATACAAGTGCACACGTTGCTGGATGGAAAGAATATCCAGGAATTCATATTCAAATACACAACTTGTGTTTTCACACACACCAGACAGGACAAGCAAGACAACCAGATATGCATTTATATGTATCAAAGTCACGGTGGGGTTCTTACCTCTTTCCATGTAGTCGCTCCATCTGTGTTTTATATTTCACTCTGCATGATACCTGATTTCTGCCGTCCATTATATCAGGTGGACTCCAACAAACACAGCCAGCTGGGGTTGGAGAGAAAATGTAGTCTCATTAAATGCAAGTTCAATGCACACAACATGACAGACCACATAATTTATGGAGAGATATGCTTTGCACCTGTCATGGGTAGGCGTGAAGGCATGCTTACCTGTCTGTCTTGTGTGAGTATACGTCTTACCTCAGCTGTAAAACAGTCGCTAACATGACAAAAAAAATCTTTTTTTCCAGGATAGTTTGTGCATTACTTGATTCATTAGTCCTCAGGTTGCTGATATGATTTTAAAACATGATTTAGCATATTTAAACAGGAGTGAAATTAAAATGTTTAGTTTTAATTCTCAACTGTGTGCAGTGATGTAGCTTTAGCTGGAATAATAAGTAGGCTATTCCTCCGCCTGTAGGCATTGTTATCAGACTCCTGTACCTGTGTTTGGAGCCTCTGGCCAGGGAAGATTAGAGAGCTTCTCCTTAACATTAAATATATGAAAAGTATCTCACTGTCTGAGCCAAATCTAATCTCTGTGCCTGGACCTCTTAAAGCAGCGTGACTAACCTTTCTTTAAATCTTACAATCTACTTTTACACATGAGATAGCACTTTGAGGCAGTGAGGTCAAATAAAAGAGTCGCAAAAAAGTGATTGCCAACTAAAGGGTTCTCACAAACATACAGGTATAGAGACACACAATCTCTCACATTGTGGGGTTTTGCTTCGCCGACGTTTGAGCACCTCGGTGCCATTGATAGATCTGACCGCTTGGAGGCGCCCGGCTCATACTCTGAATGCCGCGGAGGGCGAAGTGGAGGCTGGGACTGAAAGTGGGCTTGAGAAAGAAATCTCTCCCCTGAAATGTTTACCCTGACGTCAGTTTGCAGAACTAGCTCTGCCCTGTCTGCTTCAGTGTCTCCGAAACTCCACTCAGTCAGATTTTTTTGGGGGGGGGGACTAAATGGGCTCCGCTCTGCCTGCGCTGCCGGATCGCACCAAGTAAATGAAATGATTTCTTCTGCACATTTAAAGTGGACTAAATCATCTACACGATGAACACCTGCGCCTTTCTCTTAATTTTGACTGTTCAGATCTACGCCGATGGCATCGAGGGGCCAACAGGTAAGGCACACGTTCATCTCGATCTCGTGGACACGTTTGGGAAGTTTTACCATGCGGATGAAAGTCCACTGAAAGAAAAAGCGGAGCGAATCTGGTGGAGGTGCCAACTTTTGTGCTCCTGTTCCTCCAAAACACGCTGCTGCGTTTATCTGCGCCTTTCTGCCCCTTTCCACGACTTACCGTGGGACGATGTCCTCCCAGCAGAAGCTACGAGCAATAACTTTTATAAACTGAAGCTTCAAGTTTCCAAGGTTAATAAAAGGAAGAAAAAAAACAAAGGTTGGTGGTTAGGATGACTGCGAATGGGTGCTCTGGGTCGGGGGGGGAAAAGCTTCCATTCCCCTAAACAGCACAGCCCTTTTGCGCTGCGCCGCTTCTGCTTTCTGTTATCGCCCAAGCCCCATTTAAAGGCGCCAGGTAGCCTGAACGGTGTCTGCGATCCAAAGTTAGACATCAGTTCATTTCCTTAAAAACGAAAAATAAAATCAGAGATCCCCGCAGAGCATGTGTGCACGAGTCTCTCATATCCCCACAGCCTTGACCCAATCCTTGATGACATCCAGACCCCCCCGTCAAAAACCAAAACCACACCGGCGTCGGTTTAAACAGGGGGAGTCGGAGACTCTTTAAAAAGTTTGAATGTGACACTGCTGTGATTACTGGTTAATTGTCGCGTGCACTCTGGGATTAGATGAGTCTTTCTCACAGATGCCACATTTTTATCTCAAGGTGGTGAGATGCTCCTGTTTCTCCTTGGACGAGGTGGGCTGTCTGGCTGCAGAAAGCTCACCAAGCGGCTCTTAATTTCAAAACTGACACGTTACAAAAAGAGAACATTTTAGAGGCTGATTTTATTGTTGGAAGAAGTCTATTCGTCTATTGCCAGGCTGGATTGGGAGACTGAGGATTTTTTCTCTCACATGAATAGGATGCAGTGTCTGACTTTTTCCTCTAGTTTATTCTTGAGATTGGATTATACCTTATAAATGAAATCTTTAGAAAAGAAATGGGGAAAAAAACTGCCTCATTTGAAAGGTGGAAGGAGAAAGAAAAAAAGCAATGAGAATAAATGTCATATTAAGGAATTAAACATTTATTCAGATACAGGTATAAACTCAGGTGTTCTGGATTAATTTTTTTTTCTCAGTGCCTGAAACGGCTTGGGCCTGTTTGAATTAATGCACACACATGCATATGCACATTGTGCATTAAACCTAATAAGGCTAATAAGGCGTTAACATGGATATCATTTACACGGCAGACTGTATAAATATGCACCACAGCGCTTGTCACCTGCGGAAGGAAATTGGCTTGATGTTTTCCATTATTACTTTTGCCAGGATTTGCATTTCTTTCTTGCCCTGCTTAGTGGTTCACGAGACAAGGGAGAAGCCACTGATGCTCTGTGTAAGTGAAAGAAGCAGCAGCAACAAAAACAGCACTAAAAAAAATAAAAAACCTCCCCCCCAACAAACCAAGCATAATATGTTTTGTGGAGAGCTGAATGGAGCACATCATTAAGAGGAATGGGCTGAGACATATGAAGGATTAAATCACACACAGGTAATTAAAAGAGCTGAATGGAACAGCAACGCTTCACTACGCAACGCTGTGTGAGGGAGTCTGTCAACAAAAATGTACATGCTGTCGTTCCTTTTTCTTTTTTTTTAAAAGTTTGTTAACTGGAGTGTTGCAAGTCCTTGACGTCTTCCACCTTCCCATTAGCTGCTAATAGGTAACAGTTTAGTTGCCAGTTTTTGCAGCTTCTCTTCTACGTGACTGATGCCACTCCTCCTCCTCCTCTCCCCTGGCTTGACTTCCCCTCATGGCTCCTCCACCTACCTGAATCCTGTGGGAGGCGAAGTTAGGGAGCACGCATAAATGCAGCTTTGAATCTCACAATCTTTAGAGAGTCTCTTTTGCTGTGATTGGGCGAGGACCACGTCTTTAGAACAATTAGGGCTCACTTCTCTTTTCATTTTCTCGCCCCTTTCACCTCTTCCGATCCATATCTTTCAAGCCATAACCCTTTCTTGCTTGTGCTTTGGGTCAATGCAGGCCGTCAAGTGAAATGATTATTATCTCTATCTGCTGCACTGGACTCACTGCAGTGTGTGTGATTAAAAATAAAGAAAAGCACGGCATTTGCATCATATTCGCATAAAGAGCCCGTCATGTAGACGGTCGACGTTCCAGTTGTACAGCTATATGAGCGCGTTTCCTCCATCCTATGGAGCTCAAACTGCCACTTTCACTCCCCTGTTGTCTCTTAAGGGAATAGAACGAATGTTCACTTACCATCTGTCTCCTCTATTAGCACTGAATGTTGTCAACTGAGTGGTGTAATTATCCCGTGTCTCATGACTCATTTCCCAGTTTGATCTAAAGTTAAGGCAGAATATCCTTTTTTTTGCTTATTTCCCTGAATAAGCTAACGCTTAGATCAAGATGAAAAGGGCCGCGGAGCCCAGACTGTCTAGCTTAAGCATGGCATGGGATGAATAACACCACGGGGCCTCGGGTTTACACTGCATAAACAAAAGCACCGATCCTGGGATGTGTAATATGGAAACACCTGCACTTAGAAGCATAGAGGGGATGGAGCTGCAATGATAATCAGATCGTCTTTTACATAATTTTAAGAAAAAAAAACAGTAATGTAACTTAATCATGCATCATAGTAAGCTGACTAACTAAAAAGTTAACACACACCTATACAAGCATTAGCAGATGTATTGATACATGTACCAAACAGACAACAATAAAACGGTATATATGTGGCTAAAATAATTCAGTCGCTATATTATTTCAAAAGAAGTGTTCCCAGGCTATTTAAATGTTTATGCTGTGCCAATTTGACTATTTTCTTTATTGCAAAAGGTTATTATTGTAGCATTATTCATCTCCCGGCGCCTATTTGTAGCTGTTACATATTGGTTCTTGAGAGTCCATTAGACGTGCTCACTGTAATAAGCTTCTGACTGAATGGCGAGGAAAAAAAAGACCCTCTGATGCATTTGTGAATTATTGCTGGAGAAAGAAAAAAAAATACCCATCATGTAGAAAATGTTGCCTCGCACCACAGAATTGCAGTAAATCCACCAAGTGGAAGTGTTCCCTGCAGGAGCCAGGCCACCATCTGCGGATGGAATACGAACGGGCAGTAAGGATTGGGCCTAAATCAGACTCCTGAAATGACTGGTTGATTTCCATCTTTGTGGGATCAGGGGCAGTAATTCAGAGAGCAGATGGAAAACTTTGCAACTGTGAGGGAAGGGATTGAAGCGGGAGGACGGTGGGGAAAGAATTTCAGAGAGGGAGAAGATGAGAGCGACAGAGGGATTCATTCAGATAGATTGTTGGGGTGTTTTGTTTTTCTGCTGAGGCCACAGCAGGACATTTGCAAAGCTCGTGCATGCCGGCCATTCTGCCTTCGGCTTGCACGTGTGCGTGTGTCTGATTAAACAGGCTGCTTATGAGAGAAGCCCTCTGCTCTCCAGCCTGTCTCTCCTGTTTCTCATCTATTGTAATGTGGTGCTACGTGGAAGAGAGCCAGGCCACGATCGGCTTACTCATCTCACAAGGCTGGAAGATGAAACGTATCCATCTACCGTGTGTACTCAAGGAGCTCTGCTTCATGCCAAGTGCCATGATTGGTACGCCTCATCAGTGAAGGCATGTGTCCGGTCTGGGGCCTGCTCCGTCTTCATCTGGGCTAATCTCTCATGTCTTTCCCATGCATCTTCCCCATCTCGGTGCTCTGCTGAGTGTGCAGGCATTTATTAGTCTTCTCCTATGCCAGGCTGCGGCTCACGCACATCTTGTGATTGTTGTGCTTAATTAATCCTGCTAAGCGTTTTTCCTGTTCTCTTTTTAATTATCACATGCTAGTGTTCTGTTTCTAAATCAGTCCCAACTTAGTTTTTTTCTCTCCCCTGTCTGTTGAAGAGCTCTGTGAGTTGTGGCCTACTCAGGCAGAGGATTGTTTGCTCTTCAGAAAGGTCAAGCACTGGTTGGGAGTCATGTTTTAGAGGCAGAGAAAGAGCAGGTCGTTGTCTTTGAGAACAGGGCAAAGCCCAAAGGCAGGTTTGCTTCCGCTGTGCGCGCGCGTGTGTGTGTGTCTCCTGTGCCATTTAGCCTTGCCTTTCTCTGTGTGCCCTCACTGCTTTGTATCTGGTCTCGCCGGCCAGCACAAAGTGCTGAAAGGAACCACTGGGAGGGAAACCTGGCAGATTGGAGATAATTATACATGACACTTATTATCCTGTCGAGGTCTCTTATTGTAAGTGTATTATGAAGGGGCCAGGAATCAGGCCACGGGAGTCCTGAGAAACAACAAGTGGGAAATCCAAAAACAGATTTTCTCCTTTAGAAAAGAATAAACGACCGTGAAACGTAAAGCAACGAGACACTAGAGATTTTAGCATGGCATCTGCTCTCCAGATCATATTTGTATTCAATACTTGCGCGCTGCTATTCTACAGCAAACGTATGAAAAAGAGGCCATGAACTGTTGAGGTGCTCACATCAAGCAGGAATGGGAAACCTTTTCCTTTCTTGCCTTCTTGCTTGCAGAGTGTTGTTAAAAGAAGAGGTGATGCAACACAGAGGTAAACATGCCCCTGTCCAGACTTTCTTTTGGAGCACGTTGCTGGCATCAAATTGAAAATGTACAGCTGATAGTCATGTGCCACTTGCTGTGTACACTTAAATGTAGGGTTTAAATGATTAGCAGATCCTCGCATTCTGTTTTTATTTACACCGCACTACATTTTAGACATTTTTTTAAATAATTGAGTTGCACGTTTGGCCGAAGGCTTGGCTTCTTGTGGATTTCTGAGCTGTGATCGCTGAGGCTCTTCAAATTCAATTTAAATGTATTCTAGTTCTTTGCATAGATTCATAGCCCGCTCATTCTTTTTTTTTTTAATTTGAAAGCTGCACTCTGTGACGTACGCTATGAATGTTTTAGCATATTGATGAAAACTGCATGTGTATGTGTGGTCCCCTGTCATTTTCATATGTGTGCATGTTAACATCACCTCCGTCTCTGCTTGTAAGACCACGAAATCACACGCTGAAGCCTTGACATGCAGCAGGGTCCTGTGTTGCTGAGTGACTGAACTTGCCATGACACTGATGCTAGCATGGGCTTGAGCTGCTGCCACGGTGAGCTCTTCGGGGTTACTGTGACACCTTCCAACACCCTGGAAGAGATGCCAAGAGTTGAGAGATTTACAGTCAGTCGCCTGCCTCGGCCTGTCTCTTCCTTTCCACTCTACAGCCGGAGTGCGGGTCTCTTTGCTCCCTCTGCCAGTTGTTATTAATGTGGTATTGAGCTTTCAAACTCTGGGAAGTCCATTTTACTTAAATTTGATCAAAGTAGCATAGCGCCAGTGGCCTGCAAGTTTGATGTAGGAGTGGGAATTAGCTGGTCAGTCAGCGAGGACCTGCATTACGTAAGTACCTACAAAGAGCGGAGTAATGTTAGCCGTATGCGTAGCATACAAGAAAGAGGTAAAAGCCGAAATGCTTTTAAACAGGAAATAGTGAGCTTTTGTTTCACAGGGAAGCTGCATACTGGATCATAAAGGGAAGCTATAAAATATGTAGTCGATGTACTGGTCTGAATTAAAATAGCTGACATGCTCATTATCACTTAAAAGCACATGTTTCACTTGAGTAACGGACATGGAATATTATCATTGAACACAGATTGGCAAGAGTTTATAGCCTGAATAAGAAAAGTGAATAGCTCGAGTGCATGCACATGCAGGTGTGTAATTAGCCGACAAGGAAATAACCAGGGCTCTGAGTTTGCAGCCGTTTCAGTCCCAGTGTTTTCCTCCCCAAGGCAGTGCCTTCCCAACTGCAGAAATTGGGTCTGCAAGACTGATGCTGCAAGTGCCGCTCCTTATCCCCCTGCCCAGAGAAAAGAAAGCCTCCTGAGCAGTTTAAAATTAGCCCGCTGGCCGTGTTTCAGTTCTTTACCTTTCTCTGTGTCAACAAAATTTCCTGCCAGAATCTTCAGGCCCTCTGAGTTGGTGTATGCGGTGTGTAACAAATGCTGCTGGAATCAAAGTTCAGAATTAGGACGGGATTGTGGAGTCGAGATCTGACCTATTGTTCGGCTTCTTTTTTAGTCCTTTGCATATGAAACAGTCAGCGAAATATGAGCCCCTGACACTCCTCTAAAAGTCAAAACACTCTCTTCAGGACATTTTTCTCCCTGTAATAGATGCAGAATTTAGTTGCCTTTGTGCCATGAGACCTGCTCTCAAGGGGAGGCAGGGAAGTGGTATTTCTGGTTTGACCAGTTCCTTCCAGCAAAGAAATATCCTCACGCAGACCCAGGGATGAACCTGAACACTTATCACCCTGATGCATCCCACACTTATTAGACTGACAATCTTTCATATAAACTTTATTAGCACAGTGGAAATTGAAGAGCGTTAAAGTGTAACAGAGCGTGGATAATGTCTACTGTGCTGATTTAAAAGAGCGCAGCATTCAAGGCTCGCCCTGCATGAAATCTATAACTAAAACTGAGATCTTTTAAAAAAAGGCAATAACTTCTCAGTTATAGCTTCTGCATTACATGATTGAAGATTCCCTGCAGCACAGTCTCATGGCACGGGGTGACACTCAGCTGTGACAGCTGCCACTGCTGGTGGGTTATGGGTAGGTCATGGCAGCTGCGGTAGCACAGGTGCCAGCTGGCAGGAAGTCACTTAGCGGAGGGATTTTGAACCTGTTGATGTCATATAACAAGTTTACAGTACTTTTGATTTGATTTTGATTTATTGATTTATTGATTAGCATTCAAATATCTCAGTGAAGACAGAATAAAGATTACCACAAAGCAAGAAAGCACGAGACAAGGCTAATCAAAAGGTATTGGCTGAAGCATTTACTTATTACGCCAACCCTTTTAACAAAAGATCTTTTTGCATGCAGCTCCTGTACACAGGGCTCCAAGCAAAGAATGAAACAAAGCAAAAACAAACAAACAAACAAACAAACAAACAAACAAACAAACAAAAAAAAAAAACCCAAAAAAACCTTCCACCTTAGATAAGTAACTACATCAAAGCAAAAAATCAAGAGTTTCAGTATTATTATTTTTGCTCTTTTCATTCTTGATTTATATATTTTTCTATTACTCTATTTTTAAACATGTTTTTAAACAAGGAAAATGAACCACACCTTTTTAAATCACTGTCATAACTATTCCACAGTTTAACTCCTCTAACAGAAACACATCTCTGCTTTATATTTGTCCTCATCTTGTTTTGTTTTTTTAAAGAAATCTGTTCCCCTTAAGTCATATTGACTCTCTCTGACTTTGAACAGTTTCTGAGTACTGGGGCAAAGCAAGTTATTTTGTGCTTTATACATTATCTGTGCCATTTTATATTCAACTAAATCATAAAATTTCAGGGTATTCAGATTAATAAACAAAATGTTAGTTGGTTCTATATAGTTTGATTGGTTTATAATTCTTATAGCTCTTTTTTGTAATTTGAAAATAGGAAGAGTGTTTGTTTTATATGCATTACCCCATATCTCCAGACAATAAGTCATATATAGAAGCAACAGAGTACAATAAAGTGTGTTTAATGATTTTTTTGTTCAGGACATGCTTTGTTTTATAGAGAATAGCAATGGTTTTTGACATTTTTGTTTTCACGTGGTTTATATGAGACTTCCATCTCAGCTTATCATCAATTATCACTCCAAGAAATTTATTTTCGTACACTCTTTCAATTTCAATTCCATTAACCCTGATTTTAGATACATTTTTCATTTGTCTAGTGCCAAAAATAATCAATTTTGTTTTCTTTATATTTAACGATAACTTATTTACATCAAACCAGTTTTTTAATATATTTAACTCCTTTTCCGCTGTAGTCAGAAGCTGTTCTAGGTTTTTACCTGAGCAATACAGAGTGGTATCATCAGCAAACAATACACATTTTAACAGTTTGGAAACACTACATATGTCATTTATATATAATATGAATAATTTAGGGCCCAGCACAGAGCTCTTGATTTAAGATACAATTAACATGTGATGATGTTGACTAACCAACCAATTCTGGGGCTTAAAATACTGATATTTTTTCAAAGTTGCTGACATATAAATAAGATCTAGTTTAGTGCTGAATCAGTATTAGATGATGAGACATTCGTAGTATGATTGTCCTGTGACGTGTATATATATTTCTAAAAAAAGAAACAGCTATTAAAAATAGTTCTAATAGGCCTAAAAAAGTACTACGCCTTTTAGGAGTATTAAAAATATTAGTGGAATTGCACAACAAAGTCACAATAAAATGAATGAACTATACTCAAAGTATCCCCCTCCAACATGTTTTTATCAGTCATTTTAAATGGCTCCATATAGATCCATCTAGTGACCTTAAAGAAGAGGTCAGAGGTCAAATGTAACATGATATTTTAAGTCTTTATACACTACTTTATATATTTTGAGAGTACACATCGCACCACAGAATCATAGTTTCTAAGGTTTTTTTGTCAATTTTTGACCAACAAATAATTAAGTTTACCTTGAAGATCTTGGTGGGTGTAAGCCAAATTGTAATGGTTTGTTAACACGACGTTACCCTCCACCCCCTACACAGTTTTATATTCTGATCACTCAAAAATGTTTAAGCTATCTTATTCACAGACAGAATGACACACATGCAAACGCTAAAGCACAACTTGGGGGAAGGTAACGAAAACGAAACGCGGTGGTAAACAAAGTGAATTTGTTGAAACAGGTGATTTGTCATAGATGCTAGGGGGAACCTCCACCTGTTTAACTTTCCTGCAAAGGTAGCTGTGAAAGCAGAGCCAGTGGCAGCTTGTCTAGTAAGCTAGTCTCCTATCGGGCTCCTGTCAAAGACCAGAGGTTTATCCACAATGCACATGTGCAAACAACCAGACAAAGCTGCTGCTCCCTTAAGCTCAAGACATGGTTAATGTGACACAAACATACCCATGATAAATGACACGTGTGTGTGTGCGCGTGATGTCCACCTTCTAGTCTTTTCTCTTTAAAGGCCTCACTGTGTTATAAACTAATTCAATAATTATAAGCCATAGGTAATCTTTCAGAGCTTTAAAGATATCTCAGCAGCCAGAACCAAAACAAAACTGGACTTTATTTTGGTTCTTGCTCGAGGAGTTTGTGCAGCTACACAGCAGCCATGGTAAGAAGTATGAGCAGGAGTGCAGGAGCAGTCATTTTGGAGGTGGCAAGACTTTACAGCACACAGGAGGCTCTGGAAAGATGGCACCTCATCCTCCTCTGAGGACTCTCAGGTTGACATGGAGGAGGCTTCAGAGGTGGAAACAGACCAGCTGGAGTCCAACTCTAAATCATCTGATTGGAGGGTGGGTGGAGAAGAGACGGTTGAAGCAGTGAAAGGATGGACTTCTCAACGTTTTGGTCATCCCCATATTTTTGTCTTCCACATAGAGTGCAAGGCTCTGCTACGTCCCAGCAGCCAGAGGTTTGATCCCAGTGGAATCACAGAGGAACTGCATACTCATGTAGAGATGTGCATTTTGTGTTTACAGGCCAAATAATAAATCAATTCAAATCTGCAGGGTGCTGCTCCCAACCTGTCTCATCAGCAAATATAAGGGCAGTGTGACTTTTGCATGGACAGAAAGAGAAGAGCTGGCAGCACCATGTAGGAGCATGCATGTAGCTCCACCTCAGCTAGAGTCCCTCTTCTTTAAAGGGTCAAAATCTAAAAACTATAATTAATATTTGATATTTATAGTTCATACTGAAGTAGTTTTTTTTTTTAAATGAGCCATTTAAAGTGGAAATATAATATTTATACAGCAGTTTTTGTCCTTGGGCTGAAAAGAGTCTGGATTAAGGGATAATTTCATTTTTTATTGTGCTTAGTTAGGTTTTGAGAACCAAAACTATTGGGTTAGTGTTAAGGACAAAGAAAAAACCTGCTTTGGTTCAAATACTCTCTGTCCTAACATTAACCCTGCACACAGAGAAATGAGTTAACTGTACACAGTGCACTGACCTGTGACCGAGCCTTTATAGGCTGGAGTGAGAAAAAATGTTAAGGGTTCTTTTTGAGGAGTTTAAATTAAATAACTATTAGAAATTCTAGTTGAAGTGGAAATACACCCAAACTGGGGTTGGATGGTTTTATCACTAATGTGGCTGTTGCTTGCAGTTTCATCATAGGTCCATGTGAGGAACGTTGCACGCTACTCCTCCAGATTCGTAATTTTTCTTATTTTTGTAGAGTTCATGCAGTCCTCGTTCTCCTCTGGACTGCGGGTGTGAGTACCAGTTTCAGTTTTGAATTTAAACAAATGCAGTGAGTCTGCAGAATATGGCAACGTGCTGTGATACGCTAGCAGATGTGTCGGCTTCTAACCGCTCGATGGGTTGAAAAGCTTTTGTCAAGTGGTGTTAGTAAAGAGAGTTTGGGAACTCGGCCAGCCTTGAAAGCTTTGTTCTGACTTAGGTGTTGAAGTGAGACAGAGCAAAAGCAGAGGGTATTGATTTCTCAAACACAGCTTGTCACAGTCAGCCTATTGTCTTCTTCCTCTTGAAACTCTCCTTTCGATCCTACATGACCTCCCGTCACAATACTTCTCACTTTGACACGCCGCTTTTTCAGCAGTTGCTCAAGGGATTGTGACAACCCAAATATATATATGTATAAGTCTTTTGCACCTTATCTGATAGGCTTCTATAGTTTCATGAGCAAGTTCAGGATTTGCCTCTCTACCATTTTGGCCTGATCTGCAGTGTGCACATTCAAACCATTCATTAGCAGCCAATTCATAGAAAACAGTATCTATTATTCATTTTCTGTGGCAGGATGGTATAATTGCCCAAAGGCAAAAACATGATCTGTATTTGCTATCCAGTGCATTAATAAGACAGCATGCGAGTCACTTCTTCAAGGACACTAATGAAGAGAGAGAGAGAGAGCTCCTGACCAAGAAAATATTTGCCC
The DNA here is from genome assembly GCF_057382095.1 of Aulonocara sp. 'chitande type north' Nkhata Bay. Lineage (NCBI taxonomy): Eukaryota > Metazoa > Chordata > Actinopteri > Cichliformes > Cichlidae > Aulonocara > Aulonocara sp. 'chitande type north' Nkhata Bay. Next base: position 19,542,936 of record NC_141354.1, on the reverse strand, counting down.
TTTATCCTCAGTTTGCGGTGCTCCTATTGTGTTGCTCAGAAATAGGTGCAAGATTAATGTCTGCACAGTGCTTTGATGTTTAGGTCTTTTTATGCAGACATATAAAAAAGCTGGTCATCTTCTTACCTGAATTCCAAGTAGGGTAGCCCTGGCAAACGTGCCCTCAGGGCTCTCAGGACCGCTGCAGAGGGCCTTCCAGGGTCCTCCCGGGCAAGTGATTTCTTAGCTGCCCGATGTTCCTGAGACACGGCTCATCGAGTGGTTTGAAAAGCCTTTGTTTGTACCTGTGCTTGCTGTCTGACTTGTGTGCCAACTGACATGAGGCGGGCAGTGGGAAGGTAATTGCCCCATGAGAAGAGGAACTTATTGATAGGCTGAAGTGGGCAATGGCATGACAGTGCCATTCTGTACACTTGATATCTGCAGAAATGCTTGTCTGTCATACAGTAGAAGAATTGAATTTCCTGTTGTTCTTTTTTTTTTAGAATAGAGGGTGCCATTAGAAGTAACGTGGAAGAGTCACTGAATCAAATTGGAGATTTATATAACATTATGCTATAGTTTATAGATTGCTATTATATAATATTTGAGTTTCTAAAATATACTTCAATGGTAGAAAACGACTGACTGCATCCCTGTGAAGTGAGCTGCTGCAAAGGCGCCGACTCACAGGGCCCGTGCATGCCCTGTGGATCCAGAATTCAGCGCTTTTATTGTTGGTTTTGGCATTTTGATATGAATGGCAGACGTCTAGCGAAGGACCTGGAAGGGCTAATATGGATGGAATGCTTTCATGGTATTTTCAAATAGCCTGGACCTACCGCAGCCAAAGACAGAGCACCGTTTGCGTGTCTCACATTAGCACAAAAGCCAAAAAAATATGCAAGAATGCCCAGTGAGCCCACGGGGTGTCGTTAACAAAGAGCTTAATTCTAAACCACAAACAGAAGATTGTAATTATTGCTTGGCCCTTCAGTGTGTGGCTGTTTGCATGCGCGCTGGCCACGTGTGTGTTTTGCGTATGTGGCAGAGCCAGAGTGGTGATTGTTCCCACCTGATTATATGTAAATATTTGCTGAACTCCTTTGGCCATTTTGAACTTCCATAAATCACAGCCTTGTGGATTATTATGGCGCTTTTGTTTGTTTTATTCTTCCACGGAGTGAAAATGCTAATGAAAAAAATTAGCATACCGTTCTTAGGACACACTGTTGTGATGATAAATGCATTGCACAGCAAAGATCAAAAAGCCAGGCTTTGCTATAGGAACGGGCTTTGTAGCCATTCTGTGTTTATAGAGTAGCCGGAGTGCACAGTGTGTCAGAGACCTCAGAGCAGGTCGGCCCTGGCCTTTGTCTGTTCGGACAGCCAGGGTAATTAAGAATCAGCTTAGTTCGGGATTATTGCTAGAAGCAGGCTGATCACAGGAGACAGGAGAAAAAGCATTAGGAGAATAGTGGTTAATATGGGTATTACCCTTCTTAGCACTGCTATCATGTGACAGTGAGACGACTGACAAAGGAACCCTGTTGATACTGAGATCCCTTGCCCTGCGCTAATAGGCTTTACTGCAGATTGCTTTGTTTACCCACAGTGTGCAGCACTCCACCTTCCCGCTTTATCTTTCTTCTATGCCCATTCAAACTTTATAGAATTTGTCTCAACCTAATTAGAAAATGGTAATGTTTTGCTGTACACCTCCCTGAGGTATTTAAGCAATGTTCCGATGTGTTTGCCTAACACCAGCGCCTCTAAAACGGAAGATGCATGACTGTTTGTCTCTCTCTCACACACATAAACACAGTTTTTGAGATATTTTTGTGGAATGTAATTAATGTTCTCATTAACAGTGTGAGCAAGCTGTAAGGCGGGACTAAAAGTCTGATACCACTGGGTCCTGGCCCTCCTCTGCTTTATGAAACATGGCTGCTGAAATGGATAGCCTGCGTCTGGCATGTGAAACAAAGAGTGGTATGACAGCCACTTTGTTGTTAGTCCAGCTTTTTATTGTGCAGAGGTAACCCAATGCCTGTAGCCTCTGCACTACCTCCATAAGTGAAGCCATTTGTTGCCCTTTAGAAAGGATATGGAAGCAGGCCAGTGTGAATAATAACAATGTAGAGGGAAGATTTATCCAAACACGAAAAGGTTACATCAAATGAACCACCTAATTTATCGCATTACTCTTATTTACAATGAACTTTGCTGGTATCAGCTGCTTGCGCATTAGAAAACATTGCTGCAGGTGCATAGCTGGCAGAATTATCAGTGCATGACATGACACAACAATGCTTTGTTTTGATCTTATTGAGAAGGGAGCAGGGAATTGTTTTCCACAGTCTTTAAGAGCTAATCCCATCAGAGGGACTGCACAGCATGGAGGCCTAACTGAGATAGTGCTGCCAGAACAAGAGGGAGACAGGAATGTGTTTGTCTGGCTAACATGGCACAAGCAAAGGAAGAAAACTCCTCCCAAACAACTTGACTTCTTAATTCCTCTTCCTGAGTCACGACTAGGGCAAATGTCTCATTCTGTGAGCTGTATGGGTCAATAAAAACAGGAGACAACTTTAGATTTGGATTCGGCAGCAGCTTTTGTAGATGCATTGGTGAACTTTCAATATAGCAGATGAATTAACTAGGTTTTACCTCTAGAGCAAGGTTTCTCACTTCACTGGTTGTCTGCTGGCTTGGTTGGGCACATGTACCCCTGGGGGAACAGGCTCATTCAGTGCCGAGGCCATGGAACTGAGGATTTATCCCAGTCCAGTGAGTCCCTGTGGCGCCACAAGCTCCTGTTGAAGGATTTAAGATTGGTCTGTACGTCTGTCGTTTTACCACAGATAGGAAAGAATTTTTTTTCTCCCAAGTTGTAATAAAATGTGTCTGGTTGATACATTCTGTTTGAACTTTATAAAAGGAGAAGTGTGGGTGAAGGGCTAAGAAAGATTGAAGGGGAGTTTTATTGAGTTTTTCATAAGTTCGAACAGTATTGAATGTTCTTACCTAACAGCTGCACAAAACGTGTCTAGAAACATCTGTAGTAGTTTCTGCTAAAAGAAAGATGTAGGAGCTATACATAAAGGCTTATTGAGGGTTAAGTAAAGGTTTATTAGGGTTGTAGTCAACCAAAGAAAATCTTGGATGACAGAAATCTTACTTATCTTCTACTGGTCATGTGAGGTGACGAGTTCCCAAAATCTGTCTTTAGTCTGTGGAGCGCACGTAAATAGACATGAAACTCTAGTATTTGCAGCAGATGAAATCATTTTAAACCTTTAATTTTAAAGGGGAATCTATTGTACGTTTAGATTGGCTTAATTGTAGCTCCAGCTAGATAAATGCTAGAACTGGCAACTGGACAAGGGTACCATTATAAACCCACTACGAAAGGATGACTGATTTATCAGCCAATATTGGTTATCTACCATTTATTGGTATCAACATTTACTAAAGTAGAGATGAGAGAAACACCCTTCAATAGTTCTAAGTGTTGACGTTTTATATAGGTTTTTTATAGTCTACTTCCATGTTACCATTTGGTGCTTGGAACGCCACAAACACACCTACTAGCTGAACGTTTAATACAAAATTTTAGGGAAATCTGTTGTTGTTTCATGGTATTGTAACAGTTGCTACTGTGGCTGTTGTAATACAGTGTATCACCACACGGTGGCGCCTCTCATTCCCCTTTTTAAAAAAATTCTTCTTCGTTATATCTCTGTAATAGATTCCTCCACGTGTATGTGGACTAGTGTCCTCTCCAGTAACGTGCCGTAAAGCTGGGAGTTTTATTTTTGATATGTAAAATAAATAAGTACTTGTGGAAAGTTACAAGTTGTTGCTCATTGCTGTCCACCTGCACACCTCCGTGGCTGGCTTTATCTCCACCGCACGTTACAGTACGCTGGGCCATATTACACCTTTCACGGTAATACTGGTAAAATGTTAGGCAATGATAAGAAAATGAAATATCGCTATAGAATATGGGTAAAACGCGCTGCACGCCTTATGACAAAAGTAGCAAACGGTGGGGGGAACTAACTAATGAACTAAACTAATATAAACAGCTGCTTGTTTAAGTGAAAATAAATTGATGGGTATTTTTTTGCACTAATAAAGTTGTGGAGTTTTTGTCTCACCATCGTCAATTATAATTGACGATATAGTTATATTGTTATTGCAAATTTTCAAATATATATTGTGATAAATATTTTTTGGCCATATTGCCCTGCCCATTGACCGATATATTGGAACGTCAGATTTTTGGATTGCGAAATATCCGTGTTGGTATGGGTCTTAAAAACCCTATATTGGTTGGGCTGTATATTAGAGCCATCATACTGAAATATACCATGTCTAATATGTTAACAATCGAAACAATGTGAATTTTAGCAGATAGTTTTAGCACAGACAAATTCGTTTAGTGTTTCTGAGGATTTGACTTGTTGTAGTTGAGCTTTGATATGTAAAGTTTAAACTGGCCTTTTTGATCATTTGTTTTAACGAAGGGCGGTCCCAGTGAGAACTTCTTTGACATGCCACCAATTAGTCTGGAGTCGCGTCTGAGTAGAAGTTCAGAAAATGAAAACATTAGTTAAACTCCCACAACAGTCCTCAGTTGTGAAAACATAAGGGTTTCTTTCACAGCGACTCTGTTTCTACTGCTGCCAAAAATAATAATCAAAAAAGGATCAGAGGCTATTGATGTAGCGCTTTTCTTTTATGAAAGTGACACCGGTGGCTGCAAGACGAACGAGCTTGGAGAATTTAGTCAAATAGAGACCGTATTGACCAGACCGACCCTGATGTTTACATGTTCTTATTGATCCAGTTATAATAATTTGGCCGGTTATTATCTTGAACTTGTTTGATTTTAATAAGTTGCGAGGAAATGAAAAGACAGAGCTCCACATGCTCACCAACGTAGTCAACAGAGGGAAGCCATGTTAAGTATTCTTCACAAAAATAAACCAACAAGCAACATTAAGGCTAAAGGTTTCACATGGCTTGCATAGCTCGTTTCAGTGAGCGTAGGTTACCGCTTCGTGCTTAAAGCTGGCATCTGTTTGTTTTACTGGGAGACTTCTATTGTAAAGCAGCTGCCGAAAGTGGTGAGTCTGAATTACTGGAAGACATACATGGAAAACATCTGCTTTCTCACAGCTGGTGCCTGCTGCTCTTTTGCTGCGGCCATGTTTAGTCACAGCGATTCAATGTGCTTCTTTTTTTAGGGATGCCTTGGTCATAAACATTTATATATAGGCTTTTAATATAAATACAACTAATAAATTGATAGCGTCTTGATTGCTTTCCATTTGGCTGTGGTAACGTGATGTGAAAATTCCTGTAAAACTGTCACAAGTCTCAAATAATCCCTAAACTTGGGCTGGTTCTGCAATGCTCGTAACAAACTGAACATGAAGTAAAACTAGATTTCACTGAGCTTTCTAAAAGACATATCCTCGGATCAGTCACATCTCTTGCGGTGCCAAGGTGCTTTTCTGTTCTTGATTTCGCTTCTTTCTCTCATCATTCCCTCTGCATTTCTCACAAGGCTCTGTGTTTTCTCTCCATCTTTGCCCTTGTCGTCTCAGCCTTAGGGCTTCTCGGGGATCCACAGTACGCTCAGTGTTTCTGGGAAGGGTTCAGTATTCTAGGCAGAGTGAACGTGAGCTCAAAGCAGACCCGTCTTTATGTGTGTGTGTGTGTCTATGTGTGTGTCTGCCTGTCTCCCCAGGCACTCATTAAGCTGGTGTGTGAAGGTGTGTGTTTCCGGAGGCTGTTGGGAGAAACATGCGTGCATGTCGAGGTTAAAAGACCCCCGACAGAGACATAATTTCCTATCCTGGGGTGATGGGAGAAGGTAACTTCATTAGCCAGTCCCCGCTATGCAGATTAACTTGATTATACTAACCAAGTCTTGATGGCGACAGTGGCGCAGAGTAAAATTGTCACACCTAGAACTAAAATCTGTGCATGTTTTTTTAATAGGATTAGCTGTGTATGCATCTGTGTGCATGAGCTTGCATCTCTGGATGCCATGAAGGGAGGCAGGGAAGGAGGGGCGGTTAATGCACCTGGGTCATGTGGTTGCTCTGTAATTTAAAAAAGTGAATCATCCTCAGGTAATGAGCAGGTGCCTGTTTAAAAAGCTCCTTTCAGTAATTTGGCTGATGTCAGGCCTGTGGTAATGGCTGCCTCTGTGTGTTTTAAGACTTTAGATGCTCATTGGTTGTTTTTGTCATTCTGTACCGCCTACTTTTTTGTTCCATTGGTTTTAAAAACATATCTTATGTAGCTATTATGTCCAAACATTTGCAGTCATGCAAGGCGTGCCCTTTTGTTACCCGGAGGGCAAACAGCATTAACCTCTTTTAACCTGAATTGATCCGCAGCACTTCTTACATTCACTCGCTTCATTAGTTGATGAGACTGGTGCTGGTTTACATATACAGTGCTGTGAAAAGTATTTGCCCTCTTCTTGATTTCATATTTTTTGCACATTTGTCACAGCTAAATGTTTCAGATTATCACACAAATATTGATATAAGACAAAGGTGAGTGAATACTAAGTTTCGTTTTTAAATGATGATTTCCTTTGTTGAGGGAAAAACGCAGCCCTGTGTAAAAGTAATTCCGTACCACTTGTTAAATCATAACCTAAACATATTTTTTGCAGAACTGGCTTTATTTTCAATAATCACATGTGAGCCTGATCAGGAACACCCATGAATAGTACCTGTCTGACAAAGTGTAGGCTAAAAGATCTCAAAAACCAACACATCATGCCAAGAAACCCAGGAACAGCTGGGAAGTAATTGACATCTATTAGTCTTCAAAGGGTTACAAAGCCATTTTTAAGGTTTTGGGACTCCAGCAACAGTGAGAGCCATTAAACACTAGTGGAGAAAACTTGAAACAAAATGGTTAACCTTCCCAGGAGTGCTGGCCTACCAGAAATACTCCAAGAGCACATTGACGACTCATCCAGGAGGTCACTGAAGAACTCCAAACAACATCTACAGAACTGAGGGCCTCTCTTAAATCAGTTAAGGTCAGAGTTTATGATTCAACAATGAGAAAGAGACTTGAATAAAATTGTCATCCATGGGAGAGTCCAAGACAAAAACCACTCTTGATTAAAAAAGAACAAAAAGGCTCGTCTCATATTTGCCAGAAAACATCTTGATCCCCAAGACTTTTGGGAATATATTCTGTGGACTGACGAGACAAAAGTTTGATCCCTGTTACATTTGGAGGAAAGCAGTAAATCTGATTGGTGCTTTGGCATGACCTTTAAAGGGTTTGAAGAGTATGAAGGTCCTGTTTATGTGCCTAGATTTAAACAATTCTGCAAAGAAGAGCAGCCTAGAACTCTTCCCCAGTAATGTGAAAGACTCATCGTCAGTTATTGCAAACACCTGATTGCAGCTCTTGCTGCTAGTGGTGATAAATCAAGTTATTAGATTTGGGTGACCCCATTCCTTTAATAAATAAAATCATCATTTAAAAACTGCATTTTGTATTTTCTCTGATTATCTAATATTAAAATTTGTTTGATTTGAAACATAGACGTCTTACATATATGCAAAAATATTTTCACCTTCCTGTATGTCAGCGTACTCTGTGCTCCAAAGGTGTCCTTTGGGGACCAGAGTTAGCGAGATAGGTTTGCATCATTCACAGGAAGCAGTTCCAGTCACTTTATGGCCACTTTTGCGGCCCAGTTCCTTCCACTTTCCATCAGATGTGAGTGACTGGATAACAGAGGAATTTTGTTCCTTGAGGCATGTTAGATTACAGCTGTCTAAGCCCTCCACATGAAGCCATGTGCTTCAGATTAAACACTTTAAATCTCTTGAGGGAGCTGCAGCGACGGCCACTTTCATGAATTGTCCTGTGATGCATTATAATAGCTTTGTGTCTGCACTCACCTGTTGATTTTTCTTTTTTTGTAAATGTGTATATATTGTACAAATTCTGTATTCTCCTTGCACACACCACTATAATATAACATTCATAAGCAAGGCTTTTGGGCCGGTCCAGACTGAAAAGTAAGCCCTCTGTCAGACTCCCAGTGAGGCTGTTTTTTGTGACCTACAAATGCTTGAGAAAGCACACACACACCTTCACATACACATGTTCGGGCTTGTTGGCTCCCCAGTCATGTATCCTGGTCAAGGTGAAGAGGGTGGGGGGGCGGGGGCAGGTAGAGCTGTAAAAATGCAGACACATGGAGATGAGAGGAGGGAACGAGGGACAGATCTCACACATCCTGCCGACAGCCGCCCTGGTGTTGTCAGTCTAAAGCTGACGGGCCAGAATCTGTGGGAAATGGGGAAAACTGAGCTGACTGCAACCTCTGGCTTTAAAGTCACAAAACACAGCACCCATGAAAATGAAGTCATTCTGGCAAAGGGTGTTTTGATGCAGATTATTCTTTCCGCTCAGCTACCGCAGATCCTGCAGGGTAAACGAGGACATGGACACGTATATGTTTACAAGCGCAGATTATAATTTCGGGAAAATTACAGCTTTCGAATTCCTCCTGTCATTTCCACTATCGTGACGCTGTGTGTGGCACCGTGCTGCAGGAGAGCCGCCAGGCACCAGCAAACCCAGACAAAGACAGTCAGTCAGGTAGATCATTAGTGGTTTTAGCAACATAAAAGCTCATAACACACTATGTTATGTTATTATCTCAGCAGCCACGGTACTCACATTGTTTTGGCCTTTAGCAATATGTAGGGTGGAGAGCTTCCTGTTTGCCGTGCCACCTTTTAAGGGAGTGGAATTAGCTGTGTATGTGGAGACTAACTGCCCTCTTTCCTTGGCCTCCACATCCATGCCTTGCAACTGGAAACCAAGCGAGGAATGGTCACATGATCGAGATGGCTGTTTCTGCTGCCTGCAAATAAGGTCGTATTAGCAGAGCAGGGCAGGGGCATAGAGGGTTTTTACAGCAGATTGGACACATGGCCTTTTGGCTTGTCTGGTTACTGGACCCTCATATAGAGATATGTGATACTAGGCTTGGGTAACACGAGGATATATTGTAGAGTGTGAAGGCTGAAACCATTTTAAGGCCGTTCATGAAGAGTTTAGTGGCCAGAAGTGTTTTAGTTGTGTTGAAATGATAAAATTGACGGCTTTGATGATATTTCCTAAAAAATAATTATAAATCAATCTCTTGTTCTAGCTTTTTTTCTGATTCAGTGATTGAACAAGTGTTATCTGTTACAAAGCCTGTCTTCATACACATACAGTAATAGAAACTTGCCTGCTGCCGTGACTGTTCTGGGGTACAAAGGGGTTAAAACAGGGTATAATTTGGAGTGTGGAGATGTTTACCAAGAACGATCAGGATAGGATAGTCCAGCAAATGTTCAAACATAGGATAAAAAATGGACCTCTCAAAACAGCAGCTATGCCCATCTTTTATTTACAGTATATACACATACAGTTAAATGAACTCTGTGCTCATGCCTTCTAATGATTTATTATCTCTTCATATATAAACTATAGCAAATACAAAACTAACAGGTCCCATTTATTATATTAATAGGCAAATTAGTAGTTTGGAAACACTTGTCACTTTTTAGACACAGGCTAAACATAACAGATGAAACAAGACACAGACGGACCCAGTAAACATCCCCTAAAACCTGCTGAAAACCACCAAAGCTTGTAATTAATTTTCTGTTCATTTCGAAAATAAAAAATTAGAAGAGGCTCTGCGTGAAGCAAAAAGCAGAAAGTATATCTGGTTATTCTGTCCTAAAATGACATTTTATGACATCACTAAAATACAAAAGCATGCATGCACACTATAAATCTAAATTCCCAGTCTCCTTCTGTCTTTTCTCTGTCTTTCACACACATTGAGGTGTAAAGAAAGCTGTTATCTTTGCAACGGTGCAGCACACCTCATTTGTGCTCTGACAGTGCGACGTCTGCAGTTTGCACCTAGAGGAGCAGGATTAGTATGAAGATATCGTGGAGTGTTCCTTTAGTATCTGCCAGAGGTTTCACAGCTGCACTGTGCTTTCCTCAGTCAGTGTCATTGCTTCCTTTAACTCTCTTCTCGCCCCAGCGTGCTCAGGAGAAGTCATTCTTACCTTGAGCACGGGGGGTTAGAAGAGGCAGTAATGCTATTATGAGTCGTTAAGCTGCGGCTCTGTTTGTCATACTTTTCCTTCACGCCGCGCTCCATTCACGTCTCGATCGACCCGATCCACCCGTTTGACACCGTTCCACCCCCCACGCAACCTGAGGCTACATGTTCACAGGGGGCCTCTATTTACTTTTTTTTCCCTCCACATTATTTTCAGATGTGCTATGGCATGTTCTTGGCAGTGCCGAGAACTTTGCATGTCTTTAGCGCCCATGGCGTAGAGCGCTGGAAGTTGAAAATGTTTTATTTTTCTCAGCATGCCACGCTTCAGACGAGTTTTGGGGAGTCGTGCTGCTATTGCAGCGACCGGCGCTTTTCATATGCATGTGTTTAGTGCTGCTGGAGCTGAAAAAGAAGTGCTTGGTAGGCACAAGTGTATCTCAGATTTCTCTCTGGTCTCGCTCTGCCCTTTCTGCAGCTTTCCTTTCCCCTGTTGGCTTCTCGTTTTTTTTTTTTTTAAATCTCTTTAGCCCGTTCCCTCTCTTTTTACTCCTCCTGCTGCCCCTCCCTCTACTTTTACCCCTCTTTGTGTACCCCTTTCTCGCCCTCTGCTCATATTTTCCCTGTCTGTGTTATGTGGGATTTCATGCAGTACTGAGTGAAACCTCCGATCAGCAGCAGCAAGACTGGACAGAGCCGGAGTTGTTCCTCAGAAAGGCCACACAGCAGTGTGAGATTGACGGGGTGTGTAGCCAGATGCGTTCTGCTTCACTGCACTGTGTGTGTGTTTCTGAATACGTGTGTTTGTCATTTGCAGGATGGAGGGATGAATGCAGACTTAAGTGGATGAGAGAATGATAGAAATGGAGGGAAACAGAGGCCAGGGGAGCTGGCTTTGCTTTTGTTGGGTTTACATAATTAATGTTTTGTTAAACAGAACTGTGTCTACACACAGTATCAGCTCTGATCACCAATGCAAATATTGTCAAGAGGATAAGCATGGAAAACACTCAAAATGCTTCACAGTGGGCTAAACGAAGCTCGCGTACACATTCATTACTCTGGTGGTTGTAAGTAATTAAATTCCAGGTAATGAAAAGCCAAAAACACTCATTACCTTTTCCTCAGAGCCACTCAGATGCTTTTGAATCCCTGTGTCAATTTATTACCAGCTACAAGGATGAGTCTTGACTGCATCAAGACCAGCTTTAGTCTTTCATTGGTTTGTTCTGCTCTTTTTGGAGCCACCCTGCGATAAACCTGTTTGTTAAAGGGCTTTATGGACAAATTTAACGTGACTCAACTTGATCATCAACATTTGGGACGGAGATTAAATCAGTGTTGTGAGCGTGTATTCTTGTGTGTACTTTTCTGTTGAGTGGCGCTTACAGTTGTTTGTCATTCAGTGGCATAAGGGCTCCAGAGAAACCGCCATGATTAGCCTCCCGCCCCTGGGACCGTATAGCTTACCAGGACCTGCTCTGTCAGCACCAAACAGGACATTTATCACACACTCCGCTTCGCTACTGCTGACCCACACGGCACACGAGCAACTATGCAAACACAGAAAGATAAACACAAATATACAGATAACGGAAATGTGTGTGCATAAATGTAACGTTAGTACTGGTAATACTAACACACAATAAGACAAAATAAACAGTGTGCTGAAAACACACACACAGACACACACAGTGATACCCTAGTCTAACACTACTATAGTCTGTATATAAGAGATGGAGAAAGCCACTGAAAATTGAGGCAAGTGTGACCCTGCCTAAAACGTCATATTGCTGAAGGTCGCTCAGCGCTGGACCCAGAGGATCTCTCTGTCCACAGACCGCCATTCAAAAAGTGTCTTCTCCTGTCAAATATTAAGTACATAGTTTTCTATCATTTGTAGTTCTTTAAAAAACAACAATTCTATCATCAGGCATAAACTGTGGCATGTTTCCAAAGAGGCCCGGGGTTCAGGTGTCATTCACCTGCTCCGATCAGATGTTCAAATGTGACCACTTCTGTTTTCGATTTTTGTTTCTTTGCGTATAAAATCTTGACTAACACGGTCACAATAGCTCTAGAAACCATGACAGAAATCACTTTTTCTTAGAGGCTATATACATGCTTTTTCCTCTTATGCGTAGACATTGGTACTAATAGAAAGCAAACAATAGAAGACAAGCTTTCTCTTAAAAAATGGGAATATATAATTAGCCAATCCAATGGCAGCAATTCAGTATATTTAGACATGTAAACATTATCAAGATGACCAAACTGAGGTCAAACTGCTGCATTGGAATGAGGAAGAAAGGTGATATTTTTCTCACAGGGTTTACAGAGAATGGTCTGAAAAAAAGAAAGAAACTATCCAGTGGGTGAAAATGCCCCTCTGATGTCAGAGGTCAGAGGGGAAAGGTCAAATTGCTTTGAGTTAATTGAAAGGCAACCAAGGTATGTAGAACAGCATCTCCTATACACCTTTAGCCTTGAAGCAGATGGACTAGAGCAGCAGAAGACCACACTGAAGGCAGCTCCTGTTAGCTGGGAACAGGAAACTGAGGCTACAGTTTACACGGGCTCACCAAAATTGGTCAACAGAAGGTTGGGAAACCATTGCTGAGCATGTTCAATGCAGCTGAAGTCGTGCCACAAAGAATTAAAGCAGTTCTGAGGGCAAAAGGGTCCAACTTGGTACTAGCAAGGTGGGCCTAATGAAGTGGCCGGTGGCTGTATTAAAAAATGTTGATTAGTATGTTTGCTTGAACACAAGTTAGCTTTTTTTCTAGAGTATAAGCATAATGGACCCTGTGCTACTTGTGTCACTCTATTTTTAACCAAAACTACAGAATTCTTTAATTGAATACACTAAACACAAGACTGAGTGTTTACCATGTTAAAAAAAAAACTAATTTCATCCTCCAGTCTGTGTACGCTTACTTTTTTTTATTATTTTGCTTTCACTACAAATTTAAAGCAATGATTTTGAAATATAAAATAGCAGAAGGAAAGATTTTTGTGGAAACGATCAATGACTAAAGATGAATTAAAAATGCTCTTTTCTTCTTCATTAGACCCATTGTGTGCACACTCAGACCCATACACACAGGTGAAGCAGTGCCATTGCAGTCTGACTCACCAGGCTCTGTAGCATGTGACTGTAATTCAGCCTCAGAGCCCCATAAGTCATATGTATAATGCACAGCGTGGAGCTGCATAGCAGTAGTTAACATTACTGAATCACTTTGATGAATAACTGCAGGTGAAATGGCTTTAATGTGTTCCTGACTTATTGTTGGGGGTTAGTGATAACCCTCCAGGAAGTCATATTAATAATGTATCTGGAAGTAATTCCCACATTTTGTCTTCATTTTCTCGTAATCATTCAAATGTATGTTAAGTATTAGCACTACCATTAAATCACTGTAAGCTAATCATTTATGGACAGTGATTTTTTGTAACCAGAACTTCAGTGAAGTAATAAGTTACTAATGTTTTTCACATACTAACATTACTAATGTTAATATTAATGTTTACTGAATGAAAAATATTTTGACTTTAATGTTTTATGTGAAAAAACAACAACAAGACTTTAGAAGACTTTCCCTTCGAGTTTAGGAAATATCAAAGGCAATACTTAAGCAATATTGATAAGTATTGTAGTTCCAGCCCTGGTGAATGCATATTAACAGTTATAGTCTTTACACTATGTTGGTTTGTCCTGTCAGGCTGTGAGGCTGTTGCATGTCTGTTTTGCTCTGCTTGTCATTAGATGGGTGGTATTAAGTCGATTGTATGATCCATACTTGAACCCTCTGCAGCTCATGTCTCATCTCTCAGCACTCTTTGTCCTTGCTGGAAACGTAACGTGTTCCTTTGAGTGTCTGTGAAGTCAATACTACATTTGTTAGAATCAGGGCCCCAGAAGAGGGACCCTCAGAGTTCATCATTGGCTTATTAGATGCGTTTGTCTCCTATTGACCTGCGAGGCCTGCCGTATGATCCACAGCTTAATCCTCTGTGTATATGTGTGTGTGTGTGTGTGTGTGTGTGTGTGTGTGTGTGTGTGTATATATATATATATATATATATATATATATATATATATATATATATATATATATATATATCTTAGGGGTGCAACGATATTCGTATCGATATTGAACCGTTCGATACAGTGCTTTCGGTTCGGTACGCATATGTATCGAACAATACAAAATTTTTAATTTATTTTATCAACTTTCCTTCTGACGATGCTGTCTGTGTTGAGCGCTCAGTGAATCTGCGTTCGACTACTCCGCCTAGGCTCGACAGTGCAGCCTAGGCGGAGTAGTCGAACGCAGATTCACTGAGCGCTCAACACAGACAGCATCATCAGAAGGAAGAGCGCAGGGCAAGCTAGCGAGACAGAAGTTAAGCTCTCCTTACAACATGGACCTCCCCCACCCTCATTCAGATCTGGCGTTTGGAATTATTTTGGTTTTCATGTGACGTATGACCCTGAAGGTAAGCGAGTCATGCACTAAAGTAAAACAGTATGTTGGATGTGCCATGCAATGCTCAATTACATGGGTGGGAGCTAGTGTGTTAGCGCAGTTAGCTCGTTAACGTGTTGGCCGTCTAGCCCCATGCACAGGGCGATCGGCGGTAGCTCGTTAACGGAGATTTGCCGTGTTGTGGCGTTAAGGTCATTTCAACGAGATTAACCTGAAAGCACTAGTGGGAACACAACGAATATGACTGCACATTTACGCCGACATCATCCTAGTGCAAAGACAAGTGGAAGCAGAAAAAAAACAAGCAAGCATGCTACTAACTTTAGCCGAGTCATTTAGACAGCTGTTAGCACATGATTCTCCTTATGCTGCTGAGAATATAGCCCAGAAGAAGCGGATAGTATAGCTTTTATTTTGGAAAGAGACATTTCTCTGTAATAAACTCTCTTTTTCCAAAGATGAGTGATTCCTCAATCAGATACAGGGCTCGCAATATCGCTAGCCCGACGTCCCGGGGCTAGCGATCTTTTCAGTCGGGCTACCAAAATCTATCTCTGCCCTGCCCGTCGGGCTATTGTAGGAAGGAAAAATATATGTCAATGCTTTTGCATTCTTTCAGAAATGTAGTTGGGTAATTATGTCATTGGCATCGGTGAGCCACTGTCAATATGTGACATATTGAAATCGCGTTTGAATTTGCGCTTGTTTTTTTGCTTTCACTTTGCAATGACAGCACTGATCTGTGAGTGATGATAATTTGTGCACCAATTCCTCTGACATAGTCTTATTAATTGTTAGCTTACTATGCAAACATGACAAGTGAAATCTCCCGCAGCAAGCTTAAACATGTGAGAGGTTGATCGCGCAGAGAATCGCTGAGCTTATGTGAGTGCGTGTGTAAAAGCAGCAGGATTTATATTTGACTACGATGACCTTCACAGACAGATATATATTTTAGTTCTGCTGAGCCAAATAAGACAGGTCAGGGTGAAGAAGTGACAGCCAAAGAAAAGCTTACCACAAAACGGAGAAGTTATGACAAATCAGACTATAAGGCAAAAAGAAAGTGCAGCTTTATGGTTTCATGGACAAAAGAATTTCTGTGGCTGCAATATGATGAGCTAAATAACCAGGGCTGCACATAAGTGGTCCGCAGGTGCGCATTCGCTGTCAAAATAAAAAACGCGCACAAGGGTTAGGGTTAAATTTAAAAACTGTACTTTTGAGTTAAAATATATATTTATAATTTTAATAAATGACAAATTAAAAAGGCATGAACATTTTTTTGTATCGAAAAAATATCGAACCGTGACACCAAAGTATCGAACCGAGTATCGATACTTTGGTGTCACGGTTCGATATTTTTTCGATACAAAAAAATGTTCATGCCTTTTTAATTTGTCATTTATTAAAATTATAAATATATATTTTAACTCAAAAGTACAGTTTTTAAATTTAACCCTAACCCTTGTGCGCGTTTTTTATTTTGACAGCGAATGCGCACCTGCGGACCACTTATGTGCAGCCCTGGTTATTTAGCTCATCATATTGCAGCCACAGAAATTCTTTTGTCCATGAAACCATAAAGCTGCACTTTCTTTTTGCCTTATAGTCTGATTTGTCATAACTTCTCCGTTTTGTGGTAAGCTTTTCTTTGGCTGTCACTTCTTCACCCTGACCTGTCTTATTTGGCTCAGCAGAACTGAAATGCTTTTACACGCTCACTCACATAAGCTCAGCGATTCTCTGCGCGATCAACCTCTCACATGTTTAAGCTGCGGGAGATTTCACTTGTCATGTTTGCATAGTAAGCTAACGATTAATAAGACGATGTCAGAGGAATTGGTGCACAAATTATCATCACTCACAGATCAGTGCTGTCGCTCTCTATACACAGTTCGCACGATTGCAAAGTGAAAGCAAAAAAACAAGCGCAAATTCAAACGCAACTTCAATATGTCACATATTGACAGTGGCTCACCGATGCCAATGACATAATTACCCAGCTACATTTCTGAAAGAATGCAAAAGCATTGACATATATTTTTCCTACAATAGCCCGACGGGCAGGGAAGAGATAGATTTTGGTAGCCCGACTGAAAAAAATCGCTAGCCCCAGGACGTCGGGCTAGCGATATTGCGAGCCCTGTATCTGATTGAGGAATCACTCATCTTTGGAAAAGAGAGTTTATTACAGAGAAATGGCTCTTTCCAAAATAAAAGCTATACTATCCGCTTCTTCTGGGCTATATTCTCAGCAGCATAAGGAGAATCATGTGCTAACAGCTGTCTAAATGACTCGGCTAAAGTTAGTAGCATGCTTGTTGTTTTTGTCTTTGCACTAGGATGATGTCGGCGTAAATGTGCAGTCATATTCGTTGTGTTCCCACTAGTGCTTTCAGGTTAATCTCGTTGAAATGACCTTAACGCCACAACACGGCAAATCTCCGTTAACGAGCTACCGCCGATCGCTCCGTGCATGGGGCTAGACGGCAAACACGTTAACGAGCTAACTGCGCTAACACACTAGTTCACACCAATGTAATTGAGCATTGCATGGCACATCCAACATACTGTTTTACTTTAGTCCATGACTCGCTTACCTTCAGGGTCATACGTCACATGAAAACCAAAATAATTCCAAACGCCAGATCTGAATGAGGTTCAATTTGCCTGTTGCAAGTAGAGCTTAACTTCTGTCTCGCTAGCTTGCCCTGCTCTCTTCCTTCTGACTATGCTGTCTGTGTTGAGCGCTCAGTGGATCTGCGCTCGACAGTGCAGCCTAGGCGGAGTAGTCGAACGCAGATTCACTGAGCGCTCAACACAGACAGCATCGTCAGAAGGAAAATTGATAAAATAAATTACAAATGTTGTATTGTTCGATACATATGCGTACCGAACCGAAAGCACTGTATCGAACGGTTCAATATCGATACGAATATCGTTGCACCCCTAATATATATTTATATATATATATATATATATATATATATATATATATATATATGTGTGTGTATATATATATATATATATATATATATATATATATATATGTATATTCATCTTTGACTGTCCTGCTGGCAGCTCTGTCAGTCTCCGTGCCACATACATAAAAGTGGCGCAGAGACTGACAGCGAATTTGTCTCGCTAAGGTTTTGGCTGTAATTGTGCCTGGAGACACGATGACCCAGTTTGAGGCAATGAAGTGATAACTGACTCAGTGTGAATCCGTTTTATGGGAAGTAAGAAAATACTGCGTATGCAAATGCAGATGCCTAAAAAGATTTCATCGTTTAGAAAGAATCTGGACCTCTTTCACATGATAATTGGTTGGTTATATATGCAAAAAATCCACAAAACTGTGGCCCATAAATTATTTTTGTGTAGTTTGGTTGTCATTAGGTTGGCACGGGTCCACATGGATCATTTTGGTGTCTGTCCTCGTCTCCAGTTGGTATTCAAGTCTGAGATCCTTTACTCTGTCAGACACTTGATGGGCAAAGTGGAAAAGCTCTTTATGAAAGCCAAACCAGCTTGTACGTACACATCACTGAGCTTTTAAGTGTGTTTATTATGCTTTATCTATTTATATTTTTTTCTGTGCTACTCTGTGGATTTCGAGAGATGCAGCCCTGCCAAAAAAAGGATTGGTCTTAACTCATTTTCTCTTCACATCATAGAGGGACTGGCAAACCCCCGAAAAGCACTGTCAAAATATATAAATATATATGTATATATGAAAGACTCATCAAGAATGAGTCCAAGTCTGTGAAAGCATTTCTTTTTTGGCTGTGAATTTAGAACTGATGGGTCCATTAGCAGCCAAATTGTCAGTAGTGAGATTTTTCTCTTAAGATGGTCTGCATAAATGTCTCGAATTCAAAGTAGGACCCCGAAACGAGTTGAATGAAGGGACAGATGTGAGAAATAATGCTCTTAATGCAACATTCTTTTTTTCTTTTTCTTTTTTTGTATGACTAAATTGCCCTTACGTCGCTCAGTAATTTCTCCCGGGCTCGATAATTGTGATACCATTCTGAAATTACGAAGAAAAGCGCAGACAGGCGCTCTTTGGTACTAATAGCCTGAGAAGAAAGCGCCTTCTTAACAGAGTTTTTATTGGTGTTCCTCTGCAGACTAGGACAGACTCGGGTCTCAGGTGAATTTCTGCAGCGGCTCTTTGTTGTCAACGCGCGGCAGGGATTTACCTGCCGTCTATTGTGGCAGGCAGGGCTCTAGACTCGAGATCCCGCCTGGTCGTCTTCTTCATTGCCTGACTGGGCCTGGAAAAATTGCTAATCATCTCCTATAATAAGTAGGATGGAGAAGGAGGCAAAATACTAGTGATGGGATTTCCGGCTCTTTTTAGAGATCCGGCTCTTTCGGTTCGGCTCACTAAAAAGAGCCGGCTCTTTCGGCTCCGAACCGGCTCTTCAGGTTGTTTTGTTGCTTTAATTAATTTATTATTAACAATAATATAAAATTATGCACAAAAGGAATTACTAACGTAAAAACAAGTGGTTTTATTTATATATGTTTATATATAAATATATGCGGTGGCCCCTAGAGACAAAACACGTACAAACTCCAAAACACATTTCTAGCATGAACTGAACTTCCAAAGCAGAGCTACTAGATCACTTAAATTACACAATTGAAAGCATGTGTGTATTGTTTGTGTATTTATACACAGGCACTCATATATATATATTCAAATAATTTTAAAAAAAGTTCATTTACCTGTTATTACCACACACCAAATCCGGTCATTGGTACTTGCTGGCTTGTGTAGCCACAAGATAACAAAGGCTCAACACTGCGCCCAGCATCCTGGAGCACTTCTGTTGTCCTTTTGTATGTGTTTTGAGTTTTTATGTGCTTCTGAGTTTTTATATGCTTCTGAGTTTTTACGTGCTTCGGAGTTTGTACGTGTTTTTACGTGTTTTGGAGTTTGTACGTGTTTTGGAGTTTGTACATGCTTCAGAGTTCGTACGTGATTTGAAGTTTGTATGTGCTTTGTCTCTAGGGGCCACCGTAAATATACTTTTATTTATTCACTCCACATAAAATGTAATAAATAAATCATATAATACAAAAATCAACTATTCACATTTCAAGTTTTAACTATTTACATTTTCAGCTTTTTCCTTTCACAAATTTAAAGTGAAAAGAACACAAAACACTGCAAACCACAACACAATTAAATATAAATTATAATAATATGAAAACTAAAAGAACATGCATATTCTCTGTCATATGGACCTGCATGAATAAACTTTCTCAATCCTTTATCATCTGCAACCGAAAATAGTTGTGGATGATTACTATACCTTTCTAATGTTGTTGTCCCTGCCTCTCTTTCTCTCTCTCTGGCTCTGTTCCTGTGCTACTGAGTGTAACTACCGCCCCTCCCCCCTCTGCCCAGCGTAAAGCACAAGGCTCGCGTGCAGAGTGAAGCGGAAAAAAAGTGCGAGAGAGAGGCTGAGAGAAAGAAAAAAAAAAAAAACCCACGTGACGGCTCGCGATAAGGAGCCGGCTCGCGTCGTTCACGTCAAAGAGCCGGCTCTAAGAGCCATTTCGTTCGCGAACGACCCATCACTACAAAATACAAACCAGTCATGAGTGGAAAGTGTCAAATGGGTGTACATAAATTTACATTTGTGAGGAATTCCGTCTCCTGCTCAAAGAGACTTTTCACTGTGCGCGATGACTGCCAAGTGCCTGTGTTTATACTGAGATGAAACTGCCAAAGGCAAGATGGTAGCTGTTATTTATGTTCAAAGACTTTGCCCGTGATTGAAAAGGCACCCCACTCTTTGATTTACCACTGTGTAACAATCAATCAATCATGAGTGTGTATGAGCTTCCCATATACTGCCCCGCTTTTCTTTTACAGCACTGGAGTTCATGTAGAAAGTCACAGGAGAAGGAGAAGAGCTGCTTTACAGCTCTGTCTGCTGATGCATCAGTCTGCAGAGACTCTACAGTTGTGCCTGGGCGCTAATGAGACATCAGTATCGCTTGTGATTTGAGAAATGAGCGATGTGAGGTTAGCATTGTTTGACATATTGCTGCTTGTTTAAAGCAGATCTTGCTGTCACTGCACTTGCACTGCACTTGCACTTGCAAACTGCATTTCGTTGCCCTGTACCTGTGCATGTGCAATGACAATAAAGTTGAATTCTATTCTAATTCTATTCTATTCCTACGGTGCAATATTCGCTCAAAAAAGCCTTCCCGCTCGCTGCTATAAGTACCTTGTTGTATTATTTATTTATTTATTTCATGTTCTCTTCTATTTGTAGACAGACGGGAGGCACTTTCACCGGCAAAGAGCAAAGGTGCAACCAAAAGCAAAGTTAAATAGGTTGAGGGAAATAATTATCTTCCCTTTATAAAAAGTTGTAATGTTTTTTTATTCCGACAGCTTCACTTTCTGGCTTTGGTGCGCAGGGTGGCAATTTCATGACTCTAAATTAATTGGATAGAGCGTGCAGCTCCAGCACATCACATGCTGTGTCTTTGGCTTATTAAAACACCTCAGCTGGTATTTTTGCTGTAATAAAAAAACAAAAACGTATTACTAATTTGTTTACGTATGGCACACACCAGCAGCTTTGAATGATAACTGTTTTCCAAAGGTGATCTCGTGTGAGGCATCTTTTTGCGACGTGTTGGATGTTTTGGGAAACTTTATCCACACATCAAGCTTTTCCAGTTTTGCATTTTGTTGCTCTTGGACACTACTGACAGGCAAGACGGTGCTTGCCCACGACTGACAAACATCTCCACTGTGTAGAATAAAACACTTGCTGTTCAAGAATAGTTACACTGAGTGACACCCTTTCTACCTATTTCAATGCAGTATTGTGTGCTTTGTTTGATTTATTTTTTTTAAATGGTTGCTGATTTTTGTTATGAAAGGGCGATGCTAACAGTAATGCGAAGTGAAGTTTTGGACAGGCTGTTTTATTGGGTTAAGTACAGACGGGGGTATTGTTGAAGGACTGATTTTGTTGATTACCTCTCAGCGGGAACCTCAAACATGAAACAAGAGTGTAACCTTCCAGGCAAAAAAAAAAAAGATTCAACGCGGTGACCAAACTGATTATCCTTGCATTCACCTTGTCATCTGAAAGCTCTGGGAGGAACAAAAAGGGAGAGAGGACAGCGAGAAAAGCCAGTAATCCCTGACGAAAGACTGATACTTTTATGCAGATTAGATGTGGAATATTTTTAACCATGCAAACTCTGGTGGATAACAAATTGTTTGCTTTGGGACTTTGACAGTTTGTTTGAATATGTAAATATTACAGGGCCAATGGGGAGCAAGAGAAGGAGGGAGAGATAAGGCTGCTCATTTGCAATCTAGTGTTGAGATCAGAAGGAGCTTGTAATAGTGCAGTAGCATGAGGTTAGGGCTTCTTGCTCTAAATTTACCCTCATGGTTTAAGTTTTGGTTAAATCTTGTACACTCTGTAAAAGTATAGTATTCTAAAGCCCACTAAAGCCCAGAACCACCCTACAACTTTACATAAAAATAAAAATGAGAACCTTCAATACGTTTGGCTGTCTCTATGTGTTAGCTTTGTGGATAATAAGAGGTCAAGAAAATGGGTGGATGGTGGACTTCTGTATGGAGGTTGCGCAGAAACAAATCGTGACGCCCGCCTGGAAAGGTCCAGCGTTTTTAAAGGGTTCACAATCAGTAGAATATTAAATCAGAGACTACGTATGCTAATTGTCTCATCAGCTTATTAAAACAAGTCTTGTGGTTGCTCTTATATCTGTAATATTTGGTTTTGTTTGTAGACACTTTGCACTGGACTTTTCGTGGAAGTAGGGAACACAGTCTGAAGGTAAAGCTCTCAGCTGACCTTTTTTTCTTGTCTCCACAAGCTTAGATAAACTTACCAGAAGTATTACTCTAGATTTTTAGGTTAAGATATAACCACAAGGTGACATGTGACTGTATCTGGGATCAGAACGCTGCCACATGGTGATTGTAACTGGCAATCTTAGGCGCTTGTGGTTTCTTCTGTTAAATTTTCTAACTCCAGAAGCTTTTTTTGATGGTGAAGTCAAATCATTATAGAATTACAGAGAGTAGCGGCACTCAGTAATTTTCTACTTTTCAGCACCACATTGTTAGCACTATCGCCAACTGTTTCCCTGCGTCATAAACTAAATGGATAAGCACAGTTACTTGGGGGTGGGGGGGGTGGGGGGGATAATTAAGGTCTGAAATTACCAAATTTTGTACCCATATGCATAGCAACACTACTGTCAGTGAGTGAACTGTTCATCAAAACCCAACTTTAGATCATGAATAAAAATTTCCATTAGCCACAGAATGAAGCATGAGGACACTCGGATGGAGCTTCCAGCAGAGCCGGTGCTCCGTTTCATTGGGATCGGTTATAAGTCAGAGGGTTTTTTTTTCTATTTTTGTAGGGAGTATGTTCCCTGTCTGCTCTGTAAATGCCTCAGAAGCTCCCAGGACAGGCTGGAGGACACGAACACGGACAACCGTACCACTCAGTACCACACTCACCGATAATTAGCAGGAAATGGATGGATGTATGGTTAGAGATCGTAATGAACAACTAACAGTCCGTTGCATGTTAGGGGTTAATACTGAATGAACACAGTGCCTGATTACGCTGGACCGTTTCTGACCAGCTCCAATTAATTTCTCGCTGGGGTTATGCACATCCACCCCTGTATATCCTCCCCTAACACCCACCTCTCCTCCTTGTGTTCATGGTCCAGAATCAGCCTAATTTTGGAGGTGACCTGCTGCTCCTGAGATTAAGTTATGTATCATTCTCCTAATCCTTGCTGACAAGTGTGTGTTAGTGCTGAAGCCAACTTCTGCAGCATGTCATCCACTAACAGATGGCATAAATCATTCTCTTAAACGCTGCATTAAGTATTAATCATTCTCAGCGCTGTCACTGTCACACTGCTCTGTGGGCCGTGGGCATGCAAAGTGTGATTAATGAAGGTGGAGATTTGAGGAGCCACTTTTCAAGCCCCCGCCCGGTTTACCTTGCATCCCCGTTGGCTGCGGAAGGACCCACGGGTCACCTGGACTTCTACAGCGATGACCTCGGAGAGTTAAAGGGGATCATTTGCAGCGTGGTGCGGCAAATCTTTGCTGTCTCATCTGGGATGGATAAAAAAACCCAAATGCATATATTTCAAAGGCCCACCCTGTATGTTTTATTTGGTATTGTGTCACCGTTTGGATTTTTTTCCGTGTCCATTTTCTTGAAGACAAAGTGGTGAAAAGAACCCAGAGGAGCGCAAGTGCAGACACATTGTTTTGTACAGCGGGAGGCACGCGATTATAGAGAAGGGAGTCTCTCATCCGCTGCGTTATCACACTTCTATATTGGATATAACCTCTGCAATATTGAGACAGAACATTTCATGAAATATGTCTCGATCACTTTTTAAGAAATAAAAAGAAAAAAAGTGATAAAACACATTTGCAAACAGGGAAATACTGGAAGTTGCCATCTGCCATCAGTGCTGAGCTACACTTTGATTGGTTGGATGTCTTTCCTTGGTTTCTTAGCACTGAATCATTCATCCTGAAATTTCTTGTGCTGATTGTTGCAAAAAGTGAAATCGAGCAACTGATTTGTGTGGATGTGGTTGCATACCTCATTTAGGCTTTCATTTAAACTCAGTTGACTCCTCCTGTCATTCTCACAAGAAAAAATGTGACAGTGTTGCAGTTACAAGATGGTAAATAGACTGGTTCTTATAAAGCACTTTTTGACTCTGTCTGAGCTGAGCTTTATACAACTACTTCATTCACACAAGCACTTCAGCTCTATCATTCATACACATTCACACTCCGATGGAGAGCAACATGGGGTTATTATCTTGCCCAAGTATATTTGGCATGCAGACCGGAGCAGACTGGGATTGAACCACCAACCTTCTGGTTAGTCTGGTCAGTGGGTGACCTGCTCTACCACCTGAGCTACAGCCACCCCACAAAAGGAGAAAGTCTGTTTGAATGATGAATTAACCAAACCTGTGTCGGTTTAATCGGTGAAGGGTGAGTTGGTGCACGCTCACGCTCTTTTAAAAAAATATGTTTCAAACGTGTGTTTCCAGTCAAGTGTCGCTACTTGAGTAAGTAATATCTTTTGGTTTACAGCACACGCCTGTATTTCTGCTTTTGTGTGAGAGAGATCTCTTGTCATCGTCCTCCATCGTGGTTCGAGTCCTTAAAGTGACTTTCGTGTTATGCTCCATGGCAGCGCTAGCTTAAGGATTAACACTCTCTTTTCCTGCTCCTCACACTCCTTTGCCACCCTTGCCCCTCGGTGTCTCAGCTTCCTGCTCTTCTTGCCAGTGCCCTTAATCTGACGTTGATGCAAAGTGAAAGACTGCCGCTCCTTTGACATCCCTTTTCAGCCCCTCTGTGTCTGGACTCCAATCTTCTGCCACTGCGTTGCATTTGCTTAGCTCCAGGGTCTGAGCTTCAAACCTCCTCCCCCTGCATCCCTCAGCTTTTCCACCACCGCCGCCGCTGCTGTGCTACTGGACCCTGAGCTGTTGCTGATGTGGTTTGGCGAGCCGTGCGAAGTGAGATACAATGCATAATTATGTTGTCAGAGGGCATCATGATGGAAACATCTCAGTCCGCAGACTTCACAATGGGAGCCTATCGCTCTGCATCCTTCTGTGTGCAGTGGTAATAAAATGGATGCTCACTCAGTCCGTGATGCCATCTAGAGAGATCCAGTTGGTGCTTGTTTTCACCAATCTGAGCAGTTGTCTACCCCCCACCCAAAGAAGAAGCCTGTTAGAGAGATTCTGACAAGAAGAACTTTTGATTTCATGACTGAAAAAGTGAATGTATTTTTAGCGAGATGCCGTAAGGCTTTTAGAAATCTTCTTTTCTTCTTTGCTATCGAGCCAGCCCTCGTCTATAGGTTCTTTTCTCTGACAGCCATAATTAGGCCGATGAGATGTTTAGCTGTTTTCTTTACGGTTTCAATAATAGCAGTGCGATTTCAGCATAGTCAGGTTTTATAATTAGGAGATGAATCCGTCTTTTAGAGGACCTTCCTGGGCGTACGCTTGTCAGTCTGGTGCTGAGGAAATGTGAAGTGAAGTGTCCCAGCAGGGATTCTCCACCACTATGGAAGACAATCGGATGATGGGAGCAGGATATTAGAGAAAAGCAGCCTTATAAAAACCCACTCAGCCCCCCACTCCAGTCTAATGACAGGTGTCCCAGGGTATTTTCACCTTTAATCTTCTCAGTGAGAGGTCTCAAACTGCTTGATCCCTGATTAAGACCCTTAACTTATTTTACTTTGGCTGAGTAATGAGGCTATAAAAGTCCCAATGTGAAGACTAGAATTAAAATGGCTCCCTGGATGCTGTCAGTATCTTGTTAAGCTTGAAAAACACTCATCACTGAAAGTATAGATTATAACTGTGTAGCATGGCGCACAAATTGAATGACTGTACTTGAAGGCAAATTAAACTATCAGACACTTGAGGATTACAGGGTGGTAGTGTTTCTGTGCTCTCAACAATTTAATTCCCCTTTCAAGACCTTTCCAAAGATATTATTACACAAAAGTGCAGCACTTAAAAAAAAAAAAAAGGGGGGGGGGGGGGGGGATCTGAAGGAGACACCTCATGAAAGGATTGGATTATTTTGTGACCTTTTACTAAATCGCATTGGTCTTTGAAAGCAGCTAAAACCTTTCACAGGGCGCTGCCATAAAAATCTATTTGAGGTGCACTTCTGTCCTGTGGAAAAAGACTCTCTCTCAAGACAAGGTGTTGCAAAGAGAGCTTTTATTCGGTGTGTATATACATTTTAGGAACAACATGTTATCTCCGCTCGGCGTTTGCCTTTGAGTACATCTTGTTCTTTAGGATTTGGTGGAGAAAAAAATGATGTAAAATAAGTGGCCATTTGAAATTATTAGCTTTTGGAGGACAAATAGCACACCAGTCAGTCATGTTTCAGTGATTTGGCTGATGCTACATATTTGATGGGCATTTGACTTGTGTTTGATGTCTTTGGCTGTCGACAGTCAAAAGAGAATTCCAAGTACTGAGAGAACTGGGTCATCTTAGATGAATTTAAGCAGAAAAATGAAAAATAGATCCGTTCAGATAAATTGGTAAGTAAAGATGTATCTCACATGCGTGGCTTAAGCTGGCACTTTATCATTGCATGTTAAGTGGAAACTTCAGTTACAAATGACGTGAATCCAGCAGTGGTAAAACATCCAGGCTTATCTCGGCGTAAAAGTGAAATTGCTCTACAGCTGTGTAGCCCCCCCGTCTCCTCCCTGACTTCTCAGTTAGCCGGAGCCTCTGCAAAGCCTCTAGTTCCCTTTTTTCAGCACAGCTCCCACGTCTGTGGCTGAATGTACGGGGAGGAGATAGCCTGGAGGTCTTCCATCAGCCAGGCTGATCAACCAGTGCAGAATTGCAACTGAGATACAGCAGGATGCAGACTGAGGGCTGTGCGGGTTCCTGTGGCGGCTCTGTCAATGCAGAGTGTAACCCCGAACATTAGCACAGATAATAAAAGGGGTTTTCCATCCACTGATAACAACATGTCGTCACTGAGCTCATGTAATCATGTCAGAGGTGATATTTTAGTTGATTTTTTAAATGTGATTTTAATGCGTTTATAAAACATAAACGTTTCCTACATCCTCTTTATTTTCCATATGGGCTTGCGGCGTGACACATTAGAAATGGAAACGGTAAATATTGACGGTGCTTTTCTTTCACTCCTTCCATCCGTTTCTTTTCGTGCACAAAGGTAAAGCACTTCAGCTCTAACATTTAGTTAAAGAAGAAAAATGTTTGGATGGGCGCTCAGAGCCCACATACGTGCACACTGCTCTTACTTTTTTCTTTCTTTCTTTTCTTTTTTTGGCAGGCAGACATATATAACAAATGAAGGCCTCTCTCACCACCAGTCTGGCACATATGCCAGGACAACGTCCTCACACTGCAGATTTCTTTCAATTTTTTTCTCGGATCTCCTCAGCGGCAGAATTACAGCATTTATGTGTGACTAGGACAGCAAAGGGAGGAATGATTTGCGTGGACTAATGTTTTTATGTTGAGCTTGATGTTGTGCAGAAAGGTCTGACAAATATATTGCGCACCTACCTGTGGATGCTTCCATTAACTCTCATTCCTGCTGAACATTTGCAAGCGCTTTTTTCCCCTTCCCTTTGCTTTAGACATATTTAAATAGTGTTTAGTAAAGTAAATATTAGAAGGAGCCATGTCATCAAATCACTTAGTCTCCAGCCTCCTGTGTGCCACAGCTTCAAAGAAAGACAGCTGCTGCCGTCAGTCAGAGGCTCCTTTAGACGCCCCCGCTTTCATAGTCCAATAAACAAGAGAGTAAAGCCACAGATGCCTGCTACACACACAGCACCGCTGCTTGTCGGCGCGGCGTAAGCCCGACCCGCCGATTTTGTGCGGAATTTATTGTGTGGCGGCCTATTGTGTTTTCCCTTTTAATATCTGAACACATGAGGAACTCATCACTGCTCTCACAGGACAGTGATTGAGGCTGCAGAAGGATCCCTGGAATAGCTTTTTCTCCGCGAAGGCTGAGTCGGAGAGTGCACGAACAGAGAAAGGAGAGATGATCAGCAGAGAGACGGAGCGGCGTCATCCAAAGGCCCTCGTCTGCCTTTTTTGTATAACTCTCTGGAAAATTTCCCTCAGAGAGTGCGGCTGCTCTCGAGCTACAGAGCCGCTGCTCGGGGTGAGCATGAGCCCATTCTTCAACTCTCACCTCCCTCACAATGGGCCAATAGTTTAATTAGCTTTCTAACAGCAAGTCTTGGCAGCCTTCCCTCTCTCTGTTCCCCACAGGATTCTCACCTCAAACACTGTCCCCTGCTGACTGGCTGGGCTCCAGTAGGCAGTGCTATTACCTCTGATCTTTCTTCCTCCTATCTCTAACTCTCAGTGTAGCATGCACGCTTAGTTTTTATTTGCAGCATTTTAATAGAGCACAAATTGCAGTTGCACTTTGATGCATGTTTTCAGTTTTTTTGTTGCCATGAAATCAGCAGCATTAGGCTGCTTCTCCTTCTTTAACATAAGGCTTTTAAACATTTTCCTTAGATGTGCAGGTCCAGGTGTGAATCCATGGGGTTCTTAGTAACGTGTGATACATTTGACTCCAAAGCACGGGGAGTGAATGGAAATTTAGATTTGTTCAAAATAGTATTTTCCACACAGGAAGCTTTGAGTGTGCCTTCAAAGTGCAGTGACTGAGGCATAGCTAATCTCTTTAAACAAGGCTCTTTGTTCCTGCCATCTACACTTGGCCTAACATGGCTGAAACATGGTCTCGGTCACAGTCCTCATCTTGTTGCTAACACAACCAGCCAGATGCGGGAACTCTTAGCGCAGGAACCTGTGTTCCCTTTTCCCTCATTGCATGATGTCGAGAGCAGACGATCTGTCAAAGCCTCACTGATTAGCCCCTGAGAGACCTGCAGGAACGCTCACACGTGCTTATTTTTTATGTCAAAAAAAAAAATCAGACACAGTGTGAAATAAAAACAACCCTGGCTTCAATTTGAGGTTGCTGCTCCTCTCATTATGCATCTGATGATTGATGTGGGGCATGTGCTTCTAGGAGGCTGATGAAGAAGTTGGCCTCTAATTTTTACTTTTCATGTGTTCTCTGAGGATTTAAGCAGGAGTCACAGCTGATGGGTGGATGTCGCCAAATATTTTAGAAAACAGTCAAATTTCACGCATATAAGCGATGATTTGAAACCATAAACTATTGAATGCTGCTGAGAATGAAGTCAGAGGGCAGGATTTATGTGCCGCGGCAGCCAGGAAAGTCGGGAATTAGGTTTATTTGGTGTCTTTTTGGCCATCTCTGCCTGAATCGAATGTGAAAGCACATCCTCATCTGTGATTGCGCCACGTCTATTCCCATTTCTCTACATGTCCATCTTTGTTTGACTGGCGGCCGGTTCGCCTTGTTTCCGTGCAGCAGCAGCGTATATAAATGAATGCTTACTGAGGCACTTGCGCACACTCCTCGTGCGTATACGAGCGAGCACTGGACTGGCCGCTTTGGCCTCAGCCACAGTGAGATTGATGCAAAACACCACACGAATGGGCAGGTGGCAGCTGCATCAGGAAACTGGTCCACAGCAGGCCAAAAGACCATGTGCTCGTGGTGCCCGGATACGAGGAGACGATCAGGTGGGCACTGACGGCTAGCTGGGTGGTAGCCCAGAAAGTGGTGGAGAGCAGGTGGAGGCTGGGGAGGAGAGGAGGAAGGAATTAAAAGGTGAAAAAGCATGCCCCTTTAGAGGAGTTTGACTTTTTACTCCCCCCTCCTACCCAAGCATTTATTATTCAGTTTTCCATTTGTCTTCAGCGCCGTGCATGTTGACACTGTTGTCATTCAGACTGACAACGCTGTTCATAAGATCCCCCATAGGATCATCATCTGAGTGCACGGAGCCATCTGGAGAAGCAGGTTGTCTATTTTTTATTTTATTTTATTTTTTTTACAGGAACTGAAGAAGAAACCCTCACTTTCACTTTACATAGGGCCAGATGTTTCATTTGTTTTGAATTTCTTTCTTTCCTGCTTTGCTTTTTCCTCCTGTTCCTTTTCTTTTCTTTCTAGGAACTGTCAGCTGTGTCCAAAATCAATCCCCCGGTCTCTCATTCACTAATAGAGGACTCCACAGTGAGCAAGCTGTTGGCCATTTTTGGCCCGTCTTTATTTTGCATCACTGCAGGTATAGACTCCTGCAATGATCAGTTGTGCAGCCATAAGATGTATTTTACACTGCGCTGTAAAATCGTTAGTAGATAGCCGTATAGATGCTTCTTTCTCAAAAACATTCAGATAAAATATGGAGGATTTATTACATATGTTTACCTGTATGTTTAACTGAGTATTTCACCTCCACCTGCTTATTGCCATTAAAATCTGTGCCAGGCACTGAGTTTCTCCTCTTATATCATTTCTGGGGGCCGTGGCAGAGCACCTGTCTGAGGACTCGTTTCAGTGCAATCCTTTTCTCCAAATCAGCCGCACAGCTCGCACACGACCCTCTCTCCACACAAATACTTAACTTCTTTTTTTAAGTAGATTTAAATACTTCTTGGCTCCCCCCCACGTGCTCCCCTAGCACAGGTGGAACTAGCCCTCTCCACTTCTAATCCCTTAAAATGTCAGGCAGAAATGGGACGATGCTCCTCGTCTGAGTATCTGGGGAGTCAGCCGTCAGCCGTCTTAAAATAGTATTCAGCCTATAACAAACTAAGAATGTTGTGCAGTCTAATTACAGTCAACACTTTGGGTTTTGCTGTCAGGCAGATTTCTTTCTTTTATTAATATGATAGATTCACACTGGCGGTTGCTCTGTCAGTTATCATTACGTAAGCTTAGCTGCGGTTTAAAACAGGTCATGTAAGGCTGCGCATCTGTATGCTAAGTTAAATGCATTTTCTGCCTTAACATTCTCTTCATTTCTATTTGTTTTTCGCTAATTTGAACTTGTCTCATTTAGAACAATCGAGTGTCCTGCAGTGAGATGTAAATCAAATGCAATCAGACCCTAAAATCTCTGTTTATTAATCAAAAAAGCTGATGCGTGCTAGTCTCTTGAATACTTTCCCCTCCATCGTGGAGATATGAGTGTTGATTTGCATAGACACAGACACAATTCTACACTGCAGGCATGTCATTAAATAATTCAAATATATCTTAGCCAAAGCACAGGGGTGTATTGGTTAGCATCGTTACCTCTAGGAGGT
The DNA here is from genome assembly GCF_057382095.1 of Aulonocara sp. 'chitande type north' Nkhata Bay. Classification (NCBI taxonomy): domain Eukaryota; kingdom Metazoa; phylum Chordata; class Actinopteri; order Cichliformes; family Cichlidae; genus Aulonocara; species Aulonocara sp. 'chitande type north' Nkhata Bay. The sequence continues at coordinate 19,511,496 of NC_141354.1, read as the reverse complement.
CCTGGATTTGAATTTATGAGCCAGCTGAGGCTTTTCTGTTTGCATGTTCTCGCCGTGCCTGCGTGACTGCTCTCCGGGTACTCCGGCTTCCTCCCACAGTCCAAAGATATGCATATAAGTTTAACTGGTGATCCTAATTTGACCGTGGCTATGAATGTGAACAATTTAGTTAGCTCTGTGACAAACCCTATGACACCAAGGATAAGGCTCCAGCACCCCGATGACCCTGAATTGGATCAGCAGAAGAAGACGGATGGATGGAGTCAACAAGAGCACAACTTGTGCTGTTTTACTGTTTTACTGCTATCACGGATTAACACCGTCATTGAACTCTTTTACTTTGGGAGGATTTTGCATCTCTCCCGATAAGTCATGGCCTTTGGAGGACATCCAAACTGCAGATTTGGCATGAAACAAACACACAGATTAAAAAACAAGAACAAAACTTAAAGATATGTTAAAGATAAAGAACAGATCAGTGATACATGCATAAGCATGTTTTTAGGATGTTATATCATGCAGAATCTTTGGGAGTTCACAAAGTGCACCACTTCTCCTCCTCTCGTTTCAAGATAAGATTTGTTTGGTAGGTTGAGTATAGAGATTGACAGACCACGTGACTTTCACGCATTGCATGCCGGGAACTCGTGGCAAAACAATCCAAGTACCGCATCAAATGCAAGCATTTGCAGCACCGCAAAACGTTCATTCTCTGGTTCCAATACCTTCTTGGTTTTTTTTTGCCCCCCCAAAAAAGTTATGTACAAAACGAAGGAGAACAATCCCGGCCCGTACAAAGACAGACTTGATGAAAAATCAAAGAAAAGATACGAGGACAAAATCAAAGGAGTGAAAGGTTTAGACCCTTACGAGCACACAGAGTGGACAAAAGACGTTAGCGTGCTGCCCAGCTTTCACCACGCTCATATTTATAATTATATGCTTCTTGGAGTGAGTGCATGCACTCATGAAGTTTTTAGTAACTTCAGGTCACTGCAACAAGCCCAGGTACAGTTTACCGACGGATGGGTGCAGGACCTTGAAATGCACCGTGTAGAACGAAAGACCATCGTACGTATCATAAGTTTACCAGTCTCACAAATTGTCTTCATAAATACACATTCGTTAACCGTTTATTAATAAGACCTTTAAGCTCAACGGTAATTAATTAGCAGTGGAAATAATTCCTGGTACGCATCACAGAAATGTAGCAGTGACAATAATACTGTATGCTGTAATCGTACTGGGCAATTAGTGATACAAAAACCTGTTTTATCCTGTGAATAAAAGTATATGTTTTTGTCAATGTACCATAATAACAGAAGCGAAACGCAATATTGTGTCAAGACAATTCATTATTTATGCACAATAAATAAAGGAGCATAGCGCGACAATTTCTGTTCAGCGCCAGACTTGCTTGTAACCTATATCACCAATTATGTTGTGAAAAATGACGTATTAACTACAACAGAAGACTGACCTTTGTGGGAATGCTTGGAGCAGACTAACCTGTGAGCTGGAGTGTTCTGGGACGTTATATTTGGTCTTTGAATGGCTGCAATCCAGGCCATCCGTCGCCTCTTTGTTACTTCGGAAACATGGCTCGAACAATTTCTCTTCAACGACGTAATCCGATAACAACCGATCTCTTTACCCGTCGGCTTCCCGTGGCTGTCATGCGACCGGCTATTGCAGTTAATAATACAGCAGCTTCTTGCCATTTTTTTGTGTTTCTTTTTATCGCTGTGTAACTGATTTCAATTGAAAGCCTGCGTGCGCTAGTACCGCTTGCCACGAGTTCCCAGAATTCTTTGTGGTTTTGCCCCTGAATGACGTCACATTTTCAATCTCTATTCACAGGCACAGGATCATGTTGGTCTTTACAAAACACTAGACCGTTTCTAACATTTTTGGCAGAGCATGGCTTTGCCCTGTACGAAGGGTAAAATTATCTGTCCTTTGTCTCCTCCTCATTGATGTCAACTGTAAAAACAAAGGAAGGCGACGCGCGCATGTTTTATGCTAAATGTGCTCCAGACGAGAACAATGGATGACGAATTAGAAACACAGACGTACAAAGAAAGGCTGCGTGAACTGAAATGCTCTTCTCCTGCTCCCCTCCCTGCATACAATCCTATATGTGGGTTAGTGGAATTGAAAGGCTGCAGGTTGTGGAGACAGCAATTGGCTGCCTTTGTGTAAATGGAATTGACAGGCAGCAGAGCGGTGAAGCTGCTACGGGGTATGTAGTTTAGCAGAGTTGATAGACACCAGTTCCCCCCCCACCCTTGGTGAGCTGGGACGCTGCAGGCGGTTTGAAGAGGACGTGCAGTCAAATGGACTCAGCTCAGCTGGTCAGGGATTGCATGCGATTGGTGGAGGTCAGCTGAAGTGGGAAGTGAGTGTCTGTAGTTCCCTCTGGTGTGGGAGTTCGTTTACCCCCAAATAAGTGTAGATGTTAAATTCAGACGCAGTACTTGTGACCTTTAAACGACCCTTTGGTTACCCTCTGCTACATGTGATGAAGTCACACAAAAACGACCCGTCTACGAACCAGGAAGCTGTTTTCAAACAACACTGCTCAGCCGGGCAGTGAGTCATATGTTTACTTTAGCAATTCAGCTGCTGCAACAACAGCTACAGGAAGCATTATCAGGTGGAAACATTCAAGCCTGCCTAGTTTAATCCTTCAGTTAGACACACATCCTGCTACAGTACCTACCCAAAGACTACACATACTATATACTTGGAAGTAACGTATCAACAGGCAAGTGTGTGTGTGTGTGTGTGTGTGTGTATTTTTATTTGTTTGACACGTCATAATCACCTCTTAAGCATATTTGAACGACTCCATAGTGGAAAGAATGTAATAACGTTGTGATTCATGAAGCTAAGATGGATTATGAATCATTATGATTAGGTCATGAGGCATTACTATCTAAATTAAAGGGATCAATTATTTTTATAAGTGAGGTGTGTCATAGTTTAATATTTATCTCCTCTTTATGATATATAAAAACTGTTGAATGAGGCTGTGGGTTTTCACAGGAAATGTGATTAGGCTACACGAAGCTCCAATACTCATCAGTGTCACTGTGTTACTTTTACAGATTTAACATGCAATTTTGGAACGTTTGACATTGATGGCGTGGACTCTCTTATATACATATTCAAAAAAAACAAACCTTAAAAATCCATGAGCTGTTTTCTTTAACCATAAATTAAAAAGGCCAGGAAGGTAATTAGAGGGGAGCCATTTATGCATGCTTCCCAACAAAACTTCATTACTATAATGATTGCGTTTTGATTAATCAATTAACCCCGTGGCCATAAATTTTCATAAAATGGCAAAAAGAAACCTTCCACACCTCAATCTTCAAATTGCATGGTTTTGTGCTGCCATAGGTCCAATATTGTTATCATTGATTAATTTGTTGTGTACTTTCATGATCACTTACGCAGTCACGGCTGTCAGATGTCAGAACATGGTGAAAAATGTCAGTCAGAGTGGAGCCCTCTGCTGTTTACTGGAGATCAGTTGATCAATTTTATGCAGCCAGTTCTTTCAGTTCTTGCCTTAAACCAAAGAGAAAACCAACCAGGAATTATAAACATACCACAGTCATTAAGCAAGAGAGCTGATGGACACCAGTCAATAAACAGATGGGTTTTTTTATTGCGCTTTATCAAAACAAGCAGTATTTGGCTTAGTGGTGGTAAAGTCCCTTCACATGTAAGAGGCCCCTTTCTGCAGGTTTGTCTCAGTCTGTCACTGGCTGGAAGAGACACATGTCCTCTGGTCCTTCACTTTGCTGTGGGTTTCCTCATTACACTCCACAGGCGCACTGTGGAGTTATTATTCCCCCGCTTTGAACTTGCAGGATTAGTTCCTTTATAAGATTTCCCCCTTTCATTTCTCTGTCTCTCTAAAGAAAAGCAGATGTTGAAGAGTGAGCCAGACAGACTTTGTCCTGCTAATTAAACTGATTTATTTTATGGGCCTTTAGATTTTGCTTTGCTGTCACAAAACACATACGCTCACCAATTGCCTTATGAGGTACACCTTGCTGGTACTGGTTATTTTCCAAAGGCGTTTTGCCTGCAGAGCTGTCCTAATTCTTGCACTGCAAACACTGAGATTAGTGTTAAATGAAGAGACGGAACCAAAAAGTAACACAATTTTTTGTTTTACTTCAGAGTATAAATCATCAACCTAATGATCAGACCCTCCAGTTATTTTACAGCTGTGCCGTATAAAGAAAATCACAGCGTGATGGTTTAGTACTGCTGAGCATTTCCACCATGTTTTCTGTTGATATTCAATAAGGTGCCAGAAGCACTCCTCAGAGATTTTAGTCCTTATTGACATTATAGCATCACTCACGATGCAAATCTCCTCCAAAGGTGCTCCAGTGGATGGAGATCTGTGGACTGTGGAGGGCATTTGAGTACAGGGAACTAATTGACATGCTCAAGAAACCAGTTTGAGATGATCTGAGCTTTGTGACATGGCTCACTATCCTGCTGGAAGATGGATACACTGTGAGATGGACATGGCCACACTGAGGTAGACTGTGGTGTTTAAATAATGGGAAATTCGCTCTGACTCTACCAACTGTATTTCCCACAAGAAATTAGGATTTCTCAGACCGGGCAATAGTTCTATAATTTTCCATTGTCAGCTGATGTAGCCCAAACAGATCAACGTGTTGTGCAATCGGAGATGCTCTTCTATATACCTTGGCTATAATGAGTAGTTATTTGACTTGTTGTTGCCTTCCTATCAACTTGAACCAAGCATCTCATTCTCCTCTGACGTCTGACATCAGCAAGGTATTTTCACCCAGAGAACAGCCGCTCTCTTCTCTTTTTCAGACCGTTCTCTGTAGCTGGATTTGTGGGAAAATCCCAGCTGATCAGCAGTTTCTGAAATACTCTGACCAGCCTGTCTGGCACCAACAACCACGGCACATTGAAAGTCACTTAAATCACTTTTCTTCCTCATTCTGATGCTCAGTTTGAATTTCAGGAGGTCAACTTGACCATGTCTTCACATCTAAATGCACCGAGTTGCTGTGATGAGACTAATTTGCATTAACGTTCAGTTGAACAGGTGTACCTAATGTATTGGCCAGTGACTGCATGCTCCTCGTTTTTCCCGTTGTGGAGGTGGTGAGAAAGTGGAGATGAATATGTATCGATATCGATGAGAATAGATAATTTTTGGTAAAAAAACAACAATAAAAATCTAATAATTACACCCAACGCCCTTTCATCAGTGAACAGAGATTTTTTTCTCTCCCCCTGACATTAAACCGGCAGGATCTAGAAAGTGGAATATTTGATGTTTTCATGTTTTCACTGAAAAGGAGAAACAAGAGACAACAAGCTCAGGCTGCTTTTGTCTCCGTGTCCTTGTTGTTTTTTTCTTTGTGCTGCCCTCAGAATAGCACAGAACAGGCTGATATCAGAAGATTAATATTTTTGATTCTTATTCCACTGACATCTGGGATACCTTTATCATCAACCCACCATCCAGGATGAAATATTGTACCGGTCTTTCAAAGTGAAGGCAAAATTAATTTCAAGATGAATTGCAGCTGACTGGTATCTTTGGATACGCCGTGAATACAGCTGTAGGAAGCCGTTTTGTCATTGTTCATGCTTGGAAGATGAAAAGGGAAAATGTTCTTTGCTTGTGTAACTTTACTTCATTTGAATTTCGGGGAAGTATGGAAATTACCGGAGTAGACAAGGAGGAGAGGTTATGTGTGTGTTTTCTTTTTGCTGTAGGAGCATACGAGTCTTTAACTTTACTCATCCCAGAGTATTTTATGTTCATTACAGGTGTTAAATGTTAATTGTTGCAACACAAAGCAACCTCTACTCTGTATCAGGGGTTTATTATCCTGATTAGGTAACAGCTATCGTCTCACTTTTGACAAATGAAACTGAATGTTTTTATTAATTCTTTGATATAAGAAAAAGTACAATAGATTTGAGCCATATATAATTTAAAAGATCCACAATGATTTCATTTAGGATACTCTGCTTTTTTTGATTAAAGCCCAATTTGTTTTGTAATTTTGCCTCTGTACACCACCACAGTGGAGTTTTACATTAAACAACTAATTAAAGTGCAGCAGTCTAGCTTTAACTCAAGGGGTGCAACAAAAATACCGCATTAACTATTAAGAATTTACAGCCAGTTTAATAGGCCTCCATTTTTGGAGGCTCATATGTAATTGGAAAACTGACTAACAAGCATTTTTATTGGCAAGCCTATTCTCTTGCTATTATGTTGGGATAAATAAAAAACTAATTAAAAATCAGAATGACGATGACGTTAGGAGTGGCCACATTTAAAAAGGAGTGCAGCTGATGAACATCAAAGGTCCTGAAAGACCACAGAAGAGGAAAAAAAGTGTATGATGACAGAATTATTTCCATGGTTACAAAATTTCACAGGAAGAAGTAGGTGTATCATTATCATTGTCACAGTGTACAATCAATCTAAAGACAGTGGATTTACAACAAAGTGCAAACCACTGGTTACACTGAAGAACAAGAAGGCCAGATTAGACTTTGCCAGAAAACATCTAACAGTCCGAACAGATGAAAGCAAAATGAACTTATTGGACTGATGGGAAGAGAAAAATCTGGAGAAAGAAAGAAACAACTCGTCATCTGAAGCATATGCCATTATCTGCCCAACATGGTGTAGCCAACGATGTGGCATTGGAATGTATGGCTGCCAGTGGAATTGATTCAATAGTGTTTATTGGTGTGACTGCTGATAGAAGTACCAGGATGGACTCAAAGCAAACTCTAAAAGCAACCCAAGAGTTTCTCAAAGCAAAGAATGGGATATTCTTCAGTGGGCGGTGTCAACCCAATAGAGCAGGCTTAGTTATTAAATACATGACAGAATGCAGAGCAAACCAGCAGCATCAGAAGGTGACACCAGTAAAAGCCTAGCAAAGCATCTCAAAGGAGGAAACACAGCATTTGCTGACGGCCATGAATTCTAGACTTGAGGCAGTCGTTTACGAAGGATTTTCATTTAAGTGTTAAAAACAACCCTTATATTTAAAAGTATGTTAGTTTGTCCAATTTAGTTTGAGCCTCTGAAAATTTGAGACTGTGTATGAAAACAGGTGCAGTTTAAAAACTGCTTGAATTAAATCTGGAAGTCTGCACTTCAATCACACGTTGATTGTTTGATTTCAAATCCACTGCGGTGGTGTAGAGGCAAAATTACAAGTAACAAACGTGTCATTGTCCAACAAATTCTGGATGTAATCGTATGCATGTGATTGACTGCCTGAAAAGGAACAACAGCAGGAAAGCAAGAGCATGAACAGAATGCAGGTTGATTACAAATATATTTGTAAAATGTCACATTTCCCTCACAACTGATCTGATTATACCAGCAGTGTAATGTTTTACAAGCTTCCAGTATAATATGATTGAGTCATTATATTGATACTTTGTATCTTGAAATATTACAAATGTAACAACTTACATATAGTTTTTTCACTTAAAGAGACAGATTCTTACTTTTGTTTCCTCTTCTTTTTTATCCTCGTTACTTGCAGGTTAACATCTGCAATAAGGTGAAATAGGTCATGTGTTTTTCCCCCAGCTTTATAAACCGTCTTGATTTGTACACTTTTGATTTCTATTGACAGTGAGCTGTAGCCGTTCCGCTGTGTTATCACTATACGATATTGATATTTTTCCACAAAGTAAGGGGGAGGATCTGAGGAGCACATTATTATTGCAGTGGGGGTCTTGCTTTTTGCAACCCTAAGGCTCAGCTCTCCCCTCACCCACCCAAGTAATTTTCTTAAAGTCGCTTATTTTCTCCGCCCCCTCTAGATGCTCCCTTACAGCACCCTGGTTTTTCAACGTAGTACACCCCGAAGCTGAGCGCCTCTGCGGTACCAGTTTGCCATCTCCAGCCCTTTCTTCTCTCGATCTGCTTCCAGTCCCCTCTGTGTCTGACTGGGCCCATCCAGCCACTAGGGTTGAGTTATTAATGCCCAGGGAGGCAGAGAGATGATTTCATTGCATATTCAGGTGTGGGGATGGATGGCTTTCAGAGGCAGCCAGGGGAGTGCTGGCGAGAAGAGTCTCTGTAGTGAATAAATATACCTGTCCCCTGCTGATGCATAGGGCCACACTCACAGCAATGCAAATCAACCACTCTCCTCCCCCCTACCTGCTTCCAGTATTACTCACCCGTTCCCACCTGGATCCCCACCAGCCAGACGTGCACTCACCCCAGAATCATATGAGGCTTTCTGTGTGGAGTGGAAGAGCTCTCAGCTTCTCAGCACAGTTTGTTTCCCTTCTGTGGATGATACAACAAGCATCTTCGCCTCTTCGCCGGGCTGCATTTCCCGGATGATTTGACAGGTTCTGGTGTTCATTACCTATAGGGCTGCTTAATAATTAAGGGTAGAAGTTGGAATTTCTAGCAGGGCAAAGCATGCGCATCTTTTTTTTGGAGCAGAACCTTTTTTTAATTTTTAAAAATTTTTGTTATAAACAAGCAGCTAGGTCTCAAGTGTTTTTGAATTCTGTTGTGTTTTCACCCTCCCCAAAAAAGACCAAAATGCTTTACAGCTGCATGTGTTTATCATTCTTCTTTCAATATAGTTTTTATTTTTTGCACAGGATATCAAACCTTCCACGTGCAATGCCAAGTCTTGAATGGTATCCAAATAAAATTCTAGGAATTTCAGGGAAAAGAAAGAGTAATTGCAGATTTTCTGCCAACTTGGATCTTATTTGATGAAATTGTGTGTTAAAGTGGTGTTTTTACACCTGCAGCAATAGAGTTTCTTGCTGAGGATTGTAGCAGAAGATCAATGTCACGCTCATATATGCCAGTAAAATGTAAGTTTACCGTTGATACCTTTCAAGCTGTCTTAGCTTCACATAAAAAGTAAAATCAGGGGGGAGAAACTTTTCCCGCCTCTGTCCAAAGGTAACATTTCTTCTAAATCATTCTCACAACAGCTGTTAATGCAGCACACTCTATAATGTCGCATTTCTTCCTTGAATCTTCATTTTTCAGATGGATCTCAGGTTAAACTGAATCAGGATTCCTGTTTTCTTTCCAGTTTTTAGATTAAGTTACGCTAACTGGCTGAATGATGGAGCCATGTATGTACTGGAACATAACAACAACAAATATCTTCTCATCTACATCAATAAAGTAGCTAAGAAAATATCATCGACACATTCAACAAACAGAGCAACACACACCCAGTGATGGGACCTCCTTGTAGATGTTACCGACTCAACCTTGCGTGTTTATGGGGAAAAAACGTTCACATCTGAGCTGTGGTGGAAAATTATGATACGTGGGAGCCAGTAAAGGTCTAAAGTGACTGAGTGCTGCAGTATATAACTCTCTATATTGAAGCCAAGATAAATAGAGGTGAAAAGACCCTGAAAGATCCTTTATGGGCAGAAACATCCTCTCAATCACTGATTGTCCAATTAAGACTAAATAACACCACTTTACAAATAGTGCTGCTCAGTGCAAAACTACCACGAAAAACTCTGCTGGCAATAATCCATTTGTGAGCTACACGAGTCATTTATAGACTTGCTAAAGTGGACAGAGAGCACATTATGACACATAATGTGTATATTCCTTTATGATTGCTCCATTTACTTTTCCACTTATTTAATAGTGCATGCAGGTATGGGTGATATGATGATATACTGTGCAAATCTCAAATTTCACCTTCAGATATTTGGCTGTTTGCTGCACATCAGTGATGAAGCCTGTATCATAGCATTGCAGTCGCCTCATTTTATCCATAAACACAGTCTATTGTTTTCTGAAAGAAAATATGCTATTTATTAGCATTTCTTTCACTTCCTAGCATAGTTATATTTTATAATCTTTTGCAAGTCTGAGCCACAGGTAGGACTCTGCGGTTCAGACCTGGTCAGGGGTCTTATGACATGGATTAAAGGATTAAAAATGTTAAGGATTTCTATGCCGCCTTTGAGCTGTTGTCAAGAGTCCCAGAATTTTTGTCATGTGGCTATATACCCAACCGAATGACATTACTTGAGCTAATTTACCCCAATGTTCTCCCATACAGATTTTTACTGCCTCTGTGAGTGGTCGATATGGCAATTTGGTACTCAAACAAGTGCTGCTAATTTACAATCTGTACAAACACTGCCCTTTTGGAATCTGCAGTTTTTATTCTGCTCACTCTCTGTACGGAATCTCGGAAGGAGCGAAAAGATTAGCTGCAGTGTTTCAGATCAAAAGATTACTTTCTTGTTTCAAAAGTGTGTCATTCTTCTTCTTTGAAATATTAGAAAAGAGAGGGCGTACACTTTAAGATTTCACTTTGATGGCTGTCCACTGATCGTTTAACGGTCTTGAAATACCAACAACAGTTTAACTCTTAGGTATTCTGTGGCTCAGGAAGGACTCTCTTCTGCTTGTGTTTCTGATTATGATTTATTCAAGTGAAAAGTTTGTCAGAGTAGCGGTACCTTTAAAGAAGCTTAGGCCAGCGATGTTATGCCTAAAACGTATGCAAATAAAGGGATAAGCAGAGATTCTGACAATATTCACCGTGCACAGCGACACTCTAATTAGATAGCAAGGCGGGGGATTATACAAGTAAACAGAGGGCGAGATACCAAATCTAATATGAAGAGCTACATGTGACACTAACTGCTGATATGAGCAGAGAGAGACTCATAGACATGATTTACTGCTCACATAAAGCTGGGGAAGATTTTTTACGTATCAGCCCGAATGCTGTGCCAAATTGGAGAGTCTTGCAAACCAGTTTTCACCTTCTTTTATGTCCGTATGAAATGATGGAGGACACACTACATACGTCTTCTGACAGAACCCGGCTCCTCACTTCCTCGGTGTAAATCTGAAGCTAGTTCTGTTTTCTGTCAAGTCAGAGAGGTTATGTATTGATTTATTTGTGGCTTAATCTGTGGAGATCAAGCGTAAACTACAGTAAATACTGAGATTAGTGTTAAACAAAGAGATGAAACCAAAAAGTGACACAAATCGTTTTCACTTTAGTCTATAAATCACCACCCGATTGGTCAGACCCTCCCATCAGTTCACAGCTGTGCTGTATGTAGAGAACCACAGAGTGATGATTTAGCACCACTGAGCAGTTCCACTATGTTTTCTACTGGTATTAAATCCTGAAAACTAGTTCATCACAGCTGACATTTGTTCTACAAATGATATACCTAAAATATAGCATGCACTTGCTAGTATTAGGTTGAACCCCATATGTCTTCAAAACTGTCTTAACTCTTTATGATGGAAACATTCCTTAGAGGTTTTAGTCCACATTGATGCAGTTGCAGCAGATTTGTCAGCTGCACGTTTGCGATGTGCATCTCCTGTTCTGCTGCAACCCAAAGGTGCTCTATTGGATTGAGATCTGGTGACTGTGTAAGCGATTTGAATACAATGGGTGCTCAACTCATTGTCGTGTTCAAGAAACCAGTTTGCGATGTTGTGTCCTCTGTGACATGGTGTGTTCAGATAATGGGTACTGTGGTCCTAAAGGGATGGACATGTTCAGCAACAATCCATAAGTTGGCCGTGGTATTTAAATGATATGTAGTTGGTACTAACTGGTCTAAAGTGTGCTAAGAAAATATCCTCCACACCATTATCGTCACAACCAGCCTGAGCTAATGATAGAAAGTATTATGGATGCCAATTTTTCAAGTTTTCTGTTGGGGTGAATTGTAGCCTCTGTTTCCTTTTTTGAGCTTTCTTTCTTTTTCTGACCACTCTGTGCATTCGAGAGACGATTGCGCTTGGAAAATCCCCATTTGCATGCTTGGTTTGAACTTCAACAGGTCATCTTGAACATGTCTGAATGCCTAAACACACTGAGTTGATGCCGTGTGACAGGCTGATTAGATATTTGCCTTAACAAGCAGTTGACTGGTGTTGGCTGGTCAGATTTCAAAAAAGTAAAACATTTGATTTGATTTGGCAAGTAAATAAATAATTATTATGAATTTAAATATGCATTTAAAATTTACATTATTGGGATTACGATAAAAAACATGGAAGATTCATAAGAAAATCTTTTAGAAAAAGCCTTATTGCTGGTTCTGCAAGCTGCAAATGCTGAGAGAAGAAGGGGCTGACAGCAGATCAGCCACTTCCTTTGTAATAAAAATGGAAAGCCTCAACACTGAGACTGGACGTTGTCGTCTATCTTGATTTATTCTATTCATTTGTGTCATTCCTAGAAAGTGTTTATCCAAGAAGTAGTAACATCTCATTTTATGTTGCCAAATACATACATCAGCCAACAACAGGATGAACAGTGGCTCAAGCTCTTAAATGAGTCTTTTTTCTCAGCCACCAAACCTTGGCGGTGTCTAGCTATGCACTGGTCAGTGCACTAAATTATGCTGTAATTATTCAGGTAAAAAATGACCACTGACACCCCGCACATCCATCGGTCCTCCAGAAGGAGCAGCGGAGGGAGAGTGCTTGTCATGATAGATGAGCTGGATCTCTCCCAGTGTGCTCTAAAGGAGATGACATTCCCGGGTAGCTCTGGCCTCAGATCTTGGCTTCCTTCTCCGAGACTTTTGTAGGGAGGAGTCTGTGTGCTTCATTTACTGAAGCAGCGGGGAATAATATAGTGCCAGCGTTTGGATGTGTCAGGTCCCATATCTCTGGCTGTTCTATTAGAAATAGACCCCAGTGCGGGACAATTAACCCCTGGCCTCAGCAGCAGATCTGTGCAGTAACAGCCCAGCATGGGGCAATAAATCAAACCCAGAGGGTGATGCACACACTCCCACCTCTCCTGGTTGGCTGCTACCGTCACCCAATGGACCAAGCTTACATGATTGTAAATGTGCTCCTGTGCTATCATACAATCAGTGAAGGCTGTAGCGATATTGTAATAGGCTGGCCGTAGGCAAGGGCACCCTAAGTGTTTGTTTGTGCCGCAGTTCAATAAATTGGACTGGTGGTAACCTTTGAAACAAGACAGCAGCAACACACAATTTTATAAATCAGAAGGCTGGATGGTACTTTAAGCAGGTTAGCATGTCCGTCAAAGCATCTATTTGTCTCAATATGCCACTATATGGCTGCTAGTGTGGCTTTATATGGTTAATGTTGTTTTTGTCTGTTTTCAAGTGTAGTTTGGGACATTTGTTTTGCCTTTGTGAGGTGCTTGCCACATGACAGGAAGAAAGAGAAGAGGATTGAGTTGCTAAATTAGTCAGCGGGTTAACTTTAATTTAGTTTTAGTGCCTTAACCTGATTTTTGTTTTTAAATCAGATATTCCCTTATCTAAGCCAGGAAACGGGAAATCTGTTCATTTCCATTCTATTTATTTATTTTTGCAAAAATAGTTCAGGAATCAGAATGGTCCTATATACTCTGAAGTCTGTTAGAATAGGCTATTTTTTACGCTGTCAACATGACATCTATCTTATCCCAAGTGTCATAGGGCAGGAGGCGGACAGGTCGCAGACAGGTTGCAGACTGACAGGTCGTCAGTCTGCAACCATTTGCACTCACAGTCATATTGTTGGGTGGCAATTTAGAATCATCAACTAACCTAACCCACTAAGTGCATACCGGACCACATACAAACTGCACACAGAAGGACTCTGGCCAGATGGTGAAGTCGAGCACAGGACCATCTTGCTGTGAGGCAATAGCCCTAACCACTGTGCCACCGTGCTGCCCTACAATACAAGGATATTATAATTTTTTTTAATGAAATTGTTATGTGCACTATGCTTAGTCTCATGTTTTCCTCTTCAGACACAGATGATCCAGTCAGCAGTTTAGCGTGCCAGAATGAAACCCCCTTCTGTGCTCTTTGCCTACTTGTGCCATTTAATTTCAGTACTTAATATGCAGTAAGCTCAAATTTAAACAGCACAACATGCTGTCAATTAAAATAATATATTATGCTGTAAAAAATATACAAAAGACTGCTTTGATGCTAAACCTTTTCTGCTTTTCATACATGTTGAAGTACCCTCTGCTCCATTTACAACAGTAGACTTTTAGAGCAAATAAGTATGTGAAAATGACTCAGATCTGTAATGTGGTCTACATCATCATGGAGCACAAGTTTTAACTCGTCAATGATGTCACGTTAGGGATGATCTTTTCACTCGGGAGAGTGGTCGTTCCTCTCTAGCAGCCCATCACAGCAGATGTACCATCACTTGTAAAGCCAACAGACCGTGAGTGTAATTTCTTTAGTGACGACCTTCACAACTGCAGGATGCCACCAACAGCAGCCTCGAGTTGTAGCTGCAGTTCGACAAGCTGCAAGAAAGAGCTGTGCATCTCACCTTTGTAAGGAACTCTGATCTATCAATTATCAGACAAGCTGTTGATACACAGCAGGAATATTTCTAGGTTTTTTGGGGCAAGTCCTGCGATGCTTTGAATCTAGTTTCTTTTTTATTTATTAAATGGTAGTTTTCGCTCTGAAACAGGAGTGCTTTTAGATTTAATGAAAAGCTGGAATAGCACTGATCTGATCAACCCCCCCAAGTAGTGTCATCTCCACTGTCGTGGGATCAATGCCCTCGATGTGACAGTCAGTCAGCCTCTGATTTGATTATTTGCACTACAGCATTGAAAATCACCCACACACACCCAGAAACCACAGGATAAAATAAAAATCAGATGCTACAATATTATTTGCCCTATAACTAACTAACTATAACAACTGGAGCGGTCACAATAGTAACAGAGTTATGATTCCTCACTACAGAAAGGCTGCATGTGTTTTTCTCTGCAGCCTGTCATACTGAAGCCATTTTTCAAAATTGAGGATTAGAGAAAAAAGAGCAGCAATAAAGTTGTATATCACAGGGGTCACCTTCAGAACCTGCTTGTGGTTATTCCTGTCATTAGCGTGACTGTTTCGTGCTGTCCTGCTCCAATTAGTACTGACACAACCTCTGGTCTTATGACTGAGCAGTTCAAACTGCCCACTGTTAGAGTGTAATTCTCATGCCGATGGACTAATGTGAAATATGGCAACAGATGCAGAGAGCAACAACTGAAGCACATTATTCTGGACCCAAGGGCCATTAAAGCCATAGCTATTAAATATAATTTGAAAAAATTTGCTTTTTGGCGCATAGAATGGCAGGTTGTGAGGTATTATTATAATCACTACATTCCCCAGAGTGGCTGCTTTCTGCAAATGTTATTGCTATTTGTATATGCCTTTGTGAAAGGGCTTTAGGATGTGTAGTCTTGTTTGTCAATGCTTTATGGGAGGGGTATTTCGCCTCAGATTCAGGGGTAATCATTGCTTTTGCCAGGCTTTGTTTCTTTTTGTGCGAGTTTGAGGTAATTATCGCTCACATGGCTCGGGCTGATTGTTGGTTTGGTTGGAGAGAATTTATTCATATTAGAACAAGTTGGTGTGCTTGAAATGCACACTGAGAACGACATGGGGTTGAGCCTGCATTAAAATGTGACTGGTGGTCACATTGTTGATTTCTGACAGCAGTTTGTCTGCAAATTGCTACAACAGTGTTGTTTGATCACTTTATTGAATTTTAGCACAAATAACGTAGCATTCACAGTGAAACATCTTTGTAATTGTTATGGGTGAAAAAACGACTCTAGGAGAGACACAAGTTGCAATCCCTGTTACAGTTATTGTACCAATTTGTTACACCTAAGTTATTACTTGAAACCAGGGCTGTGTCGTTGGCATTGGCATCAACACTGAGCTGAGGCTATTTATTTGGCCAGAAAGCGTCGAGAGGTGGTGAGTGTGGCTTTGATGCACATCTAGTTGTGGCTGGCAGCTAAGATTGGAAGATGTAGGAGGAAGACATTGTGAAGCTGTGTTTGTTTTTCCCAGTTTCCATAAAAGGAAGAAGTCCCGGGGGGAATTTAAAAAACAGGTCACATTAAGTTGTGACTCATAAAATTACCATGACACTAAAGCTGAAACAATAACCGCTGCATTCTCTAGTTATGGCTTCTTAAACAAATATCTAGTTTATTGTTTTCTTATTCATCTTCAACACTAAATAGGCTGTTGATTTCAATGAAAGTAGAAAATTATGTATTAACCTGTGTGGAGTTTTAACCTTTGAGGTGAATCTGTCTTGATGTACTTTGTTTCTGTCACTGAGTTGACGTTTTCCTCTCACCTTTTAGCTGCTGGCTGCACGTTCGAAGAGGATTCAGACCCTAATCTGTGTGACTTCACCCAAGGAGAGGAGGATGACTTTGACTGGCTGTTGTTTAGGACACAGAGTTCACCTTCTGCCAACTCTGACCTGCTGAAGGGTGAGTACTCTGTGCTCATGGTTCCCTGTCCTCTTTACTTTGTAGTTTTTTTAGACACTGAAACACGGCACACGAGCGTGCATGGGACACAGGCGCCCTGTTTTCATGTCTGGGAAATACATAGACTTGTTTGTATTAATGTGGCTGGCATTATCGGCCTTTAAAAATGTCCTGTGTCCGTTATGCATCAAATTTAATGAAGCCCTCACCCTGGTTTTATCTGCTTCCTGCTAACCCCAAGGATAATTTTATGTTAACCAGCCTCACAGGACTAATGGAAACCAGCATTTCCCTGCCATCATCTTCTCCACTGGTGGTTGCCAGAGGGTGATGGCATGCATAGTTTATAAGGCGCTCCTCCATCTCTGCATTAACAAATACCTACAGGGATCTGACAAAGAGAAGATTGCTGTTTCAGCTTCTCAGCATAAAATACCAGTGGCTGCAGTGCTCTCTCCGGTAAACTACTTCTACTGGGGGAAAACTTGGAATATGATTAAGAAATTGACCTCCCTCGGGTTTAACCAATCAATCAGTGTATGATATGGTAATGAGAATGCAACAAATCCATGACACAGACGTACATTTAAGTGTTCCTTTTACAAGAGGATGGGGAGAGCACTTGCACACTAAATAGGAGGAACCGTTTCTTTAAGCCTCAAAGAAAGCACTGGTATGATTTGTTGGTAGAACAGAGCTAATTCGGTAGACATAAAGACGGGGCAGCTAAGAGGAACAGATGGAGAGATGACAAGATAGGATACAATCAGATACATCATCTAAAAAGAAATAAATGCAGGCTTCAGGGAACATTCTGTCCGTTTGGAAACTATCAACTCAAGTAGCCTTTGAAAACGGTCAAAAACACCCTGCAGGGGTAATTTAAAAGCCGGGTACTTGTGGTTTTGATTTAAAGCATTAAAATCACTTCTTGTCCGCAGGTGGTTATCCAAATACACTTCTGAACTCGATAAATCTCACATTTAATCCCAAATCACTCTTCATTCAGCCACACATCATCAGCATTCGAGCGAGAATCTGCCTGCAGCCGCCATCCAGTTCACAGCAGGCAATGAGATTATTAATTCTTTTCCCTTCGGGTTTAATTAAAACTTACGTTTTAATTAATGGCATTTACAACAATCCAGAGCCATCAGTGGAACAGACCTGCACAGGTGGAATGAGGCAGGTAGCGTAATCTGCACACGACGGCTGTGAGCGTCAGTCCACTATCGATCCGTCGACCAGGAGACAAATTCTGTCTCATTTCTTAGATGCTCATCCTTCAGCCCTGCACAAGAACCCGTGTATTATTCATGTTCCTCTCCTAAATGTTGTCACTGTATATTGACAGCAGCGTTTCTTCATTGTGTTATAACTTGACATTTTCTCTGCCGTGTTATTTAAGGCGGATAATCTTACCGCAGATACAGGCACAGGAAGTTTTTGTCTTTTTCTCCTCCTCTCTGACTTAATCCCCTTGTGTTGACTTCTAACCATGTATCACATTGGGCAGCTAAGGTGGGGGGAATAACAAGAGTTTATGAGATAAGGCTATTTACATTGGACCAGTATTAACTTTGCGGGGCTGAGAAATTGGTGTCGAGGGAAGATTAGTAAACACAGCTGAGATAGCAGCAGCTTGTGGCTCCCAGGAGAAATTAGAGACTACTGCTCCCATGAAAGACAAAATAGTCTTACAAAACAAAAAGAAAAAGGAAGAAAGAGCGCAGTGAGGTCTTAATAAGACTGGTCCTTTTTTTTTTTTTTTTATCACATCTTACTTTATTTGGAATTAGAGTTGAGATTTCTGGCTGATTTTTGATAATCTTTCGTTCTTTTGCTTTTGTTTAAATGAACAAGTGAGGCGTGCAGGATGATAACCTTGTACGAGAAGAATGTGTTTGCATGTCAAGTGTACCTCATTTTCTGAAAGCCAGATTCATTAAGCTTGAAAAGTTATGGGGCTGCTGCAATATTCATTATACTGTATCAGGGTCGCCTTAAGCGAAAATCCATTAAATGGGGTTAAAAACAGCTAATGGTGATGTATCTAGCTTTCCTTGTTCACCTTGTTGGTGGAAGTGAAGTGAGTGATTGCCAGCTCCCTCAGTCCACATGCCAAAGTGTCCTTGGATGAGAAAATTGTGTGAAGCAGGCAAAGTAGAGCAAAAAGTATGGGGCACCTCGTAGGCCATTACAAAGCTCTAACAAGTACAGGGTCATTTTTGGAAAGAAGGGTGAAAAACTGAATGCAGACCCTGGATTCCTCACTCAGAATGTGAATACTTAAGAGTTCCTTTGTTTAAGGAATGTGCCAGTGGTGACTAAGAGGCTTCAAGAAAAAAACAACAGAAAGGGTGGATAATTGATCCTTGTGGCTGCATTTAAAAAAATAAAATACCTCAGCTGGTTAACACCTTGAATAACACGCCATTTCTTAGCATTTCATTTGTAAGACTCTGCTCCAAATCAGCATTTTCTGATCACTGTTATCAAAACCTGCTACTACAGTCAAAATACAGCGTGACAGGGATGTCAGAGTTTCAGGTGTGTAATGCAAAAGCGAAGAGCCTCATGTCTTTCATGACATCCATGTAAACGTGGCGTTTTTCTGTAGCCTCAAAGTAATATCACCGATATTTTGAGGAATATTACGATAAAGATATTTCTGATAGTGTAGAAAAAGAAACAAGATCTGTGATTGCAACTTATAGACGGCAGCATTTATTAGTGCAGATAAAATTAATTTCCATCTTTCTTTTCCAACTGTTTGCTGTCATTATGTGAACCTATTAAAACTAAGTGGCAGCAGGAGGAGGATTATAGCGACGTAGCATAAGTTAACTGTCAATGCAAAAGAAGCTTACGTAG
Organism: Aulonocara sp. 'chitande type north' Nkhata Bay; assembly: GCF_057382095.1. NCBI lineage: Eukaryota > Metazoa > Chordata > Actinopteri > Cichliformes > Cichlidae > Aulonocara > Aulonocara sp. 'chitande type north' Nkhata Bay. The sequence continues at coordinate 19,492,273 of NC_141354.1, read as the reverse complement.
TGTTTTGAATGGAAATCATGAAAGTCAAACTACAACACAGCTGCTTTAGTCTAACGGTAACTAAAGTAAGTGAAATATGTAAAGTTTAGGAGCTGCACAATGTTGTTGCATAATAAAACTGAAATAAAAAAATGTTTCCTGCCTATGATGGTGGGTTCAGCTTTTTAATCAGCTGCTTAAAGCTACTTTCCGTCCACTGTTTGCTCTTCCTGTCATACAAAGTGTAACAGGCAAATGCTCCAGTGATGCTGGTGGAGTCGTTTGTTTCCATTTGCGTTACGCATCACCAGCTGCTAGCATCTCCACCTTACATGCCTTTATAGCAGACTCAACGGTCCTTTTGTGCCTCAAGGTTTGTTGAAACAGGTTTGTTGTTTCCACCTTTAGTGAGAACACTTTTCTAACTAGCTGCTCTCACTCTCAGACATGTCTGGGCTTGTCTCGTCATTGTGTGTTAGAGAAAGGAATTGTATCGGTGATATTTCAGTAGGACACTTTATATCATGTAAAAATGTATACAGATATTAGGGCAGCCCCACCCACCCCCAAGTCAAGTGCGAGGCATACTGTAAGGGCTGAAATGTTTCCCACAAACTTTCCTCCTCGCTTTCTGCCTCAGCAGCCGTACAGGCCAGCCAGTGTCTCTTGGATGTGCAGTTTTTGGGACAGTTTTCAGCTGAGTCACGCAGAAAAACTTTGACAGTACTAAAACAAAGTGTTGAATATGCTGCCGCTTTAGTCTCACCATCCTTTGCATGCTAATCCCTCGCGCTCCTCTCATCTTTTTTGTAAATGTTTTCTTTCCAGCAGCACACATCCACTGAAGATCCTGTTTCTGTCTAAATCCGTCTCCGTGTTTCTGCTACACTGCAAAAAGCTACGGAGTCAATTTATTGACTGTGTACCTTATTTTATTAGCTAGTAGTGCAGAAGTCTTGGACATAAATGCCCGAGAGACCTTTAATAGACTTTATAGTTCGATTGGACCTCGGGTCAAAGAAAGGTTGAGACTTGTATGAACTATGGCTTTAAGTATTGTTGTAGAGTTAGTCTGGTCAGCTGGTACTTACTGCAGCAGTGTACACAATGTAATGACCTGAACAGAGCTAATTCATACAGTGAAATGTGCATCCACCTGTATTTCCAGCCTGATTTCCTCTATTGGGCAGCCATTCTGGTCTTTATCCGTCTCCTCTCACCTCTGTTTGGCCTCAGCTCCACACTACAGATCAGCTCCACATTATGGTGCGTGTCATTGAGAATGATCTGAGATCCTTCTGCATGTGTGAAAAGATGAGGCAGAGTGAGCCAGAAATCAGAACTTTCCAGCCATCCTTACTGGTTCTACCTCAGGCGTATTTTGCCTTGCTGTAGGTGGAGAAAAGTCTTCCATAGCAATCATGCAGATACTATTTGACTGTTTTAGGAGAAAGCAAGTGTAAAAAATACACAGCTGCTTTCTATTCATGTTCTTTTTTATCTTCTGATTAATCAGTTCAGTTTAAAACCAGCGACTCATTACTGGTTTTACTGCATTAGGTGTAGCTGACTTTAAACTGATAGCCGTCTGATCCCTGGAGGAGACACAAATCCCTCTGGGGTTGCATCATGAAGGGAATCCGGTATTCAAAATCTGCTAAATCAAACATGCGGAGCTACCCGCTGTGGTGATTACCCCATGTGAATACGGCAGCAGCCGAAAGTAACTTTTTATTTGAAGACAGTCATTTTGTTCAAAAACTGCATTTTTTGGTGTTGCATAACTGATCAGTTACGGTGATGGGACACTGTTTGTTCAAGATGTCATTACAGCGATGAAGTGCATGCTGGGGGTAAAATCTAAAGTCGTCACGCTAACACTTGTTTAATATCGTTAAAGTACGTTTCTTAATCCGAACAATGTGTGGGAGACATTTCATGGTTACTGATTATTATTCATGTTTGTGTAATCTTCATGCATTTTATGTTATGCTCTGTGTGCTCGAGTCAAGCTCACTTCAGCCTTGTGTGTTGTTGTGAGAAGAAGAAGAATGGACCCAGATGTTCTTCTGGAGTGGGTAATGTTTTGGCTTGGAGTGCTGGATCAGCACTAACTATCTGGGCTGTTTTGGTAAACCAGTGTTCTAGTAAGATTATTTCCCACTGACTACATGCTGTTAGAAGGCCCAGGGGGCTCTGAAGGCAAGAGGGTTAGCTGCTGTATCCTGTTTCGCCTCTGCTGGGAGAGGAGAGGGGAGACAGAGACTGTGCAGTAGGAGCTTTAATTTCATTCTGACTCTTTTGTCTTTGGAGACGTGCGGTTGTGCGCATACTAAAGCCTGCAGATGCGTTTCTGCAAATCCTACAGTTTTCGTGCCTCACCTTAAACGAGTAGTTTAATGCCTGAGCCTAAACAAACCGTGAGTGAAAATGAACATAAACAGTGAGTGAATGTGAAACGTAAAGGTGTCCCAGAGGTAATTCAGACTCCAATAATCCTGCGCGAGAGTCGGGAGAATTTTGTGTCACTTTTGATATCTCAAATGTCAATAGCTGATGGATTTGTTTGTTTGCAAAGCTAGACCTCCCCCTTCCTCTTTGAAAAGAGAACAATTTCCTTCTGATGTGTTGCAGTGTGTTTTTGTTTTGGGGAGAAAAATAGTTGAGGACGGACCTGAAAGGGTGAGCAAAAATATGAAGGCCAAAGTCACAGCTGAGTAAATCTTAATAAAAAATAAAAATAAAATGTCGCGCAATAGCCGAAGTGACTTATCAGCTTTACAGAGAAGGCTCGCCTACAAGGCTAAAACTGTGTCATGATGAATGAAATCAGAGATGAGATAAAGTAGTCTGCTGTTTGTTTTCTGGGATGGTGATGCATCTTTTGTTCTTGAAGGGTTTGGGGGGGAACCTTTTAACATTGCACAGCCATATTTATCATTTGGCTTGGGTTACAGAGGACAGCATTTCATTTTAAAGGAGACGAGTCCGGTCTTCTGGTAGACTCTGCGTGTTTCACTCCAGCCAAACGTTCCACCAGCTGATTTTACTAATTAACACACCTTCAATCAGAGAGGCAGGAAATAATTAGTGAAATCAACTGTGGTATTTGCTAGAAAACCTTCCGCGGCTTGGAAGGGGAGCTACTGGCTCACTGGGATAATTGCTTAAGACTCATTACCTCAAGGCAAAGGACATCATACTCACTGATGTATAATATAAATGTCTGAAAGCCCAGTGTCCTTTTAAAGCATCTCAAAAATGCTGTAACTACACAGAAGCTTTTAAAATATAGCCGATTAATTGAATTGCTATTCAGGGAAGCGAGCAGCTGCTCCCTTTATGCCTCCTCAACAAGGTAAGGGCGATTCATTAATGTGAATGATAGAGACACATTTGGGAAACGCAGACATTTTGCCAATCACTGAAGCCTGCAGTCCAGCTGAAGTATACTCTGTGACCAGTCTTTTTTTTAATTCTTTGTTTTTCACTCACCCACACAGGTACCCAGATGATAGGAAGGCATGATAATTCAGCCCCCTTTGGCTGGTTTCTGTCTAATTAGTGTCACTTTAGAGGGGTAGCTAGAGGGCTTTTATGTGCAAGGTTGCAGTTTAAATAATATAATTGGAGGTGTAGCTAAATACACTTTCTAGGTGAACCACCTTAACTCATGTGAGATAAAATAACCGGCCACTTGAAGAGTGTATTAGTACAGCTTTTGAAAATGGCTATGTGGGTGTCAGCTACAGTAACTTTTGTATTTGACACACTTGAGTAGTTAGATATTTTTTCCTACTCTTTTAACAATGTAATGTAGTCACATTTATTTTTTTAGTCTTATGGACCACTCATGGCGCTTTAGACTACAAGTAATTTTTTTTTTTTACTGCATTCATATAACAATTTATTCTTTGCACTTCATCTATCTCACATCCATGAAGACTGTGGAATCCAGTCTTTAAGTGATAACGTGACGAAACCTGCTTCCGGGTCCAAACTACTTTGTGTTTATTAAGGCTGTTGTGTTTTTAACCTGTTTTAATGTTTTGTATCTTGCTCTATTAAATCTGAACATGTCCCTAAAACAGTCAGTGATCACTGCCGGCCTCTCTTGGTTTTTATCATCACTATTCATTTTAAAGCTCAGTTTTTAAAACCTTACGATGGTAACTACAGCCCAGCCCATGAAGCGGTATCTTAATTACTAACCTGTGGATAGATTATCTCGGTTGTTCTACTCACTAAAGTTTGGTCCGTTTATAGCATCCTGCCATGCAATTACATTTGTCCCTAACCATTGGGAACCCTCATGTGAACTTTTATCGATTGGAAAAAAGTTAGCTTTCATCCTCCAGCTTCACTGTGCTAATGTGTTCATATTATGCTAACCTTAGCTGTGTAGCTGGCCACCACGTAGCACATCATTATATACCAGCTAGCCTAACTTCAGTAACCCTACAAAAGTCACAACTGTTTAGTTTTCTGTCTTCATTTATGTCTGAAGTGAAAGCAGAGCTGTACATTTGAATTTTTTCAGAAGTCTCTCAGTCAGAACATGGTATATGATGCTTAGATGGAAACTAGCGAGCTAACTTCATGCTAACTTCTAACTCCTTCAAATTTCATAAATTCCGTTTTCGTGAATGCTTGGATGTTAAACTTAATTGTTACACCTGGTAGAGCAACCACACTGATCATTTTATTAAAGATGAAAGAATTTAGACCGTTTGTAACTCTCAGTAATGCCACAGTGTTTGTTTGACTTTGGGACGTGAAACAGAGTCTGGACCCAGAAGTCAAGTCAGGTAGCACATTTAAAAGACATCAAGTGTTGGCCAAAGTGCTGAACAGAGGGATAATATAATGAAAAGAATTAAAATAGATAAGATGAAAACATTATACAAAAACATTGTAAGACATCCATATCTGTTTGTGAAAAATATGTGTACATGCAAATATGCACATACATATACAAAAATTTACACATTCACACACAAGCACACATACGTGAACATAAGTTACATGTATACACATGCACATGCAAACAACATCCAATGAGATAAAAGACCACAATAGCTAAAACAGAATAAGAGGTGTCAGAGAGATGTGAAAGCCTTGACAAATAGGTAGGTCTTCAGATTGGATTTGAAATGGCTAGTGCCGTCAGACCTGAACTTGCAGTAAGCTGTAGTACTCCACACAGACAAACTCTGGCCAGGATTCGAACAAGGAAGTGTTACAAATGATGTTTAAATACCTGTTCTTGGATTGAGTTTATGTTGTGATGCACTTTCTTTTCTGTCTGCCTTTTTTTCCCTTCTGTGCAACTCATAATGGTCTAAAAAGCTTGATTATTGGTTCTGCACTACTTTTACAGAGCACTGCAGGGTAATTTGAGGACACTATATATGGTGTAGCAATACTCACTAAACATTTGGACAGCACTGCAAAATAGCTAACTCAATAAAACTCAATAGACCACTATATAGTAAGCACAGAGTGAGTTCAGACACATTTCTAGGAAACGGTTGGAGAATGTGAGTGTGAAATACACATTATTTAAACTAATATTTTCACGTAGTATAAACACAAAACCCAGTTACTGTGTTGATATCGATATTCTAGTTTAGCATAAGCTCACAGCTCAGAGCTGCGGTCAGAAGAATACTTGCAAAACTGAATCTTCTATCATTTAATCCAACAGAGTCTTTCTGCTTCTGTTTTAGTAAGCAGAAGATTAACAGAGTTAAAGCATCTTTGTGAATCAAATGTGGATGCTTGAATGAAGTTAAAAGACATTTTTACTACTGCCTGCTGTCTTTGAACATGTTCTTTAAATATTTGAAGCTCTCTTTCTTCTTCTGATATCCTCCTCTTTTCTGCTAATCACACATTCTCTCTTTGGCGATCTGGAGATTGGAATTGGCTTTGTATGTGTGCCTAGTGCGGACGGCTGTGTGCTACTGGATATCTCCCAGCCTCTGTGCTCTCCTCTGCTCCTCCGTGTTCATACTTTGCTCCAACTCTCTTGAAATCTCTGCAGATCACAGGTTCTGGAAAGTTGTTTGAAACCAGACCACATTGCTATTTCTTAAAATTCTGTTTGTGCACAGGACTGAATCGAGCCTTCCCAATACATATGAATTAAAAATGGGAGGGAAACTGTAAAGAGAAGGAAAACCTCCTCGTTTGCAACTGCAGTAACTCATTCATTAGCCATATAGCAGTTTGAATATAGAGAGTAAAGCATGTCTGAGCACTTGAACACTGGCAGATGAGATGAATGCAAATTTGTTACTTTGATAACATTTTATTAATTAAAAAATGTTCATGGTTTTGACAGCTCTGACGGTATTTTACTCAAAGCAAAGACTTTAGGGATGCAGTCTCTCATTCTGGCATCATCAGGCACTACAATTAAATCATGGAAAACTTCAGCTTTTGCAGTGATTTATTAAAAGTGTATCTTGACATAATTTTCTCCAAAACATCAACACACCTTATCAAGATAGCATCTGATGTCTTGCTTTGAGCATTCAAATCTGTTTTACACTCTTGGTGAAGAGAAATCTTTGTAATTAGTGAGTAAAAAGGGATGTAGTTGGTCAGGTTTAGGACACTATTGGCTCTAGCACAGTATTAACAGGTCATTGTTGCATTTTGTTGTTGAGCTGCATCTTTGTTTAGAATTGTCTGCTTTTATTTAGGTTTACTCTGAATAATTATGTATGACATTATGCCTCATAAATAAGCTCAAACATGAGCTTGTGACACAGTAGACCATAAAATAGACCTGCGCTTTGTATGCAGCTTTGTTGCTAAAGGTGAGGAACAGGGTTCCTTATCAGCAAATAAAGGTTTGACAAACAAACTTCCCAGTTAATAAACAAAGTTTTATATATTGCGGAACACAAGGTTGCCAAGGTTGTGCACACACCAATTATATCAGTGTTGGATGATGCTACAGCCTACAATTTATATCCAGAGCAGGATGCCGTGTGCCATTTAATCAGCCTAATATGAAAGTTACTGAAGTAACAGTGAATGCGCCTAGTGTGTGTTGGGCTGAGATTTCTGGGACTCAAAAAGTTTACTTTATAAATCCTTTTGTGACTATTTCTCTCACCTTAAACACGGTCTGTTATGCTAATTTCCACTTGTGCAGTTGTAGTCCTAGTTTCTAGTAGAATAATCCTTAACTATCTTTAATAGCCCCTCACTTATCTCTTAGCTGAAAAGAGGTGTTTTCTTTCTCTTCCCTCCTGCCAACTTTCTTCTGATTGGCTGCTGCTCACAAACAGAAGTTTTGAACGGCAGGTGGGCGGAGCTTCTGTACTCACATTCAGAGTGTGCCTGAGATCACCATTTTAAATGTTACTTGCTCCCACTGACATTATAGACCAGTGAATCTGAAAGTGTGTACAATGTTCAGATACATATTTATATAAATGGATTTATTTATACAAAAAGTGAATAAGAAACCTAATTACTGCTCTTGTATTGAAGTTTGTGTCCCAGTGGCGGGTGGGTTGCATATTTGCCTTAACTCTTTGCATATGACTGGGTTGCAATTGCGATTTATAGCTAACAGCCTGTGTTTTTGGTTTTTTTTTAATGCTTTTTGAATAACATTTTCAAGGAAATTGTTTTTCTCTCTTAATTTGATTAAAGTGAAGATTTAAGATTGGGTGGGCCCCGTGGGAATTTGTGAATTTTAAGTGGGCTGCTCTCCTCTTGACTTTGAGAATGGCTGTTTCAGCCCTGACACAAAAGCTTGAGCTTTAACTAAGGAATTACTTGCACAAATGTGACAGCATGCAAAAACCAATTTCAAAGCTTCCAGATTAACATACAAAAACTGATTTCATTTATCTGTCTTTCTTTATTTTCTATGAATTTTTAACTTAAACTTGTCAAACTGTGTACTTTCTTTGAATGATTGTAGTTTAGTACTGAGCATGAGTCATTTCTAACATGCTCATAAATGATTAAACATCCATCAAAGATTCTACTAAATTTCCATGAACAGTTGCAATCGACTTGGCGTTATTGCCACGGGGTAAAGATGAAGCAGTCACCAGTGCTGAGGAGGCAAATTTCGCTGGCTGATCGCACCAGTAGGAATGTGTGGCTGCACTGAGCCGGGATTTTACCCTTATATCCAAGGGGTATTCTGGAGGATTTGGGGCAAAGTAGTAATTTACAGGTTAGGCATCAGAAACTGTTTTTTAAACTACATGTTTCATAGTTTTGAGAGATATTTACAGGCGGTGAAGACAACAAACATCGGAAACATTTGTCCAGTCCAGTCTTTGTTCGACTGTCTTTGGCCAGCTTTACCCAAACAGAAATGCTGATGTCTTTTTTAAAAACTTTTGTAACAGCATCAAGTATGTGACATGAAAAAAAAAAACAAAGTCTTGATTCCTTTTAAAGAATGATTTTTGGTGAAAAATGCAAAGACTTCCGAAGACTCATATGGATGTGAGTCAAAGAGTATAGAGGATAGATTTTTGGTTTTGGTCTGGTGTTGTGTTGATGATGGCACCAACAAAATGGAAACAGCCCACTGGTGCACAAAACAGAAAAAGGCACAGTAAGGCGAGGGAGAACGTATCAGCGACAAAAATGGTAAGGGAGTATCTACCCATGTGTAGCCGACACTTTATCAGCAGGCTTGGATAACTGAGAGTTTACCTCTGCAGAAAATTGTACTTAGAGCAAAGATAATGTAACCTATATCAGACCTCTGCAGTTATTTAATGAAAGAAGGGGAAAAAAACTTGTCTCTCTTCTGGTTTGTTCCAATTCCTGACATATACATCCCTCATACATTAAACTCATTTTGCTGTGGGATGAGAATGTTGCAGTTATCGCTGCTGACTCGCCATTTGAGAGGCATTATTTTCTGGCGTTTGCTTCGTTTTCATTGTTAGGTTGACTGCTTTTCTAAAGGGAAATAAATGTTGTAGCGATCTCCTGTGGGAGTGTGAATCCACCACCATCTGCTTATAAATGCAGTGCCCTCTAGGACTCGGTTCATTCTTAAAAAAAAGTCCCAGTGGGGAGAACTAGTTGCAACTCTTCACAGAGCAAAACAGCACAAATGAACTCGTAAAAGCATGCATCCCTGCACTTTAAATCTCACAAGCACAAAGCATCTGAAAATGATTCTGTCATTGTTTCAAAACATATTATTCGTTGAGTCCTGGAAATAAAGGTGTCTACATGTGCTATATTTACATCAGCTGTCACTTTGGCTCACCAGTTGATGGATGTATCATTTAGGACTGAAACTGCCGTATATGTTTCATACCTGGAGGGCAAGAGAATTGCAGAGATAAATATCCCTGCAAATGGCATGAGCACAATTTGTATGCAGCTATTGATCCTGAGCTGTGAGACTTAATGATTTCTGTGCTCTTTTCTTCTTCTGTAGACATAGTGGGTGGCAATCTAGTTACCAGTAGAGGTTCTGAGTGTAGGTTATTTCATCACCATTTGTTGAAATAACATTGATTTGAGATGTAGGGTCCCCTTGAGTTAGCATCTGGTTGGAGGCTCATGAAGTGCCAAAAGGGTCCTTTATAGAATAATAGAGTGGGGACAAAACATTTCATTCCTCTTCTTCATGTTCCCGGGTAATGTCTTATCCATGCCTGACATTCGCATTCACACACTTCCTCTCAGGTGCAATTTAACTCAGCATTGTTACCATAATAACTCTTGTCGTGCACAACAGTCTGTCAGTAATTGATATGTAGGCACTGCTTCTGGGTGGAGCCATTTGCATTAAATCGTGTTAACTGATATGATAATGAATGTGAAAGGCCTGATGCAAGCGGAATGACTAACTAGAGATGGATGGCTATTTGAACTAGAAAGTGCATTTTCTGAAGAAACTGCAGTGTGAATGCTTGAATCTGAATGTATGCATTGAAATGAAATAATTACTGAATTTAAGTTAAAAATTTTGAATGAGATAAAAAAAAAAACCGAATTTAACCTGAAAACAAAAGTGCTGAACTGCTAAAAGCTGACATTCACAGAGAGGAAGTTTGAAAATAGCTGAAAATGTTTTAAATGTAAATTAGAAAAACCTAAGAAATGAGCAAATAAAATTTAGTAAGAAAACATCTGAAAAAATATTAAAAGTTAATATTCTTTGAATCACTGAATGACTAAAATGTGATCCCTCCGCTTGGATCCACACAGTTTAAAAAATTTAAAAGTCTGAGCTTTGAAAGACACGGTGTTGGAAAGAGAACAACGATGGCGACGTTTTGAGGGTAAAATGATGGCTGTAACACTGTGGACACAGCAGCAGTTGAAAGAGAAGTGTTTAAGATGAATCTTGGTACAGTGGCAGGCAGAGCTCGTTAAGCAGGCAGGTGTGAGCCTGGTTGCTATAGTGACTGCACCCAATGGCTCCATACACACGTACACAGACATGCGCCTCACTTTTGCTGCTTAAAATGAACAGAAAAGTCAGGCCGAAACAAATCGCTCCCAAATGAAAAGTAAAAGTCGTATTGACAAAATTCTTTCACCGTGAGCGACAGCAATGTCTAGTCTACCTAATTCTCAGTTTTCATGCCTGTGGAGCTTATTATATGGACGTGGTGACAGTGGAAAGACACCATGCTCTTCTGATTTTCAAACGAACCTTCTGAGCCATTTTAACATTAGAGTCTATGGAAGAGTTGGAGGGAGGAGGCTGTGCATTGGTGACATTTATGAAAGAACCATAACACCTAGGACAATAGTAAACACATTGGATGAAAGAGGACAGCCATGGCTACGTTTTGAGGGTAAAATCATACCTGTAGAGCAAACGCTGCGGACACAGCAGCAGTTTTAAAAAAGATTTTAAGATTAATTTTTTTGCTCCTCTCACTCTAGCAGTTGAGCTGCCTCACTCTAGCCCCAACATTCCGTCCCATACACACCCATTATAAACTCTGAAACGGGTGAAAAAACATCATGAAACTTAAACTGGAACTGAAGAAAAAGTATAATAGATATTGAAAAGATAAATACAAGTTGAATAGTTGAATGTCTTGTCTTCGTTTTAAAGTTTGAATGGTGGCTCTATGTCAATGTATGTGGAAGTAGTAAGAGTTTAAAAATGAGTAAGTTGAATGAGGATTTGAAGGGTCTCCCCATTGAAATACATTATAAATTTTTGTTGAATAAAGTTGAATAAAATTAAAAATATAAATGTTAAAAATATGAAAAATAGAAGCAGTGTTGTCCAAAAGAATAGGAATCTAACGGTGTTTGAATGGTTTTTCTAAGTTGAACGGTTTTGAAGGAGTAGGATTACAAAAAACGTACGGAATACAGAATAAAATATAATAACTAGAAAGTGCATTTTCTGAAGAAACTGCAGTGTGAATGCTTGAATCTGAATGTATGGACTGAAATGAATTAATTGCTGAATTTTGAGTTAAAAATTTTGAATGAGATAAAAATAAAAAAAAAAACAACCTGAATTTAACCTGAAAACAACAGTGCTGAACTGCTAAAAGCTGAAGGTTACACAGAAGAAGAAGTTGGAAAAAAGCTGAAAATGTTTTAATTGTAAATTAGAAAAACCTAAGAAATGAGAAAAGAACATTTAGAGTCAGAAAACATCTGAAAGAATATTAAAAGGTCATATTCTTTGAATCACTGAATGACTAAAATGTGATCCCTCCACTTGGACCCACACAGTTTAAAAAGTTTACATCTCTGAGCTTTGAAAGACAAGATGTTGGAAAAAGAACAACGATGGCGACGTTTTGAGGGTAAAATGATGGCTTTAACACTGTGGACACAGCAGCAGTTGAAAGAGAAGTGTTTAAGATGAATCTTGGCAGAGTGAGAGAGAGAGCTCGTTAAGCAGGCAGGTGTGAGCCTGGTTGCTATAGTGACTGCACCCAAGGGCTCCATACACACGTACACAGACATGCACCTCACTTTTGCTGCTTAAAATGAACAGAAAAGTCAGGCCCAAACAAATCGCTCCCAAATGAAAAGTAAAAGTCGTATTGACAAAATTCTTTCACCGTGAGCGACAGCAATGTCTAGTCTACCTAATTCTCAGTTTTCATGTCTGTGGAGTTTATTATATGGACGTGGTGACAGTGGAAAGACACCATGCTCTTCTGATTTTCAAACGAACCTTCTGAGCCATTTTAACATTAGAGTCTATGGAAGAGTTGGAAGGAGGAGGCTGTGCATTGATGACATTTATGAGAGAACCGTAACACCTAGGACAATAGTAAACACATTGGATGAAAGAGGACAGCGATGGCTACGTTTTGAGGGTAAAATCATACCTGTAGAGCAAACGCTGCGGACACAGCAGCAGTTTTAAAAAAGATTTTAAGATTAATTTTTTTGCTCCTCTCACTCTAGCAGTTGAGCTGCCTCACTCTAGCCCCAACATTCCGTCCCATACACACCCATTATAAACTCTGAAACGGCTGAAAAAACATCATGAAACTTAAACTGGAACTGAAGAAAAAGTATAATAGATATTGAAAAGATAAATACAAGTTGAATAGTTGAATGTCTTGTCTTCGTTTTAAAGTTTGAATGGTGGCTCTATGTCAATGTATGTGGAAGTAGTAAGAGTTTAAAAATGAGTAAGTTGAATGAGAATTTGAAGGGTCTCCCCATTGAAATACATGGGAAATTTTTGTTGAATAAAGTTGAATAAAATTAAAAATATAAATGTTAAAAATGAGAAAAGTAGAAGCAGTCATGTCCAAAAGAATAGGAATCTAATGGTGTTTGAATGGTTTTTCTAAGTTGAACGGTTTTGAAGGAGTAGGAGTACAAAAAACGTACGGAATAGATAAAATATAATAATAATAAAGATTAGAAGAACAATACTGTGAATGCTTTTCAAGCATTCACACTAATAATAAAGATTAGAATAACAATACTGTGAATGCTTTTCAAGCATTCACACTAATTATACACAATAAGTAATATATTATATCAGGTCTCAGGGGTGCAGAGCTCTCCCTGAATTTGTTGCCTGTCTTTTACTCAGATCAGCCCGAGCTGCCTGAATATAAATAGTCTGCATCAGATCTGGCATCCCTTTCTTCACTTCACTCCCGTCCTTAATGATATCTGATATGGAGGGAAATCAGCACATGTGGAAATAGATGGTAGAAGCGAGCTGAAATATAACTCCTAACTAACACAGAGCTGTGTTAGTTAGGAGTGACAACAGTAATATCTCAGATCTGACTGATGAAATATCTGCACCGCTTCTCATGCTGGCCATCTGTTTAATATGTGTGACCACCTCTAAGCTTTTAAGCAGACTGTTGATAATTGGCTTCTCTTGCTTCACCAAACTTTATTATTCTCTATTAACACATATGAAGCGTATTGCCTTTCAGATAAGTTATTGTAGTGTGAAAGACGTGACGGTGGTAAGGCTTGGATGAAGAAGGGACGCCACAGATGACTGAAGACAAAGATGAATTCAAACTTTATTTAAAATTATCTTTTTTCTTTGTGTGTTTAAAACACTGTCATGCCTAAATGGGTTAAAGAATTTACTGACACCCTTTTATAAGTATTCCAGTGAATGATTTCCTGCTTTTGCAAGGGTCATAGTGCATTAAGGGAAAAAATATGAGATTACAGACTTTAATTAAAGAATTTTAAAGTATTCTGTCTATAATAAAAAGAAATATTTGTCAGTATTTGGAGTTAGCACCTTTGAAATCCTTAAATCAAAGTTTATTTAAGCATTGTAGTGCACAGACTTTGAGCTGGTTCCAGGTACTGACAGGTGCCCAGAGGCATCATACTTTGTATTGACAGAGAAAAGTTTCTCGATGTTGCTGTGTTGGATTTTACTCCTGCAGCTGCAAACCATTATTAAAAAATCACATGAAAATGTCAAATACTGAAAATATTATTTTAACAATGTTGTGCACGTGGCTTTCAGCTTAAGATTTTAAAGGTGGATATATACACCCACCATTTCTTTATTTTTCACTAAGTAAATGGAAGTAAATGAAAAATATGACCTCAATAATGTTGAGGTCCAGACTCAGTCCATGACTGATAGTGTTTCACTGTGTGCTGTTCTATCCAGGTATAGCTTTACTGCACTGAATCTGTACTTTACCGACTATTGACTGTTAAAACCATGCCGTCACTTACAGATGTAGACAACCACCTGTGTTCTGATTGCCTTCATAGATATTGATGACAATTTGAACTTAAAATTTCATATTTTATTAGGATTCATCACTCAATTCGCCAATGATTTTTAGTCAAGTTCTTGTGTAATTTGGCATACTTCAGCCTGTTTGACCTTTTCCCTTTGCTTAAGAATGGCTTCTTGATAGCCAGAGACCATTTCTGAGACAAACACATGAAAAACATCATTCTGCAAATACAAGGACGGACCTGAAAAAGCAGTTAAACTTGGAGAACTGAAAAAGAAAAAAAAGGGATAGCTTAAGACTTTTGCAAAATGTTGTATCACAATTACTTCAAATATTTTGTTTGGAAAAAATGAGTAAATTCAATAGGCCAATGTAAACCGATGTAAACCCTACTTTTCTTCTACACCCTCTCCTCCAAACGCATAGCTGACAAATTAGAAGAGGAGGGGTTGGCTTTCATGAGGATTCTTCAATGTCATTGGAGACAGAGTGTGTGTGTGTGTGTTGGGGGGTGATAATAAGTCTGTGGAGATTATATTTGTGAGAAACAAAGGCCTCCCTCTAATACTGGATGGTCTGCAGATAGAATACATTTTCCGCTCTGACTGTAAATGTTGGCCTAGCTGGTAAGTTCGGAAATAAAGTGGATAGAGGTTACAACAGCTTTGGAAAATGAGAGATGCACGTTTCGAGGAGTGCCTTGTGTGCTTTTATGGCATCTGTAGGATTACCACATTCGATTCCTTTTTCACAGCCATTGCAGTTTTTACTGCCTCCATCAAATCTGTTCAGTGCCTCCTACCTTCAGACATACTGACTGCAGTAATAGAGTGCGAATGGCACAAAGCGGGAACTGTATTTTTGCTATGGTGAACGGAATGAGGCTGCAGATGCTTGTGCAAGCCACAGCTTGATGTCTCAAAATTGTTGTGGGAAAACAAAAAGGTATAAAACTCTAAATGTTCATTGCATAGTGTTAGACCATCGCCGATGCCCGCAAAGTTAGCTCGATCATGGCATCGTTGGCCCGGCTGTCTTTGTATTGTTTGTAATCGTTACATTTACAATAATTGATTACACAGCAGTGGAGAGTATACTTTATCACAGTAGATGTCTTTCTGAAAGCGCTGTAACTAAGTTTAAGAATATAATCCACCCACTGTTATCATCTTCAATGCCCTGTACCAACACAGAGCAGAGCAGCTATCTGAACGCTACTCCAACAGAGGTCGATTATCTTGTTAATAATTTCATCTCCTCACTACGTACGACTCTGGATACTGTAGCTCTGGTGAAAACTAAGGCCTCAAATCAGAAGTACCTGACTCCGTGGTATAATTCTCAAACACGTACCCTAAAGCAGATGACTCGTAATCTGGAGAGGAAATGGCGTGTCACAAATTTAGAGGATCATCATTTAGCCTGGAGAAATAGTTTGCTGCTTTATAAGAAAGCCCTCCGCAAAGCCAGAACATCTTACTATTCGTCCCTGAAATAAGAAAATAAGAACAACCCCAGGTTTCTCTTCAGTACTGTAGCCAGGCTGACAAAAAGTCAGAGCTCTACTGAGCCAACCATCCCTTTAAGGTTAACCAGTAATGACTTCATGAACTTCTTCACAAATAAAATTTTTATCATTAGAGAAAAAATTACCAATAATCATCCCACAGATGTAATATTATCTACAGCTACTCTTAGTACCATTGATATTCATTTGGACTCTTTTTCTCCAGTTGATCTTTCTGAGTTAACTTCAATAATTACTTCCTCCAAACCATCAACGTGTCTTTTAGACCCCATTCCTACAAAACTGCTCAAAGAAGTCCTGCCATTAATTAATGCTTCAATCTTAATATGATCAACTCATCTCTAATAATCGGCTATGTACCACAGGCCTTCAAGCTGGCTGTAGTTAAACCTTTACTCAAAAAGCATCTCTAGACCCAGCAGTCTTAGCTAATTATAGGCCAATCTCCAACCTTCCTTTCATTTCAAAAATCCTTGAAAGAGTAGTTGTCAAACAGCTAACTGATCACCTGCAGAGGAATGGTTTATTTGAAGAGTTTCAGTCAGGTTTCAGAGCTCATCACAGCACAGAAACAGCTTTAGTGAAGGTTACAAATGATCTTCTTATGGCCTGTGACAGTGGACTCATCTCTGTGCTTGTCCTGCTAGACCTTAGTGCTGCGTTCGATACTGTTGATCATGATATCCTATTAGAGTGATTAGAGCATGCTGTAGGTATTACAGGTACTGCACTGCAGTGGTTTGTATCATATCTATCTAATAAACTCCAATTTGTGCATGTAAATGGAGAGTCCTCCACACACTAAGGTCAATTATGGTGTTCCACAGGGTTCAGTGCTAGGACCAATTGTGTTTACATTATACATGCTTCCCTTAGGCCAGTGCTTCCCAAACTTTTTCCAGCCACGTACCCCTTGAGACATGTCACCCTCAGCCGCATACCCCCTACTACGAACGACTCTTAATTAGTGTCTATAAATACATTGCAATATCGCATGCATAAAGATAAATACTGCACAGTCGATTATTTCTCACCACCAAATGAATTTATCAATATTTTTTAGTAATGACAGAGTTTTAATAACAAACTTTACTACTTAATACTAGCAGTGTATCAAAGGATTTATTAGAATTCACTTTTTTGTCGAGAGCATAAAGGCCATGAACTTTCATTAAACAGAACTTTATTTAATGTGATGGATGTGCTTGAGCAGAGGCACACAGCTCTTCAATGTTTGGCTCAATTTGGGAAAGGCTGAGTCTTAAATTGTTTTCCACACAAAGTCTTGCTCTGTATTTTGTTTTCATGTTTGTTAAAGCAGAAAATCCCTTTTCGCATAAGTATGTGGTGGCGAAAGGCATCAGAGTCTTGACAGCGCGCTTAGCCAGCGCGGGCTGTTCAGTGCGCAGCCCTATCCAGAAATCCGCCAGGTTCTTTTGAGCGTGTTCAACTTTTAGAGATCCATCTGTGGCGATTTCAATTAGGCTCTCCTGGTCAGACGGTGATAACGAAGTAGGCACGGCGGTGAACGGGTGACGTATCCAATCATTTGAGCCGTCCGTCTCTGGGAAGTATCGGCGTAACTGCACCGCCAGCTCCTCAAGGTGCACGTTACATTCGCGCTTTACACTTTTAGATAGTGTGAGATCATTAGAGCACAGAAAATCATGCAGCACAGGAAAGACTTCAGTGTTGTTTGTATCCAAGCAGTTCTTCCAAAGGTTTAACTTCTTTATCATGGCCTCAACTTTATCTTGAACATTGAATATAGTTGCAGAAACGCCTTGTAATCCGAGATTGAGCTCGTTCAGACGAGAAAATATATCACACAGATAAGCCAGGCAGGTAAGGTACTCTTCATCATGCAAATGTTCAGACAGCTCAAAGGGATGGTTACTGAAGAAAACTTTAAGTTCATCCCTCAACTCAAAGAAACGGGTCAGCACTTTCCCTCTAGATAGCCAGCGAACCTCTGTGTGGAGTAATAATGTCTCATGCTTGCTGCCCATCTCATTGCACAACGCAGCAAATAAGCGGGAGTTCAGCGGCCTGGCTTTCACAAAGTTAACCATTTTTACACTCGTGTCCAAAACATGTTTCAAACGGACAGGTATTCCCTTTGCAGCAAGAGCCTCTCGGTGGATGCTGCAGTGTACCCAGGAGGCATCTGGCGCGACTGCTTGCACACGCGAAACCACACCTCCGTGTCTCCCAGTCATGGCCCGTGCGCCATCAGTACAGATGCCAACACATCTGTCCCACACGAGTCCATGTGTGTTCATGAATGTGTCCAGCTTTTGAAAAATATCTGCGGCAGTTGTCCTTTGTTCCAGCGGTTTACAGAACAGCATGTCCTCCTTGATGGTTCCTTCATGAATGTAGCGCACATATACGAGAAGATGCGCCAGGCCAGCCACATCCGTGGACTCATCTAGCTGTATTGCATAACATTCACTGTGGCGTATGCGCAGAAGTAGCTGCTGTAAAACATTTTCTGACATTGCATTGATGCGCCGTAAGACAGTATTGTTTGATGATGGAATGGACTGTATCGTCTTTTTTGCCTTTTCCCCCAACATTGTCCCTACCATATCTAAAGCAGCAGGGAGAATGAGGTCCTCCACAATAGTGTGGGGTTTGTTGTTTTTAGCCACTCTGTAACTGACCATGTAAGATGCTTGTAGTCTGTTTTTATTCATAAGATCTGGCACCTGAATGCAGGTTTTACTTGTTGAAAGTGATTTTAGCTGTCGCTCAAAATATTCCCTTGGTTTATTTTTCAAATGGGGATGATTTGTCTCTAAATGTCCGCGCAAAAGTGAAGGTTTCATTGAGTTCTGAGACAATACTTTTGCACAAATAACACACTGTGGCCGGGGAAATCCACCAATATTTATACACGTAAACCCCAGCGAAATATAATTGTCATCATATTTGCGCTTCTTTGATGAGGTTGTGTTACAGTCCGTGCTGTCATGCTTTCTCCCACTTTGATGCTCCGCATCAAACACTTCATCACTTTCCACATGGCTGGCTCCAGCTATGCTAGCCACTTGGCTAGTAACCACAGATACATCCCTGCTAGCACTGCTAGCATCCAAATCTGACGAACACATTGTTGTTGAACAATCACCTGTGCGGTCACTGGAAAATGCATCTTCAGATATGAGCTTATTGGTTGTTGTGGCCGGTGTCTCTGTGGTAGGGCCTTTTTTTCTTGTTAACCACTTGTCCATTTTCGCGCTGCACTGAATGCTTGGAGGCAACTTCAACTGTTAGGTGTCAGTCATTTGGGCAAATCACGCCCATGTATTTTGTCAGAGCTATTTTTTTGCTGAACACCAGAGGGTGGTATATAGTCATGTATTTGACAGGCAAAAAAAACTGCATTAGCGCAAATTTCGGCTTTTAAAACTTTTGATCCCCACTCCAACCCCAACCCACGCGTACCCCCTACAGCCACTTGCGTACCCCCGAGGGTACGCGTACGGTAGTTTGGGAACTACTGCCTTAGGCAGTATCATTAGAAGACATAGCATACATTTTCACTGCTATGCAGATGACACCCAGCTCTATCTATCTATGAAGCCAGATAACACACACCAATTAGTTAAACTGCAGGAATGTCTTAAAGACATAAAGACCTGGATGGCCGCTAACTTTCTGCTTAATTCAGATAAAACTGAGGTTATTGTACTCGGCCCTGAAAATCTTAGACATATGGTATCTAACCAGATTCTTACTCTGGATGGCATTACCTTGGCCTCCAGTAACGCTGTGAGGAACCTTGGAGTCATTTTTGACCAGGATATGTCCTTCAACGCACATATTAAACAAATATGTAAGACTGCTTTCTTCCATTTGCGCAACATCTCTAAAGTTAGAAATATCCTGTCTCAGAGTGACGCTGAAAAACTAGTTCATGCATTTATTACTTCCAGGCTGGACTACTGCAATTCATTATTATCTGGATGCCCAAAAAACTCCCTGAAAAGCCTTCAGCTAATCCAAAATGCTGCAGCAAGAGTCCTGACAAGGACTAGAAAGAGAGAGCATATTTCTCCTGTTTTGGCTTCCCTTCATTGGCTTCCTGTTAAATCCAGAACTGAATTCAAAATCCTGCTCCTCACATACAAGGTCTTAAATAATCAGGCCCCATCTTATCTTAATGACCTTGTAGTACCATATCACCCTATTAGAGCACTTCGCTCTCACTCTGCAGGCCTACTTGTTGTTCCTAGAGTATTTAAAAGTAGAATGGGAGGGAGAGCCTTCAGTTTTCAGGCCCCTCTTCTGTGGAACCAGCTTCCAGTTTGGATTCAGGAGACAGACACTATCTCTACTTTTAAGATTAGGCTTAAAACTTTCCTTTTTGCTAAAGCATATAGTTAGGGCTGGACCAGGTGACCCTGAATCCTCCCTTAGTTATGCTGCAATAGACGTAGGCTGCCGGGGATTCCCATGATGCATTGAGTTTTTCCTTTCCAGTCACCTTTCTCACTCGCTATGTGTTAATAGACCTCTCTGCATTCAATCATATCTGTTATTAACCTCTGTCTCTCTTCAACAGCATGTCTTTTATCCTGTCTTCCTTCTCTCACCTCAACCGGTCGCAGCAGATGGCCCCGCCCCTCCCTGAGCCTGGTTCTGCCGGAGGTTTCTTTCTGTTAAAAGGGAGTTTTTCCTTCCCACTGTCGCCAAAGTGCTTGCTCATAGGGGGTCATATGATTGTTGGGTTTTTCTCTGTATCTCCTGTACAATATAAAGCGCCTTGAGGTGACTTTTGTTGTGATTTGGCGCTATATAAATAAAATTGAATTGAATTTAATTGAATTAATCGCAGTGAAGAGCGTAGCCCTCCGAGGAACACTCCCAGGTTGTTACATCTAATGACTGCTGGGGGTTCTTCCCAAAGAGCTGTCTGACAGCATTTGCTCAGATATTAATATCAAACGATGGGAATGAGGACACTGCCACACGCAGTAAATTGGTGCCACACAAACGCAAGACATGCGTGAATAAAGTTGGCACAGGCACGTAGATGCACACCATCTTGCATGCATCCACTTTGCTGACTTATGTTCTTCACCGACAGTAATTGATTTGTGTAGGGAAGCGTAAGGCAGCCATGTTTAGCGAATCAGCTGTTTTTTTGTTTTTCTGAAGCAAAGCCATAAACTGAAATCTGGAGGCTCTGCATCAGTTTTATTGTGACAGTACAATTATTAAGTTCCAGCTCCCACCGCTATGCGGGCGGCTTCCTTGTCACCTTGCTAAGGGCCTTGCTCTCTAAAGGGAGCAATAGAAAAAGCCATAATCATAACTTCAGAGGAAACTCATATTCTTTTATATGCTTTGATTGTGATGTTTTTCTTTGCTGAGAAAACAGGGAATTTCAAAATCTAACTTGTGGGAAATATAGTGTTTCAAAGTGCTCCTGCGGCTTTCTGCCACTCCTCTCGTCGTCCCGTGTGTTCCCTTTGAGGTGGCGGGGACGATCTTCGACGTGCAGCTGGATGCCCCTTATATGGCTGCAAAACGATCCTTCAAACAGCTGTGGGATTTGCACATCACTTAACCTAATTTATCTGGGGCCTCTCTGGGAGCAGAGGAGTCTTCCCAGCCCAGGATCACACGCATCTATTTTTGCACATGCACACAGGACATAAAATTCACTTTCACTTAGCTGAACCTAACCTTACTAAGCTCAGTTGCAATACTTAGTTTCATGTTTTTTTTTTTTTTTTTTTTTTTTTTTAAAAAGAGTACCAGGTTTGGACCAAGTCCCCATCACGAGACTATCCAAGCAGACTTATGTCCTCACAACATAACTAACCAAAGTCCTCACACACACGTTTTCCATTTCACTGAATCTCGAGCTGCACATTTGCACCTGCATCTCAGCTTTTCTCTCACTCATTTGCTCACTTTCTGCCCCCCCAACCCTCTCTCAAAATATTCTATCCAGTCTAACACTGAGTTTTATTTCACACTTTGCTCATGATATTGAGAATGAGATGACATTGCAGTTCTGTTCGAGCCCTGGTTGGTGCATTACAAATGCCCTCTCGCTCAGACATGTTGCAACAGTCTCTGAGAGGTAGACTAAGATCTCGGCTCCAATTCTCTGGAGAGGCCAGCAGTCTGTGGTGGGGCGGGAGCAGCCAAACACCAGCTACTTGCTTTCCCAGCGTGTGCTCATTGCTGTAGCCTTGTATGCCTCTGGGTGTGAGGGTGTCCTTATGTCTGCTAGCATGTCAGTCTCAAGACACTCCATCTATGTGTACTAGAACTATCTACCACAGTCAAACAATTCCTAACTTTGCTTCTTCAAGAAAAGTTCTTAAAAACACACACAGCAGAACTCGCTACAGAGAACTGGTATCCAATTAGCGATTAATCTAATGATGCACTACAATTTCCGCAATGCAGTGGCCTATCTTTTTGTTAATTAAATTAGGAGAAGAGCAAAATAAAGCAGATATTCCCTCCACATTTCTCTGAGCTTGATTACAGAAAGCACAGACTGTTAAATATTCCAGCGGCTGGGTCAGAGTCCTGCTATCTCCTGCTACGATTAGAGGGCCAGATAACCAAGATTTATTAGCCAAACATCCCGGCAATTAATTAGGAAGCGGGGCTAGACTAATCCTGTTTCTGTGGGCTTTAACGGGTCGAACTCCTTTACACTACCAATAGGAGCACTTCAAAGACAATGCAAATAAGGAACGGCTTAAATCAGCTCCCTCATATATGCAAATATGCCAGTACTACTGCCCATGTTTATTAGTGTGTGCTTAAAAAAAACAAAAAAAATTTCCAGAGACAATGTTTTCATAAATGTGTACGGACACATGGACCATCCCTGCTTGTTTACATAGGCAGGGAGCAGCTATAAATCCTCTCTGTGACGTATTAAGCATAAAGGTTTAGCCCTATCTACCCTATCCACACTTCAAAGGCTCGTCTGCAAATGCCGCTGGCTTTCTGGCTTTTTTTTTTTTTTTTACTCCCCCTGTGGTTCTGCTTGGCTTCCTTTCATAAGGATCGTGCCCTGTGAGGCTCAACAGGTCACTGAACCACACAGAAATGTACAGTCTGCCCTCTTTGTTCCTAACATGCTTTGCATTTGGTCTCATAAGACCTCTGGGACTTTTAAATGCAATGCAAGCAGATGGCTGATAAGCTTTGTTTTGGCTATTAAGTAAGCCATCTACTTTGGGACTAGTGCTATTTTTTCATTATGAAGTCAAATAAAAAGAAAGCATGCTGGATTTAGCTGAAGGAACACTAACCCAGTGTGTGGAAAAATGGGACTGCACATCCTAAATTAGCTTTGGCAAAACCCGGAAAAAACAAACAAACAAACAATAAAACTGTTTAGCTGAGAGATACTTGTCAGGTGATATTTGAACATATGGTGCAAAACCATGTAATTTGGTGCTTTAAGACCACTAAAGATGAAAGACAATCTTTGCCAAACAAAAACCAAACAAACCACATTTAGATATTTGAAGTCATTTTGAAACCACAGCTCTATGATGTGCAGTAACTCTTCTCAATGTTCTAATTGTAGACTCTTCTTCCCAGAAAGTCTTGAATGAATAATTATGCCTTTTGATTAAACACTTCATCCGAGCTGTTCTCGTGGCACTTTTTAATTTAAATATGGCGCATCTAGAATGTTAAATTACATTCATGCCTGAAAAGATGTTAAAACAATAAACATGCACATGTTTCCACATAATACAACAGTAGCACACTGTATCTTTCAATATAACAGCTTTTTTCCCCTGGTATGGTCAGAATTAATGAGATGCGGTGCGTAGTTTAATCAGTGTGCTGGTGGTGTCCTTGCAGGGACAAAGACCACATACATGCTTTGGCCCATTATGGACTTTGCGTTTTGCAGACAGGATCATGTTATGGCAGTAAAGAAGCACATATGTGCGTGCTTGTCTCTAAAATAGCATGTGCATGCTCAGCAAACACCAGCTGGACAAACAGAGGTTAAAAACACTGTGTGGGTACCAGGTGCCCATGCACCTGTTTATTCTCTGAAACAAATGTCCTCACGACTTAACAAAGTTACTTCGAGCACTGTACTTCTTGGCTGCCTATACAGTAGAGCCAGCCGGTGGATCCTTCAGTCTCTGTCCATCTGGCTCTATTGTTGATTGCAGACAGACTGGCTGATGAGTGCAGTCTGGATGTAGGAGCAGAAATAGGGCCCCGAGCTTGCAGGAGCTCCCTTAGGCTGGGGCTTGGCAGAGCTTTTTAGAGCCGCTCTATCGCAAACCCTCTGAAAGCGAGCACAGCAGTCTCCGTGGTTGCCTAATGGCCATGCTGCAGCTCTTCAGAGTCTGGCAGTTGACAGTTTCTGATCCTTTTTAAGCAAGAGGTACAGATAAAAGCCCTGGCAGACAAGGAGGTGAAGCGGAGTCTGAGTTGTCCGTCGAGATTTCAAAACCAGGCAAGTTTTTTGGGAGGGAAAGAAAAGGTTTTGTTCACTTTGTTTTATTGATTATTTTAAAGCAAGCTTTGTAAAAATGACTGTGCCTTTCAAGAAACACTGAAGATGGCTTCTCCGCAGTTCTGTAAATTTGCAAAGGCTTGTGTGCATTAATTCCCCAGATTGACAGAGCACTGATAGTACAAGAGGAATGCAAGTAATTGTTTTCCTATTTCTCTTTATCACATGTGAAAGGACAAACCGTATCATCAAAATGCAGATTAAGTAAAAAAAACACTTTTCACTATGTATATTCAGCCTGGCTCTTAGTTTGAGAGAATGCCACTTTGCCGGAGGGCAGACATCCCAGTACTGAACTGTGCTCAACTCATCATCCGCAAACCTTAAGGTACACAGATAGACAAGAAAGCAGGAGAATGTAATGTCAGAAGCAGACTGTAACAAAAAAGATAGCAGAAGAGCACAATTACAACATTGCGTGCAGCGAAGGAAGGAAAACAGTCACGAGGAATACCGAGTCTAAATTTGTTTTCCCTGTGTCTGTTTTAATCACTCTTCTTTGTGTTTTACTCTGCATAGTTGCATACTCAAGGCAATGTGCTGAAAACAAAGGCTCGGGAAAGTGCGTTTGGCTGTGCGGCCGTGCTGCCTCGCTGCATCTCTGTCTCTCTCCCTCTCTCATTTTTTTCTTAAGGTTTTGTTCTCCTCTCCTAGTGTTATTGTCAGGACAAGGATGTCACACCACAGAGAGGCACCACAAAGAAGGGAGAAAAAAAAAGTCTCTCTGCTCTCAGCCAGCCAGAGGTAGTAATCGATGGGAGGTTAAACAAAACAGAGGAAGAAAAGCATACTTTCTACCAAGCTTTGGAAAACAGAAACCACTTTTATGGTGGAGGAGAGGGTTCAACTAGCTTTGGCTTGCTGTTGTGTATGAATGTGATCCTTCAGCAGCAGAAAATAGTGTTAGAATAGAAGAATATAATAGAAAAGAAAGAAAAACTGCAAAAAAAAAAAAAAATCACGAATGGGCTTTTAATGGTGTTCATACAAGCCTTTTCTTAACAGTTTATCCAAGTCAGGGTTGAGAGGTGAAAGCAAAAGGCACAGCACACCCTGGACAGGTCTCAGAGGGCTAATAGAGAGACAGACAGCCATTCACTCTGATATTAACACCAATGGCCAATTTAGAATCACCAATTAATATAACAAGCATGACTTTGGGGTGGTGGGAGCAACCACCTTCACACTCCACGCCGTGAATTCAGCACCTGTTGCTTTAAACGTACTTTTGGAGTTAGTCACAGCTGCTGTAATATACCGTAACATTGCCACACGGCCATCTCAACCCACAGCAGGTGTTTGTTTTCAAACAACAGGCGTTCCTCATCAGATGATGACTACAGTCCCAATAGCGCTTATGGCACTTTGTTGCATTCGTTAATTTGCATAAAACATCTTGAGAATATTGTATAATTATTGAATTTCTCGTTCTGTCAATATGCAGAAACGTATTTTTGTATTCGCGCTCCAAAGCTGGTAACTGGCAGCACCTATGGTTTTGACATTTTACGGTTAGTGCAGCTGTTTAATATAGCCGAGCGCTTTCTGCCTGAAGTTTGGATTTTTTCCCGTGACGTTCATCCTTCACTCAAGATGAGTCAGGTATGAGAACTAATGGTGCCTAGTGGTGATGGGTCAGCCACATTTTCCTATGTGCATAAATAAAATTTAAACAAATAGGCCTTTTTTGGTTTTTTTGCAGCATGTGAAAGCACATAGCAGGCAAAGATGAGTGAATTATGAACATTTAATGTGTGTTTTTATCCCAGCTTTGCACTGCCATTACTGACGTACTTGTATTACAAGACAAATATAGGATGTACCTTCAGTGGTATCTAGTCATGCACATATTTGCTAAGTTCTAAAGATATATGGATGTAATATATCTGGCTCCATTTCACTCTTTGTACCTGGCAAACAGCCAGTTTTAGCTGGGCATGATATAGGTTTTCTAGTGAAATAAAACATCACACATTAAGAAAGCATTTAAAAGTCCTTAGGAAGCAGAAACCACAGTTAGTTTGGAGCGATACCCACCTTCACTGTGGACAGCAGTGAAAAAGCAGGGTTTGTTTTCAGATACAGCGTCTGTCAGTACGCTGGGTGGATTTCAAAAAATGTTTTTTTTCAAGGCACTTCAACTGTAGAAAGGAGCTCCGATGAACACAGCTGTCAGTGCAGACTGTGGATTATTAAGACTAACTTTGACAATCAGATATGTAACTCAGTGATTGAAAGAGCTGCTCTGAGTTGATGTTTGAGAAAAACTCACTGAGCGCTAAACCCTGTCAGCAGCAGTCGCTTTGGAAAGAAAAGCATGTTTTGTTTGAATCACAATAAGCCATCACGTACTGATTTCTTTCTTAAGAGTGTATAGTAGCGGTTCTGTGGGCAGGGACACGCATAAACAAGCAATCCCGAGGTTTCGGATGGTGTCATGCTGAGCTTCAAGATTCAGCTTGGATCTCTTTTTATTGTTAAATAATTGTTTTATTGTAAATTTTTAGAGAGAACTGCTTTTTTACAGTTCTGTAAATCTTTAGGGAATTACTTCAAATTTTCACATAACTGTCATGTTTTTAATTGTCTGAAAAACAAAACTTGCCTGACATTTAGATGGATGGAAAGCTAATTAAGAAGCCGACACTAATGCTGAAACTTGAAGCAGTTAATTGCGCCATCAATAAGTTCATTATTAACAGCAGCATTTGTCCTTTTGTAACATATAAAAACATCCGTCCATGAAAAAACCCTTTCTCCTTAAAGAGCTGCTTCGCTCTGTGGCGTACTTGTAGTTTATTGCAATGCTGTGTATGAATCTCAATAAAAAAGAAACAAAAAAACCAGACTTATTCTTAATTGCTTTGGATTAATTGTTTACATTTATAGAAATTTCTAAGGAAATGTGTGCAGCCCTCTTGGTGAAGCCCAAGGTCAGAGCTACAGTAGCTGTCACAATGATGAGTGCTTCTTACTGTGCTTGAACGTCTGTCCACCAAACAGGAGGGATTGACAGTTAATCACAAGCACATTACACCTCTGGGATGGGCGGCACCGCAGCCGCCTGCCTTTGGCTCCAGCCCACCTGTCATTATGATGACTTTGCAGCCTATCAGTGTCTGCTTGAGATTTATCTGTCTGGCACTAGACTGTGGCCTCATCTTGGGCCGAGCCTGGCACCTGTCCATCCATCAGCCGCTGAAGTCCTTCTGCCATGGAGTGGACAGAATCCCTCTTTCTGTGCAGCGCCTTGCTGCCACATGGCAGTGCTGCTGTTCGCACTGGTCATTCAGTGGGTGCAAATAAATAAATGCAATGCAGTGTTAGCGGAGCCAACAATGTGCTGCAGACAGAAACTCTGTCACCGTTGAAGCACTTTTAAGGTTTGGCTGTAGGAGCCATCTATTAATTGGAAGGTTGGTGGTTCGATGCCTGACTGCTCCAATCTGCATGCCAGACATCCTTGGGCAAGCTATTGAACCCCAAGTTTCTCTGCGATGTATCCATCAGAGTGTGAATGTTGGATAGAAAGCTCTTCAGTAGAAAAAGCATGGGAAAATGTGCTTGTGTGAATGAGGGATATATAAAGTGCTTAGAGTGCTCAAGTAGAGTAGAAAAGCGCTACAAAGAACCAGTCCATTTACCATTCACCTTAAATGTGTTGGCATCCAGCAGCTTAGAGGTGGCAGGGTTTAGTGTCAAAAGATGAATGGTGCTACTGGACAGCGTGTCTGATGACAATGGTGACGCATGCAGTAAATGGTCTGTTGACATCATTGTCACACAAGTGTCAACATGTAGGTTTATATACACACGTGCACATGTGTTTGTATGTGTGGATGAAGACGCTGGAAGAGAGAATTTGAGGAGATTGCATAAGCATGTTTTTGCTTGAATGGTGATGTGCTAATTTATCACTGTTGACTGTAATACTTTGGGATACAACGTGCCTGGAACAAAACAATTAAACACCACAAAGCCAACTTTGAGTGGAACTTAAAATACAACAACAAAAGCAACAATATCTTTCTAGTGCATGTAGTATAACTGGACTAATTACCCCTGAAGTGCTTTGAGAATAACTTCCTATCATGTCAGCTTTTGTCAGCTGCCACTGATTTGCTCTCCTGAGTAGCTCATTAGCTTTCCATCCACAGATATGACCAAACCATGGTGTGCATGTTACATGTCTTCACCCTCTGTCCCTAGAAACCTCTGATGTTACCCTGCTGACACGTTAATGGGATCGACCACTGATAACAAGGAGCTAATGAAAATCGAATCCAAAAACATTAGCCTGTCACTGCATTGTCTCTCTTTCTCTGAATATCAAAGACACAAAACTGCTCTGCCTCTCGTCTGAGTCCGGTGGGGGAAATTCTACCTCTGGTCTCATCTGCTCATGATTCACAGAAAACAATGAACTCTACAAATTGAATCTGTTCAGTGTTTTAGTGCTAGAAATTATACTAGATGGGTGCTGACAGCTGGTCTTTCCACTGGAGCAATGTTAAATTTAGCCTTTGGTGCATCCAGGAAACTAATGAATGGACTGCCAAGAATTTATGCCTATTATCTATCTCTTTAGATATTGAGAGGCAAGACAAAGATTATGTAGGTCTAAAGCTAAAATATTGTTTAATCCCAGAAGAAAAGGTCACATAGACGCTAATTTTAGCAGTTCAGTTTAGTGTAATGCCTGACTCTAAAGATTAGAGATGGCAGCACGTCTGTGACATGTCACAATTCTTACGATACCGATGGTGTCTTGATACAGAGATCCCACCAGACTCAGTGTAAAACACAGATAAATAATGCGTCATTACAGGAAAAAATACCCCTAAAGAGGCAAAAAGCAAGAATCCTGTAATTAATAATCCTTACATTAAGCTGTCAGTCTGTGCGTGAATTTATTCATGTGCCAAATAATGAGCCCTGTGATTGCTTTTCCACAGCCATCCCTCATTTCCCCTGCAAGTTAGTTAACTACCATTCATTTTGCTCTTAATGTTGACCAGCATCACCACAAGGAATCATGAAGTACAGAAATCTGTGTGTGGGGTCCTACATGTCTTAGTATTAATAACAACAGTATTTGGCGGTACTGTATTTATAAAACACCTCTAGATAAACTGGAACAGTGCATCGCAGTGTCAAAAATTTCCCCTGCTTCGGTCAAGATGGGACAGACGTGTTGTCCAGGCAGCGTTGCTAAGGGGAACCACTAATATGCATGAAGCCCTTAAGGCCTGGTTGCTGCAGTGAAACTGAATGGGCAGGCTTTAGAGAGGAATGTGTGAATACCCTTGGCATTGAATGTAGGACAGTGAAGCAGAGCCATATGTGTATATTCTCAAGCTATTATTGTCAGAGAGCTGCACCTGAGTTACATTTGAACATATGCTCGGTTGTTAGGTGCACATAATTAGATGTTATGAAAAAGCTGATTTATGAACGCTTCCTCAAACATTTCATTAGTATTGTTATTTTATAGTTTTTTGCACAAATAGATCCCCTTTTCCCCGTGCTTAGATTCTGTGAAGACAAATAGCAGAAGAGTTCTAAACCATACAAGTTTAATTCAGAAAATCTAATTTTTATGTAAATGTCAAGCAGCCACTGCATCTGTAATTAACTATTAAAATTGCCTGAATACAGTGTTGGGTCTTAAGAGGCTATCAGCATATCACAGCATTTTAACTTAATGTGGTTTTTTTTACCTAATGAAAAAAAACAAAACACACACCTATTCTGCTGATCTTAATGGATAGTGATTTAAAGAGGCACCACACTTTATCAATATTGTATCCGCTGTTATGAAAGCTTTTTAAATATACTTAAGGGACAGAGCGTGTTTTCCAGGGCTGTGTTATGTGTACTCTGCGGGTGATGACTGGCTGATAAAGTGCTGCTAAGTGTCAGGAGGTAAGGGTTGTGGATTTCTGCATCACCCCTGAGCCACAACTGAGCAAGACGGGAAGAAAGTCTCGGCTTCTTTCGCCACACGCCCAGACTGCGTCTGTTCGCAGCTTCTTGGCCTCCAATACGCTACAGGGGAAGATGAGGTTGACCAGTCTGGCGTATCACAGCTGTTGTCAGGGCCACACTTCCAAATTTGATGAGCCTTGATGCATCTTTTTGGCTCTGGATTGTAGTAGCATCAAACTGATTTAAAGAGGAAATGCATTTAGAGGTGATTACTGTCCTTAATGCATAATTAAAAAATAAACACCGACCTGATAGAAGCTGGTTCTTAGCGGTCTGGCTGGGCCTTAGGACATGTTCATTTTGTAGAACAGTGGTGTGGGATTGCTCTTTAACCATGCTGCTGAGAGTGATGCTGATAGACACTTTACAGACTGAATGGAGACAAAATGAATCAGGGCCACGTGGTTATCTAGTTTGTCTTTTAGCAATAGAGGTTAGAGCCTGATTGCATGGTTAATTGCACCACTGACCGACCTTTGGAACCCCAGGGGAGATCTTATCCTCATTGTCTCATGTGCACACACACACTGTTGCTAAGCACACCGTGTAACAAACAAGCTGGGACATGCATATTGACACTGCAGGTAGCAGAGAGCTGTAAACAAGGTGGTGACAGTCAAGTATGAAAAATGTACATTAGAAAATGTCCAATTGTTATTTATTTACACCAAATATGTTAAAGTGTGTACGGTCAAGTCTCTGCCTTACAAATGACTCCTCAGTCACACAGCAAAATTGCAGTTCCTGTTCATTAGTGTCTAAGTTTTAAGGGGTAGGTTACATTTTAACAGACTGCAATGTATTAAAAGTAGTATAGGTTTAATAACTAAACTAATCTCTGTTAATGAGTTACTTAATAGCTGATATACAGTAGGTTGGATTGTGGCCAAAGCTAGTGAATCACCTTGTTGTTGAATTGTGCTATACAAATAAACTTGCCTTGCCTTGCCTAGTGAAGGCTTGTCTTTTGGTTTGTTCAGGGCTGCTGATAACCCCACCTATGTCGGTCTGGCTGTGGTGGGAACAACTAGTGCAAATAGAGTCACTCGTGCATGCGCAGAAAACGTCTTTTTTAATGCCGGATGATTCCTGCGTTCATGTTGTTCCATTCTGAGTTAGGGAACGCTTTTTTCCTCACTAGGGCTTGCGTATAATTAGGCTGTTCCATGGATGGTCAGCCATGT
The DNA here is from genome assembly GCF_057382095.1 of Aulonocara sp. 'chitande type north' Nkhata Bay. Taxonomy (NCBI): domain Eukaryota; kingdom Metazoa; phylum Chordata; class Actinopteri; order Cichliformes; family Cichlidae; genus Aulonocara; species Aulonocara sp. 'chitande type north' Nkhata Bay. Next base: position 19,460,872 of record NC_141354.1, on the reverse strand, counting down.
AGTGCTAAGAATATGCGGGACTGCAGCGGGAGATTTTTTTTTGATTAGCAGACCTTTAAGCACATAAGAGGAAATAATCAGTGAACACATTTGAGGTATGGCTTTGTGATTGCCTTCAAGTGCTCCTTTTTAGTCCCAACATAGGAGTTGGGTACTTTTGCACCTAAAATATGTGAAACAGTGACATTCTTAACAATGTCCAATTTAATTAAAGATACAGTTTATACATAGAGCAGCTTTTTTACAGCATACAGCAGCTTTTTTCATGCTACTGCTTTAGCAATCACATGTGTTGAATATGGTGTTATGTTTGCTGATTGCTGTTTTATTTGCCCGAATTGTCATCATTAAGCACCAGTTGTCCATTCTTCCTCTGTGCAGTCAAAGACAGTAGAGCCTTTTTGGAGTTCCAACGCATAAAAAGAAACAGTCAAGAAGAGAAAATCTGTCTCACTTCCACTTTTTTATTCATGTCCACTCAGCTGCTTCTCTTCTGGCCAAATCTGGCAGTTGATCCTGAACTGCCTGGAGGACAATTCAAAAGGTCAGCGCCAGCCGCCTCTCTCCTTGGAAGGAAGACAACAACACTTGCTGACGTGGCCTTATCTTTCTCAAATGCTGGAAGGCACTAGCTACTTTGACAATAGCAGTTGTAATTCATTTATTTTGCGCTCGAACATCAGTCCTCAGCTGGCCTCCTACTCCCTTACTCTCTTCGTTTCTACCCGGTGCGTGCAGGGCTGTCCCCAGAGGGATTGGTAATGGTCTGCTCGGCCCCACGGGCGATAAAGACCTGTAGAGAAACCAGTCACTGTGCTTGCTTGGAAAAGATAAAGTCAAGAGCAGAAAAAGGAGATGAGTTGTTAACAGTGTAGATAAAGGAAAAGTACTGGAAAAAGGTTATAAGTGCCCCGTGGCACCGTACAGCCTAATTCAATACTTTTTCTTTCTGTCACCCTTTGGTCCGCTTTTGCATTTTAAATTAGTTCTTTGGAGAACAGTGAAGTCAAAGAAATAAGGACACGGCGAGCAGATAAATAAGAATACTTTGAAGTCCTCGAAATAGAAGATGAAAAATGATAAATTGAGGAAGTGACTCGTCCGATATTAACATTTAGAAATGAATGACAGAGGGGATGCCATTTGAAGTTGATCTCTGGTCAATGAAAAATACTACAGCCGAAGGGGCAGATTGTTTTAAAGAACAGAAAATGTCAATAATGTTCACTTCTTTGAATATTGTGTGTGGGAGAGTGAAGCTACTTGATGGATGGCGGCGGTGATAATGAAAAATGATATGAATGCAAGAGAATGAGTATGACAGAGGTGGAGCTGTGAATGATAGAATGAGTGGGGGCTGAAAATGAGATTAGGTTCTGCACTTCAGGTGGTGTGTCAGCCTTGAGAATAGAAAACCTGTCAGTCCTTCATGCCCTGATGCAAAGCAGTAGGCTGCTCTATTGATCCAGCTGCAATGGAGAAGGTTCCCTATCCAGCTAGGAGTGATGTTTTCACATGTCTGACATTGTAGTCTGTGTGTGAGCAGACATGTGATTTGCTGCAGTAAATGTCAAATTTTCACTCTGGAAAAGAACAGAAAGAAAATGCCATTTCTATTAGTGTGAGGTTTGTAGGTTGCATAATGTGAATTCAATGAATGCTCTTTCCTTTTGTTGAGCTTTAGATAGACTGAACTTCTGCAAACAGCAACTGTCCAATCATAGCTCAGCCGGTCATGGTGGTATAAGATACTCGGGCGACAGACAACTACAACAAAAAGAAGAAAAAAACCAACACATTAGCAAAATCAGGCACCTGCTTGTTTATGGAGTTGGCATCCAGCTGTGCAGCAGCAGTTCTTCTAGAACAGACCTGGCCATTGAACGGGCTCTGGACCACATCTGGCTCCCACACTTTTGGAAATCTTGATTAAATAGAGATTAAATGCTGGATTTTTCCTGTCTGTTTCACTATTTCATCATCTAATGTAACTAGTAGCAGTTTATAAAGAGATAAAATGGAGAAAATTAACCTTCCACCACTGTCCTTGTTACGACCGAATTGGCCGGTGTGTTTGTGAAGGAGACTAAAATGTAAACACGGAAGAGAAGGAAACTAAGTGTAACACAAAGCGAGCCGTTTAATAGGCTGAATACACGAACACAAAACACGGCAGGGCGAACAGGGGCATAACCAAACTAAACTAAACGGGGGACATCTAAACTACACATGAAAACTAGAACGTGAAACCACAACATGAAACTAAACAAGTACATGCACAACTTTGGCGTGAAGTAATCTAAACATTAGGGGTGCAACGATACACAAAATTCACGGTTCGGTTCGGTTCGATACTTTGGTGTCACGGTTCGATATTTTTTCGATACAAAAAAATGTTCATGCATTTTTAATTTGTCATTTATTAAAATTATAAATATATATTTTAACTCAAAAGTACAGTTTTTAAATTTAACCCTCACCCTTGTGCGTGTTTTATTTTTATTTTGACAGCGAATGCGCACCTGCGGACCACTTATGTGCAGCCCTGGTTATTTAGCTCATCATATTGCAGCCACAGAAATTCTTTTGTCCATGAAACCATAAAGCTGCACTTTCTTTTTGCCTTATAGTCTGATTTGTCATAACTTCTCCGTTTTGTGGTAAGCTTTTCTTTGGCTGTCACTTCTTCACCCTGACCTGTCTTATTTGGCTCAGCAGAACTGAAATGCTTTTACACACTCACTCACATAAGCTCAGCGATTCTCTGCGCGATCAACCTCTCACATGTTTAAGCTGCGGGAGATTTCACTTGTCATGTTTGCATAGTAAGCTAACGATTAATAAGACGATGTCAGAGGAATTGGTGCACAAATTATCATCACTCACAGATCAGTGCTGTCGCTCTCTATACACAGTTCGCGCGATTGCAAAGTGAAAGCAAAAAAACAAGCGCAAATTCAAACGCGATTTCAATATGTCACATATTGACAGTGGCTCACCGATGCCAATGACATAATTACCCAGCTACATTTCTGAAAGAATGCAAAAGCATTGACATATATTTTTCCTACAATAGCCCGACGGGCAGGGAAGAGATAGATTTTGGTAGCCCGACTGAAAAAATCGCTAGCTCCGGGACGTCGGGCTAGCGATATTGCAAGCCCTGTATCTGATTGAGGAATCACTCATCTTTGGAAAAGAGAGTTTATTACAGAGAAATGTCTCTTTCCAAAATAAAAGCTATACTATCCGCTTCTTCTGGGCTATATTCTCAGCAGCATAAGGAGAATCATGTGCTAACAGCTGTCTAAATGACTCGGCTAAAGTTAGTAGCATGCTTGCTTTTTTTTGTCTGCTTCCACTTGTCTTTGCACTAGGATGATGTCGGCGTAAATGTGCAGTCATATTCGTTGTGTTCCCACTAGTGCTTTCAGGTTAATCTCGTTGAAATGACCTTAACGCCACAACACGGCAAATCTCCGTTAACGAGCTACCGCCGATCGCCCCGTGTGTGGGGCTAGACGGCCAACACGTTAACGAGCTAACTGCGCTAACACACTAGTTCACACCAATGTAATTGAGCATTGCATGGCACATCCAACATACTGTTTTACTTTAGTCCATGACTCGCTTACCTTCAGGGTCATACGTCACATGAAAACCAAAATAATTCCAAACGCCAGATCTGAATGAGGGTGGGGGAGGTCCATCTTGCAAGGAGAGCTTAACTTCTGTCTCGCTAGCTTGCCCTGCGTTCTTCCTTCTGATGATGCTGTCTGTGTTGAGCGCTCAGTGGATCTGCGCTCGACAGTGCAGCCTAGGCGGAGTAGTCGAACGCAGATTCACTGAGCGCTCAACACAGACAGCATCGTCAGAAGGAAAATTGATAAAATAAATTACAAATGTTGTATTGTTCGATACATATGCGTACCGAACCGAAAGCACTGTATCGAACGGTTCAATATCGATACGAATATCGTTGCACCCCTACTAAACATGAACATCAACATGGACCTGAACAGTAGCTTGAAACATCCTGAGACCTGACGTGACATGAAGCGAGATGGACAGACAAACCGACACAGAGGGAGGGAGACAGAGGAAATAAACAGAAGAGGGAAGTGGAAACACCTGGGGAAACACAGATGACACAAACAACCCTGACGCCGCAGGGGAAGCAAAACTAAACACACTCAACATGGAAAGACAAGACTTTCAAAATAAAAGAAGCACAAGCATAACCAAAAGTTAAACACAGAGGACAGGAAAAGACTCATAAACAAGGAAACAGATGAAACACAAACTAGATTAAAACTCAACTAAACCCTAACTAAAAATAAACTCAGGATGCTGGGTCACAGACCCAGGCCCCTGACAGTTCTTAGTTTCAGTGACATAAAAAGGCCACGTGTAGAATAACCAGATAGATTTGGTAGCTAAAACAAGTTTTTTTAAGCTTTATTCTTTCATCTTGTACTTTTACAGCTTTATAAACAAAAATATTGGCTTATACTGCTTAGAACAGACATCTTTGCATTACAGAGTTATTATAACATTTAATACTCTCTACACTCCTGACTATAACAAGGTTTGTCTCCGTATTTTCCATATTCTTTACACAAACTCCTTTTGTGAGGTTTCTGCTTAAAGGATAACCAACAGTGACTTAATTAACTGATGAGCTCCAACCAATAAAGCAGTTTTGATTTATAACTGATGGACGTAGGCGAGAAAAGTGAAGTAAGTGAACTGTTCTTCTGCAGAATAATAGTAATACAAAAAGAATGACTTGAATTTTGTAAGAAAACATAGTTGGAAGCATCAAAATGAAGAGGGTATTGTAAATCCCTTACAGATGAAAATGGATGCTGACAAAAAAATGGCGCCCATAACACTTTACTGCCATATGCTCAGATGAAACTGTTGTGCTGCTTTTCTTTTTGAGTATAAGGTCATCCTCAGCCTCTTAGTAGGAACACTCTCATTGTGTGTTATTGCTGTCGGTCGATTAAGTCTGTGTGATGTCTTATTATTGGTTTGTCCCTGTATGAGATCTTCCATTAGGAAGAGAAGTTGTCCATCCTCCCAACGGGTTTCCTTTTATCAAAGCCTCCATCTACGTTGTTTACACACTTCCAGGCCTGCCTCAAATTATCGATAAGGTCAGACAGGCGAAAAAAACCCCAACAAAGAATCAAAGAACAATTTTATCTGCCATTTGTTTTCTGCAGCGATGGATAATAACCACATTAACATCTGGTGTTAGCGACAAGACTGTGGCATCTTCCACTGAAAGCTGTTATGGTTCTGTGAACAATTTTGCTACATAATGAGGCGGTTTTAGATCTGTGAACTACATTTCTCAGTGTGAGACCAAACGCCAGGAAATTACAATGGCAATGTGCTTTTCACGCCGATGCCCACTCTTCCCCCCCTCTTTATTCATTTATAGGATGTTACAGTGGCTCCATCGTGTAGTGGTTTACACATTTGCCTGATGATTCCCAGAGGAGACAACAATCCTGGGGTAAAACTCGTGGCCAATCAAAACATTTGGAGTTACCCGCTATGAAGACCCCTTGTGAATAAGGGAGCAGCTGAATGTAGCTTCTTCTACTTGTAGGATATTGCAAACAGCAGCAAATAAAGAGAGTTAGGGCACACTCAGAGATTGAGTCTGAAATCCCATATGACCTCAATAGAGAGTGCATGATGAAGACACGGGGAAAAGATGAACATCAAGGCCAAAGTGCAAAGAGGTGGCAGCGACTCAGACTAACAGTAATGGCACAGCAAGCAGCATCAAGGACATTTCTTAAACCCTAACACAGCCATTGATCCCATTATTGTCAGACCTGTAGGCCTGCTACTCTCTTGCGTGTTTGAGATTACTTGGACTTTGGCCTTGGATGTTAGACAAACAAGGCTTTACTGAGGAATGTTTGGTGCCTTTGGTAGGGTAGGGTGGATAAACAAAGAATATACTTTATCCTTTTGTTGTGTTTTCATGTTATGTCTCCCATTTTCCTCTGACAATCGTCCTTCTTAACAGCTTTATTTTGTCTTTACCTTTTTATACTTTGCTTAATTTGTGATCCCGATGCAGTGCACAATCCAAATCCCGTTCTCAGTTTATCGCCCGGCTTTGTGTTTTGTGTCCATTGTGGCTTGTCACAGATAGTGTCACATGCAGCCTGTGACCAGCCTGTAGTGCAGTGGTGCACGGTATGAATTATGATGTGGTGGATGGGCCCTAATTTTGTTATGGATGTTCTTTTTTGCCCTTGGGAATAACATCAATGGATAGATAGAATTTTATCAGATTTTATGGTGCTTCAGAATATAATTCATGAAAGGTGCTGCTGTGTATGCATTGTATGTGTGGGTGGGGGCATGCATTGCAGCGTTATACACTGCAGTGTGATCTGAATAACTTGATCTATGCTCTAGTCTTTAGCTTTAATAATGAAAATTGCAGCAGGGGAAAAAAATTGTGGGGAAGATCAGATCATCGGACTAAAGCAAGTTTTTAAAAGTGACTTAAAAGATGCTATTTTTTTAATTCTCAGATTCACAATGTCAGTGGATATACAAATAAATTACATTCTAGTGTATTCAAAAGCTTTTTGACTTTTTAAATACACATTAAATGTGGTTTTCAGTCATCACAGAACCTGATATTTGATAATAAACTAGGAAATTATGGTACAAAGAGACTGGTTTCTGAAATATTGTACTGTACCGATCCTGTGGCAAAACTCTTATAATGATCAGGTGAAAGAAGAAGAAGATGAAACCATCTACCATTGTGCTACCATAGTAATGGGATATGTTCTCATTGGATAATCAGACCGTAGTTAACTAGTAGTAACTAACTATGTAGTTAGCATCAGAAGCGAAGAAAATAAATGAAGCAAAAATAAAATAAAATCGGACAAACAGGAATCTCTTTGTAAATACGCAGTAAATTCATTTAATAGCATTTTTATTTCACTTATCAAAACCTCAGGGATGAAAGGAAATAAAAAAACAGTTTTTTGTCAAAACTCTTCTTGAAAATTGGGATCAATTTACCATCAGAATGAGAATTTGGCCATTTCACCATACTTCTTAAATTCAGGTCCTGAGAAATATCCTTCAACCTCAATTTAAGATCTCAAACTGCATTGATTTCTTTTCTAAACCCGTTCTTAAAGATGACAGTGAGATCCAAAAGAATGAAAATCAAAAATGAGTATGATCTCACTGATCAAAATGAATTCTCAACTCTGAAGGTTTTTTCTGTTCTCAGAGATGTCTGAAGATCTGCATGATGCCTCACAACCACAGACCGTATGAAAGATTCTGTTCAATTGCATTTAGAGCCAAATCACAACAGTCAACTCAAGGAGCTTTATATTGTAAGCTAAAGGCCCCACTGTAATAAATTAATTGAAATGATTTGGATTAATAAAAACTATAATTTTATTCACCAAAACTGGAGCTCAGACTTCGTGGAGACTCTGTAATCATCAGATAAGCTGTTAAAAATTCTTCAAAAGACTAAAAGAACACACAGTTTAAGAAGTCTTGTATAATGACTCAAAGAAATGAGTCCTACCAGACGTTGACTGGCAATAATGGAGCCACACCCACACATCAAATGTCCAGGTGGATGAGTTATAGTAAAAATGATCCCTGCTAGAGTTGTTATGATGGGAGAATCTATCCATAGAAGCCAATTTTAGTCGGCCTCATGTGGCACCTACAGGTACTGCAGTTTGTAGCTTAACTTTTAGCTCTGGAGGTTGCCCCTTGATCACAAAACTAGTTGTTTTGATATATTCAGCACATACTTTTTCAAATTATTTAAAGTATTTTAAAGCCACGTAATTATCTGGAAGCTTTTAATTCTGTTGTTTTCAAATTAAGATTGTGTGGATCATTAAAACTTCTTTATTTATCAACAAATTGTTTCAGATTATTCTCTCAAAATAATTTATCAGACGTACAAAAGAACACTCTAAGTTTGTATTAGCATTATTAGCTGTAATTACTAAACATTTCTTTACCAGTTACTCCATGTGGGAGTACGAGTGTAGGAGGATGTAATTAAATTCTAAAGAAAATCATTTTGTGTTACATTTAAATGTCTGCTTCAATTCTCTCAATAAAATATTGCATGCATAACCCAGGTATAATACTATAGTGTGAGATGCAAAACCTGTTTGAGTGGGCCCCACAGTGGGGATGTACTCTGTGTCCCACCAGGGAGTGAGCCGATCACAAACCGTCACCTCTTTGTGTCTGCCGACTGCACGTCACTTGTGTTGTAGCATTTGGAAGGGCTGCGTTGGCGTGCGTCAGTCTGTCATACCGAGGTTTAGTTCGTCTTTTTCTTTATATTTGCAGTTGAGTTGCTCATGCTGTGTTTTTGGTGCTGGTGACGTGCAATGATTGGTACTGCACGTTTAAGGTGATGATCTGCTGGCTGCTGAAAGAAAGAGCAGCGTGGGATATTTCATGCTGAATTCTGTCAAGAGTGACTTCCAGATTTAAATGCAAGGAAAATATGATGAGTAACTTTATTGTACTTTCAGTTTTCATTAATGGCAAAAGTACGGTAGCTTGCATTGTTCTCAGCACTGCATGCACTTCATCTGACACCAAAGTCAGACAATGCCAAGATCTAAATCCTACAAGCTTTTTCCTTTTTTTGTTTATTGATTGCTCCATGAGGCTGTTAAACTCAAAATTAAAGACAACCTAAGAGAACTGGGTTTCTCTAGTTATTTTCAACCTACGCAGGATAATTAGTCAGTAATTGATTTGTTGTTTCGCTCCTTAATTCTCCCAAAGGGCAGTTCACCAGAAACAGGTCAGAATTCATCAGGCTCCTTAAATGAAGTTGATTATTTTCTCCTGAGATGGAAAAGATACTGTGAGCAGCAACATTTGCCTCTGGGAAGATTTGTTAAAGTTACTTAGCAACAGTGTTGGTGTATTTACTCAGAAAAGTGTATTACACAATACTCGTTACTTTTCTTAAATGTAAGTAGTAACTACTCAATACATTATTTTCATGTTACTTCTTACATGATGTGTAAGAAGCACTGTCACATAACTATTAGTTAACTATATAAACCTGAACCTACAGTCTCATACACGGACACAAACTCCCATGAGGACAAAAATACAATATTTCTTTTAGTGTTTACAAAATCTACAAGAAAAAGTAAAGTTGAAAAGCACCCAAAGAGTCTTCAAAGCAAACGCCACAGTGATTCTACCTTGAAACGGAGGCTACCATGACTTTGTTACCTGTTGAAGCTCACTCAGGGTTCTGGGTTTTCTGTCTCAGTGTTAGCATGCTGCAGATGCTTGAACTAATGTTGTGCTAGCAGTGCAATGCAATAATTATGTGTCCTGATATAGTCTGCACTTTATCATCATGCTCTTGTTCTTTCGTGCAATAAAAATAAACCTAATGTTCATATCTCCTCTCCTCAAGAGTTGTAGAGCGGACCGCTGTTTTCCTCCTCGATGCATATGAATCCATTTCAGCTCATTTTAGTGGTGATTGTGTTCAAGAAGGATCAAATATGTTTGATGTTTTTTCTTTCTGTCCAGCCATCGTTCAGATAACTGAAAAACCTTTGTAATGCAAGTAACAACATAATTGTAACTGCAATGTAATTACTGAATTTAGTGTTGAATTTATGAGATTACAGTGATGCATTGCTTTGGAAAGCGTTACCCACAACACTGCTCAGCAGCAGGGTAGAGTCAGAGGACATGGGCAGTTCCATATAGTTCTCAGCAGGAAGCATGGTAAAATGAAGAAAGAGAAACTGTTTTGCACTTAGTTTGTCTACAATTAAGATGCTTTTTAGCTGTGTCCACACTGGAGGTGATTTGCAGCGATGGAGTAACCATAGAAAGCCAGTGATATTTGACAACTCCAAGCAGCTATGGTCAAAATAACCCTGGAGACACAAAGCGGATGGGACCCAAGAGAAACTCGTCTCAACCTCCAACAACAACTCACTTCAGTGATTAAAGCGACGACCAATAAGAGTGCAGGATACTGTTGTTTGATGCATGACCTAAATACTTTAGAGGGTTTCCAAGGTTACCTGCAATGCCCACAAGCGATCAACTGTCAGCTTGAAAGCAATGCACGATGAACAAATGGCTTCCTGTGTGGGCAGCTTGACAAACATATTTGTTTTAAATTTTGTGTTGAACGACTTCATAAAATGCTAAAAAACTGAATGTAAACATGAAAATTGACCTATACACCTCAGTATTCAACATTAGTGGCGATACAGCAACATGAACAGTTTGCCATCATAGCTGTAGACTTTTCAGATGTTGCCTTATAGACCTGAAATACATTTGGTTGTTTGAATGGATTACAGCGGCAGGTGTCACTGAAGCAAAAACGACTTTACGCCGCAGTTTAGGTGGGTTTTAGGTGCTAATGACACATTGACACTCCAGGTGTTCAATCAATGAGCTGATGACTATAATAAAAGCAGACAAACTCTGGTTGAGGAGCGCTTTTCAGATAAATCCAAGGGTTTTTTCGAGTGACTGAACGGTGTCATTACTTTGCGTGTGCAAGACAGTAACAATTCAGTCTGACCTCTTCTTTACTTCCCAAAGATGACTCGCTAGGACATAACAATTTCTTCGTCTTCGCAGTTTCTTCTAAAGATGTTGTTCAGTGTCCCTATGTCAAGGTAAACCTGAATTGACTGGCCTTAACAGTTAATATTAACAATCCCATCACTGCAATGCACTCTGAAGTTGGACCACTTCGCAGGCAGCCCTTTGACCCCGATGAGGTCTTCTTTCTTTCGCTCTTTTTTTTTTTTTTTTATCAAAAATCGACGCCTTCTCCAAAGTGTCAGTTATTGAGAGGAAATTGAATAGGTGTTGCCCTTCCTTTTCTCGTCTCCGTCCTTGCACAGGGCCCTGCAGAGATGTTCTGTCTCCATAATATAGACTTGGCAAACAAGGTCAGATGGAGTGTGCAGAGAGTGCTGCTGCAAAAAGACATTTTGTCACACCGTCACCCACTTCAGTTTATGCCTGAATACATTTCGTTTTCTTCATGTTCCGTTCACGCTGTTCAACATTGGTTCTGAAGTACACGGAGGTCTCCCAGTCTCCCGCCTTATGTGTGCTCGAATTAAATTATATCTTTGTATCTTATTTAAAGTGTTAATTCCCTTTAAAAGAAAGGAGATATATTTGTTGTCTGTGTATGAGAAAAGGCACAAAAAAAATCAATGTCTATTTACTTTTTTACTAAACGGATTACGTAACAGAAAAAAGAAACACATTGTGTAGAAATAGATTTGATTAATTTCCCATTATGTTTCCTTTTGTTAAATGCTTTAGCTTAGCCTTTTCAGCCCTCAGACACAACCATTTAATTAGGGGCAGAAATTCCTGCTTACACAGAGGCAGGGCTTCGAAAACTTGCCAAATCAAATCAAGTAATATACATAATGCCCATACTGAGCGAGCTAATGTGGATTATCTCCCAGTATATCGGGATTACTGCACCGACTGTGTCCAGGACCTCCATTTAATTTGTCACAGTGTTTCAGTTTTTCGCCATCATTTGCTTTCACCCACACGTGCTAACCCTTATTAAATTTATGACTTCACTCCGTCTTCGGTTTGAGTCTTCAAGCAGGTTAAAGGGCAGCAGGGCGGCTGCTCTGTCCGTTCTCACGTGACGTTATTGCAGAGTCAACAGAAAGGTGTTAATAATGCCTATATATAAAACAGGAGGCACAGTGAGGACAGTATGGCCTCAGCACCTCAGCCCTTTTCTGGTATTTTATGAGTCCCTCGTGGGCCTGGAGGGTGCGAGAGAAGAGACGGACTCTGAAAGATCTAATTAAGCAAAGCGAAATGAGAGTGTCGAGATGCCAAGCGCAGGACAGGACACAAATCAGGAGGTGTTGACAGTGCGCTGCAGTGCAATGCGGTTTTATAGCAAAGGCCACGTATAGCTTTCACGTAATGAGCGGCCATACAGCTCCTTGATTTAATGTTTTTTATGGCTCCGGGTTAAGGGTTGTGAATCTCAATCTCATTATGTAGAACATCAGCTTGTAAATTTAGGCATTTTGTCTTATTTGCGCTCAAAGAGGTAATTAGTGTGTTCTCAGTGGCTGGTTGTGCTTGTGAAGAAGCGGATGACTCCATCAGGTGCTTGTTTGGCGTTTAATAGAGATGAGGATAAAAAAGCTAAAGACTTCTATATTCATAACTCAGAGTACTTCTGTAGGTATGGTGTGTTGCCCCAGATGCTTATTGTCAGAGAGGCTCCTATTTCAGAGGTGCAAACTCGGTGGGATGTTAAGATTTTTTTCCTCTGTCTGGCTTCTGCACCATTCACATGCTATTACATCTGAGAGGAGAATAAGTGTCTTCTGGACACCTGGCGCCAAGGCTGTGACTGTCTGGTCTCTCGGGCTTGTTTCTGACTGAGAACAGAAAGACCTTGGAGTACAAAGACAACAGGCTTGATTATTTGAGTACACAGGAAGGTCTCCAAACATTGTTGTGCTAATCACGTTAGTGGGCAAAGACTCAAGGCAGGACAGATGCGAGGCAAAGGGCAATGGGGTTATGTTATCCTGATTAGAGGAGGCTTTGGGGCGGTCGGGGGGTTTGTGAATCTCGTTTTTACCTCGGCGTCACCTTGGTGAAGAGGGAAGAGGGAAACTGGCCATGAGCTCATTTTTCTCACTCAGTTTCTTTTCTCACTCGGTCCCCTCATTTGTCTCCGGTATTCACTGCTGCCATCGCCAGAACTGAATGTGTCTGTACATTCAAAAGCCCACATTTAATTTTTTTCCCCCTTTTGTTAACCACCTACACACATAGCAGTGACTTGGTGGATAATACTTTCATTTTTCTTCTTTCTGATTCACACGGCGAAAAGTGGTTAAAAAAAGATTTGTTCCTTGTCTGATATGTTTGCCTTGGTTCATGGGAGTCTGTTTCCCAAAAATGCCTCAGTGATTCATTTGCAAAGCTCAACCACTTAAATTAGATGAACAAGTCTGTGCTATGGACATGTTCGCGGTATGAGCACTAATGTAACTAATTTACTCTCTTTTTCATATACGCTTGTACGGTACTGTGCGAGTCATGAGCCAGCCCTCGTTTCGTTATATTTTACTTCCGGGGAGCCAGACTTTCTTGTCATTTTGTTATAGCGGTCTTGAGCAGTTGTTCTCCAGGCTTTCTAAAGATGTTTCAAAGTTTTTCTTTGGACATTACCTGCATTTTCACTCATCCTCAGTCCAGTCCTTGTACCATTTCCAAAGGAACATTTTGTTTTTTTGTTAAGCCGACGGGCAACTTAGCAAAGAGTGCACATTTGCACATCCTCTACAGAGAAAAGAAGAAAGATAAGAGGGGCAACTTGATGTCAAAGTATATTAATTTTGTGTAGCACACAGATATAATAACAATAATAATTAGAGCTATTATGTTATATGTTGCAACCTGTATTTAGTTTCTGTTCTTACTGTCTTGGAGCATGTGTGTCTACACAGTTTCCTTAGGGATTAATAAAGTATTCTGTTTCTGATTCACTTTAAAGTTGCTAGTAGGACCCTGTCACAAAAACATAATTTGTTCCCATTTCTTTAGCTGAATCTGAGAAATGCCAAATATTACACAGTTCAAAAGGCATAAAATAACATTCTTGCATCAACAAAGTACGGAGCCCCGCAGGGGACATGGGAGAAAAAAAAAATTAAGATGGGCTTTTGCGAGATCTTGCAAAACAAACTCGGGATCTCGCAAAAGTTTTGCAAGATCTCGCAAAACAAACTTGGGATCTCGCAAAAGTTGAATTCCAACAATGGCGGCAGCTACTTAGTTGTAATATTACTCTTTCTGGGTCACAAAATAAACTTTTAAGATATTTTGAGGCGTGAATGTAGCTGTGTAAACATCAGACACCTGCTCGCTTTACAAGACATCACATATTTGCAAAAGTGCTCCGACGTTTTTGGAGATCTGACACCCACCATCTCGAAGCTAACGGGAGGTCGAGACCTACTACAGCCGGGAGGAACACCGCTTTCCCGGCACATCGTGCCTCGACCTCCCGGTCGGCTTCGAGCTGGCGGCCTCTGAAGAATGCGGCTAAAACTTTTGCGAGATCTCGCAAAAGTCCGTCTTAATTTTTTTTTCTCCCATGTCCCCTGCGGGGCTCCGTAACAAAGTGATTCCCAAGCAGCAAGTAGCTGAAAGGTTGATACATTTCTGCATGGTGTGCAGTGTGTCCTTAAAAAATTTGAGGAAACTCAAATTGTCCTTAACAAACAGGACAAATCTAGTAGAAACCTGACACAGGACCTGACAGATGGATATGGTTGTTCAGTCCACTACTAACTACTGTCAAGAAGCCATTCTTAAGGAAGGCAAATAGGAAGAAAAGGTTGATGTGTGCCAAATTCCACAAGAACTAAACTGAAAATCATTGGCAAGAGGTCTGACAAAGTAAAGCATCCAAAATCCAGAATTTTTGGTTCAAATCATCACCAATATGTATGGAGGAGGTCAGGAGATGGGTACAACCATGAGCGTCTATAACATCTATAAAATACGGTGTCTGGATTTCAGCCTCTGGTGTTTGCGATCTTTTCAGATCAGAATTAATGGAATTACGAAGCACAATTTTGATCTTCCATGCAGTACCTGTATCTGGAAAGCATCTGATTTACAACAGCCTACTTTCTCAGCATGACAGTGACTCCAAAAAAACACTGCCAATACTTCAAAATCATACCTGGATAGAAAAACACAGTAACACTATTAGTCATGGATTGACCTCACTAGAGCCTGAACCTGAACGTTATTGCAAAACGAAAGGAGCCAAAATCCAAAGAAGTATTTTCAACTTTCCTTCAAGAAGCCTGGAGTACTATTCCTGAAAGCTACGTAAAGCAATAACAGTTCAAGCTGTGTTGAAGCTCATTAGAGTCGCCTTACATGCTGCGTTTAAATGTATGTTTCAATAAATTGCTGCACCTAATTCCCATTTTCGAAGCACAATAAAAAAGTGATGGGTTTCTCAAGAGTTTTGTGCAGTACTGTAGATTGTGTATTTTCCCATCATGCATTATTACATATATAAATAAACTCAAACTATGATTTTCAATATTGCCCCTTGTGTCTAAAGAAAACAACACAGTCAAATTGTAAAATACATGAATGAAAAATACATGAATGTCCAAAAAGCTATTACTGCCTCAGGAAAACACGGGTGTAGAAGATAGTGCAAGTGTCTGTGTGGTTGACTTCATTTTCCAATTTAAAATGAATAAACACCTCAGGCATTCGAGAGACTAGTTAACTTTTTTAAAATGCACGCTTCACTTCTGCAACTTGTAAATGATGTCTGTTTCTGACGCATGTAAGACATCTGGTGTACAGGAACGTTTGTTTTCAGGCTTAAACCGGCCAATACAGAGCAGCAGAAAAATTGGCTTCACAGTTAATGACCCCGACTTTTAATAACACATAAATGTTGAATAGAGCGATTAATTGTTGCATTCTGTCCTGCTTTTTTTCCAGGGTCCTATATGCTGGTGAACTCCTCCCAGCATGCCGTGGGTCATCGTGCTCAGCTGCTGCTGCAGACACTGAGTGAAAATGACACGCACTGCGTCCAGTTCAGCTACTTCCTGTATAGCCGTGATGGCCACAGTCCCGGGGCTCTACGGGCATATGTGCGGGTCAACGGCGGCCCGCTCGGCAGTCCAGTGTGGAACACGTCGGGGCCTCATGGCAAACAGTGGCATCAGGTTGAGCTGGCTGTCAGCACCTTCTGGCCGAACGAATACCAGGTACAAACATTCATATTTAAATATGTTGATGAAACTGATTTAAAACTGACTTAAAGTCTTCATCATCCTCGCTTTTAATATGTCGGACGTGTTGTTCAAAGTAGCTGCTTGATGCTCCTCTAAGAACTTAACATTTTTTTGTTTTGTTGGAGATATACAGACTCATTGACCGCGATCATGTAGAGCTTAAAAATGGTACACAGTGAGGCTCTGTTGATCACTACTCATTTTAGCCTCGAGGTACAGTTAATTACTTACATTTGCAACTTAATTAGCACTGATTCCCTTGTGGATGTAGCCAATGCTGGTGCTTAAAGCACCTAAGTAGATCTCACAAGGGAATGCCTGGTGGAGATTTCACCCTGCGAGGTTTGTTTTTCTGCACTTTCACTTCACTCTAACAATTCGCGTGATACGCCATTGTGTGCATGCAGCACGCAGACAGTGACTGGCATGCACTGTGAGGGTCTGATATGCTGTGGTCTGCACATGGCACAGTCAGGTGAGCGTGAGTGTTATCCATCTATTAATCCAATTTCTTCTTTCTGCAAACTCTGCGGAGCTGTCAAAAAGCAATTAAGTTGAGTAGTGTGCATTTTATCAAGAACTGTCAATCCTGCTGACTTAATTAAATTCTATTCAGACCTGCAAGATGTGACCTTCACTATGTAAATAATAGTCCTTAGCGTTGTGCAGACCTGGGGTGTAGATGCAGGGTGATGCCTTTCTCCCGACATCATGCGATCTGAAAATAAGGTAAACAATGTTAGGTTAACAGGATAAAACACATGTATATATTGTACAGAACAGTATTACAGTCAGGGGCACTTGACTCATAGCAGAAAATAATATTTCAGGCATACTTTATGTATCTACTTCTTTTCCAGGTTATAATTAAACACCAACGTTTGTTGACCTAAGTTAAAAAGGGACATTATTTTTCTTTGATTCAAAGAGAAACAAACCATTATAGTGAAACCCACTGAGTTTGTGGCGCTGCCATCTGTAGCTATATTTCTGGATATCAAGTCAGTAGCTACAAATCACTAACTATACAAGAAGACAGCGAGCTGCACTAATCAGTGCCAAATCCAGTTGCAGTGTCTCTTGAGCTTTGGCCCCATAAACAGAGTAGCAAAGGACGCCTGCCAGTGTAACTGCTCATCAGTGGCAAATAATGAGGTCCACACTGTCTGATTCTTTTCTTTTCATGGCATTTTCATCGCAAATCGCTACTTTCACTGTACCCTTATTAAATACATTAAGTGGAGGTTTGCTCTCATTCTGCATGTTTAACAGTGAGCGAGCTGGAAGTGGAAGAGAGCTGCCATCTCCGTGTTATAAAACAGACTCACTAACCACAGTTTCACCCTATCATAACATCAGCGCAGATAAGTCCTGAATAAAATAATAAAACCTATCCTGCGTTTTCTTCGCCAGTCAAGTGCTATTGAATTTGCTTTTTGAACATCGCCGGTTTATTCCTTTTCCTTTCTCCGGGGAGCTGTGTACTTTCTCGTCTCTCGGTCTCGTTAGCATCCCAGTAAACACTGATGGCTCATAGGTGAGTCAGAATTATGCTGCAGCTGCCAATGAGAGGCTCCAGATAGGAGAAGGAGCTTTATAATGGGCTTATGAGGAGGAGTGGATGGCTCTGAAGACAGGACAAACAGTACAAGGGAAGAAGAAGAAGATGGGCCTTACACTTGAATTAGAATTGACAGTAGTGGCTTTTAATAGAACAGCTTAAACTGCTAATGGCTTTTATGTCATGTTGGGGGGGAACACGGTGTTCAGATTGGATTAAATTGCTAATATTTGGGATTTGATCAGCAGATATTGGCACCGTTAGAAAAACTGTATCCAATTTTAGCTTGTGAGGAATTAAAGCAATGTAGTTTTCCTTCTTTCTTTCTTCTACTTTCATCTCACATTTCACTTTAACTCAGCTGACCTCATACTGCTTCTGAGTACAAAGGAAACAAAACAAACTGCCTCCACAAAGTCACATATGCCACGGCTTACATTGCTAATCCCTCGGCAGTCAAAAACCTCATCACTGTGGAATGACAGTGGGCCTTGTCTTGCAACACGTCATTGCTCTCTGTTGCACAGACAGAACGGAGAGAAGGGCAAGTGGGGAGGTGTAAAAGCTCAATGTTTTCTTTAATGGTATCTAATAGTGCTGGCTATCCCCTATTGTAAAGCAGCAACGAAAAGGGGGAAGAGAAGTTTGCAGTGGCACTGCGTTCAACTTTCATTTTTACATGTTTTTTTATTTTTAGCTGTATAGCAGCAGCTTTGTGTGACTTTAAATGGTGAAAGTCTTTGTTTATATTAGCTCCATGGCAGGTGTAATACTTCCACTTTGGGTTTCAAATGATAGGCAGGCTGATTTACACTGTCATTAAAGTAGAAAAACACTCTTTTGAAGCAGCGGTGGATAATGGGTCCTTCTTATCATTGTCTGTGACTAAAATAAATCCCACGGGAACACACAAGCTTTTGGAGACAGTTTTTAAATCCTCAAGTTCTTCTGCCTTATTAGGTTTCAGGACATATTGGAGGAGCCAGTTTCTTGCCTACAGCACAGGGATACAAAATGTCAGGCTTTTACACTGCAGAGATACAGACGTGAGATTACACTTGAGCTTTCACCGTTTTGGGGTGTAATGAAATACTTTGTTTGGGGCACGCACTCAGTCTGTGTTTATTTCTTGAAAATGTCATTGTGGAATGTAATTAAGTGGAGTCTGACAAATTCTCTGATAATCACCAAAACTAAGGGGATTAATATGCCGAAAAACCACAATCACTCCAATCTCCTTTGTTTGCTTTCCTGGTGATTTAAAAAATTATTTTCTTGATTATATCCAACTTGAGTGTTTGAGGATTTTATCGAAAACGAATGATGATGTTTTTCTTTTTCTTTTTTTCTTTAACATGTCTATGTTTGCACTTTATGTGCAGTTTATTGTAAATTTTCTGATCAGGTTGCCGTGTATATTAATGCGAAGGCTGACAGGAGTCTCTTCCTCCTATCACAGGTGTTAAATTGGGATTTGGAGTGCAATGGGTTTCAGGAATGGAAAATAGAAGGCAGTAAGATCACCTTGAGATGTCTCGATTGAAAATGTCGTGCGAGTGCGATCTGCTGTGCATTGCCATATTTCTCTCTGCCTCATATTGGTTTAGAGTGTTTGCAATACCTGGAGAATCTTGTTATCAAATATTAAAGATGTTATCGAGCCCCCAAAACTGCTAACTAGAGCCGGAGACATGCACCTCTGCGCTGAACCCACCCGGTCCCAGCCGACCCCTCCTGTCTTCTTATTTCCTTTTCTTACTTTTCCCCATGTGTTTATATGGTATGATGCAAACATAATATTTTTCTTTTTCTTTTCTTTTACCTGGTGATTTCTATGAAATTTTAATTTCACACTGCATGGCTGACACGATGTCAAACGTTTGCCACATGATTATCGTGCACAAAGGCATTTATGATAGTTTTATGTTGACTCCCTACATATTTGTGTCATCTATAAAAAAAACTGCACAAGAAATGTTTTGTTCAATGTGTGTTTCACCTCTTTTTTTAGCAAATGATTGAGAAAATGTGAATATACAATCGTGTGAAAGCGTTTTGAAAGTAAACAAGAACAGGATTGAGTATTTGTAGAACCACCTTTATTAGTGATAAACTGAAGTAATCATTTTCTGTGTGACTTTATCAGTCTCTCACATCATCGTCACTCTTGCCACAGCATTTTAATCCGACTGAGGTCTGGACGTTGGGTCATTATGTTATAGATTTGCTGCTGTGTTTGGGATCGTTGTCCTGTTGCATGACCCCGATTTCAGTCAGACAGACGGCCTCATATTTGACTCTAGAATACTT
Source organism: Aulonocara sp. 'chitande type north' Nkhata Bay (assembly GCF_057382095.1). NCBI lineage: Eukaryota > Metazoa > Chordata > Actinopteri > Cichliformes > Cichlidae > Aulonocara > Aulonocara sp. 'chitande type north' Nkhata Bay. The sequence goes on along the minus strand of NC_141354.1, from coordinate 19,441,102 downwards.
TGGTGTGCAGAGGAGTTCGTGGTCTGATCGACTGGATGACTGCGGCGACTGTGGCTGCCAAAAAAAGCCCCGGTCATTAGCCCTGCACCACAGTGCCTGACTGTTGAAATGTGGTGTTTGCACTAATTTGCACTAACACGGTGCTGAGCATTACAGCTAATTCTCACCACCACCTGTCTTGTGGTTTGTTCAAATGCAACTGTGCAAACGTAAACCGTGCTGCTGATGTTCTTTTTAGAGTGAAGAAACTCCTGCCCAACCCTTCTAAAGAACCTCTACCTGTTCAGGCTTTTTCTAATTATAGTATTTTGAACTTTTGAACATGAAGCATGCTAGCTGAGGCCTGTGGAGTCTGACATGTAGCTCTTTTGATCATTGCACAGTGAATTTGCTGCCATGTCCACTCCTGGAAAGATTGACTAGTGTTTGAATGTTTCCCACATGGGAATAAACTTGTGAATGATGGACTTTAAATTGTTTGGAAATGCCCTTATAACCCTTCCAAGGCTAATGGGCAGCAACAGCTGCTCCTCTAAGATCAGTGCTGACATCTTTTCTCCTTGGCATTGTGTTAAGACACACCTGAATGCTCCAGAATAACAAAGTGACAGAGCGTCTACTTTCATAGACACGCTCAGACATTTTTTCACATTGTTATTATTAAGTCTCGATATGTAAAACCATTTCCCATGATGTTATCTTGTTTACTTATAAAACCAATTTCAGTTAAAAAGGAAAAAGATAACATGCATTAAACACATCAAAGGCTTGTAAATGAGAATCTGTGCGTCTCCTCTTTGTCTGATAATTTCTGCTATTTTCCTCGCTGTAGCCTGCTGAGAGTCCTCAAGCTGAGCCCATGGCTACGTTAAAGGTTTTCGTTTTTTTAACGGTGTACAGAGCGAATTGGGATTCTTGACATTGAAATTATATCTTCAGACACTGGCTGCTATTCTTTGGTATTCCTACCCCATCAGATTTACTTCAGCACGCAATCCTTTGTCATCTATCTAATGTATGACTGCGTCTCATGGTGAGTGAAAGCCTGGTGTGCCTAATTGTGTCTCGTGACTGGAGAAAAGGTAGCAGGTCGTTTATAGGGCCAAATAAATTGTCTCCAGATTTGTATACATTATAACCGTTTCTAAAAGCCAGTATTACAGGATAATGTAATATGTTCTCATAATGTGCATCTTATATCAGCCATAAATCACTGTGGTGTCACTCTTTTATTTATTTATTTCCTTATTTTTTTATCTCCAAAAGATGATGCCTGCGTTTTTATCCCAAGAAAGAAAAGTAGCAGCTCATTAGAATAAAGAATAGGCACATGGAAAGTTTCATTGGGAAAGTGGCTTTCAATAAAAATCCGCAGAGGTTGTTTATTAAAACAAATGCTCTGAATGTCTCCCTCGTAAAAAGCTGCTCTTCTAATGGCTAAGAAGTTCAAGGATTAACCAGCAATCAATCTCCTCAGTGCTTTAGCTCAGCGGAGAGTAATAACACCTTAATTAGACTTCCGAGACATTTTTTTCCCTCTGTCTTGTATGCCATTAATCCCAATCAGTGTTTCTGGCTAATTTTGATGTTAGTCTAATGGCATGGCCGCATGTGTTTACACAGCTAATTCAGGTCAACATACGGAAGTATATTATCCTTTCATTATAGCAATGATTTGTTTGTTTATTTTCTGGTTAAGCAGGGGCTTGTAAGGAGTTAAGTAAAGAAGATGTGAGAGGAAGATGAAAGAAATAAAGGCAGACAGCGAAAAATGGAAAGGCAGAGAAAATCAAATCAGAGGGGAGGACTCTGCTTTTAAGCGAATTGACAACCTGAAGAAGGGGGAAAACGATGAAAACAGTAAAACGTTAATATTGCTTTTGAAAAGCGGTGCCATCTTCCAGCTCAGGTTCCAACAAAGTCTGGGAACAAACAGGAAAAATTGACTCTGACAGAAGGAGATTAGCCTCAGTGCTCCTCTGTGAGTAGAGCAGCCAGCTGTGGACAGAGCGGGGTCAGCCTCCAACTCCAGGAGACCCAGCAGCCAGGGCCCTTCCTCCTGCTTTTCCTTTCACCTCTCCTCTCCTCCCCACTCCACTTCTCCTTCTGCAAGCTTCAAGCCTCCCCTCTGTGCATGCCTGGCTTCCTGCATGGCATCCTGTCTGGACTTTTTTTTCTTTTTTCAGCTGACCCCAATCTCCTCACATCCCATCACCATCTCTCTGGGAAGGTGCCTTTAGGGGTCACGCATGGCTGAGTTTGTTGTCACACCGGTTGGCGTCTTTCTTTCAAAGCCCAAAGAAGGTGGACCGTCTCCGTCCTGCTGACTGTGGAAGGCTGCGGTTTGGGCCAGAGGTCCTGAAGATGCAGTTGTGACTCTTAAATTAGGTGTTCAAACATAAGAGGATTGCGGTAGCAGAGATGATGTGGGTGTCAAAGTTCCTTCAGTGTAAATCAAAAAGTAAAAAAAAAAAAAAAAACCCTAACCAGCTCTCAGACAGAGGTTGTGCAAAGTATAATTTTGGTATTGGCAGAGAAGTATTCAGCTACAGTGATATTTTTCCCTGAGTTTGTTTTTATTTTGCAGGTTTTTCAACGGTGCAGTATAATATGTATCTACACCAGCACCACAGTTTCTTCTGACAGCATTCAGAGCTTCTTCCCAATTTGCATTCTGTGAATTTTCATAGTGATAGTAACTTTCCTCCTGTCAGACTGATGTAACTGTTTGGATTTTAAGGCCAGGGGACAATTAAAAGATGAATTAAAAGTGTTAAAAGATGTTGCCTGCTTAGTGTTTCAACATTAAACAATAAGAATGGAACATTTTGAACCTGGTAACAGATGATCCAGTACTTCCAGGAGGCTGAAGGGGAGCTCTGGTGGCCGCCAGTGTATTTGACCTTGTAAAGATTAAGCTAACATGATTTAGAATATCATGTGAGACACATTTAAAGCAGCTTTGAGGATGTGATTTCATTTTAATTTGGGGTGGAGCCTCAGTAAAAATCCAAACCCAGCGACAGGAAACATGCTGTAATCACTTTGTCAGAGGATTATGAGAAACAATAACTCAAAGCTGGCCTTTGATCAAACTTGTGGATGGGAGACTGTCCTTGGTGGTGCAAAAACAAACATCACCCCCGTGTCCCATAACTCTCTCAGTGTTACTGAGGTTGGTGATTTGATATTGATTAGGTTTCATGAGAGCCCACAGCTCATCCAGCTTATTGTTCCATAGGAGGGTGTGGAGGTTTGTCCTCCCCTTGAGTCTCGTGGCAAGTTGCATTATCAGCTGCTGTGGCTGTCCTGCGTTTAGAATGCGACACAACAAAAACAACTCTGTGTACCTCCTGATAAATCAATTATTTCCCTTGGCCCCGTGGACTGAGGTAAAACATGCGGTGATGGGTGTGTTTGTAATTAATCCGCCTGTCGCAGTAGAAGTAACAAGAGCAGAGTGGAGTAGAATTCACACAGCCCTCAAATGCGCTGACACTTCAGCTTCGAGAGCATCAGGCTAATGAAAAGTATATGCTTTAGCTGCTCTGCTAACGAATAAAATCTGCTCATCATTTATTAATGTTCACTTTTGCAGGTGCTGATTGAGGCAACGGTTTCGAAGGAGCGGCGAGGCTACATTGCCATAGATGACATCATGGTGCTCAACTATCCTTGCTGTAAGTGGATTGCGGTCACAGAAGATGCTGCAGGAAAGAAATATTTAGCTTTTTTTCTTGGGGTGGGAGTAAAACAGATTTTAAAGCAGCATGAAATATAAATGTGATGAGGAGAAGAGTAATGGCTAATTGACCTTTTATATTAGTACAACAAGCTCTCCCGGGGCACGCTGTGACAACAGCGGCACTATTAAGACACTGTGACACCCAAATGCCAACACTCCCTTCCACCTGAGAACACACCTGTCGTTTTGCCTCCAGCACGCTTTGACAGGCAGATTTATTTGTTAATCAGTGTAATCTCAAATTCAGTCTCTGTGAAGGCTTTCGCATTTTCTTGCACTTAACTCATAAAGAGGTTTTCTACATTTAGCTGCATTTTAAAGCTTAATGAAAACGCCTCCTGTTCAGGGTTGTTTTTTTGTTGTTGTTATAATAAACAGCTCCCAGCAGCACAGGGCTTTTTGTGTCACTGGTGAAAAAGTGAAAGGAGCATTTCAGTTTTCTTCCTAAACTTGACAACTTTGTGTGAAACAAGAGTATATAAATAGTATATAAAAGATGGACATTATTGCTTTTTTTAAAAACCTGCTAGGACTGTCATATTGTCAGGTTTTCTGCTACAGTTATGTTGACCAAACAAACTCTTGGTGATATCTCAGCAATTTTCTCCAAACTCCAGCAATAACAGGTAGGTTTGTCAGGTGCTGGTAGTGTGTTATCTGTCTTCTAGTTCAGCTTGATTTTATGGATCAGCTGCAGCCGCACACTTTGCTGGGAACTGGAGTTCTTCTTTCCTATTATGGTAACTGGCAATCAGTGTTGAGCTGCGGCACTGCCACCTTCTACGTTGGTGTGTACACCAAATTACAGTCACTGCTGCTGGATTATTTCTAGTATTATCAAATGTGTATCACTTACTAGGTCCCTGAAACGACTGTGACGAGTGAATCACATCAAGGTTTGTTTAGGTTTAAGGCACCGATGACATTGGCACTAGCTTTAGTTTTCAGGCTTGGATACATCTTTTATATGCACTACTGTGTGAGTGATTAGCAGTTCTCCAGGCTTTATGAGGGTCTCAGTTTTTCTTTGAACATTTTGTACCTGACTGTTTTCTGAGTTTTTGTTTGTAAGCCACTTAACCCTGACCTATGACTCATTTAAGCACAAAAAAGGCAACAACACACAAGATGAATCTGTTACATATAACAAACAACATTGCAAAAGAACCCGTTTTAAATTGCATCTTTAGGCACTTTGTTACTAGAAGCCTGTTGCAAAAACAACATTTTTTTCCCCATTTTTTTGAATCTCTGAAAGTTGAATCTCTGAAAAGTGACAAAGAGAACAGTTTGACAGATATAATATAGCATTTTTGGTTCAAGTCATCATTGTGCATGGAGGAGCTCAGGAGTGAGCTGCAACAGTAAGTGTCTACAGTCACATGTAAAACACAGTGGAGGCTCATCATGATTTGGAGCTGTGGTGTTGGGGATGTTGCCAAAACTGACAGAAATATGAACATAGAAAAGTACAGTCAGATTTTGATCCACCATGTAAATACCATCTGGAAAGTGTGTGATGAGCAATGACTTCATATTTAAACACGAAAGTGATCCCAAACACACTGGCAATGCAGTAAAAGAACACCTGGATAGAAAAACACCCAATCAGTCATGGATTGGCCCCTCAGAGCTTAGACCTCACGGATGTTGAAGCAGTGTGGGATCATTGGACAAAACAAAATGCAGCCAACATCCAAACAGCATCCATTTTTGTCCTTAGAGAAGCCGGGAGAGCTATTCCTGAAAACTAGATCATGAAATGACATGAAAGCTGCCTGAGAAATAAAGGTGGTCACACCAAATATTGACTTTCAAGCTTATTAAAAAGTACTGGCTCTGTGTTTGCCTTATATACTGTATTAACATGTATGGTTTCACGTTTAAATCAATTACAGCACCTATTTCCCATTTTCAAGCAAAATATAAAGAAATGAGTGGTGGCTCAAGACTTTTACACAGTGATGTACAGTCTTTGTATAAAACGTATTCGCTAAAGCTCCCGAGCTTAATACTCGGACAAAGTCTCTCCCTGTCACTTACACACTCCCTGTACAGTCCCACTGCTGAACACAAGGGCTCTTGTCAGCTCATAGCACATTTAACACCTGAGCCACGCTGCTTTCATGTGACTTATATACCTGACACAAACTTGAAGGATATTTTACTCTCAGGGGGATCTCTGTTATATCCCTGTTTTTTATTTCTTTTTTTTTATTCTTGCTGAGTTGGACACCTCGGGGATTTCACGTTACAGAGGATACCACCAGGAGCTCTATTACGTGAACATTGGCTGTAAGATTGCTTTGTACCCATACTGTATGCATATCACCCAGTCAGACACCCTTTTACTTCCAGACATAGCAGATGGCAACTTCTGAATGCTCCCACTGTGGTCATTAAATAATTAAGACTCTCATCAAGACCTGAACATGCCTTATGATGTGGCACATAGCCAGCCTGCCTTACTTGGCAGCAAAGAGTGTGGAGGAAGAAAAGGAGTGAAAAGACATTAAGTGTTGCATACAAAAAAAACAAAAACAAAACTAAGAGGAACTCTCGACAAAAAGTTCCTTTCTGGGAATACTGGATAAAGCATGGTTGACATTTTTGTTGTATTCTCCTGAGTCTTAATCCTTGACTCTGAAACCAGTGTTGCAGCCCAATGAAATATTTATCGCGCTAAAGAGTCCCGAGGATAGGATCTGACACATTTAGCTGTATAACACTGCAGTCGGTTCCAAATGCAGAGCTTGTTCTTTTCTATTCACACTCATTTCAGTGTTTGTTTACTGTATATTTGGCTCGCATGAATTATGAATAAACCTTAGGAGGGAAAGTCACTCAAAGGAAACATGGCCACATGTGGGGTACAAATGCAAGCACTCTCCTTTACTTACTGTATACAAACAAGATGAAGAAATTGTCATCTTCCTCGCAGCTAGATGGGAACAGAGTCTTGTGCAAAACCAGGCAGAAGATGAGTGAGACGCAAACATTTGCTTCTCCCCGATGCTTCGGCTTCACAGCAGCCCTGCATTCTCCTCCTGTCAGTCATCTGGAGTGACATGTCAACTTTTGCTACCCCATCTCTCAGAGTTGTCAGGCAGTGCTGCCAGCATTTACCCAGTGATTTGGCTCTGCAGGGGTTTGGTACTCATTGCTCTATTGTTAATCATGGAGTTGGGTGAGACGGCTACTCCCACACACTGACTCATTGGCGGCTCCCGCGCAGGTTGCTGGGACATTATTAGTCGAAATGCAGAGAGCCAATGCTCACTCGCTGGCTTTTCTTCCACAGATTCACTCCCACATTGTGCTTATCTATAGATCCCCTCTAATCTGATGTTGTTTGTAAGTTATTTTAGTGGTGGGCTCTGAGCGAGCCACTGCCCACATTTGCATTTACAGAATTTCCATCGCGATAAAACTATATACGCAGCGCTGAACACATTTATTACACAGCCTGCCATAAAAACAAAGAAACGGGAGTATTTTGGAAACTGGTCAAAATTCACTGGAGAATTCACCTGTTTATACCCAAATTTGAGCCGACGCACTCGACTTCTCTGTGAAGTCACAGATTAATTGAGCATAACGTTGAGCAAAACTATCTGCGTGTTCAGGAACACAAGTAAATAACTGTAATTTGGCATCTTAGATAATAATAATTATGTGCTTTACTATTTTTTCAGCATTTCTGTAAAAAGCTAAATTTGAAAATTGATGGATAACAACAATAATTCATGCCAAAACAACAATTTTAGCATTAAAAATATCAGAGCTTTGTACATACTGGTGGATTAAACATTACAGAAAGAAAATGGGCATCAGTGGCTTTAACCTCAACAACACTCAATTTCTATAAATGTTTTTCTTGTATTTTATATCGTAATTACATTTTTTTTGAAAATGCAGTGCAAATTTAGACTTAATTTTGACCGTGGAGAAACTGGAAACGAAAATCAATTCTTACCCCTCAGCCTGAAAAGGCTGATGCAAACTGAATGAACCGAATGAAAATATGTGAATAAATTGCTGCCAAACTACTGATAAACTGATTTCTGTTTTTAATGGTTGCCCTTCATAGCCGGTCAGTTTCATACAAAGTCCTCCAAACTGCTGTTTCAAAACAGAAAAAGCCTGAAATTTCTGTTCTTGCATTTAAAAAAACAAACAAAAAGAAAACCTGGATCAAAACATGTTATGTTAATCTGACTTGCATTGTGAATATTTTACTGATGCAAATGGTGAAAAATGGTGAAAATGGTGAAAATCACAACATGAGTAATATTGTCGATGGGTTCAATAAATTCTTCATAAATGTTGGCCCTGAACTAGCAGCGGACATCCCGTGTCATAAAAATGAAAATATCAGTAATATAAAATCAAATCCCTTTTCACTGTTCCTCTCAGCTACAAATGAGCAAGAAGTAATAAATATCACATTAAAATGTAAAAGTAAGTCTTCAATGGATTATCATGACATAAATATGTCTGTAGTTAAACAGGTTATTCTGAATATTGCTAGTCCCTTAACATGTATCTGTAATTTATCATTTCAGTCCGGTTGTTTTCCAAAAAAAATGAAAATTGTGAAAGTAATACCACTATATAAAAGTAATGACAAACACAGTTTTACCAATTATAGGCCTATTTCTCTACTGCCTCAATTCTCAAAAATTCTAGAAAAACTTTTTAATTCAAGATTAGAAAAATTCCTTGAAAAACATCAAATAATAAATGTTGGTCAGTATGGTTTCAGAACGCAAAGAACCACTTCAATGGCGATAATTGAGGCAGTAGAAGAAATTACTGATACACTGGATAAAAATAAATATGCAGTTGGTATTTTTGTTGACCTCAAAAAGGCCTTCGACACAATCAATCACTCAATTTTACTGGATAAATTGGAAAGATATGGTATTCGAGGGAAAGCTGGTAACTGGTTAAAAAGTTACCTAACGGGTCGGGAACAATATGTTAGCATAGGGCATTACCATTCAGAGAAACTTGGTATTACATGTGGTGTTCCCCAAGGGCCAGTGTTGGGACCAAAACTTTTCAATGTATACATAAATGATATTTTTGATGTTTCTCAAGTACTTAAACTCATACTGTTCGCAGATGACACCAACATATTTTTCAGTAGCGATGATTATACTGATCTTGTAATGACTGTAAACAGGGAGCTAAAATTAATAAAAAAAATGGATGGACATAAATAAATTATCATTAAATATAAATAAAACTAAAGCAATGTTTTTTGGTAATTTAAAATATAATATAGAATTACCAATTATCATTGAAGGTGTACCAATTGATAATGTGAGTGAAAACAAATTTTTGGGAGTTATAATTGATAACAAAATTTCATGGAAACCCCACATCAGACACATAAAAACCAAAATTTCCAGAAGCCTCGCAGTTTTGAACAAAGTGAAACAATTCCTTAATAAAGATGCACTTCGTACTCTGTACTGTACCCTGGTTCTTCCATATCTTACATATTGTGTGGAAGTGTGGGGAAATACATATAAAAATACAACTAATCCATTAGTCACAGTACAGAAACGAGCACTGCGTATTATTCACAAGGCTGGTTATCTAGATCATACTCACAAATTCTTTCTTCAGGCAAAGTTACTTAAATTCCAGGATCTGGTTAATTACAAAACATCCATAATTTTGTATAAAGCTTTTACTAAACTTTTACCGGCAAATTTACAAACTAGATTTGAAATTCGAGAAAAGGTTTATAATGTGAGAGGCTTTGGAGAATTCAAATTACCCAGAACTCGAACAACCCGTAAAGGCTTTTGTGTGTCTGTATGTGGTGTGAAAATCTGGAACAGTCTGAGTTTACAATTGAAACAATGCAAAAATATTCATAGATTTAAATTTCTCTACAAACAGTTGGTCTGGTCACAGTATACTCAATGATGGGTTTTAGTGTGCTCTGTAATGTCTGTCCTCTTACCATTGCTGGTATGGATTCCAAAATAAAAAATAAAAAATAAAGTGTGCGTATGTATGTACATATATGTACTTGTGTGTGTAGATATATATGTATGTATATGTATGTGTGTCTGTTACTTGTAGTTATTACTGCCTGTTACCTGTGGTAATGCAATTTATAATTTATATATTCTGTATTCAGTTATGAAGGCTCTAATTGTTGGTTGCGAGCTGCCGCTTAGATGCTTGTATCTGCCCGGGGCTGTTGATGGGTCTGTATGCAATGATGGGCGTAGCTGTTTATTGTTTTTTTTTTTGTTGATGAGTGAGTATAGGGGTGGGATTTAATAAGTTTTCTTCGTCCCACTCCTTTTTCAGGCAAGTTTTGTTTTTTGTTTTGTGTATTTTATGTTCAATATAGGTATTTGTTGTGCCTGAAAATGAATAAATAAATGAAATGAATGAATGAAATGAACGGTTGAAAGGTAATGGGTTTTTTTTTTTTTTTTAATCTCACAGTGGGTCTCTCTCTCTCTGTCTGTCTCTTTAGATAAGGCGCCACACTTCTCCAGGCTAGGAGATGAGGAGGTCAATGCTGGGCAAAATGCCACTTTCCAGTGTGTTGCTGCTGGAAGGGCATCAGAGGCTGAGAAGTTCCTGTTGGAGGTTAGTGCTTCATGATGGTGTTTATTGCCGAAAGTAACCTGTGTTTACTGTGTGTCAGCTTGTTGTATTTTTACCTTCAACATGGCAACAGTACAAAGGGAAGACTTCTTTTAATACTAACTCTAGTGCCTAATGTTACAGACGGATTATTAGACAAGGCTCCCTGGGCACGTGGGACACAGTAAAAGTCATCACACACTTTCCTATGAAGAGAAAACCATCCTGCACACAGAAAAAGACACATGCGACCACAAACATTGTGTCAATTTTATTCAACTTTGCACCTTTTTCCTTGCTATCTGGTTATTTTGTTTCTCCTTGTTGTTATTTGATTGACTTTTCAAAAAAGAAATTTGAACATTCATTTCAAGTAGAAGCTATAGCCTACAGCCAGGAGTCCTGAGGCCTGTAGTGTGAAGTAAGATTTTATCTTATCAGGGCAACTTCAGGTTGAACCCTGGGTGTTTAGTACGACAAAGGCTGTGTTTTTTCTGTACTTTACCAGGCTATATCATGATGGTAACTTATGCTGTAGATTTCATATGCTCAGGAGCAGGTTATGTTCTAGATTAGAGATCAATTGGTATGAAATCACCGCCGACCCAAAAATAGTGTCACCGATCCTGGAAGCTCTCGGAGTGCGGATAGTAGGAATATCTAAAGTTTTACAGTCGTGTCTTAAGCCTTTCCCTGATGAGCATCAATAATAAATGCAGATTCTTGGACCTTGATGTTTTTTTTCTCCTGTTGGCTGCAAACAACTTTATGTTATTATTAACATTATTAATGAGGGTGTGTTTCCTCTCAAAAAAAATCACGCCACTCATTTGTCTGTATTATTTGAGTAATTGGTTCATAATTTTCTAACATTACAGTTTTAGCTTTTAAAATTAGTTACTTTGCACCTTTTAAGTGAATGCACAGTGGAAACCCTGGGTTAGGATAAGTCAATCCACGTAATGGAAATATATCATAGGTGTGTTGATCTTTGTGTTTAGTGATTTGTCCGCAGGTCTGTGACTCATGGTTAAGTTTTCACATGCTGCTACAGTTTACTGCATACATAACTGTCACGTCTCTCTCTGTGTGTCATCATTATATGTAACCCAGACGTATTTATCCTTAAATAAAGATGGTACACAAAGGCTGAATGCTATAAAGGCTATGAAGGCCTTGAAGTGTCTTCACTCCGCTGCCTCTGAAAAGTCGCCTTGCTGATAGGATCGCTGTGTTCTTGTCCTTTTGCAATGTATCTATTCACATGATGGTCGCCATTTGAATCCATGTGAATGAGTATTTTTTTTTTAACTCTTCTCTTCTCGAGGCCCAATTAAAGACTTATTGTAGGGATTCATAATTTGTCCATCTCATGCATACAGTTAGCATGTAGCTACATATTCAGTGCTTTTGAGCATCTTACCACCCACTGCAGCCAGCATTAATCAAAGCTGACCCAGGAAAACCTTCTGCATTGTTTGAAAATGGGAGACGTATGATTTAGGTAATTGCTGTATCCTCATCCATACCTCTCTGATCAAGCCACCCATTTAGTCAAACACAAAGATGAAGGCAAATGCGTTGGGTAATTAGCTGGCATAACTAGAGATGGACCGATCCGATATTACGTATCGGTATCGGTCCGATACTGACCTAAATTACTGGATCGGATATCGGAGAAAAATAAAAAATTTAATCCGATCCATTAAATATCACGAAAGCACCTCACAAAACTTGCAACACGCCGTAACTCACCTCAGAACGTTAGCACGTCGGAGCAGTATGCATCACGTGATAGAGCGGCTGTGGCATGCGGGACCTGTCGGTGGTCTGGATAGCATGTGGAGCTTCGCTAGCAACCCGGCATTTCATCTCCGACAAAGTTATCCCCGAGAGAAGTAAAGCAAGTGTGTAAGTCCATCTCTGAATGTTTGTAAAGCATTCCTGCGTTAAGCTTACCAAACGATATATGGAGCGACTGCTTCTTCTGGCTGCTACTTCAATCATGAAACTGCTTAACGATCAGCTGATCGGCTTTTCTGTCGCGAGTCCGTCTCTCTGGTTTGCTTTTGGCCCACTTTGCACCAGAAAGAGGAAACCATCGGCTGAACAACAGCAGCACGTTTAAGCTTGATCAGCTGTTGTTAGAATTTATTTATTATTACTTTCTACTCGAGGATCTTTTTCTACGTAGCTGACGGCTGGTAACTGTACAGGGGCGGATCTAGCAAAGTTTAGCCAGGGGGGCCGATAGGGCATTAACTGGGAAAAGGGGGCACAAAGACATACTTTTCTTTCTTATTCTCATTTAAAATGTCTCGCTTTTAATAAATAATTATCCGAATCTTACACCCAAAGTTTTAATTTGATGTAAAATGAATAGAAGTCCATTACTGTATATAGTGACTATTAAGTCTAATATATATACCCTAGTAAGCTATAGTACTTTTTCCTTTGGGAAGGTACCATCTGTGCAGTCTGCAATTTTGTTGAAGAAAGATGTTGAATCTATTTAATATTTCTTGAAAAATAATTGATTTCTGTGCATTTTTTTTCACACTGCATCAAATTAAGGTTGATTACGTCGATTAAGCATCATGAGGTGGAGCGTGAGGGGTGGTTCCCTATTTTTTATTTATTTATTTTTGTTGTTGCTGGGAGTTGTTAGTTAGTTAGGTTGCTTAATATTTATGCTAAGTACTCTTTAAAATACCAGAATAGGGAGGATGGTGTAGGTTTAAGTTTATTAGATTGATCAGTATTGCTGAACTATGAAATATTTTTTTTTTTGCATATAGGTATAACAGAATAGCTTTAGTGTAGTTGTTGTTTTAAACTTGAGTATGAACTTATACAAAATGCAGCAAGATATTTAAAAAAAAACAGTTTTGTTGATTAAAAAACATTATATCGGATTCATATCGGTATCGGCAGATATCCAAATTTATGATATCGGTATCGGTATCGGACATAAAAAAGTGGTATCGTGCCATCTCTAGGCATAACCCTAGAGACGCCTACTGTAATGAGATCTTCAGGCCACTGGAATGCTTTTTTTCCCCTCCTACCTCCCTTCTACCTTCAGCTGTCCTCTTCCATTGTCTGCTCCACACATGCACCTCTCAGGCTGTTTTCTGTTGTTGTGCCCTTTCGTGTTGATTGTGTCTGCAGTACCAGCTGTACCGCAGTCTCAACCGTACACGCCTGCCAGATTAACAGATCGTTTTTGTCGTTTCCTCGCCAATTAGCTATAGCCAGATTGTTTATGTAACATGAAGTGATCGCATGCTATTTGATTTACTCTGATTTATTCTGATTTCTGCTGTCTCCTTTCTGTAATTCACCGGCCAAGTAACAAAAAAACAGGAATAGAAAAGATGCAGGAAGGATACATTACTGTATTCTTTTTTCTTTTTCCTGCGGTTACAAGATTTGTTGACTTTTTAACCCTAATCAGGGGGTGTGTGTTTATGTGTTTGTTTGCAAGACTCGGCCTGAGGTTCCTGTGGTCTGTGGCTTTTTGAAAGCCTCAAATCAGCAGTATGACAGAAGCCCAAATGGCCCAGTGTAACCCAGAGGTCTCGCTGCTAATCACAGTACGCTCACATTCTCATTCTGTGAAAGCTGTTGGATCAAAAGTACTAGAATGATGATTCATGTCCACTATTTCACACGCGGAGAGAATGGCCTGAAAACATGAGGAAAAAAATGCCAGAGCCAATGTGTTATTCTGAAACAGTGAGGATGTGACAAATGCTAGTGGTTTTAATGGTGTGGAACAAGTGAGAAAGGCCTCTCACAGTGCAACAGCTAGGTGCATCATGCAACATTCACTGGAGCCTCTTTTTTCTCTGTCACAGTTTTTTCTCCACTTCCTACTTTCTGCCACAGCTCGCTTTTCTTTCCATTCTTCTTAGACTGAAACAAGCGGACATTTTTTCTTTTTTCTTTTTTTTGCTAAGACTGCTTAGGTGTGAATGCTTTGTTGTGTCAAACACATTAGCTTTACCAAGAGGAGCACTATGGACTCACTGTAGGCTCCTCTCGTAATCTTATTATTTTATTTTATTTTATTATTCATATTACTATCTGTGTGAATATTTTGCTAAAGTGAACAGGGCGTGAAAGACTGGAGAAAAAAGTGGCGGAATAGAGAAAAGAAAAGGGGGGGTGAGGATGAAACAGACAGACGTGTGTGTGTGTGTGTGTGTGTGTGTGTGTGTGTGTGTGTGTGTGTGTGTGTGTGTGTGAGATCATTTGTGATGAAACATACTTGAAAATGTGGGTCACACTCCAACCATGCCCCCCCAAGAGCTAGAGGCAGACAGGGAAAGACCCTGGAGGTCCTGGATGGAGCTTCTACAGCCAAGGGCAAGAGTGCCAGAGGACCAGAGGCAGCGGCCAATCATCCCGGCCAAGCTAAGGATGGGGGCCCCAGACTCCGGGCCCCCGAGAACCGCTTGACACCCAGTGGAGCCTCCACCGTGCAACGTAGAGGCCCACCCTTAATAGCAATGTGGGGATCAATGCTCAGGGTAGACCCAGGCCTAGCCCTACACACACAGAAGCTGCACATAGACACACAAGCACATACACCCCATCCTCTGAAGTGCAGACAGATTGGTGCCTCTCAGAGCCAGCAGCGGCCATTTCTGCACTTTCGTGCCTCTTCATGCCATCATTCAAGTATTATCTGTGCTAAAGTGATTAAACTTTGATGCATTAAAGTCCATCTGTCTCCCGATTGTAACTGTTGAACGGTTAAATGTTTTGCTTCAATAACATTGCACGCTAAGGACAGATGAAGTCGAAGATGGGCTCCATTAGGGCACGACGCTCATGACATATATTACCCCCGTAATCACTATTATTTTAACAAGATTTCATTTGTTTTCATTAAAGCACGTCTGATCGTAATATTGCATGATTAAATCAGGGAGATGGTCCTTCCATTCTAATGAAATTGTACACAACTGGACGATTCTTCTTTTTAATCACACAGCTCTAACTAGAAGTGACCCAGATAGCAATAATTTGTGTATTGCTACATTATTAGCTTTGTGTTCCAGGAGTTCACGGTGCGGTAACTGTGGAGGCAACCATAAAGGTTGTTAGTGTGTGTGTGTGTGTCCCGTGCTAATAGGGAAGGCTGGATGTTGTGTGCAAGGGTGTTTATAATAAAAACATCAGTGTATGAAACATAATGAACCCGTACTTAAAAGACAAAGTAAACAAAGTACCAAAACAAGGGAGCAGAGGCAAATAGAAGGCAGGAAAACTAAAAGAAGGCAAAGACTCCTTATACACCTAAACTCACCAGCTGCTTTATTAGCTATGCTTGGTCAGCTTCTTGTTACTTGAATGGGATTTTGAATGTGCCAGTCTGGCACCATTTGCTGGTTGTTTGGCTGGTCTGAGTATTTCAGAAACTGCTGACCTCTGTTGATGTCAGAGAAGAATGCCCAGACTGCGTGATGGGAGGACAAGAGCAACTCAAAATAAAAGCTACTTACAACCAAGATATGCAGGAGAGCATCTCTGAATATGTTAAACGGGGTACAGCAACAGAAGACTACTGTGGGTGTGACTCCTGTCACTTAAGAACAGGAAACTGAGGCTGCAATTTGCACAAGCTTAAATTGAACAAGGGAAAACTGGAAAAACACTGACTGGTTGGATGTGTGGAGCAACATTCAGATGGTAGGGTCAGAATCTGGTATAAGCAACATGAATGCATGGATCCATCTTGCTTCGTATCAATTGTTCAGACAGGTGGTGGTGTAATAGTATCAGGGATATTTTCCTGGCACACTTTGAGCTCTTTAGTACTAAGTGATTTTCATAACCTGAGTATTATTACTGACTTTTTATGACTACAGTGTACTGATCTTTGGATGGCTGTTTCCAGCAGGTTAACGCACAGTGATACAAAGCGAATATCATCTCAAACTGGTTTCTTAAACATGACGATGAGTTCACTGTACTCAAATGGCCTCCACAGTCACCAGATCTCAATCTAATAGAGCACCTTTGGGATGTAGTGGAACAGTAGATTCTCAACTTGGATATGCAGCTGACATATCTGCAGAAGCTGTGTGATGCTATTTTGCATTAATATGGACCCAAATCTCTGAGGAGTGTTTTCAGGAGCTTGTTTTACTGGTGCCAGAGTCAGAAGTCAGAAAAAAACTGCAAAAGTTGCAGAGTATACCTAATGAAGTGTCTGGTGATGGTATATGCTATAACATTACAGGCAAACATCCCCAGCTATTCTGGGATTCCGCGTGGATATGACACAAACATGCTCTGTAATACTAATACTGTCAACGTAAAGCATACAACTCCATGCAGATTGAACATCTGCATATTTTTCATGCCTTTAAATAACTAATATTTGCTAAAAATCAGTTTTAATTAGTGAGTCAGTCAGCGAGGTCTTCCATCAGCTGAAGGGACACTCCGCTAATTTTACAACTGAAGGTCAGTTTCCAGTCATGGTGAGGGCCACTCAGTATGTGACAGCCGTTGTCTTCTGCCGTCCTTCAGGCCTTCATTACAAACTGGGACACTGAGTCTGAAAGATGTCGAGGCTGTAATGGAGAGACTTTATCATGTTGCATTATCCCATGCCAAAGATCTTGGGTGTTGACAACTTGACTCATGCTAAAGAGTAACAGTGAGGACATCTCAGCCTTTAATGCCTGCCTTTTTTTGCATAGCTCTAGATTTTAAAGACTCTGACTACGTCATTCAGAGTTATTATGCATTTGTATTTTGTGAATTTTTCACACTACTACAGAAACATCTACACTTATGTGCGTGCGGGTGTAAAAGACTGTGTTATTGTGCTGTATAAGATGATTTATATCTGTGTGCGTGTGAGAGGGACAGGTCATGGCCTATCCTGGTTTCTCTGACCATGTCCTTTTCTGCTTTCCAGAGACACAATGGGGACATTTTAACAATGGCGTCAGTCAAGCACCTGAGCCATCGGCGCTTTGTGGTGTCCTTCCAGCTCGACAGCGTCCAGCGAACTGATCAAGACCTTTACCGCTGCGTCACTCAGTCCCCCAGAGGCTCCGGAGTCTCAAACTTTGCTGAACTCGTTGTCAAAGGTAAACATCCTTTTCCCTTTTCTCTGACTGTTATTATTGTTTTCTTTTAGCCTTCATTCTCCATCATCCCAGCCGTTATGATTTCCTGCTTTTCTTGGACACAGTACAGTACTGCATGTGATTGAAAGAAGAATTAAAAAGGAAACAGATACCCACAGGATATCATTTGTGCATGACTGCGAATGTCTCGCGCATTTATCTCTAATTTATTTCACAATTTGTATGCTACAGCGACCACTTGAAGGCTTTTTAAGTGATATCCACAGTCTCCCTGGCATGTGCGGCATCCTGAGCTGTAGTTGCCAGATAGACTGCCATACTGAGCTCTTCAGCTCTCTGTCAGAAGGCAGTTCACTTGCCTGGGACTCCTGCAGCCCTTGTCATATCATGTAGCGCAGATGGTGACCTCACTACCATTACTCACTCCATCCCCACCGCCCAACACCACCGCTTTGACAGCATAGTAATGACATGGCTTGCGGGATGGTTTGCTGGCATAACAAACCCGAGCCCTCAGCAAAGTAAAGAAAGGAAAATAAGGATGTAAGGGATTCTCAATCCCCTTGTCCTCTACTGTATGCTCTTGTTATTATGTTTTTAAAGACCGAATGGAGCGCAAATGAGAGTGAGGACAAGCTCAAAAGGAGTTTTTAAGCCAAGCTAGCAGAGTGGCTCTGTGGATATCAGTGTCTGTCGCTTGGCTGGCTGATAGATTGGTGCAGTCCACCACTTTGGTGGACAACCGTTGGATGGGCTGCTGTGAATTTTAGCCAACAGTTAGGATCCCACCACGAGGAAGCCCCCTGCTTTTGTAGTTTTTTTAAAGTGCTGGGCACATGCATGAGATTGTCTTTTTTTTTTTTTTTTTTTTTTTGCAGCACCATAATCTCAAACCATCCATCAACGTCAGCTGTATTTATTACGAGTTAGTGAATGTTAGGATGCTCACATGCTTAAATTACATTGTGAACATGGCACATATGAGCTTTGTAATGCCTCGCTTCCATAGTCCTTTTACTGATAAGACAACGTGGGTTGATTTTAGTGTCGCGATAGACTGATTTGCTGCAAAAAGGAGCCCCCTTTGCTAGAACGTTAACCAGCGAGTGCCAGAAAACCAGGACACAGCGAATGTACTTGACAGATGGCTGTGATTTGCTCACACTCTCAGTGAATAAGTGTCATTGTGTCTTTGTGGTTGTTGCTTTCCTTATTTTGTTATAATCAGGACAAAGATGTTCTTTCTGGCAAGGCTGCACCACCAGTAAATGCGATGGCCAGTTAAGTTATTCTCATGTCAGCTGCCTGAAACTCCATAACTGGCTGTGCTCTTCGCTGACTTAACAAGGCTTTCATAAATCCCTTTTCCCCTCTGCTCTGCTAAAAAGAGCCTAATCATCCCCTTAATGAGTTGGATCTACTCGTTTATATAATGCAGAAAGAATGCGAGAATCATAGTAAACCCTTCTACTGCTCCACGGAGGGCTCGGAGATAGCTACATGATTAATAAAACAGTTTTACCTTGTCCGTATGTCTCGGGCTATTGTTGTGGGCCCTGAGTTTATATGTGCACACATATTCTGTCCTAAGCATATTTGAAAATGCATTGGCAGAAACAAATGTTGCACCGACGAGGAGTCCCACATTAAACAGACACTAGCACTGAGAGCTTGCTTTGTTTTCATGGAAGTGACAACTATTAATGAACTAAGGGGGGGATACAATAAATTAGCAGATAAAATTGAGTCTACTTAAAGTGTGAAAGGGGTAGGTGAGATACTTTGAAGGTAATCGCACTGGCTGTTTGCCTGTTTGCTCAAATTTGGCCTTTTATTATAGATGCATCCATTGACAGTTAAAAGATGAGCTGCTGCAGGCACAAAGAAGCAATACAGAGTAGAGGTGAAGTTGTCGAAAAACCCACAGAGAGGAGGGCCATAAAAGACAGAGGCAGGGATGAAGGATTAGTCACAGCCACAGATCTAACTCTGATCTTTTCTCATGCTTTGTCCACATTTCTTTTGGCTTTCCCATCCCTCACTCTCACGGTTGCCTGTGTAAGTGTTTAGCGGCTTGGATCTGCCAGAAAGTGACGTGGGCAGTGGTATTAATTCTCAGTTTGCCAGGCTTTACCAGCAGTAATGTATTCAGCTCTTTCATCGTGGTGGCCGGCTGTCTGAGAAGTTGGAGAAAAACACGCACAGTAATTATTGTCTGAGTTACAGGGAATGTCACGTTCAATGCGACGCATGCACAGCTGTTTTTTGCATTCACCCCTTTGCTAAAAAATGTATGCAAGGCTCTGAACGCCCCGTTAATAGGTATGACTAATCTGCTATTTGAACATAGTTTGACCTGCTCACATCCTGCAGTCTCTGGAGACTCATTTAAGACTCAGTGGGCTTTAACATAGCCAGAAATCTATTTGCATACGCCTGATTAGTAAAATTAATAGCACAACTTTACCACCCTAGATTGTGCAGCAGTGCTGCCGGCCTGCCAGGAAGTGCTTTTATCAATACCAATGTGTTCTTAACCAGCAAAACGAGAAAACACTGCTTTTCATTTTCTCCGACAGTACCCCCATCCCCCATTGCGCCGCCTCAGCTTCTGCGTGCTGGCTCCACTTACCTGATCATCCAGCTCAACACCAACTCTATCCTGGGAGATGGCCCTATTATCAGGAAGGAGATTGAGTATCGTGCCAGCCAGTCTCCATGGTCAGAGGTGCATGGAGTCAACATGGTCACCTATAAGCTGTGGCACCTGGATCCAGACACAGAGTATCACATCAGCGTGCTGCTGACTCGACCGGGAGAGGGCGGAACCGGCCCTCCGGGACCTCCTCTCGTGAGCAGGACCAAGTGTGCAGGTGACTAATAATTGTTCCCAAACTCATAAAAATGGGATTTTATGCTGTATATATTCTCTCTTTTAACACAGGAAGTGTGTTTTCTTTTAAGGATTTAAAGAAGATTAATGGGGTAAATGTACCAAACGATGACATAAGGAGCTAAACACACTCTTGAGGAGTGTATCATCCATACTGCACGGTACTCTCTGGAGATTCCTTGTAAGCAGACAAAAATTGCTGCTAATCACCCAAAATTCATTTTGCATATCCCTGATATGCACACACATGATTGTGCTTCCCTTCTTGCAAAGCTTCAACCTCGGTTTACGTGTTTACTATTAAGCAGTACGAGTCCTTCCTGCTTGTGCCGGCTCGTTGATATTTTCCATGGCCCGCTACCTGTCACGCCACCTCACGTCGACGTGCCTCTTAGTGCGTGTGCACGAGACAATAAGAAGACGCTCCACTCGAAAGCTCCACGGGGAAGCTTTAATTTGAATAACAGATGAATGTCTGCCTTATCGTTAACATCTTGTTTATGCCAGTGTGCAGCTCTAAATCTTGTATGCTGTCATGTGTGAGGAGACGATGACAGTCTTGTCAGCTGTTTCCTTTTTGGAGTTGTTACAAAAGTGAGAACATTTCTTTTTTTAAACATCTTTTTTTTTTTTTTATTGGGGGTTGATATTGCGTGGAAATAGCTCACCAAACAAACAACACGTTGTGTTTCTGAAAAACCTCTGAGGTATCTGCATTATTTAGGCAATGCAGTACCCCCGAGCAAACCATATGAGAATAAAGTACGTTGAACACTAATAAACTGTAAAGTGCGAGGCAGCTCTCATCCTCTACTTTAGCTCAGCTCAGTGAATTTCTAAATCAGATAGGCTTATACTTTTAATTTTGGCTATGATAATACTTGTAGATATGGCCCCTTCTTATGATGAAGCTGTTCTAATAAAGACCCTCAGCTCATTGTACTGATGCCCAACAGCCACACACTGTAACTTAAAGGAAGCTTACAATATGAGACTGCGCTGGTCACGATAATCTGCTAAAATTCAATCAGTGAGAAGCTGATAGACAAGTTCTGACTCAGTCGCTGCATATACTGCACTTATCTCATAAGAAAGGCATATTTGTTATCACTGGTGTTCTCTGAACTCTGTAGCCAAGGAGACTGAAAGGGACTTTATTTGCTGCCAGCATAGCAATATTGCTTTGACGGTTATTTAAAAGATAACAGCTGGCTGACTGCAGTAGCTAGTCTAAAAAAGGGCTTCTTTGGTATCTACTGGAGGAGACAGAAATTTTATTTGGCTAGTGTAACAAATGGACAAGAATCAGCAGGTGAAAGATTTTCTTGATTTGTCAGAAAACAGTGAAAAAAGCAGATTTTTTGGCTAATAATAACTCAACAATGTTGATTTCTGCCTACTGTAATTTAAAAAGAGACAGCTCATTATCATTTGACTCTTACAGTATTCAGACTAACACTTAACAATTCCCCAAATCATCATTTTTCTCTGGTCCATTTTAAGGCTCTGATCAAGCCTTTTTATTGTTTTTGTTCATTTTGTCCCGCTCGCGTTTCCCGTCTCTGTCGTTCGTCACTGTTCAGACACAGAACACCCAGGAGAAGAGCAGGGCCCCATAACCGTGCTCTCTTTTAAATATACATACAACAAACTGTGTTACTGCAGATGCACACACAGAAGCTGCAGGTAGTCATTACCGCTGCCTGAATCTGCAATGTGTGCGATGTAGTCACAGACACACAAAATGGAGAGCTTTGTGTTACCCAAAGGCAGTCTGTGGATTCACGTCTTCCATGGTCATCACTCTTCTCTATGCCCAACGGTCTCTCCCTGCCACACACCATCCCTCACATATCTTCCTACCGTGCTCCACTAGAGCCTCCCTGGCCTCCTCTCCAATGACATATTAAAGCTACTCTCCTCTCCCAACAGCCAGAGACACCCCTCATTCATCAGGCGCCGTGAGTGAGCTCTCTGCCCTCCTTCGCCTATCCCCACACACCGCTCCGCAACAACGAGAGACCGAGAAAATTCCCAACAAAAAAAAAAAAAGGTTGATAGCAAGAAGAAGTGGAGTAGAGGGAAGGCGATGGCGGTGGAGTCGGGGTAGTTTTTCAAAGTGAGAGTAAAAATGAAAGCGAGCGTGCGAGAGGTGAAGCGAGAGCGGAATCATAACGTACGGAAATTGCTTTCACAGTTGCTGCTATCGGTGTTTGTGAAAGTCACTAAACTCTGCCTTTAATGATGTATTTACATTTCAACCACTGTGACATTAGGTTGTTCAGCCATGTGTGGGATAAGTAATACTGCTGTGTTTGCTGAGCTGTTAAACAGGGCATTTAGATGCAGCACTAGTTCAACACAGAGGAAGTGTAGGTGAAATTAATTTGGCCCATCAGTGTATCTTGTACATATATATACGTGTGTGTCTGTGTGTGTTGTGGGGGCTTCATTTGATTGGCTTTTGCATGACACAAATCAGTGTTTACAGTTCTGACACGTGTGTATTTTGTTATACACTTCAACACTATGAATCTCCTCCTGGTGCGTCTCACATTCTTGACCCTTCAGTAGCTCTAATAACCGGCTGTCTCCCAGAGTTCCCCTGACCCAAACCTTCAAACCATCTGGTGCACGCCACCCCTGCTCACCCTGCATGCTTCTGCTGAATCCTGAATACAGACAGACGCACATGCACTCGCTGCTGGCCCGATTACATTTAAGTATGAGAAAATAGATCGGCGGGGTTGCTGTTGTTGTTGTGGTTTGGTTTCGGGGAAGGTTGTAATTATCCGGTGAACAGAAGGGATATTTTGGACCCTCTTTTGTATTTAGGAAGTGAATTTCCTCTCCCGAAGCCGTGTCTCACCACCGTGACTAATCTGGCTCTTTCATGGTGAAGCATGTTGGCTAGCCGGCTGCGCTGTGCACATATACATCCTCGTGGTGGCGAGCCATCCTAGCGCCGCTGCTGTAAAACTAATGGCCGTGAATGTGAACACGGTCTCCACCTGGCTCCGATGGTCATCCAGGTGTGCCTGATGAGCCATTGCTGTGATTATCAGCACGGTGCATTAGCACAGCTTGAAGCCCCTCAAGTAAACCACAGAGGAGAGGCGAGCGTTTGTACTGCAGGTGGTCCCCAAACTATGCTAATGGGCTTCCACCTGCTGCTGGGTCACTGAACCTTCTGGAAAGCCCCTGCCCGTGATGCTTTTGGTCTGTTAGAGGGAGCCAACGCTGGAGCCCGACTAAAATTAGGCACATTAGGAACACAAGTGCTTTGCCTTACTTGGCATGTCGTTTATCATGTCTTCCATTCAGAGGCAGAATTCCCTATATGGGCAGATTTGGATTTCTGTGCACCAGGGTGTGAGTGAATGTCTGTATAACACAATCTATACTGCTGCTGTCCCATGCTACAATTTTAGAGGAAGTAAACCAGAACCAATCACATCTTCTCTAACTTCCAATCTCCGTTCATCACCACGGTGCTGTGGGCTTTCGTCCATGTTGGGACGGCTGCAGTTTTCATGCCACGGGGTGCCAGGGAACGGGTGCCCGTGGCATACAGACAAATAAGACGAGGCTAGGGGAAGGGGCTGGCACAAATGTCCACTTTGAGAAAACCCATAATGAGCACACTGTGGCCGCTTTGGTGGCACTTTCATCAACTCAGCAGTTAAATGCCTCTCTTTATTTAGCTCCCAGACTGTGCAGACTGTCAACTGCACCATCAAGACAATCCTCAGTCACACTGAACAATGGTACATTAACATTTCTTACTGGGTGCAGTCTACTACGGTGCGATTACCGTGCCCACCCATTTATCTACCGTCACATTACTCTGGATGAGGTTCAGATCAATGCTCTGTTCATATTTCCATCTACCCTGAGATGCCAGATAGCAAATTAAAAGAGAAAGTTGGTGATTGCAGAGACCTTTAGTATAGATTGGAACTGTCATAAAATCTCCACTGCTCTAGCTAAGTGTCTCAGACAGTCTGAAATATATATATATATATGTACATATGTATGTGATGTCTGTTTGTGTGCCTGTGTGTCCTTGCACAAGTACAGAGCACCTTTTGAATCCATTTTCTCAGATAATACTTGTCTTAATGCAGTGATGCATTAGCCACTTTATTTAAGTTCTCTGCACTAATCTGTGCTGCAGCGAGAATCCCTCTGAGTGTGCAAGTCAGCGAGGGAATGAAGACCTTGGCCAGTAACCTCAAACTCCACTGATCTCTTGCTGTACCCGATATCTTTGCTGTCATTCCCTGCCTCCCTGGCCCATTACTCATCGTGCCCTATTAAAAGAATAAAGCCATACAATGCATTATGTAGCATATTGCTTGACAAAAACGGCATTGATTGTGTTAATAATTTCCACTGATAAATACCTCCATTGATACGGAGGATGTCCTTGGCTTAACTTGGCCTTGCTTCAGTTTCGGACGTCCTCCCGAACACTGGCTGGTCTGTGCCTCTGGGTATAGAGGCTCTCTGTATCTTTCAGTGAGCAAATAAATTCAAGGGGAATATCACAGACGCAGCTGTTGTTCTTTTAGTACGAGTTAGAGAAAGTCGGGGTTAACCCGCCAGTGACCAGAATTAACTCGGTGCCTTCTAAAAATATGGACCGGGCCACAGCGATGACCCGTCAGTAACACTGACCAGCGGAAGTGAATGCTCTTGTGTTTTTTGTATGTGGATTAAACCTCAGGGCGAAGGAGTGAAACAACTGCATGACCACTTTGCTCTGCGGTAGGGGAAAGGGAGGAGACTGGTGGGAGTGCAACAGCAACCCGCGGCCTGTCCGATTAATTAGCGCAATTGGTGTGAGTTCCTGTTCTGCCATCAGGGATGTGGGTGTGTTGTGCTGGCAGCAAAATGACCTCTGCACTGTGGCAGGGCAGTATGGCGGCACGTAGAAGAGGAACAGCTTGAAAACTGCCCGGGTGGTCCTGTTATATTAGTAATGCAGGCTATTTGCTGGATGTTCTGTCAAAAATCCAATATTTCACAATAAAAGCTTACCTGTGTCTTGTCCGTATCTCTCATATCCTTTTCCTCAATCTCTCACAGAGCCCATGCGCGCATTACGGGGACTCGCCGCCACAGATATCCAGCCCAGGCAGTTGTCCCTGCAGTGGGAGAATTTGGCGTTCAACCTGACACGCTGCCACACCTACTCAGTGTCCCTGTGCTACCGCTACACCATGGCGGGAGGAGGCGGCGGCCACAACACCACCGTACGCGAGTGCCTTGCAGTGGAACACAATGCCTCACGCTTCACGCTGCGTGATCTGCCACCCTACCATGCCATCCATGTCCGTCTGTCACTGGCAAATCCAGAGGGGAAGAAAGAGGGCAGAGAGGTCACCTTTCAGACGGAGGAGGACAGTAAGTCCCAGAAGGAGATTACAGAAAAGACAGTAGATAGATGGTAAAAGACGGAGCGCAGAGAAACTAAAACCGAATAGAGCCACTGGATGAATGCTACACATTCAAGGTTCACTACCAGTTTATTAGATCTGCAGCAAAGTGCAACATTAATATCTGATCAAATGTTTCTTAAAGTTCTAATGATTTCAGTGAAACTGTTTTATAATGGCGGATGTAGTCTGTGTTGCTGTTGAACTCGTTGTTTCCTACTAGCAGGTGTTTCTGTTTATTATCTTTTCCACCTCATTTAAATCAATGAAGGGAGGCTAAATAACAGAATCACCTTGCTTTATATTGCAGTACAACTGAGTAGGGTTGCCAACCGTCCCTTAAAATACGGAATCGTCCCGTATTTAGAAACAAAAGCACACGTCCCGTATTGAGCTAATAAGGGACGCACTTTGTCCCGTAATACAGTGAGAATCAAAAGTAGTCTATAAATGTTAATGGAATTAACGCTTTGTTGGAAAGCATAATTCCCAGCCCCTCTCCTGCTTTGTGACCAATGAGCTGACAGCACACTTATGACAATTCGAGTATGACAATTCAGATTACCGCTCATCTCATTGGTCGATGAAAGGTCGCTTACGGAGAAAATACCGGAAGACAACAGATGACCACAACAAGAAGCATGGCCAACAGGGAAACAAACGCAGACACTGCGGTGCAAGTCTCGGACGACAGTACACCTAAAGCTGGGCAAACACTGTGCGATTTTTTCAGTCACGTTATTCAGCTCCTGCTCAAACTGCACGATTGACTCGCAGGGGTTAGAAGTTGGTAGGTCACGATGCAGGTCTCACACTATACCGCCCGATGCTCTGATGCGACCTGAGTGCTCACACTGTGCCTCCATAACATGAAGGTTATAACAGAAAATCTGTCGCTCTCTCTCTCTGTCTTTCACTCACACAGACACACCACCATCAACTTTGCTAAATTGCTAATAAAAAACATGATCAGGCAGCTGTGAATGAGCAGCAGTGTAGATCCAACTATTTTCACGGTTGTTGTGGTCGTGATAATTTTGTGATGCCACATCGAAAAGGCTCGGATGAGCTTTCCAAAGTTCTACAAGTTGTGCCTCCATCGCTTGTGTCCAGATCACACGCTGCACAGCCGTGCTGCGCCGTCTTTTTCACCGACGTTTACGTGTTTGCGCGTGAGCAGTGTGAGCAGTGTGAGCGGCTCACGAGCGATTGATGATCGGGAGCTGCTCGAGGTGTTAATCGCTTCTCCTTACCCCACGTATACTACACGATGCACGATGAAGGCCAAAATCGGGCCGATCACCAAATCGGTCGCACGACTCAAAAATCCGCTCAAAATGGGCCAAAAATCGCACAGTGTAAGCCCAGCATTAGAGCAGCAATGTTTGTTCGCTCAGAGAAAGAAAAATAGGCTGCAAAAGTACAGGGAGGAATGGGAAAAGGGAAACACCTGGCTGGGAAAATACACCATAACACCTTTAAAGCGCACTGCACTGTGTGCCGGCGCACTTTTTCCATAGGCATGCTTCTAGTGGTGGGCACATGAAGAACATGAGGGGCGTGAAAGCTCGGGGAACCCTTAACCAATTTCTTGTCCACCAGGCCACGGCAGAAGCAGATATGGTATGTAAACATTGGTTTGTTGTTTAAACCCTCTGGTTAAGGTTAATATGGGCATGTGCAGTGAATATCAGCGCTATGTGGCCAGAAGTGTGATAATATAACTTATTTTGTGTAATAAACAACTGCAAGGATAGATGATTACAACAAATAGATCACTAATACATAAAAGTAATACATAGATGAATAATGATGATGAGTTATGATGCGTAATCATGGGAACAAGTGGGTTTACAAACCTGATTAGCTTTAGAAAAGCTGAAATAATACCTCAACTGAAGCCAGTTGTACTAAATGCACTAAATGTGCACAATTACAAGAATGATTTTGTTCTATTGTTTTCTATTAATTTATATAATTTTAAGTTAAGCAGGACAGAGTTCTTTTAAAGAAAGATTTACTTATATTCTCAAAAGTTAAGCATGACAGGCTTCTGTTTAAGAAAGAGACCTGTTTTACTGTGTTAATGTTGTCATTTTGAGCTAAAAATAAATGGCTAAATGATCATTTGTTTCCCATATGGTCATATCACAAAGAATATGCATCTGCTTAAATCAAATTCAAGTCAAATGGTTAAAAAATAATTTCACACACAAAAAAAAGAGCTACCACACTGGGAAGGGTGAAGACAACTGGGTTGCCCGGCCCTGGCCACGAGGTGTCCCTTATTTATTTTTCAGGGAGTTGGCAACCCTACAACTGAGAGAAACAAAAAGCTGAGCGCTTCCGAGATTAAAATAAAAAATCCAATCAACACCTTTCCGAAACACTTTTCTTCAAAAGCATTGTAACCTTGATGAAGGTGAGAATATTGTAGGACTGTTGCTTTAAAAAGCTGTAACATTAGCAAGGTGTACTAATATTAGAGCAGCTGGGAAAAATCTTAAAGCTGCTCTCGCTCCTTAACAGCCAAAGAACCCGTCATTCATCAGGCCTTCATATTATAAATGTTATTTTCTTAAAAAACAAACAAACAGAAACCCTCCACTCTCCAATTATCACAAAGTACAAGTTCCAATAATATGTGGTTCCCACTAAATGTTGGCAGTCCAACGTTTTATTGCCTTAAAGCATTTGCTCAGTTTGTCACATGCTAAACTGCGGTCTGGGGTTAGCTCACTGTATGTTCTCATAATAAGTGCAGGCTTCCCACATTGAAACTGTCCCATGTTATAATTTTGTGGACATACACCACCTCCCTAGGATTGTGTCGTCCCTCTTTTGCTTGCAAAAAAGCCCTGAGCTATTGAGGCATGGACTTCACCCGACCCCTAAGATGTGCTGGTGTATCTGGCACCAAGCTGTTAGAAACAGAACCTTTAAGCCCTGTAAATTGTAAGATGAAGCCTCCATGGACTTGTTAGACTTGTTTGTCGAGCACATCCCACAGATGCTTGATTGGATTGAGATTTCAAGGGGAATTTAGAGGCTAAACAACTTGTTGTTGTGCTCCTGAACTATTTTAGTTTTGTGGCAGGGCGCACTACCCTGCTGAAAGAGGCCACAGCCATCAGGGAATACGGTTTCAGTGCTTAGGTATTGATATATGTCAATGTACCATCCACATGGATGACAGGACCCAAGGTTTCCAAGTAGAAAGCCTCACACTGCCTCCGGTGGCTGGTCTTCCTCCCATAGTGTCCAACTCCAGGCCTCAAGGGCTGCTGTCCTATAGGTTTTAAATGTGTCCTTGATCCAACATGGCTGATTTAAATGGCTAAATTACCTCCTCAAGTTCTCCAGAGGCCTGGTAATGAACGAATCATTTGATTCAGCGGCGTTGGCCCAGGGTGAGATCAAAAACCTGCAGGACACCGGCCCTTGAGGCCTGGAGTTGGACACCCCTGCCATAGTGCATCCTAACACCAGGTGTTTCACCATGGTAAGCGATGCACACACAACCGGCCATCCATGTGATGTCAAAGAAAATGTGGATACCTTCCTCCATGGCTCCGTGGTCCAGTTCTGATGCTTCGTGACCATTGCTGGTGCTTTTATTTGGGGACAGGGGTACACAACAAACTGCAATGCGGATGTAGATTCTGACACCTTTCTACCAGAACAGCTCTGTGCATTAGTGATCCTTGGTCACCTGTAACCTTGCTGCTGGTTCACCGCTGTTCTTTCTTTGTGTTTGATAGATATAAACCACTGCAGACTGGGAACATCCCAGAGTTACAGTCCTGGAGATGATCTGACCCAGTTATCTAGCATCACAATTTGGCACATCTCAGACTTGCTCAGATCCTTAGGTTTGCCAGATTTCTGCTTCTAACAAATCAGCTTTGAGGACAAAATGTTCACTTGCTCCTTAATATCACCCACTCACTAACAGGTGCCATGATGAAGAGATAATCAGTGTTATTTGCTTCACCTGGCAGTGGTCATAATGTTATGCCAGATTGATGTAATTCTGCTTTTCCATCAGTGTTCAAAATACACAAATCCATTATCAGCCCAGTTTTGTGTAATTAAAACTTCTCCTCCCCTCTCCCTTACGCATTAATACAGAAAGGGTGACCGGCTGACTGAGTCAGCATCACAAAAGATCCATTTCATTTTTAGATGGAAATAACATAAAAGAGAAAACATATCTGAGACTCGGGCAATCCCGAGATAGGATTTGGTTCTTATTTCTTATCTCCTATTATTCCTGTGTGCCTTCACAGATTTTCTGCGTGGTGGCTAAAGGAGAAATTCTGCCGTGAACCAAAAAAAGGAAAAACATCTAAACAAACAGGATTTTTCAGAAAGCTACATACACACATATGTACAGAGAAAGATAGAAAAAGAGCAACCAAATAAGAGAGTGAATGTTTTTCTTTTGCTTAGATAAAGATGAGTATATGTATAAATACAAACAGTGTGTGCCAATTAGAACCACCTTTTCCAAAAGTCCCAATAAGCAAATTTGTCGTCCTGACTAACCCAATTCAAAAAAACAGTCAACTCAGCTGTTTGGCTCTCGCTTTAGCCTCAGGCCTGAATCTCACATAACAGTCTTCCTCTGCGCAGTACTCGCACAGACCGCTGGGACCAGGACTTCAACTGAATGGCCCCAAAACCATGTATAGTTGAGAGCTCAGGCCTTCACATATTCATCAGTATATTTAAGCTTTGACTGAAGCAGAATAAAAAAATATAATTCTTTTATAATATTTTCTTTTTTCTCATCTTTGTAATGGGTGCATAATTTATGCAGTTCTGTATCCTTTTTGTGAGTTTTGCCTGCCTACTGCTCTGTGTGTCAGAGTGCTTTGTGTGATGCGTCGCTCTGGGCCACAATGACATTCACTCTGTGATATTGACAGGAGAGGATCACTGTGTGATTAGCCCTTCAGTTTCCCTGACAAATGTTTGTTCTGTAATTTCTCATAGTCCCCGGAGGCATCGCACCGGAGTCGCTCACCTTCACCCCACTGGATGACATGATCTTCCTGAAGTGGGAGGAGCCTGTTGAGCCCAATGGACTTATTACCCAGTATGAGGTGAGCCCATGGAGACATGAGGGTGAATTTCTTCGATGTGTAAATTTAATTGGTTGTAGAGTTTGGTGGATTGGGGCAGGTGCGAGCATTTAGTAGTCTCTCTGTTATCATTGTTGGCTCCGCTGGACTTAAAAGTTGACTTAATCAGCTAACATGGTTGCTGTGCTGTTGTTTGCTGATTCTTTTAATGATTCTGGAGTGTAAACATATTCAAATCTAATAACAAGCAAGGCTGTACCCATGCATATCAGCATGTTAAATACCAGTGGCTGGATGGGTGATTAATCAACTTCTCTGTGCTTTATCTTGAACTTTATTCAGGGTTGCCATGGTTTGCGTACCAGAAACTAACTGGGAAAATATTTCTGTGTACAAAGTCTGCAAACGTATAGATGTCAAAATCCTGAACTGTCTGATGATGATGAATCAGTTATTTAAGTGCAGTCTGTACAGTAGTGATTTTAGACTACAACTAAAAGAGAATTTCATATGCTCAGATGAATCTTTAAAATAATGAAATTACATTGATCTACAGTAAAATAAACACAGATATTAAACGTGTTATTGCTAGGAAACCATCAAACTAGCTCGTATTCTCTAGCCAATAGTAACTCTGATATTCCTCTCCTGCCCTGACAGACAGCTGGAAAATTTAATTTGAACCTGACTTTGGTTGTTTAAATAGTATTATGTTTAATCATATTTCAACGTCCTGTTAAACACTGTCGGCATTTCAGTTGAAAGGCGCAGAGTGAGGTCTCTGTCAGTTTCTCTCCCTACCTGCCATCCAAGCTATCCGTGCCACCTGCACCGTGGTGCCTTATTTGTAAAGTGGCTTTGACAATACAAAGAAAAACCCAGTAATATTCTAAATAAAGTTGTTAAATATTATATACTACAGATGGAAAGCATAGTGGTATTAACCCTATTGGTATTGTATAGTGATAAAAGTGAGCATCGGGATTGTATGAGTGCATACACTATTGCTGAAAAGAAAAGTGATGCAGGGATGAGTTTTAAGACGTCAAATGTAAAGAATAAAAAAAAATCAGTTTTAATAAATTTAAACATCCTTAATTTTGTAAATCAGGCAAATTAATGAAAGACCATTGAGCCAGTGAGTAAAACATTTGTGCCACGTGTGCCATCAACAGTGTGTCATGTGAGAGACGTAGGTCATACATGCTGCCTGAAAAAAGGAGACTGACACTCTGAACTCAACTATGATAGAAGATCAACTATGATCTTCTTCTGAGATTTTGAGTGGCAATCACTCCTGGGTGTCATCCAATGCAAGACCTCCCCAGAATATATAATGCCTGCAAAGTATAGACGCCTTACTCACAGTTTCAGTAAAAGTCCCGGTGCAGGCATCTGCTGTGTGACCTCTGTAGGATAAAACGTACCTCCAACACATAAAGGGCTGCTGGGATAGTTGGTAAAGTCTTAAAGCTAAGCAAAATGCACGATCAGGCGCTTAACTGCAGGCTGAGTTTCTTTATTGGGTTGCTTGCATCATACATACGACTAAACTCATAAATTAAACTGAGGTGGATGTGGATGTAGTTTGTTCTACTGCTTCCATGCCATTTTTGTGGTCAAGAATAAAATATAATTTTCCCATTTGGTTTGATAAATTTAGAGGTTCTTTTTAAGGGGTTGTTAACTTTATATTCAATATTTTTACCAGCACAAAAAAAATCTCCAGCAATACAAAAAAAATAACAAACCCAAACAGCATTTTCCTGGAACTGAAACGTGCCTGTTCTTTTTTTGTTTCCTGCCTAGTGCAGAAAATATTTCCCTCTCTAGTTGCTGAACCAATTTCAGCATTGCTGCAACTGGCACAGCACAGATAAAGTATGTGCTTAATCACACAACCGCTCTGCTGCAGTTTATGCTTTTTTCTTTTTCCACCCAACGGACAATGCATGTGTGTCTTTATAAACAAAAATAGCAGCGATGACTGGATATGCTTTTGCTGACCCTTGAGCACATGGCTTGGTCTTCTTGTCCTGTAGAAACAGAGAGTGGCACCTTAATCGATACACAAATTTTTGCTGTAGGGCTTCTGCTTAGCTGGACAATCATTTTGCATTTACTTTACACCCTCTGTCTGCAGAAGAGTTGAGCATGCCTACCCATGCTCAACTCTTCCTTCCGTGGCTTCTCTTGCAATGTCACCTCAAGGATATATTAAATAGAATTTCCAGTTTGACATATAAAGTGGAGGCCGCACAAGATTTTTACACTGTAGTGTACACTGATCTTCCTCAACTGACAAAGAAAGCTTTATACAAAGCTGTAGAAATCCTCTTCATTTCTCTCAGATTAAACTATTGACCAGTCTGCCTGAGCCTATCGACCAGAAAGCTGTCCTGCAAGCCCTCCTCGTTCTTCTGTGCTGGGTCTGGCATTTTTTATGAATGCCTTTGTAGCAGAAACACAGTGGTCTGTCTTTTCTCAGTCACTGGATGGCTCATAATTCTATCTTCTCCCTACGAGCATGAGCAGACATTAAGCTCTTCTTATGATAATCAGCAGAAGCTTCGGTTCAGCTCGAGCGTCAGTGCCGGTGTGTGCAACGTGCACGCGCACGAGCACATACGGTACGCATCGTGTGTGTGTTCGTTTCTTCAGTGAAGTGGATCTCCTCCAGCTCCACGTTTCCCTAATACGCTCACCCTTGTCTGATTGCGGTAAGGTCATCTCATTTAGCTCTCCACTATTTCAAAGAGCATAAGTGGAAATTCTCGTGAGGTAGAGGCACAGCTAATCACCTCTTGAGGAAAAACTTTTGAAAAGATTACACTTTTTTGAGGACACTCTCGCGCACCGATTTCGTAGTGTTAACAAGTGTTAATTAAACTCATAAACACTTCACAGTATTGATTTTCATGCTTGGAAATACTTTTTAGTGCGCGAGGTTCCGTCTCTGGCCTTCATAATGAGTTACTTAGTCAGAAAATCACTTACGGCTTCCAATGCTTCTCACCAGAGCTCCATGTTGCTCGTATGCCTTTGAGCTAATGGCGACCATGCCAATCAAGACGTATTCACCTGAAACTGGAAACCACATGAGCAATTAGCATGTTTATTTAGTGAAGCAGTTTTTATTTCATGTCAAGTGAATCATATCAATGACATATTTAATTTACTACTTATGACCGAGCCATTTGTGCACCTATTTGATGAACTCAACTGGGGGGAAAAAAAAAAAAATCACAGTTGAAGTTTGTTAGCAGGTATAACAACAGAGCAAAAAAACATTTTAACTGTTTTTTAATGCTGTTTTTATTCCCTATCTGACATCAGATCAGCTACCAGAGTATCGAGTCATCTGATCCGAGCATCAACGTCCCAGGACCCAGGAGAACAGTGTCAAAGCTCAAGAACGAAACCTACCACATGTTCTCCAACCTCCACCCCGGAACGACTTACCTAATCTCCGTCCGGGCACGTACGGCCAAGGGCTTTGGCCAGACGGCCCTCACCGAGATCACCACTAACATCTCTGGTAGGAGCGCCGCTGTCGGAGCATCCGTGCTATCGTGGGCGACGGTGCGAAATCTGGTGTTAAATCATAAGATAGAAATGAAGGCGGGCGTGTAGAGGCTGTTCTCTGTGCCATCGCTGCCTATCGCTAATGCAGCATGCAGGTACAACAGTGAGACTTCACCCACTGTGTGCTATAATTAGAAATCAGGTTTTCTCTCTTTTAACCTCTGTGTTTTCTCCCCTCGCTGAGGCAAAACTGCTGCTCCCAGAGTGCAAGAGCTATTTTCCAATTGCCTTTCCAATCTAGTGGCACGCTGTCATCTCACAGTCCTCAAGACATAAATTAACTTGCAGGTAGCAGGAAAGCACAACAGAGGGGACACTGCTGTGCGTTATGTATGAAGAAAGATTTAGAACATTCTCGGGACCAGAACACCCCTTCTGAGAGTCTCAGAGCTTATTACTGGTGATAGAAATCCAACCTTTGTGTTTCTGTTTCCTTTTAATGATGCATTTGCGCTTGTTAAGGGATGAGATTACACCTCTGAGGAGCACACAGCACGACCACTCCCACTCGGTCTCGCTCGAACATTTACTCTCTCTGCCCCCATCTCTTTGCAGAGAGGTCCGGTTTGTTTAATTATAGATTTAGTGCACAGGCTCACTCGCTGTATGGCAGACAGCAATCTGGCGTGGAGCCAGACCACAGATAGAGTCCAAAAGTCTTTGCAGATCATCCTCAGCCTCCTCCTCTGGCCCACGGTGCAGAACATTCACTTACACTGAGCGTCTCTCAAATCTGCACTGACAGCTAGCAAACACTGAACACCTTCAACAGCCACTACTGTCAGCATCTTCAAGCAACACCCACCGCGGAGTATCCTTCCACGCACGTTTCCTTATTCGCGTGCACGCGGAGTCGTGGCTGACGGGCACTAATCTCTCAGACAGGCTCAGTGTGGCAACTGGCATCGAACCCTCTTTTTTCTTTTTTGGCAGCACGTAATGTCGACAATAGTGCATCTGGTTTTCCTCAATAACTCACCTTAATTGATGCGTGCTCTTTCCTTCTGCGCTATTAGTGAACTGCTTTTTAATATGATAATTATCGATTCCTCATGAATAGTTTGCTCTCTTCCCCCTCGCTAATTGACTGCTGATATTAAAGAAAAATGTGCCGCCACATCTCCAGGGAGGAGCATGACTTTAGCCAAATCCTTTTAAATGAAAAACCCATTCAATTTAGCTTCACTCCCTTTACTTTTAATTGGACTTGTTTCTAAGACAACTAGAAGGGAAATTCAAACATTGTACTTAAAATGACAATATGGGGTTTGGGTATATTAGCCCGTTTATCCCTGTATGCTGACAAAGGAACGAGTCTTTGCTCAAAAAGACAGTTTGTGCGGCTTAGACCAGGGGTGTTAAACATTAGGCTCGGGGGGTCACACTCTGCTCGGCAAAGACTCCAATCTGGCCCACTGGGAAGCTTTGAAAAATGTGAAAGATGGGATAAGAATTTTCAGCTTTCACCTGTATTTTCATACTTTTTACAGCTTTTCCCACTGATAAAGACCTCCCCCCCCCCCCAGTCATTCATACTAAAACAAAGTAATTAAGTGCAAGTTAAAATTACAGGGCTGTCTGTGCAACGAACAAACAGATTTATTTTTGTAATTTGACACAGTTCTTTCTTATAATTTAAGCCCAAAGAGTCGTGCTGACAGATTTCTTTTCACTTGCCACAGTAGAAAAACTTTGTGTGGAAAAATTGATCTGCACTGTAGTTAAACTTCTTGACTGCACATTGACAAAATCAAGTTTTGCTGATCCGACCCACTTAAGGTCAAAGTGGGCTGCATGTGGCCCACGATTCAAAATGACCTTAAAAATTCATCTCTGAATTTCTAGTTCCATAGTCTAAACTGTAAATATGTAAAAGATGAATAGTGATGTAGCTGTGTGCACACATTTTTTATCTTAATGACATGGCGAGATATGCCAGTGTATCAACAACTGTCTGCATTGCCACTAGTTAGTGTACTATGAGGAAAACGCTATATAGTGAGTGAGTGAGGCTCCGTGTTACGTGACATTTCAAGGATGAACATGTTTATGTGAAAGGACAAAGAGGCAGAAATGAGCACTGGCTAAGGCTAGACGTGTGCTTATTTGCGTGTGCTTTTATTGTTTTTGACATGTAAGCTTTGGTGTCTGGTGTCCACAGCTCCCACCTTTGATTACGGAGACATGCCGTCTCCGCTGAGTGAGACAGAGAGCACAATTACTGTCCTGCTGCGCCCCGCCCAAGGCAGAGGAGCACCTGTTAGGTGAGGAGATCATTTCAGGTACAGAAAATTGATTTTCATCAGTGCTCCAGGCTTATTAAAATGCACATCCGCTCTTTGTACAGCACATACCAGGTAGTGGTTGAGGAAGAAACTGGGAAGAAAGTGAAGCGGGAACTGGGGGTGCAGGAATGCTTTCCGTTGCCCATGTCACACGGGGAGGCCCAGGCCCGAGGGACGCCTCACTACTACACAGCCGAGCTGCCGCCCAGCAGTCTGCCCGAGGCCAGTCCCTTTACTGTGGGTGACAATCACACGTATAATGGTTACTGGAATAGCCCTTTGGACCCCCGCAAAAGCTACCTTGTCTACTTCCAGGCTATGAGCAACTTCAGAGGGGTGAGTGACTATAAACTTGCACTGGTGTTGCAGCAAAGCTGGATACGTTGTTTTTGCAGACCTTGTTATAGTCTGTGTCAAATTGTACCAATGACACTCCTGTTCTTTAATGTATTAAACGTTCTCAAATCAGTTGCAGGCCTTTGTATGGAAAACTGTTCTGTTCCCCACTGATGCTAACACACCCATCTCCATAATATCCCAGTTTAATCCCTGGCCAGTGGTAATCAAATGAAGTCAGTGGTGTTTGGCGTTAATGAGTATCTGTATTTAAAGTACTAATGCTGTGACTGATGTATTGTGTGGACCTCTGAACAAGCACTTATGCAGTGAAAGAGGTTGTTGGATGAAAACAAACTGTGCAGGCAAATGTAACTACTTGAAAACTACAAACGCTTACATCCTACCACTTTGATTCTCTGCAAACAAAGCATTTCTGAGACAGGAATTACTTGCATGTATTACTTACAGCAAGCAAAGCTCTGATTAAGTGGAATTACTCAGAGTAAACAATCCACTTCATTCGCCTCCTCTGTCCCGTTACCTCCATGTCCTTGTCTGCTCCCCTCTTTCTTTATGCAAATAATTAGTTAATTATCTTCGAGAAAAATCCAGATGTAGCTGGCCAGGGTAACGCAGAACTAAACCTGAGGCTTTTACGCGACTGCTTTTCTGTCCACTCACTAAAAACTTGCAGACCTTGTTTCCACACGGCTGTGCTTGCTTCCATTTCATTGTTCTTG
Organism: Aulonocara sp. 'chitande type north' Nkhata Bay; assembly: GCF_057382095.1. Taxonomy (NCBI): domain Eukaryota; kingdom Metazoa; phylum Chordata; class Actinopteri; order Cichliformes; family Cichlidae; genus Aulonocara; species Aulonocara sp. 'chitande type north' Nkhata Bay. Next base: position 19,403,251 of record NC_141354.1, on the reverse strand, counting down.
AACAGACAAAGACCTTCAGTTGTACCCAGAGGATGCCACATTACCTTTCCAAATTCCATTACAGGAAGAGCTGCTACCTGGGTGAGGCAATTACTTAAGGATAATTGGGCACAGGTGCAGCTGATCAGTGGTAGAAAGCTGCTGCTTTAATATTCACAGACTGTGGCAATGTAGCTGAGAGTTATTGCCGTAGGTAAAAACACAGTCTTCTGTGATCATCAGCTGGTGATAAATACGTGCAAGCTGGGTCACTCGTGTCTGCTTATTTTTTCCGATTTCTGTCGGCTGCTTTTTCATTAGGAGTGTGCGTGTGAGTGTTTTTAAAAATCCTGCAAACAGGAGCTGGGTGACTCGTCCCCACCAGTAAGATCTTTTTCCAACCCAGTGAAAAAACACACGGACGGAGTGCTGTGTGAGCACTTCACACAGCTAGGCTACCAAGAATGGGATTAGATAGGGGCGGCCTGGCTTTACCGGCGGATGGGATTAGGCTTTGTTTTGCCTGGCAGGGGGCCAGCATCCATGACCCACAGTGATGGGAGCACAGTGCCAAATCACACAGCCAACATTGTCCTCAGTCCTTTAAACATTGCTTTGCCTGGAATTACAGATGCAGTGAGTGTTTAAATCTGTATATCGGTGCTGCAGGACTGAACCGACTTCACTTAAATCAGCTTTTAACACAAGGAGTTTTAGTCAGAACAAGTTTACCCTCACAAACACATTATTTCGGGGAGTGTGTCAGACCTTGCTCAGTGTTCATTGCTTAGCACAGGATCTTATTAACCTCCTAAGACCCGAACTCTTTCACGACATGCATTTTTAATTTCTCTTTGATATTTGGGCTGATTGGGGCCCGATGAATGTAAAAAACAAAGAATTACCAGATTTTTTTTTTACCTAATTTTTGTTTTTAAGAAAAATGAGAGCCACATATGAGGATATTCATTTAAAATTTTGATATAACAGTAGCAGTATAATGTCCTCGTAAGTGGATATCAGGCCCATGTAGAGCAAAATTTAGTATTTTGGTCTAAATAACCCAAAATGTGATGTCCACATATGTGGACGGCAGGTCCTAGGAGGTTAATATAGCTTTTTCATTGATGTCAGTGTAATAGCTGTGTGATGTCAGTGAGTTCGGTATAGTTAAATCGAACCTATGCTTTGTATATAACCCACACACATCACAACAGGATTATGAAAAGACAAGGATTGCAGGAGAAAAGGTGTCATATGCATAATGTAACAAAAAAAGTATTAAAGAGTGTAAAATAGCAGTAATTAGACTGCTAACAGAGCACACAGTTATACGGCATGGCACTTAGCTTGTTAATGATATTAACGTCATTAGCAGGCGCAGTTTTTCACCTCCCAGAGTCATTTAAAAGTGGCCACATCCAAGTGCTAATGACAAAGTGTATTAAAACCATCAAGCAGATGTTCACGTTTGGCTCCTGTAGCCTGCACGGACCAGAAATGGTTCAGCAATTGCTAAATGTTTTGTCCTGTTTTGTATCTTCCTGCTTGTGCTCCATGTGCATTTATGCATCACAGGCCTTTTCACATTTTCGCATTGTGCGCACACTGTCACAAAAATGTAGGCCAGAAAAGTGAACGTTGGCATTTTGAATTCGATTGCGTACAGAGGCACAAATGCATGTACTGGGGATATTTTTGTAGTGGTGTTTTGTAAAGAAGAGAGCGAAGCGTAATTACTTTATGCCTGCTCGTTTTAGTGGAAGAAAAAAATGTAAAGAGCACTCCAGAAGCTGGCAATGAAAGTAGTTTCTCTCCCAAGAGTGAAGCATCTGAAAGTCACAGACACCTGGATTAAACACTTGTTGATGCCGTGCTGACATAATTGTCATCTTTAACAGTTATTTAAGCTATTGCACCCCGGGGGCCAAACAGAGCTGTCATCACGTTTTATGACTTATTGGGACGCCTCGTTATTTCAGAATCTCTGTGGTTTATTTAAGGTTTTGTCTTTGTGAAGGGGAAACATTGAACCTCTATAATGGTGGAACAGTTTGAACAGTATATGGGACCCATAATATTTGGTATTTACCCATGCTAATTATCTAGAGAGTGGCTCTCAAGCCTCTGTAATTGCTTTGATTGATCCATCTAAAGAGGTACTTGAAAAGCTGTGGATAAAGGCTGTAGCTTTGAAGGATACAGCATACCCATTTATAACCACTACACTTAGATCTTCAAACTTTGCACACACATACACACAAACACTGTAAAAACCTTGAGTGTGTGCCATAGAGCCCTGTGTTGCATGTTGGCATTTGCGTTTTGTATTTAGAGCTGCCAGGAGCCACCAGCCCCTCAGGCGTAACTGGCACAGCGTGGGGAGACGTGATGTTTCTTCCACAATCTGGAGCTTGCCAATTAACACTTCTGCCGAGCTAGTGCACAATGACTTAGATATGCGAGTTGAAAAATTTACTTGTCCATCACGACGACCTATTTTACATCATCTGCATTAAGGAGATGTAAATGTATCTGTCTTAATTTGCCAAAGCTTGTAATGATTGAATGTATGAATGATTTCAAATACTTTCTTCATAAAGTAGACTGCTTCAGATGAATCAGCTTTTCTTTCGTAAGGAAAATGTTTAATGTAATTGAGTCAGTCCACAGAAGGCTCAAAGTCCCCAGTCAGCAGTCTGCATGTTCCAGTTCTCCTGATACATGCAGTGGAAATGAAGTGGGTTGCACTTTGATGAATAGTATTAATTAAAACAAATTGATAATCATTTGATAGCAGTTGATATAAATTATATTAGAAATGTGGCTTAAAGTAAGTTATATAAATCCACCTGTCAGCTTCGTTGTATTGTGGTAATGTGCAAAAGTGTTTCTTTATATTTTGCTAGGAAAATGGGAAATTGGTGCAGCGATTTATCGAACCATGCAGACATACATGGAAATATAATATATATAGCATTTACTAGTATAATATTTGCTTATAACATTTCAGTTAATAATACAGTATGGAGTAGGGGTGGGTGATATAAACGATATACGATAGAAACAAAATAAATTTGGCCAACGATAGAGATTTTGACTATACCGCTCTATCACATGTTGATGATGTTATCAAGCTGCGCCTGTTTTGGTTGAAAGCATTGCAGTGGCTACAACCAGTATCATCTGCAAATTATGGCGGGCGACAGTCATAGCAAAGAGATGAAGCACTTTTGAAATATGGGGAAAGCCAAAAACTGCGCTTCCTCCACTTCCGTAACATTGATTCATTAATGCTGAATTCTCTCGCAGCTGCTCTATTCCCATGTTGTTGCAGTATATTAATAACTAACATCGTATTGTGGATGAATGATCTCAGTTGTTCTCCTGACTGAAGTTTGGCCCGTGTATAGCATCCTGCTATGCGATTGCATTTGTCCCCAACCACCAGAATCCCTCACGTTAACTTTTATCGAGTGGAAAAAAAGTTGGCGTTCATCCTCCAGCTTCACTGTGCTAATGTTATGCTAACATAGCTGTGTCGCTAGCAATCACGTAGCACAACATTATATACCAGGTAGTCCAACTTCAGTAACCCTGCAAACGCCACTGCTGTTTAGTTTTCTGTCTTCATTTATGTCGGAAGTGGTAGCCGAGCTGTACGTTTTCATTTTTCAAAAATCTCTCAGTCAGAACATGGTATGTCATGTTTAGGTGGAAACTAGCGAGCTAACTTCCTGCTAACTTCTAACTCCGTTAAATTTAATAACTTCTGTTTTCATGGATGCCTGGATGTTAAACTTAATTGTTACACTTGGTAAAGCAGCAATGCTGATGATTTTATTGAAGATTAAAGATCAAGCAGTGAGGCTTACCAAAGTTGTACTAAAACACTTTTTAACAGATTTCTGCACGCCCAAATCGGTTTGAGGTCAGTAAGCACAACCAGAATTCATACATAAGGCACACTCTCGATTTTTGAGAAAATTAAAGGATTTTAAGTGTGCCTTATAGTGTGGAAAATACGTTATACAGAAGAAAAGAATATATCGCGATATATATCGTTACCGCACATGCTTCAAATTATATCGCGATATTAATTTTAGGCCATATCGCCCAGCCCTAGTATGGAGGCAAACACAGAATTCATTCAATTCACTTTCAGGGTGCTTGAAAGTCAATATTTGGTTTGGGCACCTTTATTCTTCAACACAGCCTGAACTCTCTTAGGCAAGTTTCTCTTAATTCCTTTAAAGAGTCTCCAGGAATAGTTCTCCAGGCTCCTTGAAGGACATTCAGGTCTTTTGATTTGGATATTGGGCTGCCTTTTGTTGGGTTTTCTATCAGGATAATTGTACGTTTTTACCAGTAAAGTATGCTTTTTTACTGCACTGGCAGTGTTTTTGGATTATTGTCATGCTGAAAAACAAAGCCAATCAGATACTTTCCAGATGTTATTGTATGGATAATCAAAAATCTGCCACGTCTGTGTTAACAATTACAGCCCCAAACCATCGAACCAGACATTTCAAATATTTGGTTTTTGGTCTCATTTTTCTATAATTTGGCAAACCTCAGCCTTTGCTCCCTGTTTCTCTTCCTTACGAATGGCTTCTTGACAGCCATCTTTCTACTGAGAGCATTTCTGATGAAGCTTTAGTGAAAAGTAGATGGATCAACTGAAGGGCCAGCTTAGAGTTTATTCGCAAAGAGTCCAACAAAGCTAGATCCACTTCAAAGAAAGCAAGCTAACTAGCAGCTAACTAGATTAACAACAGCCAAAATATCTTGATGCATGCTCATTCATCCGTGTAAGTAAATCTAACATTAAGTCCGTACTGCTTGTCTTGGGAATAAACATCATATTTTTGAAAGCAATTGTGTGTTTTTATGTGTTGTAATCATAATTTTTTCACCACATGATAAATATGTGCGCCTCGGCTCAGTATTTCACATCCTCTCTTCTATTATCACATCTCTTTCATGCAAAATGCAAAGTGACACTTTCCCCCTGACGTCTGTGTTGTCTTTCTCTTTCAGGAATCTAGAATAAACTGCATCCGCATTGCTCGCAAAGGTAATTCAACATAAATATCTCACCTCCCAAAAACACTGTGACCTGAATCCATTTCCCTGCATCATTTCTAAATAACTTGCAGTATTGTGTACTTTTGTAGAAAGACAGGACATTACGAATGTGACGGTGATGGTGTGTTTACTCTGTTGTAGGATGAAATATTCACGAGGTGATTCTTCGCGTAGCTTTCGTTTTTAATATGCTGTCGATACATTGTCACCATTTATTTGTTCGTTAAAACGTCCAAATACTTCAGATCTGCCGGTTTGACTGCCCAGCGTCGCTACTTCGTGACACCTCGTGGTAGAGCAAACAATAGTTAACCTGCCGTGAAGAGGAAACTAACAGGGGACAGATGGTTCAAACAAATTAGTGACCTGATCAGCAAATTATTAAAATTGAAAAAAAGACACTTTAAGGACTATTTTTCCTCCCTTTGTTACAGTCACTGTTGTTAGAGGCAAGGTTTCATTTTAGTATTCTGTAGTTCCCGCCTATCTCTCTTCTCTTAAGTAAAAAGGTGAAGAACTGGACAAATTTTCTCTGGCGGCCCCGGTTGTTTAGCACTGGGCCTCAGAGAAAAGGGCAACAAGCAGGGAAGGATTAGAGGTCAGGCTTTCATCCTGTTTGTTTGGGGGCTGACACTGGGACACGTCGTATCAAAGGCAGTCTCTTTGTTCTAATCAGCAGCCCACCAGACAGCTACATCTGAGGGCTCTGACCTCTGCGCTGTCCAGAAGGGTTCTCCAGATCAAAACTTCCAGATGGAGCTACCTTGGCCTATATGAGAAAGCCCTCCCTGCCTCCTTATCTTTACCTCGGCTTTTTTGATTCAAAGGCACATGAAAAGGGCAGAGAAATTGACTCTAAGTCCTTATGGCAGGAGAGCCCCTCCACCATAGTACACTGTCAGATCACGGTAAATAAAAAGTCATGTATTTATAGTTATCATAGCACCGCAACAGTAAGCGGAGCCTTGCAAGTAAATTGACTTGGCGGGGTGTCTTTTTCTTTTTTTGGTTAAGGCCTCTTCTTTTGTGAGAAAATAATGAAAAAGATGAGGCTAAGGCGAGGCCAGCCTTTTCAGCTCGACTTCTTGCTCCCCACAAGTGCCAAATTGGGCATTGATTAATTAAAAGTCCCCACAGCAACAGACTTTATGCTGCATGTGCCACTTTTATTTGACACTGGGCAGAGACAGAATGAAAGAAATGAACAATGGAGCTCCTAAGATAAAAAGAAAATACAATTAGCAATGAAATAAAATACCTGTAGAGAGAACAGAAGTGGAGATAAGACAAAAGAATAAAAGGTTAAATGCACAATTGAAAGTTATGATTTAAAAAAACTGCCAGCACTACATTTTCACCACAGGCATGGTGATATAACTAAAAAAACCCTGAAATGCCCATTGATGACAGAAAAAAATGTGGGTATTTCCAATTTCAAGGTGTAACAGGTCACAGGGTTGTTTTTTTTTTTTTTTTGTTGCTATGTGCGATCTCCATGATCCCTCTACCATTAACAGAGCCTCTGCATCATCGGGTCCTAAGCCGTTATTATCAAGCAGCCCATCACAAGCGAAGTGGAGGCAAATGATTCTGGCTTGGATAACAAAGCTGGAGATTACATTTCAACTTCCAGGTGACAGTTTAATTAAGGATCCTCTGGCAGGCTCAACACAACAATAGACTTCCATTTCTCCTCTAAGTGCCAATTTCCACCATCGGGCAGCTGGCAGGTGCATGGATTCATGTGGAAATCTATTTCATGCTCGTGTTTGGCTTAATAGAAATTTTGAGGGTAAAAGAGGCAAAACCGCCTTATCTGTCCAAAATGTCAGAAAACTGAAATTGATTTTTCACCTCCTCCGCTACATTTTTAGCCCGTATAAAGAAGCCTTCCCCTAATTTTAAATGAAGTTGCGGCATAAAATAAACAGTGAGCATCTGAGTTTGTGTCTGAGACGGTGCTTTGAATGGAGCGCCGTCTCAGACACGCTGGAGTCTTTGGTATTTGTCGGTTACAGTCGCTCAGAGACACAAAGGCATTTTGGATGTTGGTGTGTCCCTGTGTGTGAACAGAAACCACAAAAGGAATCACTCACTGGCTAAATCCTTTCTCACCACGGCGGCAGACGCGACGTTTAAAAGCAGCACATGCAGAGATGTCACGCTATCGGATTAATATGTAATCGGAGGACAGCGACACGAAAGTGATGTCCAAAGCAGTTTCAGAAATAACAGCCTTAGACTAATATCAGGCCAGTGACTAATTTCCCCCTATTCTGATATGTCAGACATTCATGATTGATTAAAAAAATCCAGCCAAATCCTACCATGATATTGCACTACTTTCATCTTTATTTGGACAGAGGGTTCTAAGGCGGCCCAAGTGCCCATGGCTGCAAATGGTTGGACTAAAGCACGGCTCTGTTTTCATTTTCCCTGCCCCAGATCTGATTTTCTTTTTCCCCAGCAGGCTGTAAGATAGAGCTCTATCCCCAGGCCTGCTCTGACTTTCTCCCACTCTCCAGATAGTTTATACTGTTCCAGTAAGCTCTGGAGGGCTGGTTTCCAGGCTGTCAAGGCCTGGAGGACAGGCTGACACACAGGGAAAAAAACTGGATCAGTGGGCTCCTAGAACAAGGCAAAGAAAGACCCACTGCTCAGCACCATTTACATAAGTATGAAGCTTTATGTAGGAGAAATGAATAACCTGCTATTATGGTAACGACCTTTCCAGTAGCTCACAGACAGCGGGGCACCTTGAGACTGTACTGTAAAGCAGTGTGGAGGATTCTGACTGGAAACTGATTATTGATTGGAAATTGACTTCAGAGGTCAGTGAGTGTATGACAGCATGAATTGCAATCCAAACGTGTCGCGTTATAATTATAATGTTTAATGCACAACTTTTAAATCAAGAATGATTTGCTGCTCTGCTGTGAGTTCACCGCCTCACTCTCCCAAATCTGGAGCCTTGTAAAATTTACCAATTCATACAAACCTGCTTAAAAAGATCATGGTAGTCATAGTAGCGACATATATCTTTAACTGTCTGAAATGATCACAGAAAATCATTCCGTGTGGGAGCGAGTCTGCTTATTTTGCACATGTCACTTGTATCTGTTTGGACAGTGTGGACAATCACTGTTCAAAGTGTCACCTCTTCATTTGCATACATTTTTCATTTCTGTCTATTTTTTTGAAAATGCCTCAGATCAGATCAGTGGATCTCTTAGCAGTGGTTATGATAGGTAGTGTGACAGGATGACAAAATTCAGCTTTCCTACCTCTGTTGAATCCTTTTTGCCCTTTATTCCTTTAAGTTCTATGTTTGCATTCTGCCTTTTTAATGTGGCTCTTCTGTCTTCCCTCGTGTAGCGGCCTGTAAAGATCATCGCAAGGCTTTGGAGGTGTCGCAGCACTCCGAGGAGATGGGGCTGATCCTCGGTGTGTGCGCCGGAGGCCTGGTAGTGCTCATCCTCCTTCTGGGCGCTGTCATTATCATCATCAAGAAAGGGTAAACAACTTTCCATAGACGTTGTGAACAAAACATGCGTCATTGTGCTTAATCACCCCGCATAGTTTTACCTTTTACGCTTTATTCTCCGGCAGCTCGGTGATCGGCTTTTACTCTTTGCTAGACTTTTGCAAAGGTCACGCTTTCCAAAAGATGGGCAAACAGCTGGCGTGGCGTTGTTTTTCTTTTTCTTATATCGCACCAGAGGGACCAAACAACTCGCATCTGCAGAGCCTGAGTGTGAAGTATTTAATTAAAGGCGGATGCAATTCAATTAGCCACTTAATTACACACCAAACAGACGCCTGACCCTTAAATAAGATGGTAATTGGGAGGGAAAAGGTGTGCTTTTAGAGATTATTAGTCAATGATCCCGCAGGTCTACAGTAAATCATCGACACCTCTGGCTCCGCATTTATTTAGCGGCAGCTAAAGTCTCAAATCGGGCTTCGACGCCCTCGCCTGTTTAAGATAAATTGAATTCTAAAGAGCCAGCCAAAATAGGAGTTAGTCAGAGGCTCCAGCAATCGGTGTTTAAATTGCTGACACAGCGTTCAGGGTAATGGTGAATAATCTTGATTGTGGAAGTCACTTCTAGTCTGCACATTAGCCCGCGTTGCTCTCCTAAGCCACCATGAATTTCACTTTTAGGGAATTGATTATTAAATTTGCTGTGACAGGAAGCCGCGTGGTCTAGTCCTTGAAGTGTAACACTGAGACGTATTCGATTGAAAGAAACACACATTTTTCTGCCCGGCTGTGGTTTAGTCTGTCAGCACCTGCTTGATCCGCTCGCATGTGTCATATGGCCGCCTGCGCAGCTAAACTCATGAGAGGACGGTTTTCATTTTCACTGTAATCAATGCGCTCTGCCCTTAGCTGACATTGCTTTCATCTTACATCTCTTCTTTCTCTTGATTTTTATTTTTTTCCCTTCTTCTCCTGCACTCTTGCCAGAAGGGACTACTACTCTTATTATCCGTAAGTGACTCCACCTCTTTGCTTTTCCATCGTTTTGTGATCCATCATACACGTGCATGTGCGCTTGCTGGCTGTCAATCATGAGTTACAAGAGTGTACCACTCTTTTTTTTTCTTCTCTCAGCAGATCAAAAGTGTACAAGCTTTTTTTTTTTTTCCTACCTAAACATAACTGCAGAGACTCTTGTGGCAATCTCTTCTTAATATTGATTGCCTCTTGATTGTTTTCTCTATCCGTTAACAGGAAACCAGGGAACATGAATAAGACGCCAATTACCTACCGCCAGGAGAAGAGCCATATGGGCTCTATGGAGCGCAGTTTCACAGACCAGAGCACCCTGCAGGAGGATGAAAGAATGGCTCTTTCCTTCATGGATTCACACACTTGCGGCACACGAAGTAAGAGAAGTGCACCGCTGTGACACTCATGCAAGCTTTGCATAGCCCCGAATCTGACATGCATCATCCCTCACTTTGTAATCTTTTTGGCCGTTGCTCGATCGCTCCATAAATATTTCAATCAATTGCAACATGTGAAAAATCTCCTTCAGTATGATTTCATGTCAGCTAGTACCGCCTGAAGCCAACACAGAATCTCACTAGATGGCAAATAAAATAAAAAAAATGATTTGTGATTCTTGTCAGTTTTGTGCTTTCTAATGTTGTCAGCATCACAGAGGAGGAAAGATGGATGTGTTTATCCTAAAGATGCTCGAGATTCTTGTCTGCTTCACACTCTTTCTGAGAAAGAGTTGCCGACGCATCAGCATAAGATCTATTACGAAGACATCTGTATCGAGACGAACTCCATTCAAAACTTCATGCCTGACGTGTATTTGTCATGTATCGGCCTGTAAAGTGCCTTTCTGTGCCGCTAACACATTCACACCAGTATAAACGTGACACGCAAGTGTTAGAAAAAACGATAAATGTTTCAAGCCGTGATGTGTCTGAGTCATTAATGTTTCAGCTCACTCAAACTGTGAATGTGTCTGTGTGCGTCGCTCAGGTGATGCTCGAAGTTCAGTGAATGAGGCCAGCAGCCTGCTGGGAGGCTCCCCGAGGCACCAGTGTGGACGTAAAGGTTCCCCCTACCACACGGGACAGCTCCACCCTGCCGTCAGAGTGGCCGACCTCCTCCAGCACATTAACCAGATGAAGACCGCCGAGGGCTACGGCTTTAAACAGGAATATGAGGTGAAAGGGCGCCGTTGTACTCCTGTTTAACGCTGTGACATTATAAGACAGCATAGACAGCTATTAGTCCTGCACTCTGGCAACATTAAATGAACAGCGGTATAAAGAATGGGTGCTGGTGCACTCATGCTGAGTTATTTAAAATGGAGCTATAACACTTTTCCTACTGTCTTATATGTGCTGTTGCAATGGTAGATGGCCAAAGTTTCAAATAATGAGGTCAAAGTCTATGCAAGTAGTTGCTGTGAGCCAAAAGCTCAGGCTTGGATCGCATCTGTATCCTTTACTTCTTTGGCTAGTTGATGTCAGTGAGAGGAGTTGTCCTTAATATTGTTGTCCTTTACTTGTATGAAAACGTGTTTGCCTTTCCCAAAGAAGAAAGCGCGAGCCAAAACTTCAGAGAGCAATGCTTTTTCAATGAACCCAGCATGAAGTTTGAGTTTCAGCTATGTTAATGCTAAAAGATGGGGCTATTCTGCCTATGAAAGGCAATAATGAGCTATCAGAACTGCGAGCTGAAGGTGTCACTAAACCACTGCTGTCGTATTTAATGGATTTCAATGGTTGCTGCTACAATTTCACTCAAAGTGTAGCCGAATCTGCTCTCTTTCATTCTGCTGACTCTTGAAAGCTTTTTTTATTGGTTAAAGTTGTTAAAAGTGATGCTACAGGGAGGAAATATACGAAAACACAGATGGAGATGAGCTTGTTTTGTTATTTTTAATATTGTGAGATAGTTAACATTTTGTACTTCAGGTGCTTGTTTGGTTCAGTTCCATAATTTATACTTGTTGGGTGTGATCATGATATTGTGAAATTTTGCCTAAAAGTACCACATTTCTGTCCAGTCCTCACTTCAAGATCACTCTCTCATCCAAACTTGGACCGATTCTAGAGCTGCTTCCATTTTCACATTACCCACTTTCGGGCCAAATGCATCGGTGCTTTACAATTATTCAGAGGAGGTCAGGGAGCAAATATTCACTTCTGTGACAAACTGATCGGACTTTTGTATCGAGGAGCATTAGGAGGAAGCACAATCCAGAAAACAAACAGCAATTTTCAAGTTGTTTAGTCCAGAGTTTCCAACCCCTTCGGTGACATTGGAGGCTAGCAATGGGGAGGTATGCTTTTATGTATTTATCTATTTTTTATTTTCAGTCACGGGGCTGTGCTCAATGAATTTGCACCCTGGGGTCAGCGAAGTTCTGCTGTAACGTCCTGAGGCGAACGTTCAATGGAAATGACCTGAGCTGTGGCATGTGCCAGCCAGATTCCAGAGGCACAAGTGCAAGCGGTCATGACGGGACTTTCAGAGCGCAGTCTAAAAATAGAAGTTCCACTGAAATTGGTTCAAGGTACAGGAGAAGATGACCTTGAATTTAGTACATATAGGTGCACTTGTTGATTTTACCTTGTATTTGGTCTTCTCTTCTTAGGGGCACATTGATCGCCCAATTTAATTGTGGTTCCTTCCCTTCCTATAAATAAAAAGTTTAAATATATCATTATCATACCTTTTAAAGATGACAGGTGAAAATACACCTTTCCCTTAAATTACTTACTAAAATGATATTTTCCAAGTTATCTCCAACAGCTCGGAGAACTTGGCTGATAGTGATGTTATCATAATTAGTATTACTAAATATTATTCTTGCATTTTCTGTAGTGTTACGGTGTTACATCCCAACTTGTAACACCTAGTAGTTAAAGGCTTTTTCTTCTGAGGGTTCTGCAGATGTTTCAGTGGCAGATGGAAAGCATTACTTCTTAGACATGTCCTAGTTCTGTCCTGAGGCTCCCCCTCAGCAGGAATGCTTGACTTTAATTGCCAACATTGTTAGGAGGAAGGGTGGAATTGTGCTTGCTTTTGAATGCGCATACAAAAAGCTTCAAACACCAAGGAATTGCACTTGTTCTTTCTTATACACTTTGTTATCTTCTAGTTCCCTTTTTAGTCCACTTGGGATCTGACTGGAGTGGTACCCAGTGGAAAGAAAGAAACAGGTGTGAGATGAGATGACGATATAAATTTGATTTATTCCACAGAAAAGGATCATTGCATCGCAGAAGTGCCTCCCCCCTGACCCTGCAGAATCAGCTGTTTTTGTGCAATAATATTACCATATGTGTTGAAGCCACGTAAAGTTTTGTCTTCACACTATGTCAGTTTTGAATTTTCTGAACTAGAGGCTGTGTAAGTTCATGGGGATGGGCTTAAATTTGGTACATATTAAGTTGTCTTATTTTTTCTAGCATTTCCGAGTACCTCATATGATATTCCTGGATGAAAAATGCAACCAAATCAGTTGTATTTATTTTGCTCACTCCAAAGTTCATGATCTAAAGCGATCACCCATCCACTTTTAGCATCAGTTCCATTTGATCATCACTGTTTCCATAGCAAAACTGCACCTATTTGATGCTCTTCAACAAGCATTGGTTTCCTGGATATTTTATGCATTTCTGGGAAAAGCTTCAGAAAATGAATTTTGGATTATATAACAATGTGGGATAGGTGCCTGTCTTAAACAAACTCATAAAAGCTCTCCTTTGTACCCACATTTTGACACCAGCCTCATCTTTTAGCCATGATTCATGAGTCAGGTGAGAACATTTCTCAGAAGTGACTGATTTTTAAACTGGATTGACCCAAAAGTGTGAGCCGTCTACTGTGGTGATGGGGTGGAAAACAGCAATTTTCAATTGGGTCAGATATTCAGTCCACCATGACTTCACCAGTCCATGTGATATTTGGTAAAGTGTCCAAAGAAACTGGAAATTTCAGAATAGTAAGAAAGCCTATAGGCTGTGATTTCATGTTGTGGATCGGTATTTCTCCGTTTTATTTGTTTGTTTTTGTGCCCAAGGCTAAAAAAGGAGATTGATTTTAAAGTACACATGCATTCACACTTGCAGAAAATAACCTTTATGTCACCTGGAATTATATCAGTGACTTATTAGATTATGTTGACAGCTTGTATACGTACCCTTATTTTCGCACAAGCAAGCAAGGGTTGTTGCTGCCTGTGGTTCAGGTTCTGTGTATTGTTGTTTTGTTTTTATTTTTACAGCAGGAGAAGAGATATTTGTTTATTTCCTGTTAGATGTGAGTTTTTTCTTCCCACTGTCGCCAAGTGCTTGCTAATAAGGGTCGTCTGATTGTTGGGGTTTTCTCTCTACTGCGTTTTTACCTTGAGGCAACTGGTGCTGTGTTATGAAAGTGAATTGAAATCGTTTCCAAATATGTGTTTGGCTTAATTTGCACCATGTTAGCATTGTTTAACTCCTCCCAACAAATGATATACTCATGCTGAAGGCTGCTGAAGTCTGGGTCCAGTTAAAGCCACAAGGTCAGTTTTACAGCAGTTTCTCCTCCCTGTTTTATTTAAAGCTGGTTTTGTATGTTTTACTCCTGACATTTGATTGTACTAATTCAGTAAAGGCAAATTAATATATTTCATGCACTCACAATCATAAATGATACAAAATCCCAACAGACACCTGGACTTGTGTCAGGGCACTCTAGCCACAGCCTCAGTGGAAGATAACTGTGAGCGTAAAGAGGCCATATAGCCTGAATGTTGAAAGTGGGAGACCATCAATCTGAAATCCTCCACATCATCCGCCCTCCTTATCCCACACTGAAATTAATTACCAAGGTTAAAGAGGCTTTTGGATCACACTGTTGTTGTGCATATGAATAATTATCCTCATCTGGGCCCTAGAGATGACCTCAGTCTTGAGGTTAAACATCTCTAGCTCGAGTGAGCCTCATCGTCCACTGCTGGCAGATTTTTTTTTTTGGCGGCGAGGACAGGAAGGGGCTGTCTGGGATCGTTTTGTGTGAGAGGGAGACAATTGAGAAAAGAGAGCTTGCCACCCAGTCACTCAAGCCTCCAAATAACAGTCTCCCTGTTGTGTAGTATTTATGATAGTATTTATCTCCCACTGCTCTGTTATTCTCAGAAGTAATCATTAGACTGTGATGCCTAGATCAATACTGTCATCAGTGATGCCCGGTATATGTTTTCTGTTGGAGCACATCTAACAATACAACGTGTGGATTTGCACTTGCTGTTAGCGACGGGCACAGTTTGGCTCATTTGATTTCTTGTAATTGTCATGAAAATATAGAGTGTGTGTAATTATTTGGAAGCCAGAAGTCTCGACCCCGTCACAGCTCAAACATGGCAATGCTCCATAATGTGCAGCTGAGGGTCCTTACATTATAACAATGGTAATTTTCTATATTTTTCTTATTGAAGAGATGCAAACTAGCTACAAATGTATTTGACTTAACATACATCCAGAGCCTGGTTTAGTGTGTCTTACAGCTTTGTGTCCCATTATTGTCCAGAAACTTTTACGAACTCATTATTGAGTCACATGTTGCACTGGGTGACATGTCTTCTTCTGGAGCTCTGGCCCCAAGGGGCATAAGCTAAATCCAGCTTTGGACACAGCCAGTACGATTCAAGTTGCGGTTCTCATCTTTCAATGGGATTTGTTAACACAAGGAAATGTACAAATCACCAGTTATCCTGTAATGTAGTGTGTAGGGGTTATTAGGTTTTTGTGTCCAGTGATATCAAGGGTCAGCCAATATTCCTCATGGTGTAACGAGTTCAAAACTCATGTGTCGCTGAGATCAAATGCCCTGTTTTCTTTGAACTATTATGATGATAATAATACACAGTCTTACCAATAACGAGCCCGTTTCTATCTCTGCTGTTTTATTTATTTATTCATTTTTTTACATTTTACATTACATATCCTTCTCCTCTAGCTGTGCTTTGCTGTCTCTATCTTTGCCATCTAACGAAGGGCCCAAAACTCTGAATGCCTCTCCCCGATGGAACAATTGTGGCAGAACGTTGAGCTCACAACCTGAGGAAAAGTCCATCTCTGTCACCCGCGGCCTGAAACATTTGCAAAAAAAAAAAGAGAGGGAGAAAACAACTTTTGTCTCTGGTTCATGGTTTCTGCCTCTGGAACTCTGCTTGTAGACTCATTAAACTGTCCCTCACGGGCAAAACACACTCCACTCAAAAAATCAATACACACCTCTTTGTGTGTGTGTTTGTGTTTTTTTCCCCCCTCTGTGCTAAGAGTATGTGTTTTTATGGAGTGTCTCTCTCTATTATGAAGGAAAATGATGAGGAGTATCATATTACACTCCCTCGGCAGGCATAGGTTTTTATTTCCCTGCGGAGTACCTGCGCTCTGTAAAAACACTGATCAAGAATTTACAGTGAGCTGTAAAAAGGGCTTATACGTGTGGCGGTTTCTGTCACCGCCATCGTATTCCCACCGCAGAAACGTACAAGTAAACAGCGGCAGAGCTTTTCTGGGGAATTCAAAACTTTCATTATACCTCTTTGCACCCTGAGGCTGAGGTTAGAAAGAATGATGGACGCATTCAAACACTGATTTGATGTTTAGTTGCAGCTGGGGCTACCAAATTATTATGTTTGTTTAAAGAAAAAAAAAATAGGCAGCTGGTGTTTTTTTTCCTGTCTTTAAATTTTTTTTTTAAACAAACATTGGTCGAGCTTGTTAATTCTGCTGTTTTCTAGTAGAATATTTTCTAGCAGATAAGATTTCTGATTGGATTTTGGCTGTGTGTGTGTGTGTGTGTGTGTGTGTTTGGGGGGGATTATTGTGAAAGTCATCACAGAGAGATCCACAATTCACTCATTGTCATCTTAAAATTATGCGGTTGAAAAATTAATGGGTCAAAGTGACACAAAGATTAATCCAGCACAGTAAGTCTGCCACTGGATTGTTACTGTCATAAAATCTACTGAGACACTGATACAACATCACTATGTTAAAATTAAAAAAATTGATTTATAAGTGTAATAATTTAACAAATAAATGATGTAATCCTCGTGACTTACCCACCCACTGATCTTTGCCAGCGATGGTTTCTAATCAGTCCTTCGTAAGCCTGAGTTGTTTTTCTCTCCTTCACTGTTCTGCCATTCTCTCACAGTTTTTCCTGTATTTTTTCTTCTTCTTTACTTTCCTGCTTCTCTCTTGAGGCAGCAGGAGAGGAAGCAGAGCACTCACACAAGCAGAGAGAGCTCAGAGGTGTAGTGTCAATAAAATAAGGGAGGGAGTAAAGGAAAAGGTGGACAGAGAGAGAAATAGTTGGTTACAAGAACAAGTGATTCAGAGGGAAAGGCAGACCCAGAAATGAAGTGTGTGAAAAGAGGAGGAAAAAGTAGGGAGGAGGGTGTAATCCTGGGCAGGATTTGGCTGGTTCTTGGCTCTCTGCGGGGGGAACTGCATTGTAATCCCCTGCTCAGCATGCAGACTTGGGCAGAGTTTCACAAAATTCCCCAAGTGGCTGCAAACCACTGGGGGTACACTGGTGTGTGCGTATTTTTATTCACAGATCTGAGGGAGCTGTTTGCAAGCTTAATTTAGCCACTGAGTGACTTATGACAACTTGGGCGAGTAAATGCTTGCTGGTGCATCCATGCAGGCAGGCAGATAACGGTGAATGAGATGTGTTAAAGTATAACTAAGAAGCCATCCATGAAGCAGGTGGTAGACAGTTTGTCTGCTTTCACACTGTGATTGGTAAACTGCAGGTACACAAACAGCCAGTATGTCGCACAGCAGTAACCAGCAATGTGAAGTGGATTTATGTGGCAATTTCTATCTCACATAGCAAGTAAGTTATTTTTGTTTTTCTCAGGATTGTAAAAGAGAAACAAGAAAGCCTGTTAAAGGTGTCTCGTGTGCTCTTAATAGCCATGTTACTTTGCTAATGACCTGAGGGTTAAAAGGCACGCTCTTGGTTAAAAAGCAATAACATCCACACTGATGGAGTTGTAAATGTGCTTTTGATAACCAAGCTAGGCTGGAGGTTCACTCACACAAATGAAAATGGACTACTTGTAGTCCCAAAACAAGCTAGCTCCTCTTCATTTCTTATGCTTTCTTTAAAAAGAAAAAGAGATACATAAATATATAAATAAATAAAGTATTCTGCACTATTACAGAAACACACGTAGCTTACTTTCTAAAGCCAAGAACAAAAAGATGCAAGTGTGTTCTTTAGCACTTAGCATGACCTAAAGCTGATTGATTTTGGTTCTGTAAAGTAAGCAGTTGTCTTATTGTCTTACCTTTTTAGTCACATTTTTTTATTTTATTAATTCTGCTTCTCGGGGACATTCTCAAATGTGAAATTTTTTTTATCTCATCCAGCTGGACCGATGAGCTTATCCATCCATCCGTTTACAATTCCTGCTCCGCAGTACTGGTCAGAATGTAATCAACCTTACACACAGTAATCACCTAATGGCTCTGAACTGTGCTCGAGGTCAGGGTCACGTGTTTTTAAAAAAAAAACTCTCCAAGCTTCATATGGACTGCTTTCAGCAGTACCTGCGGTTCCTGCATTATCAGAACCATTAGTAGCTGTAGCCATGACGACAGCATGCATTGTTGTTTACTGTCCCACGCATTTCATGGAAGCATTTCCATCGTGTTATGGTCACCTTTAATTCTAAGGAAACGATTGGTATTTTTTTAATTCACTAGTAATCAAAAACACGAGCGTCTTCATGCACCACATTGCCTGTGGCGGAGTTATTTTCTCTTATTTGGGATTATTTAGAAGCAAATGCGCAAGGTCCATCTGGCCGGAGCCTATATGTGTGATGTTAGGATATTCTCCCCATGTCTGTGTGGGATCATTCGGGTGCTTCATCCCACAGTACAAACACATGCAGTTAGTGGGGTTAGTTTAACGGGATTCTTAGTATGTGAACGTGAGTGTGAATGGTTGTCTCGCTCTCTCTGTGTAACCTACCCAGGGTGTACCCTGCCTCTTTCTCTGTCGCTGCTGGGATAGGCTCCACCCCCCCGCCATCCTGAATTACATAAACGGAACAAGATGGCAAACACACAAGATGATAGATATGATGATATGTATCTCTGACACTCTGAACTGTATGTAACTGACATTATTTCTCTGTGGGGAAAAAAAATTAATTCTTGGATTATTTTGGTTTGCCTCTTGATACTTTCATTGACACAAAAGCTTTAAACCCAGTTCTAAATTGCTGAGGGCTTTAACAAGATTAGCTGCAAATGGGGGGTCCGTGACTTATTAGGGCTCTGGGATCAGATGAGGACTATCTGCGGCTAACATAGATCTTTTCTTTAATTACATATAATGCATAAAACCCCAAACTTCCTAGTGTACAGGAGCTCTCGATCTAAGCTGCTGCTCCTTGTTGACCGCAAGATGCAATCTTCCTTTTCGTCTTGGAAAAACATGAGAAAACTGTGATTAGGAGGTGTTTGATTTTGCTCTTGAAATCTTCAACAAGTGTCGTCTTCATCCGCAGAGCTTCTTTGATGGCTGGGACTGCACAAAGAAAAAAGACAAAACAAAAGGGAGGCATGACACCTTGCTGGGATGTAAGTAATCAGAAAATGTTTAGAAAATCAATAAAAACACAGAAAATGTTGTGACAGTTGTATTTTCAATATTTCTTTGCTCTTTTATTTTTATCTCCCTCAGATGATCGACACAGAGTGAAGCTCCACCCTCTGTTGGGAGACCCCAACTCAGACTACATTAACGCAAACTACATTGACGTAAGTCTGATGCTGCTTTTCTGTTTTTTCCTGTCTTGGTTCAATATGGGACACAAATAGCCTCTGCCGAGTCTCTATCTCTCACACTCTGCAAAGCCTCAGTCCATCTCTCTCATTCCTGTAAGCCCACCAGTCTGCTGCCCCACTTTCACCTGGAGGCTTTCATCTAATCAGACACCGTTCCCGCCAGTGTTTTGCCAAATGCCATGGTTGTCAATTGCCACATTGGATCCCTGACCCAGACTTACCTGTGCCATCACTTTTATTAAAACAGAACAGGATAAATATATTTAATGCTTTGCAGAGTAGATGAACCTTTCTGTACGATGCTACAAATCCCCCTAAATTAAATAGACATCCCTGTCGTCATTCAATCTCTGGATGGGCCGAGCAGAGATGATCCTTTCCACCGTTCACCTCCTGTCACACCACATGCAGTCAACATTTCTCACTTATCATATGAAATACATGTGTATGTTGCTAACGTGTCCCATTCATGTGTTGTCATTCATTACAGCTAGCCGAGGCTATATTTTTTACTGAGAAAACAGAAGTGCGTGTGCTTAGAAGGCAGCAGTTAGTTATTAATAAATGATTTAACCAGGAATGTGGGGGGGAAAAGCAGAAACTTGTGTTTCAGTTTCCCTGTGAATCCTCTGTCATAGTTGTGACACTGCTGTTCGTTTGAGAAATGTCAAGGGAAGTCTGGCAATCTAGATCTTGCAAAATTTATTTTGCACACCTCTCAGTGGGACTACTGTAAGTATGGCAGACTGTAAAACAAAAGAATAAAAGAGAGAAGTGCTTATGTACACCCAACTCCATTTGAGGATGGTTAGAGTTTAAATAATTCTTCTTTTTTTAGGATAACAGTCTGCCAGACATTTATAAAAGATATACATTAAAGACAAATTATGTCATTTTTAGTTCCTCACATTGACTTGATTTTGGGTGAATTCTACCTTTTGGCCAAATCGTATCATTAAATGTTTGACACTCTGTACAGAAAGGCCAGTGGTGAGATGCTTTTAGAGAGTTCATTACAATGAGAGGGCATTAAAAACCTGGCCTGCTGTTAGGCTGTAGTTATTGTGAGGGTCTCCATTAGCGTTGAGGGCACAGACATGCGGGCATTAGAGGGAAAACACCACTCAGCAGCCACTACAGTGTCAGTGTCAGTGATGTTACTCCCTGACCCAGCGAGATGAATTGTAAGTACTCAGCCGCAGTGGAGCATATTTTGGACAGCCTGTGATTATTTCACCAGAGGTTAAATGGAAAAGTTTTTCCTCCCTCTGAAACATTATCGTGCTTTCAGAGCAGAGGGGACAAAGTGCTGGATCTCTGTTTTCTCTCTTTGTCGCTTAATGACTGGTTATTTGCATTTTCTTTCTGATGTGTACAGAACTTTGCATATCTGAACCAGCTTCTTGTAGCATTTGCAGACCAGAGAGAGCAGAGCAGTGCTTAATGGCTGTTGCTACTTTGCATTTTATCTGCATCAAGAGTTTTGGGGTGTTCGTGACAGTAAACAAACACACATTTACAATATTTATTTAAATTCTTAAACTCTAAAACAGATGACATTTACCCAGCAAAGAAATTGAACCTAATGTCTCCATGGGCTCACCTCATAACTGGGCTCAACAGGCTCCTCCCACTTCAGGAAGATACTCTTACACCATTACACTCTTTATCCATGCTGGGTTAATCTATGTAAATATTGTAAATAACAAATAGCAGTAATATCTTGTTGTTCTATGCATAAGAAGGCCCTAAAAATACAAAGATTTTCTCAGTTTTTGCTTTAAATTTCTACTTTTTTCGTCCAAATTTAAATCTGTTCACTTGCTTTTCACACAGTGTTGTTGGGCAGTGTTCACGCAGAAAAAAAGGTGATAAGTTAATCAATAGGAGATTAGCAAAAGCTGAATCTGCGGGTGCTTCAGGATTAACTATGATTACACTGCGCTTCGTGTGATTAACCCTCTCTTCCCATCCTCATGACGATTGCATACGCAGCCAACAATGTGCGCCAAATCCTACGAGTATGGCTAGCTGGGATACGCAGACAAGGAGGACACTCATCTGTCATGCGAGTGTTGAGATATGCATGCATATGCAATTCTGTAGTGACAGGCAGTGCAGAGAGGGCCTTTGTTGTTGTTTGAAAAAGTGACAGACAGTGGTGTAATGTTAAATCCTTAAAAGCAGTACAACTCCTTTTCAGACATGGGATATGTTACACTTTTGGGCTTTATCTGCCTGTTAAAGTGACAGCATTGTGTTATAAAGATCTAATTCCCCTTTATGTTACTGTTTCTTATGGCTTCAGCATGTGCAAGGCTGTCTTACATTCAAACATTAAGGCAACGAGTGCATCGTGCTGGTAAACGAGTATTATTTCTGAATGAAAAGAAAAAATGTTTTTAAGTTCATGCTGTTTATACTTTTACAAGGATTCTGTGACGATCTGAGCAATTTATAAAGATGTAGTCATAATCTTATAGTACCTATCTGGTGATGTGATGTGAGGTCCAGGGTTTCCATTTGGATATGACGATGACACGATCAGACGCTTTCAGATTAACAGGACGGGAGTGCATGTCTGAATGACTTTCTAGCTTTCATCTGGACTCAAGACTGCCTCCTGGTAATGAACTCTGGCACGGATAGTAGCGTCGTGCATGTGCACGTTGTGCAATGTTCACACTTACCAAACAGTGGACAGCACCTTGATAGCAACACTCGCAGGCTTTTACAAGGTCTGATCAAACTGAACTTAGTCATCACATATTCTAACTAAAGCAAACATGCTTTTTTAGTGTTTAAATCTTAATAAATTATACTAAGTCTGCCTTTGTGCCTCAGTGAGATTTTATGAATTTAAATCTGTAAAAAGGTTTTTAGTGTGTATATTACAGTGAAATTAGAGGAAGCCCTTATTTGATATTACTTGAGTCATTTTCAGTTCTGTTGTAAGCTCGACTGTATAAAGGAAAACTTCAATATGGGCTAATTTAAATGAAAACTACTCGCTTGCTGTGAATCATGACACTTTTTTTATTGTTCTTGTTGTTTTGGTTCTGGCTCAGCCCATTCACTTCCCACAAATAAAGCTTTTTTAATGATCAAGCCTAAGAAATAAAGTATGAACCAATCTTGTTTGCATTTGAAAATATCTCTCTTACAATGGTATAGTTGTCTGTTTTCTAGAAATGGTCTGTCGCGGGTGGTGGTTGAAAATTGTCCCAAGGGGCACACAAGAAACTGAGACTGCTGTAGAGTCAAATTAGGTTATTTCTGTAGCTTAATTTGAACAGCCTCAGTTAACCAGAGTGCTGTAAAAGCTATATAAAATATACACTTTATGGAACAGTCACTAATTAAACACACTAGAAGTCAAATAAAACAGGTAAATAAGGCTGTTTTTGTATGAAAAATAAGATTCCTCGCTCAACTAGACCCAAAAGCAAGGGAGAAAAAATAGGTTATTCAAAGTGTTTTCAAATGATAGAGACACTGTGCAGCTCTTATGTAAGAAGGTAAGTTGTTCCAAAGATTAGGAGCCACCACTGAAAAGACTCTGCTTCAAAGTCTGGATCTCAGAATGTCCAAGAGGAGTTGGTTCGTAGACCTCGGTGCGCTGGTTGGATTGTACGGTTTCAAAAGTCCTGTTAGGTAAGGCGTGCACCAATAAGCTTTAAAGTGATAAATATTAAGCATAATTAGCTCCGGCCTAACGGGAGAATGCTTTTTCCTTTTCTTTTTTCCTCATTGCAAATCGGTAGCACAGCTGTACTCGGCTTTGTTCATGAACTGACTGCCAAAGACTAAAAGTTAAAAAATGAAAAGAATTTTTGAGTGTGGTATCGAAATCTTGTGGCTAAATAAGTAACTAACACACCACATTCCGTTGTTAAGTGTTATATGCAGTGCATGAGTTAAAGCAAATGCAGAATAAAGAAGACATCATCTGGTTATGCAGAATAACTGCAGGACTACCGCCCTGTTTAACTGTGCATCATGAATTTGCCAACGAGAGCAAAATGCTAAATAAGCAGAGTACTAATATAAGCTTGCTAGCTGCTTTGAATTTGCGAGATGCAATGAAAATACTGTTTGCATAATTTTAAAGCCAAATTCAAAAGGAAAGAAAACACAAATTTGAACAAAAACACAACTGAGAGATAAGAGAGTTGATCAAACATGATTGGCCTTAGGTCACTGATTCACACAAAGTCATTGCGCTAACACACGATGAAGCTAATTCTTGCTGTTCTCTCATCAACACCTATGCACACGCAGGCTTCCCTGCTGTCTCTAACCATACCTCCTAAAGCTTCTTTCATTAACTAGCCTATATGTCTTCTTTTCTACTTCCCACCTCACTTCCTCGACCTCGGACCCTGTAGATTCGGATTAACAGGGAAGTAAGTACTTAACTGCTCGTTCTTCTGCCTGCCATTGCTCTATTTCCCCTTTCCCTCTACCCCCTTCCCCCTTACTCTTTCCACTGTCCTCTATCCACAAATGCTCAAAGGTCAGGGTGTATCAGGTTAGTGCGCATTAAACCAATCAAATGCAAAAGAAATGCCCTTTTTAGCTCATGATTTTAAATGAACACAAAGAGATGTGTCCTCTCTCTGGATGGAGGATCTTCGGTTGTTATGGCAACCGTCTCATATGGAGAAAGCTTGGCATTCATGCTGATAGAGTTTGGCCAGGGCCTGAGAAATTGTGGATAGCAGGCCTCACAGCACTGGTCATCCATCTCCATTTCAAACATGTCCACATTTATCTGAGTGGATGCGATTCAGTTTAGCAATCCGTCAGCAATGTGGATGGACTCAAAATATTACGAAGATGCCCTCTGCAAAAAGATAAAAAAATAGTGTTATCAACATGGATTGCCTCATCATACTGATTTGATGAGAGCCTGTGGGCTTGGCAGTCTTCTCAGATTATTCCTGACCTGCCTTCTCCCCCTCCACGGACTCCTGTAAGTTAAGTAATTGCAGCATCAATTATCATTCCAGCTGCTCCTCTCAGCAAACAGGGAACCATCTATGCAGTTTTCTGGCTGATGTTTTCATACAATCTCAAGGCAGTTGTCTCCTTTCGTTTAAAAGGTTAGCTAAGCAGTGCTTATTTCCAGGAGGACCTCCTTTGAACAGTTTGCTCATCCTGAAAAGGGTTTATGCTTCAAAGTCCCTCAGGTGGTCTTTGTCATGTTTATCCCCCTCAAGGCTGTAGAGGTGACATCTCATTGTTCATTCATATTCAACCCATACTCGCCATATGAAAATGTCTGTCATCTATATCAAATGTTGTCACATCCTTTGATATAAAGGTTTTCAGAAAACTTTGCTGTGTACTTTTGATTTTCTTCTTGAAGACTGCTGGTGTCGTGCATTGATGTGTAACGTGTGCAAGACACGGATCCAGCTGTATGGCTTGTGACAAGTGGAAGAATTTCAGGATGAAATTTCCTCTTGGGTTGCTAATTCGTCGCCCAGTGCATATAGCATCTCCAACGAAAATTGATTTATTTTTATGAGTAGGCACTCCGAGGCAGAGATGGCTAAATAAACCGGACACCTGAAATTTAGAAATGCACACCTGTAGGTTCTTTATCATATCTTTTTAGGCATTGTTTGCTTAGCTAGCCTGACAAGCTGAATAAATAGCTTATTTTAGGGATGTCAGCAGTTTTTCAAGAAACTGCGCTTGTTCGTCACGTGTCTGCGCAGTCAACGAGGGTTGGACTCATCTCAAGGGGGGATGAGTCGGACTACAGAGATGAGGTCAACAGACTGACTGAGTGGTGTTCAGTTAACAACCTCCAACTGAACACCACGAAAACTAAAGAACTTATCTTGGACTTCAGGAAGGGCAGAGCAGACCCGGCCCCACTTTACATTCACGGGAGCTGTGTGGAGAGGGTACACTCCATGAGGTTTCTGGGCGTGCAGATATCTGATGACCTCTCCTGGACTGCAAATACTACAGCGGTGGTTAAAAAGGCCCAGCAGCGTCTCCACTTTCTGAGAGTGCTCAGGAGGAACAACCTGGAGGAGAGGCTGCTGGTGACATTTTACAGAGCCACCATAGAGAGCATCCTAACGTACGGCATAACAACATGGTATGCAGGGTGCTCAGCTGCAGACAGGAAAGTACTGCAGAGGGTCATCAACACAGCCCAGAAGATCACTGGCTGCTCTCTGCCCAGCCTGGAGGTCACTGCAAACTCTCGGTACCTCAGCAGAGCTGGCAATATCATCAAGGACCACTCTCACCCCAGCAACCAACTGTTTGAACTATTACCGTCAGGCCGACGGTACAGGTCACATAAAACCAGGACAAACAGATTCAGGGATAGCTTCTTTCCCAGAGCTATCACCGTAGTAAATAAGCACAAAAACAATTGAACCTATTCCATACCGTCACTGTCATTATATTAATGCTGCTATCCTGTATATATTGTACATACTATTGTTTGAGTACTTACGATTGTTTTTTTTGTACTTTTTATATTTTACATTTATATTTATTATTGAAACTTGCACCAAGGGAGTGGCACTCCAATTTCGTTGTACTCTGTACAATGACAATAAAGGCTATTCAATTCTATTCTAAAGAGGCGGTCTGGAGGCGTCAATAGGTTAGACAGCAATGACGAATTAGACAGAAACCAGGCTTTACAGAGGGGAATGTAGGGAACAAGGGAAGGAAGAGGGAAGCACAGAGAGAGAGAGACACCCATACAGCTGTGCCTATGGTGCAGATCGCTTACTCAGCATGTCATCCCTCTTCTCTGTTTCAGGGCTACCATCGATCCAACCACTTCATCGCCACTCAGGGTGAGTATCCCGGCAAGGCTGTGGTGTGTAATTGTGTGTGCGGGAATTCAGTACAGCGAGTACCTTTTGTTGAAGTTTAATAAATTGAAGATGATCCAGCCAACGATCCTACTCATGCACAGTCCCTTGCCAAAACCATCTCTCTGCCAATTTCAAAGGTGATAGTGTGACTATCAAACCGTGGAGCCTGTGTTAGGGAAGTCACTGAATAAATTATGAGTAGAGTTGAATAATTAAACACATTAATTATAGCTTCTTAGCCTCTGTGACATGTGGAGCGATGTGTTCATTGTCACGCAGAGAACCTTTAGTTCAGTTGCTGTCGCTCAAACGCACTTTTGCTTCAGATGGTCACTTGGGATCTGCAGGAATATGAGCGTTCCCTCTTAGGAGGAGCAAGTTTCTAGGGAGCTCCTATCACAGAATCCCTAAGGGTCTGCTCATCCTCTGCCCGCACCTCCTTTCCCTCCTGTTAAACAGATAGAGGCAGATGAAACGTAAAGGAAAGAAAGAAGATGTCAGCTGCACTTTCCTGTTTCAGAGCTTTTTCTTCCTACGTGATCCCCGTTTTTAAAGCTGTTTTTCACTTCCTAAACGTCTCCTGCTCAGATCCTGGTGAGTGACTGGCGGTCCCCCAGGCTTTCATCATCAGCTACTGCTGTTGTTTTGTCACCCATTGCCTCTTACTTCTGCCTGCCTGGAATTTCCAATAACTTTATTGATGGCACAATCTCGAAAGATCAGTACCCTTCCATCTGAGAAAGGACACTTAGGTCGCAATAATACAAAATTTCACAGCAGAAACTCCGTTATTGAGAGGGCAGGCTTTGATGCTGCCGTTTTTGTCTCTTTCTCTGTTATTTCTTCCCTATTCCCACTAGGTCCTAAGCAGGAGACTCTCTATGATTTTTGGAGGATGGTGTGGCAGGAAAATTGCTTCAGCATCGTCATGATCACTAAGCTGGTGGAGGTTGGCAGGGTAAGTGATGTACACTCTCCTTTTCCTCCCCCGTCCCTGTCACCAATCAGTGTTCAGAAAAAGACCACATTTATCATGAGGGGACTTTTTGGTGTCAATATGAAAGGCGTTTTATGCGTTTGCAACCCTGCTCTGCATGGAAACTCCAGCCTAAAGGCCGTTATGGTTTATTGATGATGTGATACCACAAGCATGTGAAAGGAGCAATTAAACACTTTTGATGAAAGTGGACAAGAGAAGATCAACACTACTTTCATTTCTGTGCGCCGTGCTCCAGGCAGCGGTGAGTTAGCACTGACTGGAAAAAAACGAGTACTGCAGAAAGATAATATCTGGTGAACTGGAAGCTTTTTGGACAGATTAAACTAAATGTATGGTAAATGACTAGTTTTAGAGGTGCTGACCTGCAGACTTTGTTAGCTTACGCTACAGTCGCACGGGAGACAAAACTACTGGAGCCGAGTGCAACGTTGCCCTTTTGAAATGGTTGCTTTGGAGACAGGGGCCAGTGCTTCAACCACTGGCAGTCACTCGCCATCATCAAAGTGGCTTTGCTGCGTCAAGACGATAAAATGGCAGGCTCAGTTTGCAAATAAATGGGGGGAAGTTGGCAATTACATGCAGTATATTTGTTTTAATATGGCAATTAACTGTGATACGTCAACACAAATACAAATCTGTTCCCTCCAATATACACAGAAAGTCACATTAAAGACAAATTCAGTTAATTACATTCAGATTGAGTCACAACTTCATAACTGAAACAGAAACTCCTCCACACATAGGTAGTTGCTGCTGGATGGTGATTTAAGTGGAGAATAACATCCTTGACAACCTTGCTTTTATATGGTAAATGGACTGGTCTTTAAATAGCACTTTGCTGCTCTACCTAAGCACTCAAAGCGCTTTATACAACTTGCTGACAATCACAAACAATTGAAGACCAACTAGGGGTCAGTGTCTTGACGTAGGATATTTGGCATATCCTGGAGCAACCAGGGATTGCACCACCAACCTTCTGATTAGTAGAGGACCTGCTCTACCTGAGAGAGAGAGAGAGAGATCATTATCTGGACGTGTAACCAGAATACAATCAGCTGAACTTCATCCCCTACTGCTGAGAAGCACAGATTGACTTAGATTGATTGCAACATGTTGGCAATCTGTCTGTATTTATAAATTCTATGCCAGTTATCTGCAAACTTTCACCGATGTATCTGAGATTGATTGCAGTCAGTTCAATTCGCACAATGAGTGTTTGGAGACACGTTGCCTCCCACCCGGTGACCCCTGCAATTGCCTTGTGATTGAAAGCGGTTGGTCAGAAGTCGAGGGTGTTGCGGCTCAACCTTTGGGCAACCAGTTGGTCGCTGTTACAAGTTGTAACAGGTCACTGAATGCAACAAAGGTTCAGTGAAATCTTTGTGCAGCCACCATTCTTGTTTGCTTTGTTTTCTTTCCTAATCACAAGGACATTGCCGTCCTATTTTTACTCTGTCGTGACTCAGCCTTTGTTTGGACAGTACCAGGCAAATTGTTTCCTTCCTTTTATGTCATTAAGCCAGCCATCTGCTTCTGGTAGATTTATTTAAAGATTCTGGTGGATTTATTTAAACTGCCTGTATTTAACACACATGCAGTTTATTGTGCGATTTCATGCCAAGCTAATGCTGCAAAACACCAAAAGAGAATATTTCCCTGCTTATCTGGCTTGGTGATAGCAACTTACTGTATCCTATCATAATTGTCTCATTTACCTCCTAACCAGTTAGACAGGGAGGTTATTTTATTGATCCCTCATTTAGCCTGCTGCTGTGTTACAGCAGCATAGTATAGTCTACAATAAACAATAAATTAACAGCAAAGTTGTGCCACAGGCACCTAGTAAGGGTCATTATGGGAGAGTTCAAACATTGATACAGACAACAGTGATAACAACAAAAGAAAAGCTAAAATGAGGTTAGTTAAAAAAAGCCTGACATTGTGTAAGGGTGGTGCAGATTGCATTAATCAATAATATGTACACTATAAATCTAGGAAAAACAGCTGCATGACGGTTCAAGGGTAAATTATTAAATGTCTTAAGCTGCAGTCAGACAGTTATATTTACTTTTTCAGATTGCTGTTATGCATTTTCAAAAATAAAGGAAGTTTCAAGATGTGTCTTAGAAATCTTCAGATAAAGTGTGCAGTTTACTGATGTTATTGTGTTGTAGTGTTTGCTTTATTCTGAAGCCGAGTGCACCCACGGCTTTTTTTCTGCCTCAGAGACGACTTCTATTGCTCCAACACTGGGCTGGTTCTGTTAGCTAGCGGGCAGCTGGGATGAATATAAGGATACTTTGTAAACACACATCAACAGCAACTTGTTGCTTTTAGTAAGTTAATTTTAATTTGTAGCTTTGGCTGACCGCACATCTGACAGAAACAATATATTTAAAGTATTGCCCAAGGATGGACCAAAAGTCCTATTGAATTTTACTTTTATAAATGAACTCAGTCAATTCCTTGCCAAAACTGTTTAAAGATGGCTTTAACTTTCTGTACCATGTTCAGAAATCATCACAAACCTGTCTCTGTGTGCTACTGTGGAGTTTTTTGGTGAATGCATGCATTTCAAACATCATGAAACTGCAATTCTTGCAAATGCATATATACAGTATCTTTGCTAGAGCTGCTGTCTGTGAACACGCTCTGCTTGCTATACTTAAGCAGTATTATTTTCTACCCTACATAAACATAGTTACTTTAAATCCCACCTTAAATATTCCAGCCTTTTCATTCGAGCCGGGAGAAACATATACTGTGGCGGATGGTGAAAATCACACAGTAGTCGTTTGTCCAGTTTGGAGAAGTGGTCTGTGTGGCTGAATCCAAATAACACATCCATTAAATTAAAAAGAATTGCCTCCATTGTACTGGGTGGTGGTACAATAAAAAGATTACTGCCCTGCTGTTCAGTATGTGATTATTGTGTTGTTCTTCTCTTTACTCTCTAAGATAAGATATCTGCAAAGGAACAGGTTGTTATTTTTTTCTTCCACATCATTTGAAGTGTGGACCCCCCCCCCCCCCCAAAAAAACCCCATTTTTTTTAATAAATAAATAAATAATTTTTTTTTAACTTGTTAAATTTCACATCATTATATTTCTGTTCTCGTTAAACCATGAAATTGAGTACTTCATGTTTATTATTATCATCTCATTATTTTGAATAGTGTTCATGCATTTTACAATTATCTCCTTTACTTTGGAATGAATTGTTGAAAATGGCTTGGTTGTGTTTTTAAAGAGTAGTATTTTATTATGCGCTCTCTCTAAATGCAGTGCTTTCATTTCAAATGTCGCAGGAAGGATTTTAGTCCCTAGAAACCCAATACTGACACGAGGAAACATGCTAGGGGGGCTCTTAGATTTATCTAACAAACCCTAACTTAAGCCTTCAGACCATTACTCTTCATTTTAGGAAGTAAAGATGACTGAGCCTCCAGTGTCTTTTGTGAAAAGATTTGAGAAAGATCTTATACATCCAATGATCTTTTGCTTGAGTTAGCGCTGCCTGTCAGTGGGAATTCAGCAGAGAGCCGTCGGTTCATGATGGAGTCTATAAATGCATGGCTTGTGCACAAAACCATAAACCAACCCGCTTAATCCACTCAATAAAAGTGTGGGTAGTGATTTCACGCAACACAGTGAGCCATTTGTTAACATGCTGATAGTATATAAAAGGAGAAAAAGAAGTTTAAAACTTAAAAAATAGATTGTGTCTTGACTATTCTCTGTCTGCAGACTGACTACTCTCACGTTTTCTACAGTTTTGCAGTTCTGAATATTGTTTAAAACTTCGCCTTCGCGTTTTTGAAACAGGTGAAATGCTGCAAATATTGGCCAGAGGACACCGAGATGTATGGTGACATCAAAATCACTCTTCTTAAGACAGAGACACTCGCTGAATACACAGTTCGCACCTTTGCTGTGGAGAGGGTGAGTTTTGCATTTCTTTATATTCTCAGTTTGTGATTGCTCTTTCCTGGTAGAACATCATCTGTGATTACTCGTAAACACATTCCTTTTATCTTGTTCTGTTTTTGCTTCATCTCTTTCTGTGATTCACCAATGTAAACACAACTTAATCATGTTACCTGGCGAAGCAGGAATTTGGATTAGAAGTAGAGCATTAATAGAAGGGATTAGATACTAGATGGGGTTTGCTGATGGACACGAGGTCCATGTGTTAAACTGAGAGGAATTAACACCAGTAGCTTTGTGGATGCCCCTGCTGTCTTTCCAGCATAGCTGTTACAGTGCCGTGCCCCTGATGGCCTCCATCCTGTCAATCTCCTGGGGGATCTCTCATTGGAAGGGCTCAGAGCAGTGCTGGAGTGACAGTGGCACAAACACAGCATTATCATCACACTGTCACAGTCATTCTCCACAGGCACAAACTGCTGCTTATTCAAATCGGCATGAGTTTGCGAGCTGGTGACAGCTTGTTTTTCATAGCTCTTTTACTTTCTTTTTTTGGATTTCTGTCTTCAACAAATCTTTGCTTTGCATTGCTTTACTTTGTCATCTCTGTATGGAAAAAGAAATTGGGACGTGACTGCAGCAGCCTCCCAGAAGAAAGGAGAAAGCTGCTACCCCTCCTTGAGCTCCCTAGAGCCTTAGTAATTCCTTTCTGCACATCTGTCAGATTGCAGCTGCTCCTAACATGTGGGGCCCAGAGGCCTAACTGTCCTAGAAGACCTAACACCCCGCGTAAATAATGTCCTGGGTGTCCTCACTCTGAACCAAAAAAATTTGTCACATCTATCACAGAGGGAAAAAGTCTCTGAATAGTTTGTAGCATATCTTCTGCGAGATCAAGGCCTGTAGGCTATTGCTAGCATTAGAATGCCAATGGTTTTTGTTTTTTCCCTGAACTACTAACGTGCACTGTGTTTCTGTTGATAGAGAGGATACTCGACCAAGCATGAGGTACGTCAGTTCCACTTCACATCCTGGCCTGAACACGGGGTGCCCTATCATGCCACTGGATTGTTGGCTTTTATACGAAGGGTTAAAGCTTCTACGCCACCTGATGCTGGCCCTGTCGTGGTTCACTGCAGGTACCGTAAGCCCTTGCAAGTGCTATATATATGTTTTAATAACCTTTTGATAAACTTTTGTATTTATAACTGTTATACATTATGTTGGCGTAACAGATATGTATAATCTCTCTCTCTCACTAAACCGCTGCACTCTACTATAAGATATCTATGTGTCGCTCTAACATGGGCATGAATGTGATGGTAATTTTGCGCTTTTAAGGATTTTTTTCAACTTTTTTTTCTTCGGGGTTGGAAGAATTGTACAGCAAACATATTTAATGTTTTTAAAAATCAAGAATTGAGTTTGCAAGTTTGAATTTATCTTGGATTTTCTCTGATGCTCACAGGGTCAAATATATTTATATATACGTCCCCACTAATAGTTCTGACAATAAACGTCTGACGATAAGACCTTTCTCCGGTTTCGGCTTGTTCATGTGGGCAGCCAGAAATTTCAGTTGAGCTTGAAGGTGACAGTTTTGAAGCAGAGGCTTCATTCTTGTTTGACAACTCCACAGTTCTTCAAGTTTGTTTCAATGTGGACATTGACTGAAGTTTCCAGCAGTTTCCAGTTCATGGTTCATGTAGGCTTGAGTCTTATTGTTTGAGTTGTTCCTGAACATCCTAACTTCCTCTCCTCTGGGGTGGCAACTTTCTTCTTCTAAACCCGGGTAAAGTAGTGACACATCCGAATAACTTGTTTGATCTGATGATCTTGTATTATGCAGTTATTTAGAAATGGCTCTAAGAATACTTTCCAAATTGCGTAACTCTACAATTCACCTTCTTAGATCTTCACCGAGGTCTTTAGACTTTCCCATTGCTTTGAGTATCAGCCAGTACAGTGACTCCTTTCAAACAAATCCTTTTTATACTGCAAAGAGATAATGTGAGTTGTACTCCATCCTGATCATTACTGAGTAGTTAATAGGCAAGGTTAGAGACATCTTAAAATCTTAATCACCAATAATTAAAAGATTTTGGGGAGTATGTCTATATTTCAGCCTATATGTATACCTTTGACCCTGTGTAGATGAGAGAAAATCCAAAATAAATTCAAACTTGAGCAGCCATTTCTTGTTTTTTAAAGCCACCAAAGATGTATGCTGTCCAGTCAATCCCATCTGGAAAAAGAACAGCTCATTAAAAGCCCCAAATTACAATGACATTCATGCCCATGAGTGTATGAGAACTTTTGACCCATGTACTTGCATTTTGTAGATATATAAGATTGGGCAGATCTGTCACATTCTTAGCCATTTAAACAATATTGATTACTTATTTATAACACAATGATTATATCATGTTCCATTTGTGCCAATGGGTCCCTCATATCCTATGCACAGACCTTTAATGTTTTAAGACACAATTCCTTATAAAAGATGGTCTTTCCATTGCAGTGCGGGGGCAGGTCGCACCGGCTGCTACATTGTGCTGGATGTCATGTTGGACATGGCCGAGTGTGAGGGCGTGGTGGATATCTACAACTGCGTCAAAACCCTCTGCTCTCGACGTATCAACATGATTCAAACGGAGGTGAGGACAGCAGTGCAGCCAGGAAATCACAATTTCTTGCACATGTCACATATTTAGCAGGTGACATCTCGATCCTTAATATAATCTTCTCAAACCCCCCCAGA
Source organism: Aulonocara sp. 'chitande type north' Nkhata Bay (assembly GCF_057382095.1). Taxonomy (NCBI): domain Eukaryota; kingdom Metazoa; phylum Chordata; class Actinopteri; order Cichliformes; family Cichlidae; genus Aulonocara; species Aulonocara sp. 'chitande type north' Nkhata Bay. The sequence continues at coordinate 19,369,296 of NC_141354.1, read as the reverse complement.
AAAGCCAAGCTTGTAAAAATTCCTTTTTTCCTTCTGTTGTTTGGGAATTCAAAAAGTGAGGGGGGTACATTTCCATACTCCCACTTCTAGATGTATGTAAAGATCACGGCTAAAGTTTTAGAGAAAAGACTGTCTCTTTGTCAGTTTGCTGTGTAGGCACGTGCTGTTCTTTGATGTGCACATAATTTGCATTTTTACCTCTTATTATGTAAATCCAACGTTGACTTGGCTGTTTATTGCATTTGTAGCTATTTGCAGGGGCGCACTAATTAAATGCACACTGCATGTGTTTGTTTACAAATAAATATTTATTTATTCTCTAGCGGCCTTGATACACCACTAACATTAAAGCACATGTTTAATTCAGAACAAGGCGGGTTATGAAAGATTTCTCCCATTCTGACTATTATTCGATTATTTATTTACAACTACTTACGTTTCTCACCTGCTTCTGTTTTAACCTGCGTCATTTGTAGTGTTTAGCATCTGGTTGCTTACAACCTTCAGATAACATATTTTGATGTGTTATTCAAAAGCCAGAACGATGAACTAAATTATGTCACCTGCTGTCTTTTCAGGAGCAGTATATCTTCATCCATGATGCTATTCTAGAGGCGTGTCTGTGCGGAGAGACGGCCATCCTGGTGAATGAGTTTGCTGTCACTTACAAAGAGATGCTGCGAGTGGATTCTCAGAGTAATTCCTCTCAGCTTCGAGAGGAGTTTCAGGTCAGTGTTGCTGCAAAGTCAGAATGAGCCATAATAATGATCCACTGTGTACAAGTTAGAAGTCATTTGTAGTTATGTAGTGTAGGTTTGCTCAATTTAGTTAATATTGTTTGGCTGATATTCAGATAGTAGCACAGTCACCGGACATGCACTTACTTTTCTTTAGCTGAAAGTAAGATAAATGTATCTCACAGGTTGTGAGTTTCAGGCTGTCTGCCAATGCTTTAACTCCAGTGCTCTCTCAGCATCTCACATTCAGGCTGTAACCAGTGTTCCCTAAACACCCTCGCCTGCAGGCAGTTGATTCAATTCAGTTCAATTCTTTTGTTCTTTTTTTTTAACATATATCACCAGTTCACAACAACAGTCATCTCAAGGCGATTTTTATTGTAAGGTAAAGACCCCAGAATATTCGAGAGAGCACACCAACGATCAAACAGTCCTTCCAGCTACAGCAGGCTCAGGGAGAGCCAGCCATGTTCTCGGGGGAGTGAAGTGAAAGTGAAGACAGAAAGGACCAACATAGAGACAACTCAGATAATAAACAGAAATGAGCATGAGAGAGGAGACAAAACTCGATCACAGACAGAAATTTGGGCCACTTTAGTTATGTGAAAATAGTGTATCTCACGGTTCAATAAGCACCGTCAGCAACAATAACATGAAGCTGAATTGTTTTCTGTATGACTTTGTTAGTCCACTCGTCATTATAAGATTACTTTATTTCATTGAGGTTTACAGGCATTCATTTATCCACAGCAATCAAACCATCAATCAGCCGGAAGTTTGGACCTTGGATCATTGCAACACCCTGATTTTTTTTGGGCCATTCTGTTACAGAATTGCTGCTGTGTTTGAGATCATTGTCCTGTTGCATGATCCAGTTTCAACCAAGCGTTGGCTGTCAAATAAATTGCCTAACATTTAAGTCTAGAATACGTTAGTACGAAGAGGAGCTCACGGTCAACTCAATGACCGCAGGGCGCCCAGCTCCTGTGGCTGCAGAACAAGCCCAAATCATCACCTCTACCTCCATCTGTGACAGTTAGTATGAGGTGTCTGTGCCGTTGTGCTGTGCATTATAGTCAAACATCTCCACTTTGGTCTGTCCAAAGGACATTGTTCCAGAAATCTTGTGGTTTGTTCAGATGGAACTCAAATTTAGGTAATTTCCAAGCAAGTCATACTTGTTCAGTCTTTTTCTAATTGTACTGTCATGAACTTTAACATTTAACATGCTAGCTGAGGACTGCAGAGTCTGAGAAGCAGCTTTTGGATCTTTTACAGTTTCTCTGAGCACTGCACGGTCTGACCGTAGGGTGAATTTTCCTGGGATGTCTGCTTCTCGGAAAGAGGGGACATCCCACGTGTTAACACACTTAAACCCTCCAGAGCACCAAAGAGCCAAAACATGTGCTTTTACAGGTGCTCATGATTGTTGATGATCAATTAGCCAAGTGCAGATGATTAGCAGCACCCGGCTGCTACTTACCAGAGGTGGGACCAAGTCATTGTTTTGCAAGTCTCAAGTAAGTCTCAAGTCTTTATCCTCAAGTCTCAAGTCAAGTCTCAAGTAATGTCAGGCAAGTCAGAGTCGAGTCTCAAGTCACTGGTGTAAAAGTCCGAGTCAAGTCACAAGTCTGAAACTTTGAATTTCAAGTCCTTTCGAGTCTTTAAAAAAAAAAAACAACGAAAAAATAATGTTGCAGTTATGCTAAATGTAAATATTAGACCATGTAATTTTAAAATCTGTGTTTTTCTCAACACATGACAAAATAGTGAACTTAGAAAATATACACAAATTGTGAAATTGCACCTCTTTAAAATGCAGCTCAATTAAACCTAGCTCCAAGAATAATTTTCACCGACAGTTCTGAGATACGCTGCATGTTATTCTTGGATGCGCTTGTAGGACCGGCTTTAAAATCGCATGACAAAAATATCATACACATTAAAAAAACTGTATCACCAACGTAGCCTGGACAACATTTGCTAGTTAGATGAAGTCAGCTATCTCATCGTAGCATATTTATATGCATATTTATAATTATACGGTTCTTGGAGTGAGTGCATACACTCATGAAGTTTAGTAACTTCAGGTCACTGCAACAAGCCCAGGTACAGTTTACCAAAGGATGGGTGCAGGACCTTGAAATGCACCGTGTAGAACGAAAGACCATCGTACGTATCATAAGTTTACCAGTCTCACAAATCGTCTTCATAAATACACATTCCTTAACCGTTTATTAATAGGACCTTTGAGCTCAACGGTAATTAATTAGTAGTGGAAATAATTTCTGGTAGCATCACAGAAATGTAGCAGTGACAATAATACTGTATGCTGTAATCGTACTGGGCAATTAGTGATACAAAAAACCTGTTTTATCCTGTGAATAAAAGTATGTGTTTTTGTCAATGTACCATAATAACAGAGGAGAAACACAATATTCTGTCAGGACAATTCACTATTTATGCACAATAAACAAAGGAGCATAGCGCGACAATTTCTGTTCAGCGCCAGACTTGCTTGTAACCTATATCACCAGTTATGTTAAGAAAAATGACGCATTAACTACAACAGCAGACTGACCTTCGTGTAAATGCTTGGAGCAGACTAACCTGTGAGCTGGAGGGTTCTGGGACGTTATATTTGACCTTTGAATGGCTGCAATCCAGGCCATCCGTCGCGTCTGTTACTTCGGAAACATGGCTCGAACAATTTCTCTTCAACGAGGTAATCCGATAACAACCGATCTCTTTACCCGTCGGCTTCCCGTGGCTGTCATGCGACCGGCTATTGCAGTTAATAATACAACGGCTTCTTGACATTTTTGTGTTTCTTTTTATCGCTGTATAACTGATTTTAATTGAAAGCCTGCGTGCGCTAGTACCGCTTGCCACGAGTTCCCAGAATCCTTTGCGGTTCTACCCGTGAATGACGTCACATTTTCAATCTCTATATAATATGCATGTTAAATTTTATATTTGGGGTAAAATATCAAGTCTTTTCAAGTAAACCGGTTCAAGTCCAATTCAAGTCCCAAGTCATTGGTGTAAAAGTCCAAGTCAAGTCACAAGTCTTAGAACATTTTTTCAAGTCAAGTCTAAAGTCATAAAATTAATGACTCGAGTCTGACTCGAGTCCAAGTCATGTGACTCGAGTCCACACCTCTGCTACTTACCCTCTTAATTCTTAAAGAAACAGGAAGCATTTCATCGGACAGCACTGTCCCGTGAAAACTTTCTTTTTCACATGACTATTTTAGCAGGTGTTTTCAGTGTGCCTGGATTCCACTGCGTGGTTTCCCACAGGTTGAGAATATATTCACGGTAATTGCAGCTACACCACACAGGTGTTCCATAAATATCTCACATGCAGTCCACTTTTAACCAAAATATGTGAACTGCTCATCCAAACAACTTCAAACACGCCTGTCAGATATGAAGGAGAAAGGATGAACGGTTGTTTGGGGAAAAACAAATAAACACACAGACACGCATGCAGAGACGAAGATGCTCTTTGTAGCGCACACATCAGTTCGACAAAGAGCGCATAAAGGAACAGACTAATAGATATCTCTGCGTGGCGTGTTTGCATCTATAATGTATGTGTGCGTACATGAAACATGATGTTAGTTTCCATTGTTATTCTTTGCCACTTATGTCCCCTCGAGTGGTTTAAAGGAATGTGCTCTCAGAAGATTTTATTAGGTTTTGATTAGGAGACAGGAGAGCCAGCTGTGTTCCAAAACGCTTTACCTGCTTCATTCACCTTCCTCTGCCGCTCGCTGCTCAACCAGCACACACTGTGACTTAGCATTTCAAAGTGCTTCTGAAAAAGACTTGCACTTCTCCTTATGATTTTGTGCCATTTAATCCTCATAAAATATGCATATTGTATAAATTATGATGGATGTATGTAGGGAGCAGTTACCTTTTCATATAGGAAAGTGTTTCACTCCCTGCTTTGATCCTGTAAACTTCTCTGTCAGGCATTGATGCTAAAAGCCTCCCTACCAACCAAAGAGCTGTGTTTGCCTTTTACTCTGTCATCCGGTGGCTAACAGCCAATTGGTAGCACTGAGAGATCAGCAAGTCACAGATCTATTATTGATGCTGTACATTAATTATTCAAATATTTTTTTTCAAGTTGTTTAATGTAATAATGATTAAATTCATTATGGATAATTAGTATGCAACATTTCTTTTTTATTTGTTTTATTGCACTCAGCTTTGTTACGCAGTTTGCCAATCTTATGCTTTATTCCTTTTAAGTTAGTTTGCTGATGCTCAGTGTATCAAAGACTAAACCAATTACCATCATTGGTCTTTTTGTATTCTCTTTTTTCCAGTCCTCCCTCCTCCTGTCTCGTTCACTTCCTCTACCTCCTTCTCTTTCCTAAGATCTCAGACTTCTCTGCAGTGCCTCATCACCCCTCACATTTTCCACTTTTAAATGGTTTCTCAAATTTCACTTTATCCTCACCTTCCTCTCACCTGGCCTCTTACACATTTCCATTTTCAGACGCTGAACTCTGTGACTCCCCACGTGGATGTGGAGGAGTGCAGCATTGCTCTCTTACCCAGAAACCGAGAGAAGAACCGCAGCATGGATGTCCTCCCGCCCGATCGCGCCCTTGCGTTCCTGGTCACGACAGAAGGGGAGAGTAACAATTACATCAACGCTGCTCTCGCTGACAGCTTCCACCGGCAGGCTGCTTTCATTGTGACCCCTCACCCTCTGCCGGGCACCACGGCCGATTTTTGGCGGCTGGTTTTTGACTACGGCTGCACGGCAGTGGTCATGCTCAACCAGCTAAATCAGTCAAACTCTGCCTGGGTAAGGTCAAAGTGTTAGGTACTTTTTATTGCCATTGATTTGTTGACACTGAAAAAAGAGAGAGATGTCTTAAAACATTTGAGATCTGACACACACACACGCACGCGAGCACGCACACACACAGAGGAGCCACTGTTTGCTGTGCAAGTTTTTACTCTCAGTCTTGGGGTTGTATGAAGTTTATTCGAGACTTTCCCTGACATCCCCCGCCTGTACAGTTTCTGTATCTTACTGTGCTCGGGATTAGTTCTTTCATGCCATTTTGTTGGGCTTTGATCCCTGACCACATTGATCTCAAGGCATGACTAGATAACGCTCGCCCCAGTTTTTCCTTCCCTTCTCAAGCTACATCTCTGAAGAATAGGCTTGCATTACCCTCCAGCCACATCTTAGATTTATTTTAACTAGCTCACATTTTTTCACGAGCATATAATTTTTTTAAAAAATAATTTGGTTTAAATTATTTTTAAACCAACAATATTAAAAATAATTAGGGGAAACATAATATGAGATTAGTGGTCATTACTTGTCCTTTTTAGCCTTCAGGACTTTTAAAGTCTTTGCTAGGCTAAATCCTGAACACTAGCTATTTCATGTGGTTGGAGCAGGTAAATAAGGGCTTAAGATGACATTAGGCAAAAAAAAAAAAGAAATAAACTGTCATGGAATTTGAACAGATAAGATCTGTGACTGCCACACGTTATTGCCATTTTCTAAAGTCTTAAAACAGAACCCACGGGGAGCGCGGAAGGCTAATTAACAACAACAACAATATGCTGAAAAGTTATTATGGATTTCTCTACCCCAGCAGACCTGTCTTTTCCATGTGGTCATGCATAATCATATCTTTCACATAGTTTCTTCTGATTACGACATAAGAAATCATTATAAGCATTGAGCAAACATGAAGCGTGTAGTTTGCTTTTGTGTCCCTAAAGAAAAGTAATGATTTCACTCTTCAAGCCATTTGTCAGCTGGAAGAAACAGGATTTAATGAGCTTGTGGTAGTAATATAGGAAACCAGACTGAGAAGCTGATCAAATGTAACTCCTCGAGTTGTAGCAGAAGGAAACGCATAGTCTGTGAAAGAGCCAAAAGCTGGCACAACCTGACTGCATTTTGTTGGAATTAAGCTTAAGGAGATTGGCAAGCTTCCAGTCCTTAATGGCACATAAATAGTTGTGCAGAGAGAACGAGGTTGCTGAATAATTAAGCTTGCGGGACAGGTACAACTGGGTCTCATCAGTTTGGCAATAAAGGAAGAAGAAATCTTTGCAGTCCAGTAATGTAGCCCAAGGAAAAGCATTCAAAACAAGTGAGAACAGTCCTAAAATAAGGATGCAGCCTACAAGAGTCAAAAACAATTTAAATACATAAGTCTGCAACACAAAGTAACGCTGGCCTTCATCAATTTATTATTAGTACTGCTAGAAGGACAATTTAAAGTACTTGTGTATAGTCTCATAGTACCTTGTATTTACAGTCTTGCATAATGAATATGGGCATGAATAAGGAGTGAGTTGCAGAGTTCACCTGTAAAAGCCAAAGGCACTGAAGATAATAGCTCACGCATTCTCCTTTCTGTCCTTTAGGCATTAGATTTACAAGGTTTTCAGTCCGTCTTTAAATATTAACTTTGTGAAATATGTATTACAGTGCATCAGATCCTTGAAAAACAGGCGTTTGGTCTAAGATGGAAAAAATTGAAGAAGGAAGAAAGTAGAGCCCAAACAATACTGGATTTATAAATATATATGCTAAGACAGAGATACTTATTATTTTTATGACTAAATGTGAAAGCTACCAAATGCAGTTTGTAAAAACTGTCCTCAAGCGTTAAACTATCAGTATAACCTCCAAAGCCGTGACGAGCATTGCTAAAATGTTAATAAATGTTCTGAATATTTCATCTTTACTGTTGGTTTACACATGTTAAGTGGAGAATAGGTGCTGTGCTGTTTTTTTCTGGCTGTTCTTTGATCTTGTTATAAACTCTGTTATAGAGTTCATTTGCTGGGCTGCGGTGCTCTGTCTCCCTCTTGTTGAAATCTCTCAAAGCACATTAGGTCTCTCCCTTCGCAATGCTTCTCTAACTTCTCTAACTAACACTAGTGTGGCTTTTTAAATTCCATGAAAACACACAGTAACCCAACTGCTGCTTTTATTTTAATAAACACCAGCAGCAATTGATAATCCAGAGGTCTAAGAACAAGTATTATGGCCACAGCTACATAAAAATGCATTTTCTTTCAAGCTCAATCACTAATGAACTCATCTCTGCCCATGTTGTTTGTGCAGCCATGTGTCCAGTACTGGCCGGAGCCTGGTTTACAGCAGTACGGGCCAATGGAAGTGGAGTTCCTGTCTATGTCAGCGGACGAGGACGTCATAACTCGTCTATTTCGAGTCAAGAACGTCACGAGGGTGAGTCATTGTCATCCCAAAACAGCCAGCGCAGGACATTTTATTGAGCTCGATGATATTTCACAAATATTAAGTTAAACTGCTTTAGAAATGTATGAGCGGGAGGTTTTACCTGCAGTACATTCAGAGCCGTCACCTCTAACGTGCACCTGAAAATCTAGAGAAGTATTACAGGTGGTTTAGATAAATGTTATACATCTAACATTTTCTACAATATCCTTTATGGATGCAAACTGAAACTCGGGGTTTCACATGAGACTGTATTTCTGTATAGTGTGCGCTTTTGCGTTACTAATGCAAACACGGCAACACTTCACTAGTTTACGCCTCATGGGACAGAAGAGTTTGTCAAATAAGTCCCCTTAAGAAAATACACTCTATACGAGAGCCAGGAAATTTGTATCGAGCACAATGGCAGATGAGTAGAAGTTTTATTCATAGACTTTATTATACGTACTACAAAGGACATTCTTTTGATATTCAGCAGTCCAGAAAATTGAACCAGAGCCCCCAGTGCTTCCATCAAACATTCCCATGAGAATGATTTTTATTATAAGAATTTTCTTTTTCGTGAAAAACATGCAAGAGGAAGCCATTGACATGCATGCCATAAAGGTCAGTCTTTCGCTTTTTCAATTTCTTCTTGTTATTACCTAGATAGGTGTCTTCCCTCGCTTATGCGCGCGTTGGCATACTAAAAAGGAACCTTTCATCATTGTGATGCCTGCCATATTTTCAGTTGCCGTCTACTCTTTTCGGCAGCAAAGAAGATTTTCTTTTGAATTGCTCATAAACCTCGTCACACCTTTTAAACAGTGCAGCGTTAGGTAGAGCTCTGAAAATAGGCTAGAAACAAAAAAAATAAGAAGGCACCAGTGGTTCTGTCATAGTCGAGGAAGCACAGTGGAATGTTAGTTTGGTCTTTCCTCAGCTGAAGAGAATTCCCAAATGTGTTTTATATGTAGGACTAGAACATTTTCACTTCACTGTGTTGGCTGTTTGGTTTGTTTATATGTAGTTATGCGTGTTTTATGCTCAGGAATTTACATACGCACATGCTTGCATTCTGCTCAGGATCAAAATCAACCAATTACTAAAGAAATCTGTATGCAAGGCGTTTCCCCTATGCCATTAAAAGCAGCACGACAAGCGGTGCCCAGAACTTCCTGTCTTGATTGGCATCCTCACCTCCTGTGTCGACTGCCCCCGTCATTCCCCTCTCTATCTATGGCACCTCTTTTCTACTCAGCGCACATCACAGTCAGGGAGAGGGCAACTTAACACAGCATGGAAGGAATACAATCACACAAAAATAACGCACACCTCTCCCTCACTCAGCCCCTCTCTGTGCATTAGTGAGTAGATTTCCTTTGCCTGACAATGATATACAAGGGTAGTGAGTAAAAGTCAAAGGAAGTGCATTGTAAGCATATGTACGGATATGTGGTTTGTACAAAAAAGAGCACACTGTGTAAATCCCGCTTCCACTGAGGCAATTCCTCCATGCATCGTCGGTGTCTTTGCCGGCCCAATTTGCATGACTTACAGTTCTCCGCTGGTCCTTAAGTATTGGGTGAGATTCTACAGGACAAGGTTATGAACACACAGGGACCTCTTTCAGACACAGCGCGGGCCCCTCTTACTCCCACAGACCCATATATCTCAAAGTCAGGCTGCTGAGTGAGCACAGCGCCGAATGCCAACACACAGCCTGGGGAGCACTCAAAAGTAGCTTCTAACTGGCTACCACACAAGATGTACAGAAACACCCAGAACAATTTATTTGCCACATGCATACATATATTCAGCAAAAGAGAACAATGGTGTCAGATATGTGTGTTGTAAGATAAGATAAGATAAGATAAGATAGAACTTTATTAATCCCTCGGGTGGGTTCCTCTGGGAAATTCGATTTCCAAAAAAGCACAGCACCGACAGAAGTTACAGAGTTATACACACACACATATATATAAATACAGAGACAATATAAATAAAATATACGAAGGGGATAAATAGAATAAATAAATTGTGTGCTTTCTCTTGTATCTGAAGCTCCAAGAGGGCCAGCTGGTGATGTGTCAGTTCCAGTTTCTGCGCTGGTCGGCATATCGCGACGTTCCAGACTCCAAGAAGGCTTTCCTCAACCTGCTGGCTCAAGTGCACAAGTGGCAAAGGGAGTGTGGAGAAGGACGCACAGTTGTGCACTGCCTGTGAGTAATGTTTTAGCAGCATGCGTCACGCAGATTGATACAGAAGGCAGTAATGTGCCCATTTTATTTCTGAAAAGCTCTTGCTGCTGTTGAAGACTGCATTTTAAGCCGACACCGTTTTCTTGGTGGGAGATGTCGCAAAAGTATATGAAAAAACATAGGAAATGTAAAATTGGCAACCGATTCTTGCCTTGTTTTTGTGTCGTTATGTGCGATTTGGCACAGTGAGATGCAGCGTGATTTGTCATGGCAGTATTTATATTGTAGAAAATCAAATTGCGCCGTGCTGTGCTGTGAAGTCAGTGGTGTTATATGCGTCTGTGTTGTCCTAAAGCCCCGGAGAGCACACCCTGCTGATGAATATGAATGGGCCGTCCAGCTCATTGCCAACCCATCACACGCTCATCCCCACCGCCCCCATCCAGAAGCACATCACTCAGTGCTGTCACACAGTGTTACCCACGACAACCAGGAAAGAGATTATGGAGATCAAATCAATTATAGCTTAATACAGAATGCGACGGTTCTCACTACACTAAATCCAGCACTGCCAGAGCACTGACGACGATTGATTGCCTTAATATTGCTTCTATACACTGCAGAATCTCCCAGGCCCACCTGGCTGCGTTTGTCTCAGGAGAGAGGAAGTGGCTTGTCCTTCATCAGCTTATTGATAGCGTTTTACATTTATGATGACCGGGCGAGTATACAAGGCAAAAATGCCACACTATTGTGTTATTTCTCAATTTCAAACTACTTACAGTGTTTCTCATATAGCTCTTCTTATGTTGTATAAATATTTTATATTCATATTGTGTTTCAATTTAAACAAATGCTGTTTTTATGAGATAGATAGGAATTCAGATACAGGGTCATCAGATTACTGTTTGTTTTCTGCTTACACTCTACTATTGTTTTCCAGAATTCAGTTAAACATGTATTTCATACTGGAAAAATAAGACGAGTACATATAGATAATATATATATGCCGTACTGCGGAAAAGTCTTGAGCCTCCTATCATTTCCTTGTATTTTGCTTCCAAGGATCCAGATTTTTATCTTGTTATCTGTTAAAGTAGTCTCGTAAGATAAATAGTTTTTTTCTGACTGTTATGTGTGACAACTCAGCCAAGAGTCAATATGCCAGATTTAAATTGTATGTTTTAGCACTTTGTTGCTAGCTTAATTTTCCAGCCTGGAAATGATCCCACACTGGAAGCAGTGTGGGATCATCTTGATGGAGAACAGAACAAAAGGCAGCCAACATCAACACAAAGAAGAGCTTTGAATGTTCTTCAAAAAGCCTGGAGAACTATTCCTGACTACTTACAGAAATTACAAGAAAGCTACCCAAGAAAGTTCAGGCTGTGTTAAAGAATAAAGGAGGCCGTAGCAAATACTGACTTTCAAGCTGCCTGTAAAAACTCTGTTTTTGCTTCATGCACTGTATTTCAATCTATGTTTGCATCTTTCAAGAAATCACTGCTCCTGTAGCATAATACAAAGAAATGGGGGATGGATCTTCTGTACAGTACTGCACATGCACCCACTGCCCACCATATGTTAATTAAACTCATAATAAAGGTATTAGTCTAAAGCGGTGCTAACAGTCTAAGCATGCTAGCACGTTCACCGTGATAAAGCTAACATGCTGATCACAGACAGTATGAAAAATGGATGTAGCTACAATTACATCACCATAGTTTCTAAAGTCCCATTTTGAAGTCTTGAGATGGATTTTTCCACCATTACCTTCTTAGTTGCAAAATGTTAAAATGCACACTCAGTGGGGCTGAAGACTTGTGGCTGAAGCTTGTTAGCCAGTGAGGGTTTTTTGTGTGTGACCCGAAATGAGGGACTGAAACCATAAAATCAGCAGTAAAGTGTGTAAAGAGGCTGAGTCAGAAAGCTGTTTTTGCCTCAACTTCTAAGAGACTGGGAGTGATTTTGCAGCCACAGCTATCGCCCTCTGGTTTCTTTTGGATGGAATAAAACCTTCCAGGCACTTCTGCATTTGACCAGGAAACAGCATCTATGTTTTATTCTTCCTATGATCCTGATATTTAGCCAGTAACATCAGCCGTGATCAGTTCAATTTTAATTTTATTTATATAACATCAAATCACAACAACTGTCGCCTCAGGGCACTTGAGGGTGATCACCATCAAAATATAAAGTCTTAGAAAATGTTATATATACTAAAACTGTCCTATTGAGGGTTTCAGATAAGAAAAAAAGCACCCTGAATGTTGGCACTTGCTTTAATGACAATCCATTTGGTAGCTGTTGAAACATTCCACTCAGAATCACAAATGTCGCTCTCGTAGTGGTGCAAGGGAAAAAGTAGGCCACCAACGGCAATCAGATACCTTTTGGGAATCAAAAATGTTTATGTACAAATATCCAACCATTTATTGGTGCTGTATTTCAGTCTGAGCTAATGTGGTCAGTTTGACTGCACACAGTGCTACACTAATAGGATGACTAAGTATATATTATAGATTGCAAATTATATCAAAGGATCAAACTAATTTGATGCATTAATGAAGAAGGCTTGAACTTTTTTTGTCAATCACTTGCCAAATTTTTATATTCCATTTCAAGAAATGTTTATTTCATGGCATACACTTTGTTAAATTATGCAGTAGTGTCCCATGAGCGAAAACAGCCACGAAGCCTCTTTTTTTTCTTCGATAATGCTCTCATTTCATGTTTTACGTTCACTTGGGCCTCCTACTCCTAACATAAACCGGTAGTTTAGAAAGAAAATACTGCACCACGGTAAATGGTTAATGGCCTGTATTTGTATAGCGCTTTACTAGTCCCTAAGGACCCCAAAGCGCTTTACACAACCAGCCACCCATTCACGCACACATTCACACACTGGTGATGGTAAGCTACATTGTAGCCACAGCCACCCTGGGGCGCACTGACAGAGGCGAGGCTGCCGGACACTGGCGCCACCGGGCCCTCTGACCACCACCAGTAGGCAACGGGTGAAGTGTCTTGCCCAAGGACACAACGACCGAGACTGTCCAAGCCGGGGCTCGAACCGGCAACCTTCCGATTACAAGGCGAACTTCCAACTCTTGAGCCACGATGACCCAAAGCAACTCTGACTTGCATTCTTCCCACAAACCACCTATTCTTTGCTCACTACTGATTCCAACCCAGTCTGTTACACGGTTATACAACTGTTATTTAGTATTATGTTTCTTTTCTTTGACACAAGAAAAACAAACTTTAGCTTTTTTATTAACTCAAATAAAATATTACACGAAACTGCTAACAGCTACTAAATATCAGGATTATGCAATGGTAATGTTACACAGCCCCAGAAGGGTCATGGTAGAAATTTCTGTGTTGACAGTTTGTCTGCCCATTTGTTATTTTCCCCTCACACTCGTCAGCTTGCATTAACTTTAATTAAGTTTTTCCATTCCCTCTGGACCATATATTGTATGATATAGTATGTATTATAAATAGACTGCGGCTGCTTTGACCACAGGCACCTTTACCTGTGCTCAGGAACAATCTGTACTTTTTGGAGAAAGAAATAATATCTTGATGAACTAAATCAACCAGTCGTCTTACCATCAGCAGCTAGTATTAATTGAGACAGCTGCTGGGATCATTAAATGATTGCATGACCCGACACTGCGATTGTGTTGGTGGTCATGTATGTACTGAAAGATCTTTGGATCTTCATTATCACGACATTAGTAACAGGGCAGCACAGCAGGCACATGAGTGGCCAACTTTTACCATCTCAGACAGTTTTTAGCCTGCACTTGTTTTGTGCCAGAGGCAACCCCAAACCATCCTTGGATATTATCAACACTGTGTTTTATATTATAATCTTTTGTACTGCCTCGACAGAGTCATTGATGCCGTGCATTTTTATAAGCATTGCACTGAACTTCCTCTATAGGTCAGCTGTGAGCGTCCAAGTAGAGGAAAACTGAAATGTGTGCTGCATGCAAAAGCCGTGAGTTTTACTTCGAGGGTGATGTTCTTATCTCTCCATATTTATTCACACCCTGGGAAACGCTAGATTGAGAATAAATATGCCAGTTGGTCCAACATTATAATAGGTAACTAAAACTAAACTAAAAACTGAAACCAGATGTGAAAAAATATTTCAGTAAAATAAAAACTAGACTTTGAAAAATTACAAAACTATGATAACTCTGTGTTGGTCAAACCTCGGATTAAGGAGGAACAATGTGGTTTTCATCCTGGCTGTGGAACGCTGGACCAGCTCTTTATCCTCTTAAGAATATTTCAGTATGTTTGGGTGTTTGAGCCACCAGTGTACATGTGGTTTGTGGACTTGGAGAAGGCATTTGACCGCTTACTGTCACATTGTTACATGCCTTTCGGTCCATGTCAACTACAGTAAGAACCTGGTTATCGTTGCCGGCAATAAGTCAGACTTTTCCCTGGCGGATGGTGGGCAAGGCTGATTCTGTTTGTGATCTTTACGGACAGAATTTCTAGGTGGAGCCAAGTGCTAGAAGGATGCCACTCTCAGAGTCTTATCGCTGTTTTTTGCAGATGATGTGGTTCCTTTGCCATCACCAGGTGATGACTTCCTGCTTGCACTGGAGCAGCTCACAGTTGTGCAGTGGTCAGAATGACCATTAGCACCTTCTAGTCTGAGGGACAAGCTGCTTTTGTTTATGAGTTAGGGGAGGGGAGTGAAAGAGTGAACAGACAGACTGGTGCAGCATCTGCAGTGATGCTGACACGTCTATAAAAACATCGCTATCAATTTACTGGTTATTCTACATCCCTATGTTCACCTCTTATCACAAAGTTCTGAGTGATGACAGAAAGAATGACACTGCAGAAACAAACCCTTTCTTCAAACGGTGGCTGTGCTCAGAAGAGGAACTCAGTGTAGAGCTGATCCAAACGAGGTGGCTCAGGCATCTGATTAGGATGTTTCCTTGGCTGGGTTTTCTGGATAGGCCCGGAACATGCGGCGAGTTTGCATCTTCATCTTGTCAGGGTGTTTACGTCTTTACGTTGACTGGATAAGCTGGAGTTGGCGAAGTTGGAGAAGGAGGTCTGGACTTGGCTGTGACCCGACCCTGGATAAGCTGTAGAAGATGAATAGATAAATGGAAGAAAGGAAACACTGCTGTAGATTAGCCTGGTTATGCTTTTTGTCAGAAGCTTCTTGTTTTTGGTTTGTTTTGTCCGGCTTTGACTCTTTATGATTGTTTGTGCTATTGCACTGAAGTCTCTAAAATTGCTACTGTTATCTCTGACATAAACTGTAGCAGAGCTTTCTGGGTAATGTCCATTAGAGCAGTAAAGAGGAGTTACAGCAGCATCTATCCATAGCACTATGGACTGAACCATAAATGTAACATCTGAACATTAACCATATCCACAAGCACAGCTTTAATCAGCGCAGCCAGAGAGGGCTGCTATGCTGCTTGTGTACATTGATGGCTTTGCCTTTCAAAAGGAGGAATGAGCAGCAAAGGATCCATGTGTTCATCATCTCTCATTACCTTAGTATCTGCAGTGTTTGCATTGTGTAACTTCTCTAACTAGTCCAAATCATGAAGCGATTGAACAGATCTGGCAGAGAGCATTGAGTACTGTCCATATACACATGAATACCTTTGGATAGGTACAGTAGCAGCATTGATTTATGCCTGTACTGTGTAATAGTTATTAGACAATGTATTCTCTTCCACAGCAATGGTGGTGGCCGTAGTGGGACCTTCTGTGCCTGCAACATCCTCATCGAGATGATCCAGTATCAGAACATGGTAGACGTATTCTATGCTGTCAAAACTCTACGCAACTGCAAACCCAACATGGTCGAGTCTCTGGTATGGAAGTTTAGTCTAGTCTGTAAACTAATTGAAAAAAAACCCAAATTCAATACATTTGAGATTTTTGACTCTAGTTTTGTGTTTTTCCTTTTTGTTTCTTTAGGACCAGTATCGATTTTGCTATGACCTTGTCCTTGAGTACTTGGACTGCTTTGAAGGCAGATAGCAACTAAACGTTTACGACAGCAGCAAATTCCCACGCGCTGGAGACAAAGGTCACCCGGTGACCCCCCATCTACTTAAATGTTTGGACCTGTGAAGTTGGCTTTGAAAGGACTGCAGAGGAACGAGAGCAAAGAAAAAAAACATGGTCAAGGTTCTGACTTTTAACCTTTAATGTACAGCTGTGATTTCCTCCTTGTTGGTGATGTTTATCTCTTTTGATATTTTTTTTTTTGTGCTTTTCTCGGTCCTATTTGCCTCTTGGACTACATCTTGTATGTGCTAAGGGTTTCTGTAGCAGCAAAACAATATTTGGAGCTGCAATGTGGACCTCTCTCTTCAAAGCAAGGGTCACCTTGGCTGTGTTTCATCATTTCATTCGTACAAACCGAAGACGCTGGATCTAATTCTGGAGTTACAGCAGCATTATTTAAACGTGGAAGAGCTACATAAAATAACGGTCCACTGTGCTCGTGGCATGACTTATCTACCATACCATAAACTGCCTTATTCTCTAATGATAGGACAGATTTATTGAAACCACCAAATAAATCGATAAAGTTTTTCACCTGGGGTAGAAAACAAGAACAAGAGATTTTAAGAGACCTATATTGTAAAGCAGACCAGCCCAGTATTCAACAGTATTGATGCAGAAACTGTACAGTAGTGCAATGTGTTGTATTTTCCCATAATGTTTGTGCTGGATTACCATGTGTGCTACAGGTGGGCGTTACTGGCACTGAGCCTGGTGCCACCGAGGGAGATTCCTGTCTCGTTACTGTCACGGTGCCAATCCCACTGACTGACTTGAATCCTTTGCTTTGTTCTACTGCTTCATCTTGATATATGCCTACAAACAAACACTATGTACTGCATCAGCTAATGTTCTCGCTCCGAAGTGATTGTTTGTACTTTATACTCACCGAAGACAGCAAAAGGAGAGGATGGCGAAAGCTGTTTGAAAGGCATCGAGATGCCACAGTGTTGGTGTGAAAAATGATGCGCCATTAATGCTGTGGTGAAGTGTCTGAACTGGTGCGGTCACACAGGTCTCAGTCTGCACCTCTTCTACTCATTCATTGTCCGAGGCGTTTGGTTGTGCTGTAAAAACAAAAAAAGTCTAAGAAAAGCAAAAAGAAAATCGGGGGTAGGGGGCACTAAGATGGGGTAGATGGTGGGAGTGCCATCTTGGGTCACCGCTCATTGCTGAACATATTTTTTTGATTGCAGAAATGTGGTTTTAAAAAAGTAGTAAAAGTAAGAAGCTGTTGGCCACATACCCTGCTGCTGACTTACCGCAGAGTTGATGGATAAACAAAATCCACTCTTTTTCAGCTGTTGGCCAGGGCCTGGAGAGCACTGGAACTCTTCATGCCTGAATCAATGTAAGAAGCAGTCAGGTTGGGATTTGTGATACACATAATGATCAGAGACAACTTTGAAACATGCTCTTGCAAAGACCCCATTACACAGAGGAAGAGATTTTTTTTTTTTTAAATCACTTTTGCGTTATAGCCACAAAAATATCTCTAATAAGCTCCATTAGAGATATTTTAAAACATAGGCCTTTTAAAATATGTTATGCGCCAACACATCTCCCGAGACTCCTTTAAGTAGAGGTTTTCAGGGAGGGTGGTAAAGGTATCACTCCAGGACATATCCTAATGAACAAGGAGAGACAGCTTGAAGCCTGCAGAAGCTGAGAAAGGCAACCCTGCTGCTAGTTTGCAGCTCACACTCTGGTTCAGGTGGGATAACCAGAATATGTGAGCAATCTAACAGTATACAAACATCACCAGACTCCCACAGATTCTCAAATAGAGCAGCTTGTTTGTGATGAGGAAGAAGAATGAGGTAGCTACATTGTAGTCAGTGATCTGGCAAAAGATTGCTGAAGGAAGTGCCTGGACACTTTTTTTGTTAAGGGTGGAAGGAATATGTATATACAGATGTATATTATGTTATGTGAATAATATATTATATGTTTGCCCAGAGTAAAGACGTATAGTAAGTAACCACAACATAACCATAAAGCTGAATGTTGCTGTAAATGAGCATTTTGTGAGTTTTTGTCAGAACTTTTAACGACGAGCGTTCATCCCAGCGCTGCGAGCGAAGCGGCTCATGAGGCGTGTTCGGGCGCTCGTTAAGCTTTGCATTTCATTTCAGTGATTTCAGAATAACCCGATCCATATGATTTGTTTCAACCTTTAGCCACGACTGTGAGTGCATTATACTTTTACCATTCCAAAGCTTTTTATTATGACTATTTCTGAGTGACAACTGCCAACACAGGATGTTTGATTTCACTTGTTGTTTTCTGTATGAACCAACAGTACATGACTACTGTGTTTTTGATCATTGTATTTGTGGGGACATGGTGTGTATTTAATGAAAGAAAATAAGAAGAGAGATGTATATCGGGGTAGAAAGATCTTTCTTTTGAGCGATACCAACGATTAACAATAAATGAACAATGGGGGGAAAAAAGACGTTGTCGCAGCCTTTATTGGATGTTCTGTACCAAATACATACACGGCTGAAAAACCCCAACACACAACGTGGTTTCATGATCGGATTGTCAACAGAAGCGCAGACCTGATGGCAAAAGATGGACTTTCTGTCTATATCCCCTCTGACCCACCTGCGGTTTCTCATGCGGATGTGATCTTTTAACATTTTCCCGTCACCCTGAACCGCATTGACCATTTGATCTGACCCGCCTTTCTGATCCCTCACCCTGTTTCTTTTCCCTATCTCTTTTAATCATACCCCTCCACCGCACCCTGCTCATTTTCCATTACTTTCGATGTCTTTTCCTCATCGTTTTCTCCATCTCTTGCTTTGCTCCTTAGCTCAGAGTAAGGTGACTCCAGACCACAGACTTCCTCTCTTACCCCGTGGCTACGTTGAATAATGCAGCAGTCCTGCAAACTGATCCAGTCTTCAGCAGAGAGACTAGTCAGATTAATTAGAGTACAAGACCCCCTACTGTTCGGATGAGGACAATGTAGGCTGTGCAGACTTGCCTTTATTTTCTCATAGATTGATTAAGCTGCAAAAACAAACTTTAAAGGAGTGCGTCAGTATATTTAAGTATTCCTAAGTTGGTACTTTTCCACTAGTCATGTTGGTGAAAAGGGCAGGAATACCTTGTAGATTAATGAGGCAATGAGCTATTTTTATGGAGGCAGGTCATTTATACCACCCTATTTAATATCTGCAAGATTTTCTCAATTTCCCTTTTCACCTGCAGAAAGCCATTACAACATAAAATCCTTTTTTCCATCTTTTATTTCTCATATTTGACCGGCGGTTTAAATTAGCTGGTAATTGGAATCTTATCATTTAATTCTGATGGTGTAATGACTGTCGTGGTCAAGGCCCTTATCACTTTGCCAGGATCCAACAGGGCTTTGTCTTTTCTCTCTCTTTGGAGCATCCTGTCTTATATTCTGTCACTGATGGGCTCGATAGATGTCGGCTTCTCCTCAGTCTCCCTGTTGAGTCTCACCACATACACTCGGATATCTTTCTATAAAACGGCTGTGACTTCCGACAGCTTCTGTTATTGGCTGATATAACGGAGAAAGCTGAAAAATTATCTAGTAATTTGATCAGGTATGATTAATGTTATTGTTAATGGAAGTTTTAAAACAAATATACTTCAAGGTATTTGGATAGACAATACAATATTGTGCAAAGTCTTGAGTGTCCCCCTCATATTTTTATATTTTGCTTCCAAGGAGCCAAGCTGTTACTTTTAAGTGGTCTTAAGCAATATTCATTCAGGTTTTCTTTTAAAGTTGGCCGCCTTTTCACTCATTTTTAGTCCAATCCTTGTATTACACCAAATATAACAGAGTTTAACATAAACGTATAATATAAAAAAAATTTATTTGCACTTATAAGGTGATTCGAAAAGTGCTATTAGTTAAAAGCATGGTGTTCAGTTTGTCCTTAAAAATGTGAGAAAACTGGACAAATGGAGGACAGAGGAAGAAGGTGCATGGCTAAAAAACTATCCACAGCATATAAACAATATGCAGCAGATAGCTTTAGTATCTACAGCATACCAGTAAAGACCAGAGTATGCATCAGGTCCTTGAGTTTATCCATCTGCTCATTAGAAATCCATTCTTAAGGAAGGGAAGCAGGTGCAGTATGCCACATTACACAAGAGCTGCACTGAAAATAAGTAGCAACAGGTCTTATTGTAAAATTTGAAACTTTTGGTTCAAATTATCATCAACATATACAGAGGAGGTCAGTGTTTACATCCATCAGTAAAACATGGTGGAGGCTCTGTCATGGTGTATGGCTGTATTCCAAACGTTGGTGTTGGGAATCTTGTCAAACTCGTTGCCGAAAAGGAACGTAGATCCAGCATGCAATCAGAAAAGCATCTGGATGGCAGTGACGTCATTTATCAGCATGAAAACGATCCCAAACACAATGTTAATGCAGTGTTATTACTCTATTAATACCTATAAAGACAGAGTCCAAATCATCTTGACAGAGAGCACAGAGGCAGCCAACATCCAAGGAATAGCTTCAGTGTCCTTCAAGAGATTTGATGAAGTATTCCTGAAGACTACTTAAACTACAAGAAAGCTTGTCTGAGATAGTAAAGGTCGTGTGAAGGTTCAAAACAATAGAATGAAGGTGGTCGTATCATATATCGATTTTCAAGGTCATTGCAACTGTACAAACCCCATCCCCCCCCCCCCCCCCCCCCCCCCTTATATACTGTATTTCCATAAATGGTTGCATGTTTCAGTAAATTGCTGCACCTATTTCCAATTTTCCAAGCAAGACCTTTTGCACAGTAAATATAAATTATTCATAGTTTTGTGACTTTTACAGTCTTGCAACTGTAAAAAGAAGCAATGTCTGGGACTCAAAAACATGCTCACTCGTTTCCTAATAGCTACAGAGACATGATCCGGGTTTTAACATCGGCAGAATGCTATTCTTCAAAGCACAGTGGTGTATCTTACTAAATGTTTAATGATTCTTCTTTCATGCCAAATGCTTTGCTAATAGATGCAGATAAAATCCAATATTCTCTGGGAGAATATTGTCACAGAAGCTTCTGCGGGTGACCTTGCCCAAGCCTCAGTCAATAAGTCGATAGAGAAGATGGCATGAAAATAAAGTTGCAGGCTTTTAGAAAGTGGGATAAATATCTGGTGTATGTCTGGGGATGTATTATATGATTCCTTAGGACCAATAGAGACTTAAACAAAGTCCAGTCCACTGAGTAAAGCCATTCTTCTCTTTCTGAGCATTTTTTTTTATACTATAAACACACAACTAAACAAATACACACCATATCCACACTATCTTGTTCTACCATCCTGGTGGTACTTGGCTTCTGCTATAGAGTGCAGCAGACAAGACAGGTGGTTCAGCTTTGTGCTCAGCAGAGCGAGGACAGCGAGAAGAGCCAGCCAGATGGCTCCGTCCACCATGTTTTCTCACCGGTTCCATTGCCACAGTCAGTCTGATTGGAGCCCTTATCTCAACAGTGTGCTCCGAGTTCAGTGAAAGTCATGGTTGACATGAACAAGGGGAAGAGAGGAAGCTTCTGATGGTTCCAGCCTGGATCATGCAAGCAAACAAGGAGCCTGAGACAGATAACCAGAATCAGAGGACACATGAGTGATCCAGCCGTCCCTTTCCTCTTTATCACGCTCGCCTTTCGCTGTTGGGTAGCACAACAGTAGCTTGCCGCCACCACCAACACCGGCCACCTTTAACTTTGGATCCTCTGACTTGTGTCATTTGTGGGGTTGAGTTCAACAGCTGAATTAAGCTGGAGGAGGGGGATGAACACGGCAGGCGATAGAGAAGTTGGATAATCCAGAGAGAGACAAAAAAAAAAGTTTGGGAAGTTGTGGTGATGAAATATCAGGATTGTGTACACAAAATCCGTCTCTGCCACCGTGCACTCTCTCGATAACAACACAATCTCAGGTGAAGCAGAGGCTGAAGTTATTTTGCTCCAAGGATAATCTCTCGTTGTTAGTACACATATAGAGATGTTGAGCCTTGAGGTTTCTGGGGAGAAGCTTGTAAACGATCTTATGTCAACATGAGCCATTTCTAGGTTGTGGCAATAATGCTTCTCCGAGCTGCCATAAATTTGAGAGATGAGCTTATCAAAAGGTCAGCCCTTAGAGGGACTGGCTTAGCAACTGGATTTATCCTTCAGTTTATTTAGAGCAGAAAAATGGGGCCACAAGCGACGACTAGCATCAATCATACTCCATTGTGATCCTTGACAAACTTAAAGAAAGAGCAGGAGTCTTTGTGATTTCATCTAAAGGCAGGGAACAAACACTGGGAGTATACTCAAGTCAATAAAGTATGGAATTACCTTTTATTGCTTTTAAGTTATAAAACATATTCAGGCATAGGAGCTCCTGCATATTACATGTCCCCCGTTGAGAATGATTAGATTTGATTTCCTATTTTTTGACATCTTAGTGTTTTTGTTTTGTTTTCGTTTTATTGTTTTGGGGTTTTATGGTGTTTTTTATGCCATTAAAATTAAATAATATGAGAAGAATTAAATCTGTTATCAACTTTCAAGGCCTTCAAACTTTCCTGTCCACTCTTGAGAATATCTATTTTGTCTTTGTTTTCTAAGTTTTTTTTCTCACTCATCCTTTTTTGCCCTTCTTCTCTCTCTTGTCGCTTCTTCTCTTATCTTTCTCTGTCTTCATCCCCCCGCCTCCTGCCCCCTTCTTTCCTCCAGCAGTTGTTGAAATAGATGCGGCTATGAGAGGACAGTTGTGCAGCTGATAATACTATATTAACCTCAGGGAGAACACAGTTGTCCTCTGCTCTCCCATCTCTGTTCCACACCAGACGTCCCCGACTGCAGGCCGCATTAACCCCAGTCCTCCCCCACTCTGTCATCCCTGGAGCCCTACGTTCACCGGTTCACGAAGCCCCATAGCGGCAACTGATCTTCTTTCTGCCAGGGCTGAGTAATGCCATGCTATGTGAAAAAATGTTGTCTGCATCCTGAATGGAAACATGGCCCAGAACGCTATTACTTCCCAGAGTACTTTGTCTTTCACACCTATGTAGCGTCATTCACAATGTCTACATTTCATTTAGCACCTTATCCTGTGGAGAATAGTTGCGCACTCCCACACTGCCTGCATGCTCTTTTTTTATAGAGAGGATTGTTTTCTGTATATTACACACACACACAGAAAAACACACACTGAGCTAAACGTTAAACATAACTATGTATTTTCTGTACAAAGATGAAGCACATGTTGTCTAGAACAGTGTTGGGGTTGTCAAAAAAGTAATTTATTACTCATTACTTTGTTCCCCTTTTTTGTAAAAAAAACAAAACAACTTATTTTAAAGTAAATTTTTGTATTATGTAACTTTTTGCTCCAGGCAGAAAGTAATTTGTTACACTGACATTACTTTCATGTTTCTGTGTAACTTGATCTTAAATGCGTTGTCACATAATTACCAGCTGACATTATAAATCTGAGGCTGCAGTCCAACGCATCTGCACACATTCAATCTTTTTAAAATCTGCTGTGGTGGTCTGCAAGTTGGATGAGTATGAAGGTAAACTCTGTCTATCACCACAGAGATTCTACTGCAGAAGCATGAACAGAAATGGAGGCCACAATGCTGTTAGCTTGACTGCTCATCGATGCCTTTGTGACCTTTTGAAGTTTAGGCTCTGGCTGCAGGTTTGAGGTCAGCATACACTCGGCTGTCATGGAGGCAGTTTGGACTTTACTGTCACACTCTTATTTTTTTGCACATTAAAAAAGTAATGACAATATCTAATCTACTCAAAATCACTCTGCTATATTCCTCCTCCCGATGCACGAACTGAAATTGGCTAACTGTTAGCAATAAGTAATGCTGTCACTGCTGCAAGCAAGGTAACAAAATAACATAATAGTTAATTAAAAACTATAAACAGTCATATTTTTAGATGAAGCAGTTTTGATTTCCAGCCTTCTGGTAAAAGCCAAACTTCAGAAAGATCCTGTCCTTAAGCTAAGCTAGCTAGCTGCCATTAGTATCCAAACCCTATCAAAAGTAGAATTTCCAAAAGTGAAACTATTACTTTTAGCAGTTGTTGGGTTAATACTTTATTTAAACTTGTTGAACATTTTGCACAAATTGCTTATTTAATAAAATCTGACAATTTGCTTTTCTCTTATTACCACCATCTTCCCATCCCTGTGCAGGTCAGTAAGACAGTAGTACTGAATGACTTGGCTACAAATTGGTCTCCAGGTCTTGGCTTTTGCCCACAGAGAGTAACTGTCAGTGTCATGTTCTGGTCTTTCACAACCTTCAAACCTAATTAAAGGGAAGAACTATTTCTCTTCATCGCTCTGCATGGCTTCTTCGTTTAATGCTGTGCCTGAACCTCAGAGCACTGGGGATTATGCTGTCATGTCATGTAGACTGAACCCAGGGATCTACATGCATGCAGATACGAGCTCTTTAATATTTCATTCCACAGGTTGGACTGCTTGCCTGCACCTCAAGAAAAAAAAAAACTTTGGATACTGCGTCAGACAGGATAATAACAGAATAATGCATGGCCCCGGTTTCACTACATTTGACTATCTAACTCTGTCTTTTTTTAAAAAAATGATCAGCTTTTGCAGCCTTTTATCAATTTCACTCTTGCACTTGCAATTTCCTGTTTTGTCCTCTTGTCTATTTTTTAAGCGTCCTCACCTTTCTCTCCCACCATCTGTTCCCTTACTTTTTAGCCCTCTTGTGCTTTCCTCATCCTCTCTGCATCTCACCGGTTTTGTGTCAGGTGAGATTGTTTGAGGTGTGAGTTTCTGACAGCTGATCGAGGGCTTGTTGGGTAGGGCGGTGCTTTTTTTCCCCCTGCCCGCTTGTCAGCTGTCTGCTCTGCCGTGTGACCGGGGTGACGAGGTCACGACATTCATTGTGGAAACTTGTATTTGATGTTGCCGTGTCACTCAAAAGAACGTCGACAACAGCGTCCTCGGTGAGGTCTGCCTTTAAACTACATACTGTTAACAGGCAGCCTTTTCTGCTCCTGTCACAGCATCACATTACGCTTTGCCAGCAATGCAAAACATCCCGATTTAGCGCCTGTAACATGGCACGAATCCGTTTTGCTGTCACTATTTACTGAAAAGCAATTTCTACTTTTTCGTTTAATTTTTTTTAAGAGTGGATGAAGAAGGTTTCAGAAGCACGACAGAGAGAGCACACTTGCAGAAAAGAAAAGTCACACTCTGCTAGGTGTGGACGACTAACTGGACTTTGCCTTTGTGCTAAGGCATTGTTATTTAAAGACTGAGTTCACTGATGCACCGTGGCATTCTAACTCCATATTTGATGTTAATCTGCTGGAATGAGCAGAAAAACACGAACACATTGAACCATGTTGCATATTGCATTGAGCTTGACATGTGTCTCTAAAGTGGCAACAACTGACTGTAATTACCGTGAATGGCCAAATGCAATGCTTACATTAGAGATGGAAGAATAGCTAGCAACCTCCTTGTCATATCTACTGGATGCCAGTTATTCTTACTCTGTCTTTGGTTCAGTAGACATCCCTTGTGGCCACGCTGAGCTGTGCAAGCAACATTTGAGGAGGACAACATATCTGTGAATGTATTAATTTCTTGTTCATTGTAGATGTTTGTTGCTTTCACTTCTTTTATTATCTGCTCCAGATGCACGTTAAATGCATGCAGACAAAGGAAAACTCACTCCTGTAGGCCAGTAGAAGCTCGAATAATCCTGCCTGTGTTTCAGTCACATGAATGACATTTCCAGCATGGACAAACTTGGTTGTTTGAGAGTTTAAAAGTCTCTCACATCTTCAGTGGTTTAGACTGTGGCTCAGTTTGCTTATTGGTTGCCCCAGCCTGTCTTCACGTGATAAAAGACCCTGACAACACTGTCGACCCGAGGAGAAGCAGTGCAAAAGAGAAGTAATGTTAAAAGCAGGTTTTGTAACAATGAGGATCTCAGTCCAATGCCCAGTGTCCTCCCAGACATGCACCATTAGAGGTGAAACACCAGGGGCTCATGTGATCTCTTTAGAGCAAATGTTAACTCTGAGACTTTGGACCATTAGAAGAAACCAGGAGTTTAATCTGTAGTTTTTAAGCTAATGCACATAGGTTCTAATGATGCATTTCATTGCAACATCTCATCTTGTGGCTCAGTGCAGTGTGGAGTACGATGATAGGGTTTTCATTTAATATGGTCATAACGACGGTAGCAGCAGTGACTGTGGTTAGGAACGGAGGTATGTCTTCAAATAAAACTGCCTGCAAACCTTGAGTTTTTAGGATACCTGACCAAACTCCGCCCGGAATTCCTCTCAGGTTAAGGTGTAAATTGAACAGAACACCTTCTCTGTTGTGTCAAACTGAGAGAGTGAAATGCTCCCATGTCTTCCTATCTGTATCCTGGGGCTCTGTAACACCTGTCTAATTAGCTGTGCAGCACGACAGCAGTGGACACATGAACTCTGTTCCTCTCATATAAGCAACAAGAAGGGTTTTGTACACATAGTCTGCACTTTAAATGCACAGACACGTACTGTGTGAACAAATGCACATTTTTCACTCAATGTTGTAAGATGGAAAACATACAGTATCTTGTTATTACAACTTTGTGTTGATGCAACAGTTTCTGGGCACTCAAGCTGACTTTGCCCGTTTTCTGGTTCTAAATAGTTCAGCGTTTTTCTCACCTGCCTCTGAGCTTTCATGGTTCTGGCTCTTGGGCTTTGTGAAAGCTCCTGCTTAGAGATTGTTTGCAGCCGCAGACACTTCCAGCTCAGTTCCAGGGGAAAGGAAAAGCAATTCCATGCTTGGGCCACAGTGAATCCGTCTCTGTCAGTTCCGCTTCTCGATGCCCTCAAATCACATTCCCCTCCACCCATCCACTCTCCCATCAGCCTTTGCTGTTCTGTGATCAGGGAGTAGGAGAGCATAAGCCTGGAAGTGAAATGAGGATGCGCTTTACATGCTCCCTTACCATACTATCCTCCTTGATGTCACTCACTTCTGTTCCCTGGCACTTGCAATTTCCCGCTCTGCAATAAAACGCCATATAGTTCACGCAGGAGCAGTCACAGCCTACAGCTGTAATATACCTTCTTCTCTGTCTATCAGGGAACATGAGGCTAGTTGTCATTCTATGATAAATACACTTTATTTCAGCCACTAGTTTTCCCCTCACATTGTGATCTCTTCACAAAAAAAGTGCAAGCCTCCGTAATTTCATTTTTTTGTCAAAATAAACTTTTATGCACTTACTGAGGAGAATATCAGCTTTTAAATCTTTTGCCAGGATTCTGTAATTTCAAATGACGTGCAAATTGCACTTTCTTTAGATGCACTTTAGTTATTTTGTAAGGTCAGTGTTTAAGCCTGTTCTTGGTAAGTCTGTAAGTCACAGAAAGCTCTCGAGCTGCAGTAATTTCAAATACCTTGCTATTACCGATGTCGATGAATTGATCAGAGAAAACCTGCAAATGTGACCCAACGCTGTACACTGTAGGCCCGCACCTCCGCGTTTATTTTTGAAGCACATTTATCCAGTTCCCCACTCTCTTAATTAAAGCACCTAACTACTCATAACTAATTGTTGCGCAATAACTTTAATCCTGTACGGCCCCTTCATTTTACCGTCAGACGTGTGCATTTTATCATCAATCCTTTGCCTGGTGACTAAATTTGTTGCTTTGCCTTTGTAGAAAACAGTGACACATAATTTTTTAAAGCGATGAAGGCACACAGAATGATTGATGGCAGCATATTGGATGGGAAAATAACGTTCTGGGCCGTTAATTTTACCGAGTCAAGGAAGCAGCCTCAGACTGTCAACACAGGAAATGAGTAGGATTTATCTCTGGCCTAGCGTCTGGGTAGCGCTCTTGCACTGGATGCATTTACAGGGACCACAGTAGCGGGTTTCAAAGAGTAGTGCACACTGTAGAGATTTAGAATAAACATGGTTCTGCAATGAGATGCTATTAGTGTTTTATTAACATTACTGGTCTCGTGGAAGATATAAGCATCTAAAATGCACTTTATTATATTAGAATCACAAATAATTTTCTCATCGAAGCAATGCAGAACAAAGAATGCAACCTTTGTTGTCAGTTTACATGGTTTCTGATGCATGCCATGTTGTGTTAACACAAAAAGGTCATCGTTTTGTCCAACTCCAGCTTTGGCACTAACAGAAGGTCCGTGCAGGGAAGGATAAGACATTTTATGGAGATGCAAACCTCTGCTGCAGTCAGTGATCTCTGCTGTAAGATGGATAGAATACTAACGTATATAAATGGTTGTAAAAAGTGGAAAACTGGACACACTATATGGCAATATAGACTAATAATCAGAGGTGGGACCAAGTCATTGTCTTGCAAGTCTCAAGTAAGTCTCAAGTCTTTATCCTCAAGTGTCAAGTCAAGTCTCAAGTAATGTCAGGCAAGTCAGAGTCGAGTCTCAAGTCACTGGTGTAAAAGTCCGAGTCAAGTCACAAGTCTGAAACTTTGAATTTCAAGTCCTTTCGAGTCTTTAAAAAAAAAAACGAAAAAATAATGTTGCAGTTATGCTAAATGTAAATATTAGACCATGTAATTTTAAAATCTGTGTTTTTCTCAACACATGACAAAATAGTGAACTTAGAAAATATACACAAATTGTGAAATTGCACCTCTTTAAAATGCAGCTCAATTAAACTTAGCTCCAAGAATAATTTTCACCGACAGTTCTGAGATACGCTGCATGTTATTCTTGGATGCGGTTGTAGGACCAGCTTTAAAATCGCATGACAAAAATATCATACACATTAAAAAAAACTGTATCACCAACGTAGCCTGGACAACATTTGCTAGTTAGATGAAGTCAGCTATCTCATCTTAGCATATTTATTTCAATTCAATTCAATTCAATCTTTTTTTTTATTTTTATAAATTTTATTTTCAGTCACAGCAGCATGTTAACAACAAAACATTGAACATACAGTAGTTTGCTGTTCAGTATTTACAATACCCCAAAAGATAACAGAAATAGAGAAGGAAAAAACAAACAAACAAACAAACCAAAGAAACCCCTACAAAACAACAAAAAACAAACAAACAACAACAAACAAATAGAAAAATAAAATGTATAAGGGACATTCAGCGTACAGTTAGCTATGATAGCGATATAGAGAATATGGTATCTGGTCATGATAAGGTGGTCATTTTAAATGTTTCCATGTACATCAAGAATGGCTGCCATGCCCTAAGAAATTTGGTGGTTGAACCTGCCAGTGTATATCTCATCTTTTCTAAATGTAAAAACCTCATGAGCTCCGCAAGCCACTGTTCATGTGTGGGAGGAGCTTCCTGCTTCCATCTTAAAAGTATAAGGCGCCTTGCGATAAGTGAAGCAAAGGCAATAGAATTCGAATAGCATTTTGGCAAAGTGATGTCTTGAGGTATCACCCCAAAGATAGCCGTTAGAGCAGAAGGCTCATATTTAACGTTATACATCTCTGACAGAGTGTTAAATATAGACACCCAATAGGTATGAAGATTGGGGCATGTCCAAAAGGTATGAAGGAGCGAACCTGTTTCTGCTTTACATCTGTTACACAGAGGGTCAGCTCCTGGATAGAACTTGGCTAACTTTTCCTTGGAGATATGTAATCGGTGTAGGACCTTAAATTGAAGGAGCCCATGCCTGGCACATATCGAAGAAGAGTGTACCCTCTGGAGAAAAGATTGCCAGAGCTCATCTGTTATAGTCATCCCAAGGTCTTTCTCCCACTGTGCTTTAAGGATGAAGAGAGAAGGAGATTGAAGATCTAATAGTATAGCATAGATTTCTTTAATCGCCCCTCTCTTATGAACGTTTATATTAATAATTTTATCCAAAGAAGTTTCCTCAGGTAGTTCCGGAAATGAAGGAAATCGACTCTTTACAAAGTGACGAATTTGTAAATAGCGGAAAAAATGTTGCCGAGGAACATTAAACTGCTTCAGGAGCTGCGTGAATGAGGCAAAAATCCCATCTACAAAAAGGTCTTTGATATTTCTAAGGCCATTACTTTCCCATATTTTAAAGGCAGAGTCCATCATGGAGGGTGGGAACATATGGTTTGAGCAGATAGGTGCTTTAATTGACATTAAGTGTAACCCCAACCTTTTCCTACATTGCACCCAGATTCTGAGCGAGTCATACAACAAAGGGTTACGTTTATAGGTGTATAGTTCTAATGGGAGAGCTGAACTCAACAAAGCTGATAGGCAAACTTCGCCACAATTGGATGACTCAATTTGGAGCCAAGCTGGAGTCTCTGTAGTAACATTACTCATCCAGTACAGCATATTACGAATATTTGCTGCCCAATAATAAGACTGAAAGTTTGGCAAGGCTAATCCACCCATTGGCCTAGTCCTCTGCATGAAATCTTTACGAATTCGTGGACTTTTGCCATTCCAAATAAATGCAGAGATATGCTTATTCAGTGTTATAAAATACTTATTGGGTAAGTAGCATGGGATACATTGAAATAAGTAAAGGAACTTGGGAAGTATGTTCATTTTGATAGAATTGACGCGGCCAATTAATGACAGTGGTAAATTGTTCCACCTCTGAAGATCTGTCTCAGTATTTTTAAGCAGCGGGACAAAGTTTCTTTCATAAAGATCTTTGTATGAGTGGGTAACCTTAACCCCCAGATAGGTCACATACCCTGATTTAACGCTAAATTGAAAACCTGAAAATGAAATCTTTCTGGCTATAGAGTTGACACAGAGAAGTTCACTTTTATGCAGATTTAACTTGTAACCTGAAATATTACCAAAACATTCAAAAATGGCAAGAGCACGGGGAAGAGAGCATAAAGGCTCTGACATATACAGCAGGAGGTCGTCAGCATATAAGGATATTTTGTGCTCCTGGTCACCTCTGAAGATGCCCTTAATGCAACTGTCAGCTCGCAGTTTAATCGCCAGTGGTTCAATTGATAATGCAAAAAGAAGAGGGGATAAGGGACAACCTTGTCTCGTACCACGGAGAAGTGGGAAATAAGAAGAGAATAACGAATTTGTTCTAACACGTGCCATAGGTGAGGAGTAAAGTAACTGAATCCATGAAATGAAATTAGGGCCAAATCCAAATTTATGCAGAGTATAAAACAGATAATCCCACTCCACCCGGTCAAATGCCTTCTCAGCATCGAGTAATAAGGCAATTTCAGGGGTTGTAGTTGACTTGGTGTGTAATATGTTCAAAAACCTGCGCAGGTTGAAAAAACCATGCCTACCCTTCACGAAACCTGTCTGATCTGGAGAAATTAACAATGGTAGATGTTGCTCTAGCCTGAGAGCAAGTGTTTTTGACAGTATTTTTAAATCTACATTTAAGAGTGATATAGGACGATATGATGAACACTCTAATGGATCTTTATAATTCAATTCAATCTTAATTGGCAGACTTCATGTCCATAAAAACAAGACAAAAAAAAAACAAAAAACACACACACACACACACAACACTCCCCCCCCCCCCCCCCCAACACAAGGTATACCATTAAATATATATATGTATATAAATAAGTATCTAAAACATTTGTAAAAACATAAAACCATAATATACATAAAACACAATTACTTAAAATAAATCAATAAATACACAAACACTTTAACCAGTGCTTTCTGAGACTGGATGAGTAACGGGAACCACTCACTGTCGGATCTGTGAGTGCTAAAATTATACTGTTACTCGAACCATCCAGTCGTTCTCTAAAATTGAACATTAGCTTCCTTAAAAGTGCTTTAAAAGTCCAAACACCCACAGCTACAAACATCTGGCTGGCACTACCACTTCTAGGTATCCTGCAAAGGATTCTCATCGCATCATTATATGCAACATGCAGCTTCTGCATGCTACATTGTTTGTAGGATGACCACAAGGGGGCAGTATATAGCGGTGTGCA
The DNA here is from genome assembly GCF_057382095.1 of Aulonocara sp. 'chitande type north' Nkhata Bay. Classification (NCBI taxonomy): domain Eukaryota; kingdom Metazoa; phylum Chordata; class Actinopteri; order Cichliformes; family Cichlidae; genus Aulonocara; species Aulonocara sp. 'chitande type north' Nkhata Bay. The sequence goes on along the minus strand of NC_141354.1, from coordinate 19,337,069 downwards.
ATACGCTTTAAACAAAGCCACTTTAACTGGAAGTGAACAAAAGCTGAATTTGCGTGCAATAGTATTTGCCTGCACATAGAGCTTACACCGTTGTCTGTATATGTCATCATCATCATTCATTTGCTCAGTAATAAAGTGACCGAGGTATTTCACCTTTTTATGAACTTCAAGAGTTTTTTGTGCCAGTTTAAACAAAGGGAAATTTAGCTGTTTATCCTGCTTGGTTCTACATATCAAAACAGCACTTTTAGCAGCATTGTACTCAATGTCATATTGCACACCATATTCAGTACAGACATTAAGAAGATCCTGTAACCCAGCACTGCTTGGACTAAAAACAACCAGGTCATCTGCATACATGAGATGATTTATCAGTGCTTTACCTAATATACACCCAGTGTTACAGGCTCTCAGTTGTATGGACAAATCATCAACATACAAATTAAATAAAATTGGAGACAAAATCCCACCCCGTCTAACACCATTGCTGACACCAAAGGGGGCAGAAATACTGCTTCCCCATTTAACCTGCATGTTCTGATGAGCGTACCAGTAAGAGAGAATCCTCACGATGTACTGAGGAACTCCCCGTGTCTTCAATTTATCAAAAAGTTTTCTGTGGTTCACTCGATCAAAAGCCTTAGAGGCATCAATGAAACACATGAGGACAGATGAATTTTTAGCCCTGTACAAACTGACTATTTCCTTGAGTGCATATATGCACATGTCAGTGCCGTGCTTTGAAGCCAAACTGATTATCCAGAGAAGAGATGAACACACTAACTCTGTCAAACAAGATTCTTTCTAACACCTTAGATAAAATACTGGCTAGTGCAATTGGCCTGTAATTATCCAAGCAGCTCACTTTTGCAGCTTTGTCCTTCATAACTGGTACCAGTAAAATACACAGCATTGAGTCTGGTAATATGCCATGAATCATAAACCCAGTGAAACAGAGTGCTAAAAGAGGAGCTAGCCTTACACTAGCATGTTTTAAATGTTCTGCAGTGATGTGATCCAAACCAGAGGATTTATTATCAGACAACCTATGAATGGCTTCATATACTTCATGTGTCCTTACACTTATTGTGTCATTACTCATGTCAAGATTGTCCTCATATGGTTCACTTTTTATACAGTTAAACAACGCACTGTAATGCTGTCTCCATAATGCTGCAATGTCATCTGCCCCAGAAACACCTTCAACAGTTGATGGTAGAGATGGTTTACAGTTATTAAGAGCTTTCACCTCTTTCCAAAAATCTGCCGTATTATTACACAACATTTTCCTGGCCAAAGAATCTGCTCTTAGCATTTGCTCATTTTTAGTTATAAAGCGAACAGCGTACTTATATCTGGCATTCGCACATTTTTTCTGTTCAAATTCTGGGCCTTGTTTAGGTCTTCCAGCCATGGCCCAACATTTATAAGCTATGCGAGCTTCATCATGGTACATGGATACATGTTCTTTCCAGCCAGGTCTGATGTTAGGTTTCTTATGCTTATATTGTTTATCAAGCAGTGTGCCACTTTTATACAGAGCAGTCACTATATCATCATACATGGAGCAGAGTAAATGTTTATGCACAGCATTCTTACAGTTGACATCTTTGCACAAAATAGCTTCTTTATTTATATGCATATTAATAATCATACGGTTCTTGGAGTGAGTGCACACACTCATGAAGTTTAGTAACTTCCGGTCACTGCAACAAGCCCAGGTACAGTTTACCGACGGATGGGTACAGGACCTTGAAATGCACCGTGTAGAACGAAAGACCATCGTACGTATCATAAGTTTACCAATCTCACAAATCGTCGTCATAAATACACATTCCTTAACCGTTTATTAATATAACCTTTGAGCTCAACGGTAATTAATTAGTAGTGGAAATAATTTCTGGTAGCATCACAGAAATGTAGCAGTGACAACAATACTGTATGCTGTAATCGTACTGGGCAATTAGTGATACAAAAAACCTGTTTTATCCTGTGAATAAAAGTATATGTTTTTGTCAATGTACCATAATAACAGAAGCGAAACGCAATATTGTGTCAGGACAATTCACTATTTATGCACAATAAATAAAGGAGCATAGCGCCACAATTTCTGTTCAGCGCCAGACTTGCTTGTAACCTATATCACCAATTATGTTATGAAAATGACGTATTAACTACTAAAAAACACTGACCTTCGTGCAAATGCTTGGAGCAGACTAACCTGTGAGCTGGAGTGTTCTGGGACGTTATATTTGATCTTTGAATGGCTGCAATCCAGGCCATCCGTCGCATCTTTGTTACTTCGGAAACATGGCTCGAACAATTTCTCTTCAACGACGTAATCCGATAACAACCGATCTCTTTACCCGTCGGCTTCCCGTGGCTGTCATGCGACCGGCTATTGCAGTTAATAATACAACGGCTTCTTGACATTTTTGTGTTTCTTTTTATCGCTGTATAACTGATTTTAATTGAAAGCCTGCGTGCGCTAGTACCGCTTGCCACGAGTTCCCAGAATCCTTTGCGGTTCTACCCGTGAATGACGTCACATTTTCAATCTCTATATAATATGCATGTTAAATTTTATATTTGGGGTAAAATATCAAGTCTTTTCAAGTAAACCGGTTCAAGTCCAATTCAAGTCCCAAGTCATTGGTGTAAAAGTCCAAGTCAAGTCACAAGTCTTAGAACATTTTTTCAAGTCAAGTCTAAAGTCATAAAATTAATGACTCGAGTCTGACTCGAGTCCAAGTCATGTGACTCGAGTCCACACCTCTGCTAATAATATGTGTGCTGTGGCCTATTACACTGTAAAGAAAACTGAAAAAAAAAAAAACAACTCAAAATATTAAGCTGTGATTCAGTAACTTTTTGAGTTTTCTCAACTTTTGTCTGTCGCTGACTTTACTAAGATTTATACATTGAAAGCTCAGGTGTTCTTACTCGCCTAATTACATTATACCAATGAGGTTAACAATTATCTTCAATAATGGGTATTTTTGAGTCAAGAAAAAATTCTAGAGTTATAAAACTTTCCAACTTGTGACAATGTTGGCTTCACGTTGGCTCCAAATACAAACCAGTAATTTTTCACTTGTTAACTCAAAGTGCTAACCATGTAAGTAACTTTCAGTCGAGTCCCCTTCATTCAGCATTGTTTTAACAACATAACATTGAAAGTCAAATGTGTTTAACTTACACATACAAAAATTTCCAAGTAAGCAAGCTAGTGCGCTGCCAGATCATTTGGAGGGTTGCATCAGTAAGGGTGCATGGTGTAAAATTCTGCGCCAAAGGAAAACTTGTTAACCTTACAGGAACATTGTAATTAAAAATTAAAGCTGCCTGAACTAAGTCTCAGTAAAGTCAACAACAGGGAAAATGGACAAAACTCAATAAGATATAGAATAAAGTTTCCTTGATATTTTGAGTTGTCCCACTGTTTCCTTTTGAACAGTATGCGTACCGGCAGTTTAAAAAGTCTGCCACATATTATGATATACAGAGAAACTGATATTTGCCAGGCTCAGTGAGGTGATGGGATGATAGCTGTATTTTTAAAACATTTCCACATACTTATGTCTGAGAGAAAATGAGAGAGAGTGTTTGTTACATGCTCTGCATTACTGGAAATCTCACAGAAAGTACAAGAAAAAGAAAATCTTGTGTGACTGGTTTGCTGCTCGGCTCTTTGAGAAAAATATTGAACCCCAATTTGCTGTCGATGCATGTATCACGAGTGTGTGTGAGTGACAAGTAAAAGGAACAGAATAAAGTGGTGCATGAACCAGGGGCGGATCTAGTGACATTTTCTTAGGGTGGCAAAATCAAAGCCATGTTGTTGTTTTTTTTACACATATGCAGGTGTTACACTCTATAACATGCATTATATACAGTTAAAATACATTAAATGCAGTAATTTTACACATTTCATATAAATATGGTTTATAACTTTCTTATTTTCTTTGGTCCACAGAAACATGTTTCAGTTACATAAAACATTTTATGTAGCATTTTTATTTTATTTTACTGTCCTGTGTAGCCTATATAATAAATAAGTATGAAGCCCAATAAGTATAAAATCCAGAAGGTTACACAACATGGGGTGGTTCATTTACAAACACAAGTCTAGCTTAACTTTCACACTTTTTCTTTTAACTAGAAATGATTAGATTGTTACACGCTTACACAAAATGCCAGAAATCTACGCTGTCATGAAAACATTTTCATTTAAGCCTAATTTTCCTGACTACTGGGTTCACCCTCTGGGGTCCAGGATATAGTTGGCCATACTTTTGTTGTTTTTTTTACCTTGTTAGGTATCATTATTATCAGCACAACCTCACGTGTCTGAATTGACAGTTATTTTTTCATTGACATACTGTATTAACACAACTGATCTGTAATCACACAAAAAACATACAATCATAGTAGGAATTTTTAAAGACCACAGACATGTTTAGCGAATTATTTTCATAACTTAAAATGCAAATATTAATAGTACATTTAAAAAAAACGTATGCAAAAAAAAATTGTAAACAAAAATGTTATATACAACTATTTACCTAAAAATGCAGTCACATATGTAACTGTTTTTCTACATGTTAAAGAAAAAGCTGCTGTGACAAAGAAAGAAATCTGCCAGCTCGACTCTTTGGACTTAAACTGTAAGAAATAAATGTGTAAAATTACAAAAGAGGTTCTGGTAGCTCATTGACCAGACTATCCAGCTTTTTGTTGTTGTGGATGTTGTTGTTTTTTAAATTGTAGTCCTAAAAAAACTGAGATTGATATAGTAGAAAGTGATAAACATAAACTTTTCTGTTTGCAACAAAGTTACAGAGGCTTTTTGCAATTTGGCATAAATTATGAAAGTTGAAATTTGTTTGTGACTGAATAGCAGAAATTAGGCTTTCTTGTCAGATGTCATTTTTTGGGGGGGAAAGAAACAGTGGTAAACAACACTCTATGGTAGACTGGTGCATAATAAGCAAGAAAATAAGGCAGAAAATAGAAAAGAGATGGAGCCGTGGAGGACGTGCAATTTTATCATGGTGGAAGCAAGACAGCCAAAGTAAGTGGGAATTCATTACAATGTTTTTCAAACGTGAAGAAGAGTGTGGTGCTCTTCTTTAGCTGCTGGTTCAATGAATTTTGGTTGGAGAATGACGAATTCTGGAGTTTCAGAATCTGTGAGACGTTGGCTTTCCGTACCCAATGGGCATGTCCCTGTTTTGTTTTACATCTTTTTGCTGAATCTGTTTACCTGCTCTTTGATAGTTTGCTGTTTTAGCTTTTTGGTGCTGAAATGGTTTTATGAGCTTTTAGCTGAGATTTTAAAGTTTCTGTTGATACCATATGTGTCTATATTTAAATAACAGATCTGCCGGTACATCACATTAAGATGTTCTCCCTCTCGACCTTGGTACCCGGGGCACTGGGGTTCAAACAATTGAAATGCATTGTGGGAGACGTAGTTTACAGTCACGCACAAGCTCTCACAGGCCACATTTGACACATATGACTTAGGAGATTCTGCTGACACTGCGACAAGTAATTGCTGGTGTTTTTTTTTCTTCACAGTTGCCTTACTCAGTTGCCACAGGATTTTTAATTTTTAATTAGTTAACATCTCAGAGTTGCAGATTACTCAAAACAATCCAACACAAAAAAAGTCTTCAATGCTACCTCAGGTTTTGTTCCAACTTCTTTTACATCAATCATCCCAGTCACGTTTGTTATTCAAGATACTATTATGGTCATCGTGCAGACTTTATTTATAAAACCTAAAACATTCTCTTTTAGGTTTTAAAAGTGAGGCACACAGGAGGATGAAATATCTTGTCTGTCTTAGCTTTTAGCAGTTAAGAGTTACATTAGAACCAAATTAGGATCCTGATCCACTCTGCAGTAAAACTACAATGGATACTTTAGAAGCTGCTGAGTTTTAAATTAGGAGATAATGCCTAAGCCTCTGTCTTTTAGTACACTATCATGTAGAAATCAAGTACATATTTAAGACTCCATTTATGAGGCCCTCATGAAGCAAGTTAAATGAAAAAAAAAACCCCTAAAGTTGGAGAGTGAATTTCCACAACTAATGTTAGCTTAACTTAATAGAGCTGCTAGGGGGAATTAGCATTATTTAGAAAACTCAGTGGTTTGGCTTTAGAAATAGAAGCCTGCCTTTTTCAGCTCGAGACTATTATTTTAAAAAATATCACCAGTTTGAATCTCCTACTATCATATCAGCATGAGGTCAGAGCTGCTGATCAAACCTTTTAATACTTTAACTTGAACTTGGCGTTGTCATGCTATCATGCCATTATTAGTTATTATATCACTGCTGCTATTGCTTTCTTATTGTTTCATATATGAGAGCAGACCAGTGTTGACGTGAGCCGACACACATATTTTCCCCATGACACTTCTGTCTTCTCTCACATAAGTCTCTGTCACTGACCCCTGAGTCAGGAGAGAGGTGTTGTGAAATCATGCACCCTCTTGCAGAGCTTCCGATAAATCTCCCTGTGAGGTGTGACAGCACCGGTCTCTTCTCAGAGTCAAATCCTGGCGGGCACAATTCTTCAAACTGCTTGAGACTGTAATCGCTTGGCATTTCCACACGCAGATGTGGAGACACTGACTGATTCATTTATTGGAGTAACTTTCAGTCTCATTTTGAATCAACTGGGTTAAAATTTTGTGTCAAATCTGTTAATGCATTACATGAGCACTCACTTGGATTTGCACAGACATGCTTGGACTTACTGTATGATTGTCAAGATTAAAGGCTGTTGCAGTCATAATGTACATAACAAAGGCTTATCATGAAGATGTGACAACAGGAGAAAACAAAACTACAAGTGGAGACAGCAGCAAAAATTGTTTCGTTTTTGGTCTTTGAAATATTTTACCCACACTGGAAATCATTTGGAAATTAGAGAATAGTACATATAGTATCGTTCAATTCAATTTTATTTATGCAGCGCCAAATCACAACAACATTGGCCTCAAGGTGCTTTATATTGTAAGGTAGACTCTACAATAATACTTAAAGAGAAGAACCTAACAATCATATGACCCCCCTATGAGCAAGCACTTTGGTGACAGTGGGAAGGAAAAACTCCCTTTGAACCGGAAGAAACTTTCGGCAGAACCAGGCTGAGGGAGGGGCGGGGCCATCTGGTTGGAGTGAGAGAAGGAAGACAGGATAGAAGACATGCTGTGGAAGAGAGCTACAGACGCAGAAGCATCCAAAGAGCTTTGAACGCCCATGAAGAAGTCTGGAGACTCCTTATAGAAATTACAAGAAACTGAGTTCATGCTGTGCTGAATAATAACAGCGGTCATACCAAACACTGATTTTCAAGCTGGTTAGAATTGTACTGTGTGTTTCCTTGCATATTGGATTTCCATTTATGTTTGAAGATGTTGTAATAAATCACTGCACCTGTTTCCTAGCGAAATATAAATAAATACGGGGTGAACGTGCCTTTGGAAATATTGCATTGAACAATCTAATGTTATATTCAACATGCAGGCATATTTTCCAGTAATTGTGAATTTCCATTTTAGAATTCAACAAGACATGTATATAACTGTAAGACTGCACATAAGCACAGTGGAGATCAGTCAGTAATAGGTTACACTGGAGGATCAGGTACGGTCTAAATTTCTTATGTAAGGTACCATAAACAAAAAAAACAACAACCAATTGTTGGAATAGTCCGATGATTGCTGCTGGTAGTCAAATTTGCGTCAGTGTTGCCTCAAAAGTGTCAGTGATGTCCATGCAGAAAATGTATCATGTGTGCATGTGCTCTGAATATAACTATCAATATAACCCTCTTACACTCCATACCTGCATCACACAAAGAGTGCTGCCAACAGCTTGAATAATAAGCATGTGTGGAAGGCCAAAGAGTAGGTGTGTCTTTACCGTCAGGACACACACGTCTGAACAGACAACAGCTCTCGTTTCATCCATGTACTATTAACACCCTGTCAATCGCACAGACTCCTCATTTCAGAAAAAAAAAATATAAAGAGATGGCCTAGATTGTTGCTAGTAGTAAAAGGCCTTGAACTCAATCTGCGCTGCAGAAATGCAGTGCCTCCACACAGACCATGATAGGGAAGGCGTTGTAGTCCTAGGATAGTAGATTGCTGCACATTTACACTGTTATCCCCAAAGGAGAAGGGTGAACAACAGGAAACTTGGGCTTGTTTGTAATTTTAGACTACGCATGACACAAGAGTGGCAAGCAAGGATCTCCGTTGCATCCAAAAACATGTTTTACATAACCTTTTCTAGTGCTTTGAAAACACAACAATGCCCCCTTGAGCAAAAGAATGCTGTTTTGAAGCAAAATGTAGCAAGGGACATTAGTGTGTGTTTATATCTCCTGGATGTGACATATATATATCTACATGTGCATATCAGTTTAGTTTGGATGGCGGCGGCAGCACAATCCCTGTTGTTGGAACCATAACAGTATCCAACCCCGAAAGAGCTAATGGTCTGTAACTGCCACAGTTACATAAAGGAGGTAAATGACACAGTAGACGCCGCTAATGAAATCAGATCCAACTGAAAAGTCTAGTTAGGGGGGTCATAGCATGATGCAACATACTTCAATGATGTTTCATAAGCATTTAAAATAACACTTTAACTTTAAGCAAGGTTTAAATACTCGATTACAGTGTTTGTTACAAACTAGTCTGGTTACAAAAATGTGATTTTACAAAGCCTGAAAACACAGCAGCTAGAACAGTAATTACACATTCATATTTACATTCGTTACAAATGTTTATATTTATTTTGTTGGGTTTGTGATTTTCTTTTAGATGAGTACAATCCCAACATTACTCGTAACGTAGTAGTTAATTAGAAAAATGCTTCTCAGTTCACAAAATAGTAAATACTATTTTTAGTTTTCCTGCTACAAAATGAAAAAATGCTGTAATCTGCTGGGAATTCTGATCTTTACTTAGATATTTATTAGGTGCAGAATAAAAAGGATTATTCCCACTGTGAATAAGGGAGCAGCCTAGTAACCTTCATTAATATGCTGAAATGATGTATAAAAATGATATAGTACAAACAATGTGTCACTGGTATTTATGTGCAGTTTGAGAAATGTGAGAAATGATACAGAGATGAAAGGTATCTGTTTGTCTATCCAGACAGAGAGAGAAACAATGCTGCAGAGATGCTAAAAATCAAAAAGTGAGAGACGAAACACTCAGAGCAGCCACACGAACAATGTTTGCCAACATCTTAAAATGTACATATAGATAAGGGAAATCAGCATTTCATTAGGGAGCATGGCCCCAAACCTCTCTTGCTATTTCAGTTTTTGGACCTGAGTATTTCTAAAAGCCAATGGTACATAAAATTAAACCAAAATACAAAACAATGAAGTCATGCAATCTTTTTTGTTCAATTCAAGTGATTTTGTACAGTTTCTGTGGTGATAATGAAGGCACAGATGATTTCAGTGAACTCAGTCAGAGGCACTTAGCACCACACAATGCTACGCACTACTGACAGGGGAGCTCTTAGCTTTTCTCGAGGATCGTCTCTCAGCACATCTGGTAAATGTGTTTTTGTCTTTTCCAGAAATCTGGGGGGAAATTAACTTGAATGCTTTCATTTCCAACCATCCACCAAGATAATCCGTTGTTTTGAACACGCAAATTTAATTGTCGACGCATCTGACAAAGATTTCATTGTTCTTTTGAAAGCATGGTGCGGTTTTGGATTTTGGTTGTCAAGGCTTCCAAATCAAATCCTGTTAAGAATTCCTGAAAAGCGACAAGGCGTCTGTAATTACAGTCCAACTAAAAAGACCAATTAAAGTTAAAACAAAACCTACAGGTTTTATTAAACTGTAGAGTGGTTGTTCTCGGATTAGTGAAACCAACCACGAAGCCTTTGTGTATTGGTGATATGAAGATTTTGTGCCAGTCATACACTGACTAATAACCAAAGTGTCTGTAAGCATATAAATCAAAATATTACGTTTAGATTTGCCCGTTTTGAGTTTTGAATCTTTGTCGTTTTTTGTTATCCTCTGGACATTCTTGTGATAGTGTTTGCTTTGTATGACCTCCATGATGTTGTTTATTACATCCTTGCCTTAAAAATATAATTAATCTTGCCCCTTCTCATTATAGTTCAAAAGTGCAGCTGGCAGCACGATGCAGCGGGTATATGACCAGGACTTAACAAATGGAGAGATAATTAAAAAGGGATAGATCTCCAACCAGGGCTTGTACATATAATGACCCTTCACCAAAGACATAAACAACTCTTGTTATGACTGTGCCAACAGTATCTCCAGCAGGATTGGGGTATAATTAACAGGAACATCATTAATGTTAAAATCCATTGATCTTCCAGTTTTATCGCCCGCAGCTGCCTGTTCTTGTGTACCCCGTGGGCTCAAACCATTAATCTTCTGACTAAAACATAATAAAAATAGCAGCTAGAAACTCTAAAGGAAATCTACGAAAAAAAAAAAAAAAGAAAATTAAAAAAATCAAAGCATAAAATTACAAAAAAGTTACAGATAGGAATTTGAGAGACAAGAAAGAAGCCAGCCTCTCTGGATTTTCATCTAACACCAAGCCCTTGAGTTAATGTTGCTGGTTTATTTTCTTTGAATGCTTTGAGATGAGAGGCTATATATATAAGTTGGATCTCAGGTTCTTCATCCTCAAACAAAACAGTCTGGTTTATTCTGGCGCTGAGTATCCAGGTGTTCTCAGTCCTTCTGAAAGGACAAGTGGCTCCAAGTTTGGACTACATACATTTAAAATACTCAAACTTCCAAACCATAATCTCACTTTTGTTTCTTTCTTTTTTAACAACAGTTCAGATCATATTTCTCAACAGCAAATGGAGCTGACAGAGAATAGAGGTCCACAGATTTGGACTCATTCACTCTCTGAAGCACAGCTTACCTCACAGGCAATCGTTTGAGAAGACCCTTTATGGAAATAGGAGAGTGGTCTGGTGGGAATAGAGTGTGAGAGACAGACACCCCCTGTAATCTTGTCTGTTGTTGAAGCCCTGTCCTCTGCCTGGTGCGAACGTGATGATATTACACGAGATGACCTGGCCGACCCTCAGTGGGCTTCTTCCATGCTATGATACTGAAAGCCTCACTTTAGACTCTGGTAGTCTAGTATAATTTAGACGTTAATAACAGACTAATGGCTGTACTGAGATATTTTCATCAAGAAGGTTTATTTTACTTTAAGATTAGAGTACATCTCCAAAATTGTTCGTTTACCAAAATACAGTATGTTCTGAGATACTGCCAATGATGACAGCCCGTCATTGTGTTGTTTTTTTGTGTCTCACAGATTCATTAAGGGTAAAACATTTTAACAGGGAACCGGAATATTTCAGAATCTTTTCTAATCTCTGCTGTGTAAATAAATCATTCAACTGACAATAAAAGTCGAGCCTTGATTTAGTGGGAAAGTAATAAGTCAGAAATACTACTTTATGTTGTATTGAATCGTGTGAATGCTCTATGCAACACTGTTTTGTATTCTGTGGAAGAAAAAAGATACAGTACAAAAAGTCTTGAGCTACTCCTCATTTCTTTACATTTTACAAGGAAAATGGGAATTACATGTTCTGTTTCCTGTCAAGACGATCAAAATTATGATTATTTTGTCCAGGTGTGCTTTTACTGCATTGCTTGGTGGATCAAAATCTGACTTTTCTGTAGTCATAATTCCATCACCGGCTGGAACTCATCCTTGAACCATGAATCTCCAACAAGCAGTAGATGAAACAACAGAAGGTTGAGATGCATCTCTTGGCTCCCGTCTCAGATCTTCGCTGGATTTTTTTCTGCCTTATTTGCAGTGGATGGATTAAACTGTTTTATCTTTGCCATTTTATGGCAATAAAAAAGTTGCACCATATCATGTGTTTTTGTGACAGGCTGCTTGTAACAAAGTGCCTAAAGATCCAGTTTAAGGTTGTTTTTTTTGATAAGTCATGTGTAGAAACAACAAAGGTTTATACTTTGAGTTAGGTGTCTTTTTTATGCTTGAACGATTCATAGGTCAGTGTCAAGTGGCTTAAGAAAATTCCTCTGGAAATGGACTGGACAAAAAGTGAGTGAAAAAGTAACCAAAATCCAAAGAAAACTGTGTGGAAGACCTTCAGAAAGCCTCAGGAACTATTGCTCAAGACCAATTTAAAAATGTCAAGTGAGTCTGAGTCTGTGAGGCAAACAACAGCACTCAGTGAGCACAACTCCACCTGAAACGGCGAGGGCTAAACGACAACTTTGATGTTTTATGATGTTTTTGTTATAGCATGCTGACGTCAGCCTGTTACGGTTGTTACATTGTAGGACGTCATATTGAAGAATAAAAAGCGTGTTGGACAGCTCTATACGTGTCCTTTCATATTATTTATATAACTTGATGTGGTTTCTTAAATTCTTTTTTTCAAGATCAACTTTGAACAGTAGGCGCTAACAATGAAGGTCAAGATAAAATGCCTGGCCAACCTAGGTACTCATTTCCCCCAAGACCAAGTATATTGTGGGTCACATAAAGTTTTTTTCAGATTTTTCACATTTGGTGCAACCTTGACCACTAAATTACTAAATTAAATCAGCTCAAGAAGTTATTGGTATCTACCATCAAGCAGAGATTGAATGTGGTTTCTTGAAAACTGGACATTAGACTGCTAACAAACAGACAGACAAACAAATGGAGTCGATTAAATCCTCCCTCCCTTTGAGGGCAAAATGACTCAAGACTTTTGCTCTGTATTGTATATTATACAAAAGAATATGAACACTGGACTGAAGCCATGGGGCCATGTTCAGACTAGCTTCTCTCAATTTGACACAATCGTGCAGGTTCCTGTGGTTTAGCATCCTTACAACAGACCAAGAACCCCTACAGCACTTGCTTAGTTGTAAATTACCGGTAGGATGCTCCTGGTGACTAAGTTCCTTGTTGATGAAAGAAATCACACTAGCTGTCTGATCTACAAGTCAATCTTGAGCTTATTTTATCAGGTAAGGTTGAACATTATCTGTATACATAAATATTTATGCATATTTATTTAAGAGTCATCTAAAAGCTTTGTTCCCCACACCCATTAGCAACTGTGTTCAAATGCAGCTTAAATTTATGCCATTTAAAACACAAGGTCCTCATTCTGGGAGAATAAGCATCTATCTCAACCTATAGATGTTCTGCTTTTACTAGGATTCCACAGCAGACCCAATTTTAGAAACAGAAGAGGTCAGCTGTCTGACCTCGGAGTGGATGACCACTGAGCCTTACCTATTAAAAGGATACAGGGAGGCTCTATTAGCCTCGCCCTCCATTGTTATGGAGGCTAAGCTTTGGTATTTATGCTCTTGCTCCAAAGTACATGTAAATCGACAGCGGTCAAATGTGTTAAAGAATAACTTGGCAAACATGATATGTGACCTTGTTTTACAAACATAGTTTGTACATATGAGAGGGTGTGTTACAGCCCTAGCACGCCTCCTGTGTGTGGGTGTCCCCTGTTTCTCTCACTGATTCAGCTGCCACACATCTCTCCTGTGGAGCCAGTACTAGTTCACAGTTGCCTCCACTCAGCAATCAACCATGGAAGAGCTACCCAGTCTCTCAGTGTGGGCCACCTTTGTAGCATGGTGAGCTTTAGTGTTTTGATCATGCTGAGCTCCTAGTGGGTAGTTGCTGCCATTTCTTTTGACCATTTGTTAACCTTTATTCTGTAACCTGTACATCTGCTTTGTTGATGTCTTTGTTTTAATGTTTGGTACAGCTCCCTAGCTTCATTGACTTGATCCGTGCTTGCCTGTTTCCTATTTGCATAAAAATGTTAAAAATGCTGTGAAATTTTAGCATTATATGTCAAATACTTTCAAGTCCATTCAACTGACTTTCAGGGCCTTTTATTTTCACATTGAATTTTTAGGCAATGCTTGAACATCTCAAAATCTATTAAAGATAGAAAAAAAAGCCTGTAATTTATCCTGGCCTTTCTTACTGTCAATGTGAATCAGTATATCAATGTATCATTTGGGAGAGTCTTGGCTATATATAAAAAAGTCCATCACTCCTGCAAAGTCCCATTTTATAAAAGAAAATTCACCTTGAAAAGCCCATATTTTGTATGCACAATGTTGAAACAGAAAATGTAACTTTGCTATAGCAAGCTAAAATGTAAAAATTTGCGGATTCAGGTGGAATGAGTATTTTAATAACAGTGTCTTCATTTTCAGCCTCCTTTCACTGAGTCTTTCTTTCACATAGACTCTTTTATCGTAACTCCCTTCATCCTCTAGCCCTTTTTAGGGACATAGCAATGGCATTATGGTTGGTTATTGCGTTTAACTCTACTGGGCTGATGCTCCCACATCTAATCTGTATCTGATTTTCGAATATCGAGTCATGAAAAAGACTGGGATTGTTTTCTGCTGGAGCTGCGGCCACATCTAGTTGCAGGTGACTCTAACATCTTGGCAAAACAGTGCTCAGTCACAGAATCGAATAGGCAAATGAAGATAAAGCTCTTTGCTGGAGGAGAGACAACAACTCAGTCCATAGAGCTGAGTCTCTACAGCTAATCAAATCATTAGAAAGAAAAATGGAGAGAGAGAGAACAAGTTGGTAATGAACAATAACTGAAATTAACTGAAATTTACATTTAATGACTGGAGGAAGAATCTGGCAGTGCAAAGATTCATGCTTAACACCCATCAGTCGTCATGTTTCACTTTTATGCAGCAAAAAAGTTGAAAAAATTTCCTGTCTAAATAGATTCCACAATGTCTGCTTCTCTCCCTGCTGCTGTTTTTTGCAGTTGTTTTTGAACTTGTTCGAGTGCCTTGACTCATTTTTAAATAATGACCACGCAGGCTGCTCCAGCAAGAGGCATCATTTAAACTTGCTCCAAATTCGCCTTCATGAGGTAGAAACTCAAAGCCAAAAGACTATAAGCAGATGTCAGTGGACCTTAACCTGCCTGCTTTAGTATCAGGAGGAACACTGCCCAGTTACTCTATTTTATCACCATGTTACAGGCTTGTGGTTCAGTGCTGGGGGGACTGCCCATCTGTGAAACTTAGTACAATGGGATACTTACTCTATCAGAAGATAGACCTGATCGGGGGCCAATGTCTCACTCAAAGCATCCTGTTGGTCAGTAGCCTATGTCAAGAGAACTTCTTCTATAACCCTAGAGGCCAAACACAATCTTCTAACACCTGTCACAGTCAGAAAATTTTCCTTTGCTGGAGCTGAGTGAGCAAGCAGCCTAGAGGTTCGAAACAATATCGCAACTCCAATGACTTTATTTATAGCTTTAATACAAAGATTCTTCCTCTCTGCAGCGTCCCTGGGGCTTATGAGGTCGACCAGCAGTGTCATAAAATGTTCTGGCAAATGACATTCCCAGAGACAATGACCCGTGGCCTTAAAGCTACACTATGAACATAAAAGGGACCTTTACACTTTACACTTCTGCCCTGTGCCTACAAGAGTACTGTGTAAACGGTGAGAAAGCATGTGAGGTTCCTCCATATACGAATATGTATTCTGTGCATGTGCACATCCTTCATGCCTGAGTGCCTTCTGCTTTGTGTTTCACGGGACACAGTTTCAAGGATGAAATGATACATTTTTGAGAGAAATTGGCAGACGCGTGCTATTTTTATGGCGTCCTTTGTCTGCTATGCGTTTCTTCAGGTCATTCCCCACCATGCTGACTACTTAACACACAGTTTCGTATTATTCCTAGCCACAGGAGAAGGAGGTTAAAATAAGTATTCTCTCATATCAGCAGAGGTGAAGATCAAAATAAAAAAACAGTTAACTACAAAAAAAACACAAAAATCCCCAAGCATGCTAAAAGGCATCACACCATCCAACTCCACGTACCACCTTGGCCCAAGTATGCGAGATGTCAAACTGTAGACTGTATTTAGCCCTTCTGTTTCACTGGCCTTTGACCCACTCACCCATAGCTGTATTTATTTATGCCTTTTAGTGTCACAGTGACTAATAGTCTTTCACTATAAAGGTTGAAGAAATATGCATGAGAGGATATTGTACTATGTTATTATAATTTTTATCCGTATGTGTTTCCTGTGGCTGTACGGGTGTGTCATGCACACAGATCATTTGAAAGATTAAACTTGCAAGAGAGAAGAGAAGAGGAAAGAGGATACAGGCACTAACGGAACACACTGAAAAGTACTGAATGCACACTTTTTCCAAATGTACAATATCAGGTGTGTAATATGTCTGACACAAAGCTTTTGATACTTTTATGTAAAAGTACAAAGCCATTTCTTGTAGTGGAAGAATACAATGTGCTCCAATTCAACCTGAACTAAAGGTACAGTTGAAGTCAGCACAGTTGGGGGGAACATGGTTGGTACAGGAGGGAAAAGCACTACAAAGAACTGTGTTCATGTCATATGCTGTGGGAGTGTCTGGTTGGGCGTGGTCCAGGTTCCTGTCATTTGTCCCTGGGAGTGAAGTTGGCCAGCTCATCACCTGTTGTCAATCTCCGGGGCTCCACCTAGAGGGTTTTTAAGCCAGCACGGCCTGCCACTCCTCGCCAGTTCGTCCTGCTACCATCTGTGGTAAACTCGGCCTCCTCTGAGCTCTGACTCTGTATATCTGGACCTTGGGTTAATATGTTTTTGTTTCCTGTATTCTTCAGATTCTCCACCCATCGCACTCACCAGTAGTGCTGTTTTTGGTCTCCATCCTGTCCTCCCATCTGCTCGGAACCCGAGGATTATATACTCCACTTCTCCTCAGCCTGCCCTTCAGTCTGTATTCTCCATCTCTTCGAAATCTGGACCGGACTCTCCACTCTTGACCCTCTTTGGAATACACCCCTGGCAGCCTTTTCCCCGTTAAATGACTAGGGTCGCCAAGTAAGCCCAAGACTATTCACTGGCACTCCGTACCTTTGTCCCTTACTCGTTTGTTTCCCATTCAGTAACATTTCTCCCCTGTGTTTACAGAAGTTCCTGTTAGAAGTCTCCCCGTGCTCTACGCCGGTTTCTCCGCCCACGGATTTCCTTTAGTTTTCTGCGTATGGTTTTTGTTAAACCCAGTTCCGTTCACGTTTTGTTCTTTTCAATAAATTATACACAGTTCTAAGCAAATTGAGTCTGCTCTTGAGTCCACCGCATTCTCGTCCGTGACAGAACGAACTGGCCACTAATGGACTCAGCGGACCCAATTCGCGCCGCCATTAACAAACAGGGCGCGGTGTTAGGACGGCATGAACAGACTTTGACGTCCTTAATGGACCAGTGTAATGCTATCAGTGAAAAACAGGAGGAGTTACTTACCCGGTTGTCAGAAATCAGGGAGCCTAATCCACCCGTTTTTCCTAGTCAGCCGGGACCGTTGCCTGCACCCGCCGTTGCGCGTCCTGAATCGGCTTATCGGGGCATCTCTTCTCCTCCACCGGAGCCTTTTCATGGAGAGCTGGGGCTGTGTGGGGGGTTCCTGTTTCAGTGGTCGTTGTTCGTCAATCGCACGCCGCACGCGTTTCCTAATGAGGCTGCCAAGATTTCCCATTTTGTTGGGTTGCTTAGGGGTAAGGCGCTTGCGTGGGCTGAGGCGTTTTTGTTTTCTCATCCTATTGCCTCGTGTTCCTATGAGGACTTCCTCAAGGAATTCAAGGCTACGTTCGCTCACCCGATCTCTGAGGGTAATGCAACTAAGAGGCTGTTGGGACTCCGCCAGGGAAAACGCAGCGTTGCGGAATATGCGATCGAGTTCCGCACCGCTGCTGTTGAAGCGGGTTGGCCGGATGCTGCGCTGCGGGGTATTTTCCTAGCGTCCCTTTCCGAACAACTGAAGGATCAGCTGGCTGTGCACGACGAGCCGGCCACGTTTGAAGCGCTTGCCTCTCTTGCTCTCAGGATCGATAGTCGACTGAGGGAGAGAGATGCTGAGAGGCGGTCCAAACCCTCTCCGTCTCTGTTTCGACCCGCGGCCGTTTCGGCGTTACCCCCGGCGCTTCCGGTGACATCATCCGTCCGTTCTCGATCTCCTTCCCCTGAGCCTATGCAGATTGGCCGCGCTCGGCTCACTCCTGAGGAGCGGGAGCGGCGTTTCCGAGCCGGAGAGTGCTTCTACTGCGGGGGAAGCGGCCATCGCATCGCTGTTTGCCCAGTCCGGCCAAAAGGCGTGGCCCGCCGGTAAGTCCGGGGTTACGGGTGGGCAGTGTTTTTAAGAGTGATAAACCCCGTTTTTTGCTTTCGGTTTCGTTGATGTCCGGTACTAAGGCTCATTCTCTCCGTGCTCTCGTTGACTTCGGGTCGGAGCAGAATTTGATAGATGCTGCGGTGGCTAAATCGTTCGATTTGCCCCTCATTCCGCTCGAGCCTCCGATCCCGGCCGCCGCTCTGAATAATGAGGTGTTCGCGATGATCACTCACCGGACCGCGCCTGTCAAGTTAGTCACGTCAGGTAATCATCAGGAAGACATAACTCTCTTTGCCACCTCTTCCCTTGACGTGCCAGTGATCCTTGGTTTTCCGTGGTTGCAGAAGCACAATCCGCACATTGACTGGGCAGCGAAGAAAGTAGCGAGTTGGAGTTTGTTTTGTCTTGCCAACTGTTTAAAGTCAGCTCTGCCCTCGGGGGCTTTTGTTTCTCCTCCAGTGGTTGTCTCCCCCCCTGACCTTTCCTCTGTCCCTCCTGAATATCATGATCTACAAGAAGTGTTCAGTAAAGACAGGGCTCTGTCGCTGCCTCCTCATCGGCCCTATGATTGTGCTATTGATCTCCTCCCCGGTGCCCCTCTGCCCTCCAGCCGTCTCTATAACCTGTCCCGTTCGGAGAGAGGGACTATGGAGACGTACGTCCGGGATTCGCTGGCGGCCGGTCTCATTCGTCCTTCTTCTTCACCGGTGGCCGCTGGTTTCTTTTTTGTTTCTAAAAAGGATGCGTCGCTCCGGCCGTGCATTGATTATAGGGGCCTTAATGCGATCACGATTAGGAACAGGTATCCCCTGCCTTTGATCAGTTCAGCTTTCGAACCCCTCCACGGGGCCACTGTCTTCTCTAAGTTGGACTTGAGGAATGCATACCACCTTGTCCGCATAAGGGAGGGTGACGAGTGGAAGACTGCTTTTAACACTCCTCTGGGGCATTTTGAATACCTGGTGATGCCGTTTGGCCTCACCAATGCCCCTGCAGTCTTCCAGGCACTGGTGAATGACGTGCTCCGGGATTTTTTGAATGTTTTTGTGTTTGTTTATCTGGACGACATTCTGATTTTTTTCTCAGTCCCTTGAGGAACATCGGGTGCATGTCCGGAGTGTGCTGCAGCGACTGTTGGAGAACCGCCTTTATGTGAAGGCCGAGAAGTGTGACTTTCATGTCTCGTCTATCTCGTTTCTGGGCTACTTACTGGCGGAAGGGCAGGTGAAGACGGATCCTGTAAAAGTTAAGGCAGTGGTGGAGTGGCCCGTTCCTGGTTCGCGTAGACAGCTGCAGCAGTTCCTTGGCTTCGCAAATTTCTACAGGCGTTTTGTCAGGGACTACAGTCGGGTGGCTGCGCCTCTCACTCGCCTTACTTCCTCCCGGGTCCCCTTCGTTTGGTCCCCCGAGGCTCACTCGGCCTTTGCCACACTCAAGCGACTTTTCACTTCGGCTCCTGTTTTAGTCCATCCTGACACGAGTAGGCAGTTTGTGGTGGAGGTTGATGCTTCAAGTGTGGGGGTGGGGGCTGTGCTGTCTCAGCGTTCTGGTCCTCGTGGCAAGCTCCAGCCCTGCGCCTATTTTTCTCGACGCCTTTCTCCTGCCGAACAGAACTATGACGTTGGGGATAGGGAGCTCCTGGCCATTAAGTTGGCTTTGGAGGAGTGGCGCCACTGGCTGGAGGGGTCGGAACATCCATTTATCATCTGGACAGATCACAAGAATCTGACTTATCTCAGAACGGCTAAAAGACTGAACTCCCGCCAGGCTCGGTGGTCCCTTTTCTTTGCTCGATTTAACTTTGATATTTCCTATCGCCCTGGTTCCAGGAATCTTAAACCCGATGCTCTGTCTCGCCAGTACTCCTCGGACTCGGACTCCCGGGACCCGGAGCTCATTCTCCCTTCCACCTGCAGGATTGGCTCCCTCACCTGGGATGTGGAGGAGGCTATACGCCACGGACTACGGGACGACGTTGATCCGGGAACCGGCCCGCCCGGTCGGCGTTTTGTGCCCTCTGCCGCCCGGTCGGCTGTTATCCATTGGATCCATACAGCCCGGTTTACTTGCCATCCGGGAGTGAGTAGGACCACGGCTTTGTTGAAGAGGTATTTCTGGTGGCGTTCTATGGACAAGGATGTGAAGGCTTATGTAGCTGCCTGTTCCGTTTGTGCCCGTAACAAGACCTCTAATCGGCCCCCGTCTGGCTTACTCCGACCGCTGAGTACCCCGCATAGGCCTTGGTCTCATATCGCCTTGGATTTTGTTACCGGCCTCCCAGCCTCTTCGGGGAAGACGGTGGTTCTGTCCATATTGATCGGTTTTCCAAGGCGGCTCACTTCGTGGCCCTGGACAAGCTGCCGACGGCTGCAGAGACCACCCAGCTCCTTACAGACCATGTGTTCCGTCTTCATGGCATACCCTCGGAGATTGTGTCTGACAGGGGGCCTCAGTTTGTCTCCCGAGTGTGGAAGGCCTTCTGTACGGCCCTGGGTGCCAAGGTCAACTTGAGTTCTGGTTTCCATCCGCAGACCAATGGCCAGACTGAGCGTTTGAACCAGGAGTTGGAATCCGCTCTTCGCTGCGTCTCGTCACTGAACCCGGCGGCCTGGTCGTCTCAGTTGCCTTGGGTGGAGTATGCCCATAATTCTCTCACGTCTTCGGCGACGGGTTTGTCGCCCTTTGAGGCCTCGCTGGGATATCAGCCACCGTTGTTCCCAGAGGATGGGGCGGATTTGGCTGTTCCTTCGGTCCAGCATCACCTTCAACGCTGCCGGCGGGTGTGGCGGAGGGTCCGGCGGGCTCTCCTTGCAACTGTCGACCGGCAACGGGATTATGCGGATCGTCGCCGCTCTGTCGCTCCGGCGTATCGGCCTGGACAACGGGTGTGGCTTTGTGCTAAGGACATTCCCTTGCGGTCGCTTTCTCGAAAGTTGGCTCCCCGCTATGTTGGCCCCTATGAGATCACTGCTGTCGTCGGCCCCTCGGCGGTCCGTCTCAGGCTCCCGGCTTCCTGGCGTGTCCATCCGACGTTTCACGTCTCTCAGGTCAAGCCGGTCCGTAGCAGTCCTCTGTGTCCACCGCCTGTTCTCCCGCCCGGCTCGTGGACGGTCATCCGGCCTATTCGGTCCGGCGGATCGTTGACGTGCGCCGCCGTGGTCGTGGTGTCCAGTACCTGGTGGACTGGGAGGGGTATGGGCCTGAGGAGCGTTGTTGGGTTCCCCGGTCGCTCGTTCTGGACCCGTCTCTGATCGCTGCGTTTCGTTCCTCCCCTCGCAGGGCCCGGTCTGGGGGGTCGCCGGGTGGCGGCCCTTGAGGGGGAGGTACTGTCATATGCTGTGGGAGTGTCTGGTTGGGCGTGGTCCAGGTTCCTGTCATTTGTCCCTGGGAGTGGAGTTGGCCAGCTCATCACCTGTTGTCAATCTCCGGGGCTCCACCTAGAGGCCTTCTCTGAGCTCTGACTCTGTATATCTGGACCTTGGGTTAATATGTTTTTGTTTCCTGTATTCTTCAGATTCTCCACCCATCGCACTCACCAGTAGTGCTGTTTTTGGTCTCCATCCTGTCCTCCCATCTGCTCGGAACCCGAGGATTATATACTCCACTTCTCCTCAGCCTGCCCTTCAGTCTGTATTCTCCATCTCTTCGAAATCTGGACCGGACTCTCCACTCTTGACCCTCTTTGGAATACACCCCTGGCAGCCTTTTCCCCGTTAAATGACTAGGGTCGCCAAGTAAGCCCAAGACTATTCACTGGCACTCCGTACCTTTGTCCCTTACTCGTTTGTTTCCCATTCAGTAACATTTCTCCCCTGTGTTTACAGAAGTTCCCGTTAGAAGTCTCCCCGTGCTCTACGCCGGTTTCTCCGCCCACGGATTTCCTTTAGTTTTCTGCGTATGGTTTTTGTTAAACCCAGTTCCGTTCACGTTTTGTTCTTTTCAATAAATTATACACAGTTCTAAGCAAATTGAGTCTGCTCTTGAGTCCACCGCATTCTCGTCCGTGACAGATCAGTGCCCAGCAGCAATATTTTACTCTATTGAATAAACCAGTAGTGTTCTCAGGTGAGGCTCTGTTGAGGGGGCCTTGTCCTTGTACTGTATGTGCTGTACTTCTAGTACTGTCCAATCCCCCGAGAGCCCTTTCAACCCCCAAATAATTCATCCAACTTTCTACTGTAAAAGAGAGATTCGTATTTTTTTAATATATGTTTGGTAAAGCAGATATAGAGTGTCGAACATAAGCACACGTATGGAAAATACCAGGTATTTTTTTTCCATTCAATTAAATTTTATTTATACAGCACCAAATCACAGCAACAGTCACTTCAAGGCGCTTTATATTGTAAGGTAGACCCTCTTTACACAGAAGTGTGTAATCTGAGAGGAAAACAAATAGCCACATGATTCTCAGTGCTATTTGTCAGCCATGTACAAAATCCGGTTGGTTAAACGCGTCAGGGCAAAAGTTGCCAAAGTTTTGATGACCAACTGTGGATTTAGGAAGCCAGACTGCAGTGACAAGCCACACAAGAGTAATGGAGACACCAGACACAAATAATTAGTGAAATCGTTTTTGCAGTTTGTGTCTCTTAAAAAATGGACACAGAGGATCTTGTTCTTTAGAAGCAGCGATGCAAAGTTCTCTCAAAATGTTTAAAGGTTTGGGGTTGCAGGGTGGTGCCCTGTTACAGCAGGCAGGTCCTGGGTCTGTGTGAGTTTGCATGTTCTCTGCTGAATTAATCCAGTTAATACTACTACCAGTACTACTACTACTACTACTAATAATAATAATAATAATTAAGAATCACTAATTAGCCATTAGGTTGTCTCTTTGTCCCTGTGATAGACAGGCCAGGGTGGACCCTGACAACTGGCACAGTTCTAGAATACAGAGACACAAAATATGCATACATGTTTCTGAGAGTTTATGCAAACTTAACCTATATTGTTGGATGATAGACAAACTACAGCAAATTAATCAGCCTCAAATGATAACCTAAGCCAAACCTAAAAAGGCTTGTATATCTGACAGCTGTTCATTATTCTCTCATATATTGCAGTAAATGTTGTGCGTTTGTGCTTTAGTGTGTATTTTTAATTACTGCATTGGTGCTGGTATGTAAGTGTGTAGATCCTGCATTATTGTGTGTGGTATTTACTGATCATTCACAGCGTGTGCTGTAGGAATATAATGATTGTATGTGCAGGAGAGATAATATTATCTAGGATGTCCAAAAGACCAGGCAATGTCACTTGGCGGGATAAGTGTGAGCCAGCGATTGAATAGAGGTCCATTATTGCCAGCAGAGGATTTCTGATGATGTTTGTGAAAGCTATTGTAACGCATAAATTGAAAGAGCTGCAAGCTCAATGCAGAGTGCTTTCTTCCAGCTGTAGCTGTTTATGTAAAGTGCTCCCCGAAGGATAGAAAGCCAACCAGTGGTGTCTCACTTTGGACAGAGGTGCACAAAAAATAAGCAATATAAAGAAAACAAAGATACATATTCTTCAGATTATGAAATACGCTTTCAGTAAAGCAGCGCCTGTTAACTTGGCTTTAGATTGTACAAAACACTCTTGATCCAAATGAGACACGACCTGTTACTGGTGGCACTATCATCTTTTTCATCTTGACTTAAGTGAAGTCCCCTTTCAGAGTTGCCACATTATAAAACCCTGTTACCATTTACCTTTTTTTGTTTATACCTCTCCAAACCTCTCAACCATAATAATAAAAGTGATGTGGATTTCAGAGGATGCCACAGTTATAATCAAGGAGAGCAGATGAGGTAACACTCTAAACCTCAACTTCTCCTGTGCTTCAGAATTGCTTCCTGTTAAACATCTGTTGCATGGTTCAAATGGGAATCCAACTTCTGAAAAAAGAACTAGTACACTCGTAAAACTTTTCTTCACCTCCAACCGGTCGCAGCAGACGGCTGCTCTTCCCTGAGTCTGGCTCTGCTGGAGGGTTCTTCCTGTTAAAAGGGAGCTTTTCCTTCCCACTGTCGCCAAGTGATTGCTCATAGGAGGTTGCCTAAATGTTGTTTTTTTTCTGTATTATTGTATTATTCTGTATTATTGACCTTAAAATATAAGGTCAACTTGAGGTGACTTGTGATTTAGCACTATATAAATAAAACTGAATTGAATTGAACAGTTTTTAAAAAGTGTTTTGTACGTTTACTCCAATATATTTTTGATGCAAGTATTGTCCTTTGTTTTGCACTGAAACGTATATATTTTTAAATATTTTTGTTAGACAAGACAATTCAAATATACAGTATAAAAGGGAAAACAACATTCTTTTTTTTTGTTGTTGTTGCCTGTCCCGTTTGTGATTCACCTTTTATTGTTTATTTTATTTTATTTTCACTTGCTAAATACGGGACAGACTTGACCGGGGAAAAGAAAGGGGGGAAAGAAAGAGGGAAAGAAAAACAGCGGAGAAGAGGGACGGGGATAAGGGGCAAAAAACAAAAACCAACAAAATAAGAAGACAAAAATACATATATCAATCTCCTGGATCACCTGTTGAGAAAGAAAAAAAAGAGAAAACAAGCAGAAGAAAAAGAGAGCAATATAATAAACATCATCACGATGATCTATGGGAATATAGCAGTAAATACTAAATATTAAACATTATTGTGCAGCACGTAAGATCGACTGCGCACAGTGTGCTTTGAGGTAGGAGCCAAAAAGGGTGTAGTTTGTGTGTGTGAGCAGCCGTGTGTACACCTGTGAGCATGAGCGCGCTTGTATTTAAAAGGTTCCTTCATGTAATGATCTGCTAGAGGGTGTGTGTGTGGGAGGGGGGGCATGAAGCAGGTATGGAGGAGATCAAAACTCCAGACATCCAGAGGCCCCCAGAACACAAGAGACCAAGGAAGACTAACAGAGGGGCAGCCGCGCCACTGTCCCAGAAAGAGCTGAGGAGAGTCCCAGATGAGGGGTCACTCAGCAGCCGCGGAGCAGAGGCCGGTGAGGTTGCAGTGACGCGCCCGTGAGCTCCGCTGGCAGCCAGCTGTGCCAGAGTGACCGAGCCCCAGGCCGAGAGGCTGAGGGCACCCCACCCCCGAAGTGGCCGGAGCGAGCCCCAGGCTCCAGGCCCCGACAAAGCAGCCACCAAGGAGTGAGCCGGTGTGTACCTGGACGCCCATCCCCGGACACAAAGAACCACCAACGCACCGATGTCTGAGGGCGTCTGCCACTGGCAGGGGAAGTGGTGGGGGGAAGATAGGCCTCCATACCTTGGAGGGCCTGAGATGTCCCCAGAGAGGTGGCGTCTGATACCCAACCTGACATATAGACACAGACATACAGGCACACACAGATACAAACATCCATTTCCACCCTCATGCTCTCATATACACTTACTCAACACTCAACCAACGTGGAGACAGACATAAAGAGACGTTGTACACACAATCACACTCCCCAAGCGTACTCTAAGCCCCGGGTCTAGGTACCCTTGCCCCTGGAGGGGGAAACTGCACCCAGACCCAGGTGGTGTTACCCTTTTCCCTGGGGTGGAGAGAAGCAGACTGCCCCGACTCGGCAGCAGCAGGGAGGCCCCACACTCCAGACTCCAGTCGGACGGCCAACTCCTCCTCCTAGCCCCCCCGCTCCAGCAGGCCGCAGAGAACGGGGGTGAGAGAAGACTCCAAACCTCCCTCCACCCGCTCATTGTAGTGTTGATGCATGTGTGTTCTAAGGTGCATTTAAAACCCAGGAGGGCATGGAGCTACCTGCCAGAGAGCAGCAGGTAAGCGCATGGTCCCTCCTGCTAGCCCTCAATGTCTATATGTCTTTAAAATTGAGAGGTGGGCAACGACGCCAGGGGTGAGGTCTACACCCTGGTCTTTTGGATTCTGTGTAGCATGCCCACCCCCAAGGTCCTATATGTATGTGTTAATGTGTTATGAGAGTGTGAGTAATGTGAATGCCTAAGTTGTGAGATAAAATTGAGGCCCAAGAAGCCAGAAGGGGACAGAGGCGGGGGGGGTGCCTCCCCTGCACCCTGGTGACACACCTTTACCCCAAGGCCCTGCATGTGTGGGTGATTGTGGTGGAGCGGGAAGAGGGAGGCAGCTGGAGATGGGGAGGGAAGGGGCAAGTGACCCCTCCCTGGGGCCAGCTCCCCCGCTGACCCCAGTAGGAACCCCCCATACTCTGCAACCCGCCAGGGAAAGGGGGCCCAGGCCCATCCGGACCGGGGCCCAGTTCAGCAGCACCGCCTGGCCCCACAGAGCCCGGGATAGCCCACCCGACCCCACCACAGAGAAAACTGCACCCACCCCGTCATCCACTCATCTTCCAGACTACATAAGACAATAGACGCCCAGGCTGAGATCTTCCTCCACCTCTCCTATATCTCCCCCTCCTGCAGAGTGAGTTCCTGAAGAGAGGAGACCTCCTGCAAGATGTAACAGCCTCCCCCACCAGTTGAAGAGCCCCCCAGGTGGCTCGATGCACCCTGCGCCAGAGCTGGGCCCCCATACACCCACCCGCCCACAACCCCGGCAACACACCAACCGGGACCCATGCCCCCAAGGCGCAACCAGGGCCCCAGCCCAGAGACGGAGCGCCCCCAGAACCCCACGCCCGTCCTGGACCCACCCAGGAGCAGCCAGGCTACCAGATCAGTAACCCACGTCCGGCAGCAATGACTCTCAACATTCAAAAATTATGTCATGTTAGTTAGGTAACATTATGTTTGTAGTGCAAGTTTGCAGTGAGATGGATATAACTGTAAGTCCAAACAGTTCTAACAGCAGTACTTGGACTCAATGAGTTTGTATTATAATGGATTATTATAAACAAAGCAACCCTGCATTACATGTATCAACAGAATTAAAAATAATCTCCAGCCCATGATATACAATTAACCACTCAAAAATTATGATCTAATAAGTTAGTCTATAATTCTCAGAAGGGCCATTCTGCACAACGAGTGCTATACGTATAATTTGATGGTCAAACATTTGTATTGTTGCTTAAGTAGAACTGTGACTTCAACATGAGTAAAGCATCTAAAAGCCTGTTTTTGTTCATTTGCAAAAGTAGGAAAACAATTATCAAACAATTTTCAGGCCATTATGCTATTGAGTGTGAAAACTGTTCACTGTTTCAATGCCAGTTTTCTATACTATCATTATTTTTGATCAAATCCTGATTTCCTCCATGACAAAGCTGACATTGCTACATCGATTCGTGACACCAGTTTGCAACTTCTCACTTGTTTTCTATCTGGAATATCTTCAGACTATAAATTTAACCTTTAGTTTTCATGTTTTATTACATAATTAATAGTATCATATATGTCAAAATAAAAACAAACACACTTCTGTGTGCCAGTGCTCAATATTCAAGTTATATAATGGTGTGGCTGCACTTAATTATGAATACTAATATATTACAATCCATTCAAGGAAAATACCACCTGTTCTTTTCTTTTGGAGGACAAAACACTTTTAAATTGTATGGCTGTATGTTTTTTTCCTTCTTGGTGTATTTAGAGAAAGTGTCAGACACAAAATTTAAACATTATATTTAAGTTGTCAGCTAACCGTTATATACTTACATATCCAGCTGTCACCAAGCAACAGTAGTATTCATTTAAAGGCAGTTTGTGGCTATGTAGCGAATTTAAGTTTTAGCTCTATTTTTTTATTTCTTTATTTTCTTATTTCTATTGAGATTTATCTCTTTCGCTCTCTTGATGATAAATGCACTACTGTGTTTACTAGATAGTTACTAACTATGTCTCTTTGCTGCTTGTTAATGAGTGGGTGGTGTTTTAGAGCTTTTGCATTGAAGCAACTGTCTGATGCAGATGAATGTTAACCATGAGAGTGAAAAATGTAATCCACAAAGGTACAGCAGCAGAACAGATACTCAAAAATTACTTAAAAGCTTGTAATTATTATAATTCGATGCCTTGTTATTATACAAATGTGCATCAATTTGGCTTTAAGATCACACGTCCAGGGTACTAATGTAAGTGTTTTGCATTTTTATTACCCTTGCCGTTTGATTATATAACTAATGTAATACAAATAACTGCAACAATGATACCGCTACTACTAGCATGGCATAGCAGCACATAGCTGTAATGCAAAATGCTCAGTTAGGAATGTACAAATGAGGTCCATCACAGATTAGCAGGAAGAGTCACTAAGCTCCTCGTGTCCTTGTCTAAGTACTAGCAATTGCTTGATTGATCCTAAAGACCTGAGTTTGTCCATCTGTGGGAGTGAGATCAGGCATTTTTAAGAGAAATGGTGATTTACATTCCTTCCAGATGAGCGGTTTGGTACAATTACAATTACACTGAGGCAAAGATGGCAAGTTCTCTTTTCTAAATCAGAACTGATGCTCAAAATATAAGGTGCTCAATAGATAGATAGATAGATTTCTTCAGTAACTGATTTAAACATTTAATAAGCTCCTATTGGACAGGAGCTGATGGATAGTAAATGGTAAATATTTTCTGATTATGTTTCACATTGTCTTTCCAAAGCAAAGAGGACAAAAGTAACATAATTCAAATAAATTCTTCAGTTTCTTCTGTATGCATTAGACTGATGGATATGAGATGGATCAACTATACAATGTTTTTGTCACTAATGGAAACAGATGTAGAATTTGCTTTTTTTGATTGATGTGTTTTTCCCCCCTGTTTTTATGGCCCTTTGTGCGTTTACATGTTTATCATATTTCTAAAATGAAATATCTCTGAAAATATAATTTTAGAGGTTTTTGTTTGTCTGAACAAAGCTGAGGTTAGATGATGGTTGCATGGGGGAATATTAAGTGTGCTGTACATTCGTAATGTCTCCGAACAATCCCGCAAGGCTCACGTAAACAGACATTTGTTACATAACCTGTGTTCAGCTTCACCTGCCCTGTCACAGCTCAGTGATGATGTGGAATTGAGGAACACAGACAACCCCAAACATTTCAAAACGATATATAACACACATTAATTTATTACATACCCGACAAATTATTCCCATCGTTTTGGTGGGTCCACTCAGTCCACCTTTCAGCTTTGTGATTAGCCACTACTAATAGCACATAGCAGTGAATTGAAGGACACACAAAGAGCAAACAGATGGCTGGGTGAGGCTATTTTGCTGAACAGACCAAAAATTACAGCAGGAAACAATGTAATTTGGGGCCATTACCTTACACTGCACAACACTAGCTTTCCTTTTCAGATTACACCGATGCCTGAGGGGAAGCAGTGTTGATGAAAACCATGTAATTTGTCTACTCAGGCTTATTTTATACATGTTTGTTTGTTTGTACTGCAATAAAACAAAACCTCCTTTTTTTTCAAACGAAAGAGCATTTAAAAATTACAACACTCATTTTCTTTGCTTCAGTTTAATTACACAGTAAAAGAAATAAAAACATACATAAATTGTTAAAACAACTGAAAACGTGATACAACTCGATGATAATTTTTTATCCATTAAACAATAAGCACTACTTTTTTTATTATTACTTATATGAAGGCTACTGTTTGTATGGGAGTCAGTTATTTCTATAACTGTAAAAGATTATTACACTGGTATGTCTTAAATGCGCTGGTTGTTCTGTGAAAAACAAACATATTTAACATACTGACATTTGTCACAATGGGGAGTATTAAAGATAACTGGTTGAATATTAAACAGAGTAATTTCTTTTTAATTGCTAAAGTCAGCTGAAGATGGCGCTTTTAATCATCCAGCGATGGCAATTTAAGTAGAAACAATTACTATAATTCAAATGTTATTAAGAATTCAATGACACACACAGTAAGAATGCACAACTTTCCCAGAGAGGATGCACATTTCCTATTCTTTCTCTTTTTAACCTTCTTCCTTAACACACTAGAAGCATCAGCTCTACCAAAGACTCCAAGACACTATCAAAGCTCAGGTTTCCACTTAAATATTATTAATAAATGGATTTAAACTAACACATAAGTTTCATTACAAAAATATTTAATGACAGGTATTGTTACTTGTAGTGGTTACAATGATTAGCAAAGATTATGGGCTGGCTTACTCTCAAATTGTTAATTTAAACTGAAAAACAAAAACAAAAAACCTACCAATTATCCTGAACAATAACAGCTGGAAACAGTGTTTTAAACTTTTAAAAACTTTGTCTCGTGAAATTTATTATCTAATCAAAGCTTTTGACTCTGTAAACCTTTTCAGGTTGGCACTGCCCCTTCCAAACCAAAGGACGTGCCAAAGATCCTCTTTAAAATACCCAAATGGTAATTGTTGATTAAACTTACACTATCGTTTGTGTCTCTCGTTTGTCTCTTTCCCTTTAAAATATTTCAAAAGTAATCTATTGATCTCCTTTTTTTTTAACCACCTATTGACGTTGGTGTGAGGGCTGGAGCCTATCCCAGCTCTCAGTGAAAGGTGGGGTCAAGTTGGACGACTTTAGAATCATCACCTAAATTAGCCCACTAAAAGTTCCAAAAGCCAGAAAAAAAGACTATTGGGGAGTCTGCTATCCTATGTGTCTTAATTCTATGCTTATTAGTTTTTGATAAGTGTTTGGCACTTTGTTTGAAAGCTCTTTATAAATAAAGTTATTACCGTATTATTATTAGTAGTAGTAGTAGTAGCAGCAGTAGTAGTAATACTAGAATGCATATCTTTGGACTGTGGAAAGAAACCCAGGAGGAAATCCGTGGAGACATAACATACAAACTCCACAGAGGCCCCACCAAAGGTACTTGCAGAACAATTTTTCTCATTTCCTTTATAGCCGTCAGTTGTTACTTAATTTATTTTACTGTGTCTAAATACGTTTAAATATTAAATGTATTCCCTAAATTACATTCTGTGTATTTGTATCTGTCTCCTTCAAAAAGACTGTCAGCTCATTTGTAGGTAGAGGCTGAATGATATCACATGAATATTTTCATTTTATATCTTGGAAAACAGCTTCCTTTTTAGTTTCTTCATAGCTGTCTGCTTAGAGTTTACACCAGTGGATGTCTGGCTTCTTTGCTTCAAAAGAAGTTAATTTATTTTGACAAATATTGGCCAAACCAAATGAAATCTCGGAAAATCCTTTCATGTAATTATCCAATCATAACTTCTGATGCATGCTAAAAAAAATGCCCAGTGACTCAGAAGTTTACATCACTTGGGGAGTAACTGTCAGGCGTCGTGTGGAGGCGAGGAAGAAGGAACCCAAACGCAGGACTCGCAGGTAGGTGCAGATTTATTATGAGGAGTGGATGAACAGAACAAAGGGAGAAAATGGCTGGCTGGCTGGACAACTGACTGGAAGGCTGAATGGCTGGCTGGCTGAACGCAGGCGGAAACGACAACAGAACATCACATGAACATCAACATCAATGACACGACAGAGAACTGGTGAAACCGAGGAACTTAAATACACAGGTGAATGATGACAATGATTGGAAACAGGTGAGTACAGGGCTGAACATAATCTGTCTAATGACACGGGAGACAAGCTGACACGGGAAAAAACAGGAAGTGAGAACATTAATGTGGCGAACCAAACTGAACATGAACAAACTGAAATCACTGGGTCAACGACCCAGGAACCCTGACAGTACCCCCCCCTCCAAAGGCCGGCACCCGACGGCCAAAAGAGAAAGAAAAAAAACCAGAACAGGGTGGGCGGAGGGGGCCCAGGACGGAGGGACGGAGTCCACACCAAGACAGTTCAGGTGGGCGCCCCCGTGGCCCGTGGCCGAGACGAGACAGTTCAGGTGGGCGTCCACGCGGCCCGTGGCCGAGACGAGACAGTTCAGGGGGCCGACCGTGCGGACAGCAACGGCGACAGCACTGGTCCGGGGGCCGACCGCGCGGAAGGCGACGGCGGCGACGTGGACACAGTTCGGGGGGCCGGCCGTGCGGAAGGCGACGGCGGCCACTCAGGCGAAGGCGGTCCGGGGGCCGGCCGTGCGGAAGGCGACGGCGGCCACTCAGGCGAAGGCGGTCCGGGGGCCGGCCGTGCGGAAGGCGACGGCGGCCACTCAGGCGAAGAGGGTCTGTGGGCCGCCCACGACGGCGATGGCGCCCGGCCAGTGGCCTAGCCAGCGGTCTAGAAAATGGCCGTTTAGCTCCAGACCCAAACGAGGCTGGGCCAGGCGAGGCTGAAGGCTCCGAGGCCGAAGGCTCCGAGGCTGCAGCAGACGAAGGCTCCGAGGCTGCAGCAGACGAAGGCTCCGAGGCTGCAGCAGACGAAGGCTCCGAGGCTGCAGCAGACGAAGGCTCCGAGGCTGCAGCAGACGAAGGCTCTGAGGCAGAGGCCGGGCCGGGCGTGGGTGCAGCTGAGGCAGAGGCCGGACCAGGCGATGCAGGCGCGGAGGCCTCTGGCCGGAGACAGGCAGGGCCAGCAGGCGCGGAGGCCCCTGGCTGAGGAGCGGCCGGGCCAGCGGGTGCGGAAACCCCTGGCTGAGGAGCGGCCGGGCCAGCGGGTGCGGAGACCCCTGGCTGAGAAGCAGGACGGCTCACAGCTGGCTCTGGGTGCTGTGGCTGCAGGTCCGGGAACTGGACGGGATGGTGGACAGGTGACTGGGAAACAGGAGCAGACTGGACAGGGGACCGAGCTACAGGAGGTGACTGGAGGACAGGAGGAGACTGAGCTACAGGAGGTGACTGGAGGACAGGAGGAGACTGAGCTACAGGAGGTGACTGGAGGACAGGAGGAGACTGAGCTACAGGAGGTGACTGGAGGACAGCAGGAGACTGGACAGCAGGAGAGTGAACTGACTGGAGGGAAAGCTGAACAGCAGGCGAGGGAACTGACTGGAGTGGAGGCTGAACAGCAGGTGAGGGAACTGACTGGAGTGGAGATGCTAAGGGATGAACAGGGGTAGGTGAGGCTGCTGGCTGAGCTACAGATTGAGCTAGTGACGGAGATAAAATTACGGCTTGGGCTAGTAAGGCTGGTGCCTGGGCAGGGGACAGTTCAGCTAACCTAACTAGGGATAGTGCGAGGGCGTGAAAGGCTGGGTCAGGAGGTGGATGAAGTGGTGACGTAGCAGGTGAACCGGTTAGCTCTTCCAAGTCTCTAGGGAGGTCAGGCTGGGTTCTGGCTGCCCTCAGCCTGGGCGCTGGGACGGGCACGGAAGGCGGCTGGACACCAGTCACCCCCACCTGAGAAACAGAAGCGGGTGTGGAGTTAGACCGGGTCGCAGCTGCCCTC
Source organism: Aulonocara sp. 'chitande type north' Nkhata Bay (assembly GCF_057382095.1). Classification (NCBI taxonomy): domain Eukaryota; kingdom Metazoa; phylum Chordata; class Actinopteri; order Cichliformes; family Cichlidae; genus Aulonocara; species Aulonocara sp. 'chitande type north' Nkhata Bay. Next base: position 19,303,619 of record NC_141354.1, on the reverse strand, counting down.
CTCCTGGGAGCTGGCACTGGTGTGGGCGTAGACTGGGCCCCCATGCTGGTGGGCAATGGCTCAATAATGGGTGTGGAAATAGTGACGGTGTGTGTGTTACTGGCAGGTGTATGGGAGAATGTTCGGGTTTTCCTGCCACCACTATCTACAGTCTTTGGAGGAGCAGAGCAGAAAAACTCTTCCCAGTCCACTTCCTCCTCTAGGAGGGAAACGTCCCATGAATCAAAGACGGGTTTATTATTGGGTTGAAGTGGAGAGTCAAACGAGGGTGGAAAACAGTCGCTGGAACTCACCACCGGGAATTGCTGAAAATAGTCCATTTTATGGCGGCGTGTGCGCCGCTTTCTCCGGGAAGAGGAAGCGGCCGGGATAAACAGCTGAGCCTCTGGCGCGGTAGCCTCCGTCGAGCTGAGGTGGGAGGCGTAGCCGTTGTGCCGCGGCGATGGTGGAGGTCCGGCGGATGAGGCGGCGGGTGTGGGAGCGAGGAGCGGAGTGGCGAGAGAGGGAGTGGCCGAAGCGCGGCGTGGAACGTCCACTCTCCACGGCAAATGCTCCGGTACAGGTGAGGCAGCAGGTGGGGGAACGCGGCGTCTCCGAGGCCCGCCCAGAGCCAAGCGAGTGCCCTCGAAGACGTGCTCTCGCTCCGCGAAGAGCCGCTGTTTTCCCCTGAGCTCCTTTGCCCAACGGGAAAGCGCTGCCTCCTGCCGCTCGTAGAGGTCCGAGTCTGCTGGGTTCCAATCGTGTCTTCGTGGCACGGGTCGTGTCATTCTGTCAGGCGTCGTGTGGAGGCGAGGAAGAAGGAACCCAAACGCAGGACTCGCAGGTAGGTGCAGATTTATTATGAGGAGTGGATGAACAGAACAAAGGGAGAAAATGGCTGGCTGGCTGGACAACTGACTGGAAGGCTGAATGGCTGGCTGGCTGAACGCAGGCGGAAACGACAACAGAACATCACATGAACATCAACATCAATGACACGACAGAGAACTGGTGAAACCGAGGAACTTAAATACACAGGTGAATGATGACAATGATTGGAAACAGGTGAGTACAGGGCTGAACATAATCTGTCTAATGACACGGGAGACAAGCTGACACGGGAAAAAACAGGAAGTGAGAACATTAATGTGGCGAACCAAACTGAACATGAACAAACTGAAATCACTGGGTCAACGACCCAGGAACCCTGACAGTAACACATTTCTTTATATGTATGTTTTCTGTAAAGTCATTACATTGGAATATGTCTGTGTAGGTTCTCAGTCACCCAGGTCAAGGCGGTTAGTATGAAAACGACTGGACGTTTCACTTATTTCTGAAGTTTCTGGAAGAACTTATGAAGTCCTGTTTCTTTGTTTCCATGCTCCTTACATTACATAAGTATATGAATAAGCATGCACAGGAAAAAAGGGGGAAACAAAAGGAGATCAACTATGTTTAACTTGAGTCTATTCACTTTAAATGTCTTATATTTAAGAATCAGAACAATTCAGGTTGCGTATAAAGTTGGTACGAAGGTCTGAGCATGGTGAACTTGCTGTTGCAAAGTGGTGCTCTTGCTATGGCAGACTGCCTTTGAAGTGTTTGAAAAATTAATTTGCTACAGCTCGGATGTCATGGTCTGCTCAGTCCCAGATGTGACTTTGGTGTGACAAAATGGTTTCAGATTAAGTCAAAATGATAGAAAGTAATCCCTCCTCAATCCTAATCCAGGCAGTTTTTGAAGCACCAGTTACTCACAGCATCTTAAAAACTTTGACTACATAACAAATTCTGGTGAAGATTCAAAGGGAAAAGTAGATTCCAGCCTTTACAATGCATACCTCAACTACCTCTGGATTCCATCAGACAAAGTTTAATATTTCAGGCAGAGTGGCACTGGTTCATTCAAGTCCTTTTGCTCTGTTGGCATTCGTTGCAGTTGGTTGACACTATTGAGTACTCTGGCCATGAAAACAGATAACTTTAAATACAGAAAAAACAGAAGTGCTGCTAAAGGTTTAATGAAAAAAGAGAGGGAGACACTCCAGAGTTTATTCTTCTTGCTAGCCTTCTTTGAGCCATCCAGCCTCTGCTTTGCGTGGTTTAAATCTGTGTACTCCGTTATTCTCCCTTTCACACTCTCTTTTGTGCAACCTCCTCCACTTCTCCACCTCAGTCAGAGCTCTATTCAATCCTCAGTCTTCATCTTCACCACCACCAGTGTCTAGACTCTGAGGGGTTCAGTCCTAAATCCTATCATTGCTGGGATTCCAGTTATGCCAATCGAATCGCCAAATACAGTAATTTCTCTATCTAAATAAATCATCCAAGTGAATTGCAATTCTTCCCTCATTATTGAAATTGAGGTTAGCTTGATTCTAAGTTGCCCATACTGTAGCGGTGAATGTGAGTATGAATCTCTGCGTTAGTCCTGCATCACATTGGGGACCTGTGAGGGGTGTACACCGCCCTATGTTAGCTGGGATAGGGTAGCCACACCCTGATAAGTGTATGCAGAAGAGAAAGCAATGTAGCCCTTATAGGAAGAAGTGAATCATGGTAAGTGACCCTGGCACACTTATACTTACATTCAACCTGCATGCAGCAGCAGCGTGCTTTCTAAGAGGTCTGTTAATGTTGACATTATTAACATATCTATCTTTATATGTCTTCAACTGCATGGATCCAATGAAACATTAGCATTGAGAGGACATAGACAAGATATCGACAAGCATGCTGTTTTTAGGCTTTTTTTTTTTTCTTTGTCAACACTTTAAAAGAGGAAATAAAATAGCCCAAATAGTTAATGTAGACAATTTAGCATAGAATTTAAAAAATAAAAAGACTTTGTTTCCCAACAGGAGGGTGGATTTGTGAAATGATCCTGTTTTTTCTTCATCGGCAAGAAAGTGAGCTACTGTGATTTCTGAAATAAACAGTTGGTGGTGTGACACACAGTAGCTATGTCTGTTTTCTTTTGTTATTGCTCACATCCGTATGGCTAATGATAAATAAAAACTTAATAAAGCTTATTATAAATTTTGTATAAACGCCCGTTCTCACCATAAAAAGTGAAATAAAACATTATTATTATTTTAAAGTATTATTTTTCTCACATTGTGTGTTAAACTGCACAGATGGTATCCTGTCCATTGTAGAAAATAATTAAGAGGTACCTGTTAGTGATCAGTGCAACAGCCTGCAATCAGGATCTAATATGGACAGACATTGCACTGTGTCTTTCTGATAGAGATAAGCTACTGGCACTGCATCCTGCTAACTTTGCCAGTAACCACATTAGGGGACTTGTTTATCTCTGCAGACTTCTCCATAACTACACAGTGATCTTAACAAAACTATTTTTATTTTTGTCTTGGTAAATTATCTTGTAATCTCATGGTGTCTGCTTTTTCTACAGCGATAAATTGACCTGTTAGTGTAAAAAATAATCTTTGTTATGCAGATTTAAAAAATAATTAACTTCTGACGTTGACATTGTGATAAAAAAGTGATTGCTCTTCTTTTTATGAAAACATTGATTACAGTATAGCTCACTCCTGTAGCACAATGATGATCTGTGCTACCTCTCTTTACACTCTTGTCAGGCGTTGTGTGGAGGCGAGGAAGAAGGAACCCAAACGCAGGACTCGCAGGTAGGTGAAGAATGGTGAAGGTTTGTTATAAGGAGTGGATGAACAGAACAGAGGTAGAAAATGGCTGGCTGGCTGGACGACTGGCTGGACGACTGGCTGGACGACTGACTGAAGGACTGAATGGCTGGCTGGCTGAATGCAGGCGGAAACGACAACATAACATCAATGACACAACAAGGGCTGAAGGGAAGAGAGGGCTTAAATACATGACTAACAATGACAACGATTGGAGACAGGTGAGTGAACAGCTGAACCTAATGAACTAATGATAAATGGGAAGAGGACTGAACATAATGCACACAGACCAAGGCTAACACAATAAAACAGGAAGTGGAACAGGCAGTAGATAAACAGTGAACGTGAACTGAAAATACTGGGTCAACGACCCAGAAACCCTGACAACTCTGTGCGTTTGAAAGCTTTTAGGCTCCAACATGACGAAGTCCAGAGCTTCTTAAGCCTGGTGTACAGCCCTGTGTATATGTTCATGTATTGATTTCTGTGATCAGGACGGCTCTGGCCAAGCTCAATTACAGGCCCACCTTCCTCTGTGTATTTTGTTTCTGAAAGTTTTGTACAATTTGAAGACTAACAGAAGTAAAAGAAAATCAAATCAAGAGGTAAACGATAACTGTGTTGATCCCACTATCTGAGTTACAGGTCTGTAAGCAATCAGCAAACTTCAGTGTGAATTTAGACCAAAAGTGAGCTGGCGGCAGGCCTGTCAGGAGTTTATTTTAGTTTTGTGTAAACTAAGTGCTAGACCTTTGAAGTGCCTAAGTGAGCACACAAAAACAGGGGAAAGAGCATGTATGGTCCCCCTCGGTAATGCATCCTGCCTTGGCAAATGCCAAAAGGATCAACCAGATGCTGAAACATCTGTGAGTTTAATTCATTCACTGAAAACTCCATATGGGGTTTCTCCCTTGGTGGTACGGGTGAGAAATAATTAATCCTTTTATTATTCATCATTTTCACACTGCTTCCCCTCATATGGTGGCAGTTGCAAAGGCAAACACTGTACTTGGAGTCACATATGGTGGCACACTGTTGATTCCAAACTAATTTCCACATTATTGCACTTTCACTTTGACTTACTGTGGGACCGTCTCATTTTATCAACTGTTTTTAATCACTGTGGGTATATCTTTCATGTAACATCTATAATATATTAGTTGCAGGTTAGCTGCATTTTGCTCCAAGCATTATTGAGAAAATCCTGGTCAGAAAGAAACCAATACTTCATTGGCCTCTAATTACAAGATCATAAAAGTTAGATTGTCCAAAGCACTATTCACATTATTCACATTATTAATGTACAAACCTCTGTGTTGCCAGCTGCAGACCAAACTTTGATTCGAATACAGTCCATCATAACTGCTGAGCTGGTTGAAAGGCAGACATTGTTTCCTACCAATGTGGCAATGCACATTTTTTATCCAACCATCCGGCAGACTTTTTGCACCTCTGATAACGCCATGGTCGAACTGGGTAGGGTTTTGTTTCAGGTGGAGTATTTGGACCAGCTCTGTTTTCCCTGTTCTACGACTTCCTCTAGCTCATGCCGTCCTTTCCACAGCTTTGAAGAATGGAGCAATCAATACTGCAGTATATCCAGGCTGATGGATGCCACAGATTTCTGCCAGATCAGGCTCTCTACGTTACCTGTGCCATTACGAATTCCTCACATTGTAACTCTGTTTCTCATTACTCCTTCTTTTTCAGCTTTTGGAAGTGGCCCTGGAACTCGCCTTGATTTGGAACTGCAGGCACCTACAGCCTTTCTCTCTCCTGCTCCAATCAGTTGTTCACATTCCCTGCAAAGCAAAGGACATATCAGCTCTGAACCTCCCTGCTCACTCCACACCTGTGAGCAGCTCCTTGCAAGTAAGGCTGAAATCTCAGATCACAAAACGCTCAATAAGCAAACCATTCCCTCTGGACTATTCCCAGTTTCTAACACTCTCTTCTCTGACAGAGCTTCTGAGAACCAGTTACCTGTAAAAACTCACCAGCTGCCCACTTGTTCACACCAGCCTTTAAATAAACACTTAGAAAATGCCAGCAGAGCCAAAATATGACAGTTACATTTAAGCTTTCCTCTTTCTACAAATGTGTCTCCCTGCTGTGCAAACCTTACTTAAAAAGTTGATTCATGTGGACACAGCATCCAGATGAGTAGAAATCTAGTTTTAATCATTATGCAAATGTACTGTTTATAAGGCTGAGGAAACCTGCATTCAGGTGAGCATGCATCAAGGCAAGGCAAGGCAAGTATATTTGTATAGCACAATTCAACAACAAGGTGGTTCAAAGTGCTTTACAGAGACATTAGAAACAAAAACAAATAAAAAGCATGATTTAAAATTGATTAAAACAAGCAAACAAACAAACAAACTAAATAACAAACAAACAAACAAAACAGTATGTAAAAAAAAAAATCAAAACAGATAAAATCAGAACAATAGATAAAATCAGTAGTTAAAATGTAAGTTTTCAAGACAAGACTTACTTAACTTTCAGTGGGAAATACTTTCAGGACTTTTATTTCTAATTGCCAATGGAGCCTCCATAATTCAACTACTAAAGAGAAAGAACAAAGGAGCAATGGGAAAATAAAAACAAAAAAGAAAAGTCATTCACATTCACCAAATGTGGTCTAAACGTCTGTGTTTGGCAAAATATGCTAGGTATATTGCAGTGGAATGTTAGCATTAGCATTAGCATTAAGATTACAGATTATCTGCAAATATTACAAATTACTTGTGATCCCCAGGTAATAGTAGTCCTCCAAATAGGCCTAATATACAACGTTATTAGTCTAGTCCATATAAGGTTATGGTTTGTGGCTAAATGGATAGTGAATACTGCTATTTCCTTTGGACCTCTTGTAATAATTTAAATAATTTGTACTCTTATGCACTTGGACTGGGAGAACAACTAGCCCTTTCAAAAAAGCCCACTTGGGAAAAGTTTAATTCCTCAGCAAACAGAGTAAATGCAGAAAGCCTTTCTAAATTTGCAGACTGTGTAACCCTGAGTAAGAAAAACACTGCCGACTACCTTCAATACTGCTGGTCTGCAAGCACCACTTCTGGGTGCCCTAGCATGTCTGGGCCCATAGTGTAGCAATTTTAGACCAAGACACAGCTGACAAGAAGTACTTGTTGGTCTAACAGACACGCCTCCCTGTCAGAGAACATGTAGCTACATGACAGATTAAAAGACTAGGGTGGACAGGGGTGATGAGCACAGCAGTGTGTAGTGATCTCTGTTCACGTACAAAAAAACTACACGATAACCAGGGTCCCACAGAGATGATCACAAAGTCTAGTGTTTGAGATCAGGTTTGACTAATTGACAAAAACTGTTATTATCACTCAGTAGGGCAGAAAACACCAAAAGGTGTCATGAGACGACGCAATTATCACTCCGTTTTCGCATTGACGGTGATACCTCATGTGATGTGAACCCTGAGAGCGCTCTTTAGTCTTTCAAAAATGGTTTTACTTAGAATAGATCCAGTCCAAGGTAATTTCTTTCCGGGAGTTCATTCTTCCATATCACTCAGCTACACTGCCGCAGGAAGGCAGGAAGAAAACTGCACAGCTGTGAAAATAGTTTGCATAGAGGAAATGGTTAATAAAAACAAACCGCTGAGAAACAATGGAACTGAAAACACCCTCAGACAGATGAATGTTAGTGGGAAATGAGCTCAATCCAAAATACAGTGTTTTTGCTCTTGTTTATTTAAGTTCTTGGATTATTTTTTAAAAACAGTCGCCTGCTGTTCAAACCATAAAGGGAATATTGGTTGAATGTTCAGCCTGATAAAGGCAGTCTCGCATACTCAGAAATATTTATTTTTCTTTTTTGTGGAGGTCCAAAAAGAAAATATTCAAATTCTCTGACCCACAAGGTTTTACCCTTTTATGTGCTGAATTTAACAACTCACTCAGCTGATTAAAATGAAAGCTCTTTTGTTTATTCAGCTATAGAGGCAACGGGGAAAGATGAAGCAGACTTCTATAAACCTGAGTTTTTCAGGTGAAGATTGGGAATGTACAAAAAAGCCCTTTCCAATAAATTTGCATTCTAATCTCCACAGCCACATTGAAGGCCTGTGGGCCAACTTTGTGGATGTTGTTTATTTTCTGACTTCTGATAGACCTGGCAATATAAAAGCACAACATTTAATAATGTGAACCACTAACGCAGGGACAAATACAGGCACGAAGACTCCTGTTTTCTTGTGTGTTGTGCTGAAAGTGAAACATTACTTAAGACAACTGTCACAAAAGCTCTGTTTTGGCTATCATTACATGTAGCCTGAGTCATACAAGGTTAAAGAGTCTGTTAAGGCAACCACAGCATACAGTATGTATGGATTTTAAAAACGACTCCTCACCTAGGAGGAGCAGATTAATGTGCTCTATGTTAAAACCCTGATGGCTCAGTTTTATTTGAATGCAACTTTAGAAACTGTGTATTTTAATGAAAAAATGCACTGAACTAATTCATGATATAAAAGCCAGTCTCTCTGACTTTGTAGTAGTGAAATATTACTACGCTAAAAACACAAAAGAGATCTAAATTTATGGCATGTGTAGTACTTTGCAAAATCTGGAGCCGCCACTCATTTCTGTATATTTTGTTTTGATCTTTTTCAGATTTTATATTTGGTGGCTTTGTTTCAACATTAACCCTTTAAGACCTACCATAGAACCAAGTCCGCCAGAGCTTATATTATATTTTTACATGCTGTGGAGCCATTTTTGGGAGCATTTCAAGTTGCTATACATCAATACAACCATTATAGCCCAGATTTTAATAATATGTATTCATTAAGTGCATAGTAATTACATAAATTGCAAAAAAGTGCAATAAACTACAAAAAAATTGAAAATCGTTTTTGATTTTTTAACATATATTTGTAGTTAGAGAAATTTAAGAGTCTTATCCCTCAAAACTGTAAATACAAAAAAGTTGCACAAAATAGTTTCCCACCACAGGAAATTTATTTTGAGTGTCTTCATAGTTTTATTTTTGAAATACACCAATTTTTATACACTGCAGGAAAAATGAAAATAAATATTATACTGCAAATTTGCAAAAAAGCAGCATATGCATCAAAATAAACTATTTCCAGCAGTGCAATATGAGTCCTAAGAATCCCAGAAACGACACAGAAAGTCATAAAGTCAAAGATAACTTTTAAAAAGAGCAGTATAGGCCCTGAGGCCCTGATCGCAAAAAAGACTACATTTCCGCGAAAATGACGTCACTTCCGGTTTCGGGCAGGTAATGGCGGAAATGCAAAAGTTCGCGCTGACGTCTATTCCAACGTAGGAAGTGTTATGAACAGCTGATCGGATCGGTAAAGCGTGTTTCTGGAATATTATGTTTTTGTTCCTGCAAGCGCTTTTTATGCAGTTTTTGCAAAGCTTTATGTGGAAGGAAACCGTGACCTAGGACAAGCTGATGGCATCAGATGTAAGTACAACTCCTCCGGTTTCATATGCAAAAAAAATTTTTGCGCTAGCTTACGTGGTTGCAGTGCTACTGGGATTTAAAAATAGTTACGCATAACAGAGCGTTCCCGCTCCGATCGGCTCTAAAGGGTTAAAGAACAACAAGATTCACATGTCTGAGTTAAGGTCAGAGTTCATTAACTCAGACATGTGTCTTCGTCTAATCTTTCTCTTCACACATCTCAGTTAAGGTCAGAGTTTATGATTCAACAATAAGAAAGGGACTGGGCAAAAATGGCATCCGTGGGAGAGTTCAAGGAGAAAACCACTGCTAATCAAAAAGTTTCATATTTGCCCAAAAACATCTTGATGATCTCCAAGACATCTGGGAAAATATTCTGTGGACGGACGAGACCAAAGTTGAACTTTTTTTGAATCTGTGCGTGATCTCAAGCTTAACTGCACTTGAGTTCTGCAGCAGGACAATGATCTAAAACACATCAGCAAGTCCACCTCTGAATGGCTTAAGAAAAATCTAAATGAGGACTTTGGACTGGCCTACTCAAAGATCTGACCTGAATCAGACTGAGATACTGTGGCATGCCCTTAAAAAGGTGGTTCATGCTTGCAAACCCTCCAGTGTGGTTGAATTACAATGAGTCTGCAAAGATGAGTGGGCCAAAATTCCTCCACAACTGGAAAAGGTTCATTGCCATTTATCGCAAATGCTGGATTGCACTTGTTGCTGCTAAGCGTGGCTCAACCAGTTATTAGGTTTAGGGGGGAAATCACTTTTTCACACAGGGGCATAGGTCTGGATTTCTTTTTCCCCTTAATAATAAACACCTTCACTTAGAGACTGCATTTCATGTTTACTTTAGTTATCTAATATTTAAATTTGTTTGATGATCTGAAACATTTAAGTGTGACAAACACACAAAAATAGGAATTCATGAAGGGGGCAAACACTTCAAACCATTGTACCTGGAACGTGGTCAGTGGTGGATTGGTCTCCTCAGAGTCCGGACTTCAACATTTTAGAAGCAGTTTGGGTTCAACTTGACAGAGAACAGAGCAAAAAAGATCTTTGAATGTCTCTCAAATTAGCAGAAAACTTGCCTAAGATAATTATGGCTGTGCTGAAAAATAAAGATGCTGACATAAATTGACTTTCAAGTTTGTTAGAATTATAAACCATACTTTATATTTTATCCTTGATCCAAAGGACGTCTTTTTTAAAAATCTTTTTTTTTAAAATTAGAATAATTAAAGCATGTAATCGTGTTCTTCGTGCTACTGCTGGGCACGAAGAACACGATTACATTACAAAGTTGCACTTGTACAGAAACAGGTGAGAGGAGGTTTCATTTAAGTTAATATTAGATATAGTTTTGTTCTATCAAATAAGCACCATCCTCCTCACACCCCCTCACCGTTCTGCCTTTAAGTCTCGGTACCTCTCTTTTTGCTACTGTTTCTTGGCTCACTTCTTATCAGACATGTTCAGCTGTCGGTGGAACGTCCACAGAGACTGTCAGTGTACAGGGCTACTTGGCAGCGGTCGAAGTTTTTAATTTTCCTCACTGTATTCCTCACAATTTTTTAAATGTCTTTCTTCACTCCAATAATTTTCTTCTCCACCTTTCCTCACACCTAGGCAGTGGTGACCTGTGTCTGAAATACCTGATGGGAGCTCACACTATGGACAAGGCAGGCAGTTGTAACCAAGCGTTCAGTAATTACAGGTAGTCAAAAGTATGTTATGACAGACAACAGGAACATGGAATTATATGGTGTAATAATATGTGTGTCCAGGTATTGAATTTTAGCCATTACACTGTGATGGATCAGCATACATCAGTCTTCTTCCACTTGTCCAAGTTACAGTTGCAGGGGGATGGAGGCTGCCTCCAGGAACAGCATGCAGACTCCATACTGGGGCACCCCAGCTGGGCTGTGTATTCAAACCCAAGACCTTCTTATTTTGAAGTGTTGATGTTAACCTCTACATTTGCGCCAAAAAAAAACAAACAAAAAAGGAAAAAGGTTTTTGGGTCACTATAAATTGAATCCTGCTTGCAGGGACAAAGAACCACTAAAGGAGTGCATCATCATATTAAAAAATAACCAGTTTCTAATGATGAACTCAGTGTATGTATGAGTGTTATCAGGCAGTTGCAGACTGCTTAATTTTCAATGTTTTTTGACATCAAAGAGGAGATTTTCTTAATGTGTCATCTCAGGCTCAGAGCTGTAGCTGTCAGCCTCAGATGACCACATTAAAGACAATAAGATAATGCTACATTTATCCTATCTTTGAGAATGTTTTTAAGGTGGTCTAGAACAAAAATCATTCTCAGTTTGTCAGTAAAATACGAAGCTGTTCCAGCTACAGAAAAAAGAAAGAACATGAACTTATATCTATTACTAGGTTTGTATTTAGTTTTTAGATAATTTGAGAAAAACAGAGGATGTGATGTTCCAAAACACCAGATTGTGTTTACAGAAACCAGCTGAGAGGACGGCCAGTAAAAAGACAAGGGGCCTTAAAAATAAGGGGACTAAAATGACTTGTTTCAGGCAGTGGATATTGGTTATTATATCAATCCCCAACAACTGGACCCCCTAAAAAAGGATTTAAAACTCAATGCACTTGCACACGCTCTATTTTTGAACATTATCTGCACAAATACTCTTATCTGGCCTCTGATGCATTGTTTTTTTGTTACATCTGATTTTCTTCCACAAATTGTGGGAGTTTAAAAATATTTTCAAATTCCAAGTAATAATTCTAACTGTCTTTTTGGCCCTAAGAATCAAAAGAACCATTTTTAACAGTAACATGATGAGCTTTTCTGTGGGAAACTTGTCAAAGCAGAAGCGTATTCATCAGTGATTGCCATCTAGCATCTCAAATCTTAATTAATATTTATTTTTACGGACACTCGCATAGAAATTTGCATTAAACATAAAAGAACCACAAAATGCTCCTTGGCAGGTAGCTCCATGCCCTCCTGGGTTTTAATTGCACCTTAGAACACATATGCATCAACACTACAATGAGCGGGTGGAGGGAGGTTTGGAGTCTTCTCCCACCCCCATTCTCTGCGGCCTGCTGGAGCGGGAGGGCTAGTAGGAGGAGTTGGCCGTCCGACTGCGGTCTGGGGTGTGGGGCCTCCCTGCTGCTGCGGAGTCGGGGTGGTCTGCCTCTCCCCACCGCAGGGAAAAGGGTAACACCACCTGGGTCTGGGTGCAATTCCCCCCTCCAGGGGCAAGGGTACCTAGACCCGGTTTGTAGAGTACGCTTGGGGAGTGTGATTGTGTGTACAGCGTCTCTTTATGTCTGTCTCCACGTTGGTTGAGTGTGGAGTAAGTGCATATGAGAGCATGAGGGTGGGAATGGATGTTTGTGTCTGTGTGTGCCTGTATGTCTGTGTCTATATGTCAGGTTGGGTATCAGATGCCACCTCTCTGGGGACACCTCAGGCCCTCCAAGGTTTGGAGGCCTATCTCCACCCACCACCACTTCCCCTGCCGGTGGCGGACTCCCTCAGGTGTCGGTGTGTTGGTGGTTCTTTGTGTCTGGGGGTGGGCGTCCGGGTACACACCGGCTCACTCCTTGGCGGCCGCTTGTCGGGGCCTGGGGCCTGGGGCTCGCTCGGGCCCCCTTTGGAGGTGGGGTGCCCCCGGCCTCTCGGCCTAGGGCTCGGTCACTCAGGCGCAGCTGGGGGCCGGCGGAGCTCACGGGCGCGTCACTGCAACTCCCCCTGACTTCTGCTCCGCGGCTGCTGGGCGAGCCCTCATCTGGGACTCTCCTCAGCTCTTACTGGGACAGTGGCGCGGCTGCCCCTCTGTTGGTCTTCCATGGTCTCTTGTGTTCTGGGGGCCTCTGGATGTCTGGAGTTTTGATCTCCTCCATACCCGCTTCACACCCTGGAGGATGGGGCTGTGGCCCCCCCACACTCCCTAGCAGATCATTACATGGAGAAACCTTTGGAATGCAAGCATGCTGATCCACACAGGTATGCACACATGGGTATTCACAGACGCGGACTAAAGCTTTCTTGGCTGCTACCTCAAAGCACACTGTGCGCTGTCTATCTTGCGTGCTGCACAATATCGTTTATTATTTAGTAAATATTGATATCTATGACTAGCTAGTTTATTGTGATGGTGCTTTGTTTTCTCTATTATTATGTTGCTCTTTGTTGTTTGCTGTCTCCTCTGTTTGTTTTTTTTGTTTGTTTTTTTTTTTCTCCATACAGGTGACCCAGGAGTTCTTTTTTTTTTCTCTCTCTCTTCCCCCCCCTTCTCACCGTCTCTTCTCCCCTTTGGTTTTCTTTCTTTCTCTCCCCCTCTTTCTCTCATTCATTCCCCCTGTCCTATTTATTAAAAAAAAAAAAAAAAAAAAAAAAAAATGACAAAGGATGAACTGAAGCTCTGCCATCACGTAATGTCGCATACTGCTGTTTCTGATGTCATTTAGAAAAAAAAAAAAAAGAACCACAAAATATATCAGTGATTAACATTTCATTTGTCTCCTTCTGATTTGCATTAAGAACTGATATGTGGTAACGTGTTAGCATTAAAAGAACAATGTGTGATTCTTTTGCTTACATCGCAGCTTTTTATAGATGTGGAAGTAGAAATAATTTAAAATAGCCAAATACCTTTGAAAAAAATAAATGATTTTTAAAAAAAATTATTTTATACTTGTGAACAAAAAAAGAAAAAAATACGAGGACTACTACAGCGGCCATATTTTGGTTAAAAAGTGATTGCGTGTTGTTGCCTCTCTCTGCTCTGACTGTGAATATTTCAATCTACGATTAAAATAAAATTTAAAAAAGCCAAAAAATGACAACAAACTAGATTTGATGAAATTTTAATGGTCTCTGTGAAGAAATGAATAATTCACCCATTGTCACACTGGAGGAGCTTTCACTTCTTAAAGCCGTTCATCAATAATCTGCCTCTAATTTTCTCTGAGCAGTTCTCCACAAGGATGGAAAGGCTATCTCTGTGCTTCACTGCGGAGCAGACCCAGAGGGATGGACCCACTAACAGAGATCTGTTTATACTGCCTCACCTCAATCTAAGTTCATACCTTCTAACTAATGTCAGCCATGTTTAACAACCACCTGCCTTATCGCATGCGCACACAGGCATAAGGCACCAGCAGCAAAATCAATCAACCAGAGAACCTGTGTCAACTGCCACGGAAAAGTGGAAGTAAGACAAAACACTGTAAGTTCAGATAGGATACCATCGGGTAAATGCAGAAGTTTGGGTTATTGGAGAATATTTCAACAGCGCTTTCTACAGAAGCAAAACTCCCAATCTGTATTCCTGTCATCCACCCGAGCTGCCTCCCTACAAGTCATTTTTAGTGCAGTGCAGAAACACTTAGTTCCCTTAAAAAATCAACAAATCTATACCTGTAATCCAAACCTTTTTTGGAAAATAAGACAGTAGCACCAGCAGATTATGAGATTTAAGTTCAATACTTCTTGAGTGATGCACCTGAAGGAGTTAAATCTTCTCGCATGTGCTTTTCAATCAATCAATCAATCAATCAATCAAGGCTTTATTCGCCACGTGCAGGTTGCTCTGCAGTGAAATAGGACCACCCCCTGACCTTACACACACAACACAGACATCACATGGGGATACAGGTCAGAGATCCTTAGCATTACAGAAAAGAAAAACACTGAAATATACACTACAATGGGAAAGTACAAGAGGGGGAAAAAAGAGACCTCTACTCATGCTGGGCTCCTGGGAGGACAGCATGAGAACAGGAAACAAAAAAACTCCTCTGCACAAAAAAGCACATAAATGTCCACAGCACAACAGTATGGAACACGTGACAAGCCACAGGGTCGGATGGGGGGTGAGGAGCAATCCGAAGCAAACACAGCAGCCATCCTGCCCTGCGCTATTATTCCAGCGCGGGCTCAGACCCGCCGTGTTCCCAGGAGGGAACAAGCATTGAAGGCGTTTGGAAAGGGAGGGGGGATGAGTGTGTGCATATCAGTGTATATGTATGTGTGTGCGTGTCCAGAGTTCAGCTGAGACAGTGTCCTTCGCCCTGCCAGGCTAAGTAAACAGTCTTCCAGCCAGCCCAGGTGGCCTTGCATGGAATGGGAAGAACAGTCTAAACACAGTCGTTATCAGGGTGTTTTTGTTCGGCTCCAGCCTTGCGACCGCAGCTGGGCTGAGAGGGTATCCGCATGAAGTGATGGGGCTTTTTACTTTAGTGCGAACAGCTCATATGAATTTCAAAGCAGTTCTACAGTCCAACACTGATCTCTCAATCTCCCGTTGGAGAGCCGCGAGCTTCGCCATACTTGTGTTCTGTGATGTTGTCATTCTTGTGCTCAAAGAGCCGATTCTGAGAACTCACGACAGTGTGCCTCCCCGAGATGTCATCCAATTTGCGCTCAGAGATCTTATTCTGAGTATTCACAGCAGCCGTAGCTTTTCCAAGATCTTATCTGTGCTGCACTCAATGAGCCCATTTTGAGAAACTCATGCCTCTTCCCATCGTTCCAATCCCAGCGGGCAGCCTTGTGGGGGTTTGAACAGCCGGTTCCGCTTTCTTAATTCTTCGATAAGTCAGGGCCAAGCCAGCTCCGATCAGCCAGAACCCTGTTACCATGGTTCCGAATAGGTAGATATCTTCAGCACTCAGGCTCACCCAAGCCCAAACTTCTTGTTGAGAAAGGGGTGTCAATTGCATTTAGGGACCAGTTGATCAAATCCATAATTCCTCTTTTAGGTTTTAGAGAACAGACTCAGACCAGTCAGACTGCTTTCCATCAATCATTCCCGGTGGTTTAAAAAACAAACAAAGTGCACTCACATGAAAGTAAATTCAAAGTCAGAAGGTATTTTTATGCGCACAGGTAACATACTGACTGCTTAAAAAAGTGTCTGGCTGACTGAATTTTATATATATCCATGCTGAAGCAAAACTGTCAACATACTGTCACCATATTGTTTGGCTATGGCTGAGTGAAGTATTTACTGTAAATGACAGTGTGTTCCTATGCTGGGATGAGAGGTGCTCAGTACCAGGCTTATCTGAATCTCTACCCAACATTGTTCACTGCATTCAAAATGGCCCAAACATGCTACAGACAGTCACAAACGGGGCTGTAGTGTTAACAGTTTTCTAGTTTAAAAACTGATGTGTCCAGGTTTTAAAGCGTTATTGCTTTATTTGGTAGAGAAAATAAAGTGACCAGTTTTTAGAGGAAATTTTTTCCGATTAAGTGAGAAAAACAGAAAGCTGAACATACTGTTGCTGGCGATGCGTGGAGTAAGATTGATTGTTGGCATACTGACACTGAAATGAGCTCTTTAGAAATATGTCTAAAACACACAGACAGGTGGTAGCCGGGGGATAACAGGGAGCGAGGGGACATTTTTAGCACCAGAAAAAGATGTTAACCATGTGACCCATGTCCCCAACACTCTTTTACATTCATTATCTCACTACATGTCAAACACAGCCAGAAGCAGCAGCGAAGAAGCTATTAAGCCTTATCTATTATTGAACAGTCAAAGAGCTTGTAATGGCTTGGAAAAAAAATCGCTGACACAGAGATTCTTTCATAGTTGTATAATTTAACGTCTGTCGCTGCTTCAAAAGAACACAAACACATGCTCATGCACACAGACCCAAAGCTGAGGTTTTTTCATGAGCAGTCAGCGGTTTAGCTTAGCCTGTTCTCCCAGTTACTCTGTGCTGTGTGTCACATAGTTAGAAGTGATGGGTCTTGTGTCAGCCCAGGCAACACACGCTTTATGTGCCTATTTTATGCACTGAAGTAGTGATACATCATTTCATGCAGATAAAGACACTGACAAGACAGAGACGGGTGGTCCTTTGCAAATAACTACAGAGGTTGCAATGCAGGTCCACTGTCAACTCTAATACTTGTCTGAGAGGTTCACTTCAGCACTGTGACCATCACAGAAAAATGTCTCAAGCCTCAATCACCAGCATCATATTTTGGGGCCATTTAGGCTGACCGGCAGTGGCACAGCTGAACATTCGCAGTACAGAAGATGTGTGGTGAATAACAAAAGACCTTTTCAGTAGTGCCCATAAGTTTAAAAGGTCAGCAGTAGCACTGATAATTTGTGTTACGGTTTGCAGAGCAAACTTTCCTTACAAGCACATGTACAGCATAGTTTCTATCTACTCTTAATTTCTCTTGCAGAGTTGATTCCGTGATCTCTCCCAACAAGACATGAGTGGCTGAGACAAACAGCCCCAACACTAGATCTATTTACTAGTTATTCCTGACCCTTAGGTCAAAATTACTTGGTCTTTATCAGAGGATTGTTTTTGCCTGCATGTAACAGAACTGTGAATGTTAGCACTCACTCATTTTGGTCATTTCGTACACTGGGACAGAAGGACCACAGAGCAGACGCAGATGGCAGAAGCAGTTTAACAGGTTTATTATAATATTAAATATTGCACTAGAAATATGTTAAAGTCCAAAATCCACAGCTAAATAAATCAGACAGGGCGACTAATGAAAAGTCCAATCTAATCCAAACAGCTACACTGCTGAGTGGGCCTGCAGGTGAGTCTGCAGCATTTCCAGAAACTGAGTTTCACTCCTGGCTCACAGGGAGACAGGTAGAGATATGAGATTTCCTGACAGGCCAGAGCTTTCTAAGGGAAGCCAGTCAGCAGCACACACACACACACACACACACACACCGGGGGAATCCTGAGGGAAGCAGATGAGACAAAAGGTAAGTAGACTAATACCGATATTTGAAAGAGATTAAACCCCAAGAAGCCTGATATTACCACGTCGGCAGCTGAAATGATGTGGCAAAGCTGGAGAGGAAAGGCCGGTGCTTGTGTATTGCAGGTGAGTGGGATGATGAAAAACAGGTGTTTAGTGTGATCGCTGTTCCTCCTGGTGGACACACCCCAGGACCATCAGAACATGAGGCAGTGAGGGAGACAGAGAAGCAAACACCAGCTCGGGGCTGCAGGAACCAGGGCAAAATCTGCTCAAACAAACCACAGAAGCTCATATGGGACAATTAGAAGGGTTAGACATTGTGACGTGAGTGTTTAATAGCCCTTAAAACTCAAAATGACTCCAACTTAATGCAGTGAAACAAACGCATTTTCGCCATTTTATATATTTTTTTATGCTGGTAATGTCATGCCATGCTATCAACAATTAAGCGATTATGAGGTGCGATCATTCATTCATAAAATGCAACATCTTTATATTATATAAAATTTTCCTTTCTCCCCTACTACAGCTCAAAGAGCATATATTAAAAACAATCTACAAATCAAATAATTGTTTTGTTTTAATAATTGCAGCTGTAGAACTTTTTAATCACAATTTTATTTGAACATTTTTAGTATTTTTTATGGACTCAACTAAATGTTTGAGCCAGTACTTTTACTTATCCCTATACTAATTGAATTTAAACTGAGGCTATTGTTCTTAGCCGACTGAATGTGTAACCTGTGGAGCAAATTAGTCTGCCTTGTTAAATTCTTGGTTGAAGTTTGAGAGCAGCCTTGGTGTACGTTACAAAGAAAATAAGGCCCATCCTCAGAGTTAAATAATCAGCTTAAATGAAGGGATAGCACCTCGGGTCTCCTGTGTAACTAATGAGAAGGCAAAGCTAAAAGCGCTGTGAAATGCCTGTGAACAGAGCCCTGAATGGTAAAAGGTGTGAGCTAATCAGGACCTTTCTATGCCCTGACAACCCTGTATGACTCCAACAATTACAATGTCGAGGATTAGTGAGTTGCGCAGAAACACACAATATGTCAAGCTGCAACCATTAAATGATGGTTCCTCTTCGTTGCCTCTGCCAAAAATCACTTGCTGCATTTGCATGCAAATGCAAGTTATGCTCCTAGCATAATTTTCTTCTGTGGGTGACTGCTTATATTTGATATTGCAGTGGAAGAATTTACGTCATTTGTTTGAGAGTGTAAGCTGTGCAGCAACACACACTATTGGCAAAATAAACCTGTTTACTAAAAATTCCTTTTGTTTGCCTATTTAAATAAAGAAATGAATAAATAATTATTAGTCAGTGATTCTTCCAGTTGAATGCCGAACTATTAGATTATGTATTATTTCTTTTGCTTTTTAGTGATTCTTTCTTTTTACATAATTGGGGAATATATGCTTCATATTACAAAAGGTCAGATAGGAAATGTAAGAGTTTAATCTCACTGCACCTAGAAATAGATACATCATGTTAACCAGGGAGCATTAGCAAGGCGTTGACAGATTTTAGCGCATTTGTATTCTGCCATGATAGATGTTTAGTATTGCATGTTATTTTTGTTAATATTGTATAGTCATGAAATCAGTATAAATCTTTGCATCTGTGTTTATTTAGTAGAATATTTAGTAAAGTGTTAGCTATTGTAGTGCAATCCTTTAACACACAGTTACAGTTCATCCAGTCTGTGTAATTTAAGCTAAATTCCCCCAAAATCTGCAAAATGGCTACATGAACATTCATTCTGAAAAAAGTCTATTATTTTGACTCTTTAAGACAAAACCACCATAACTTTTAGCCTCGGTCATTTATGAAATGACTCCCAGATCAATTCTTATTGACTAAAGGCTCCATTATTGGCTTGTAAGACATCACAGTTGCACCATTGTCCCTTAATTATACTGAAGTCAGAGCACTGCTGTTTTTTCTCCCTCTCTAGTACAGTACAAAAAAGATGAGCCAGGATAGTAATCATCCTTTCTAACAAACATGACCAGAGGTGTTGTCTTAAGTGTTGCATTTGAATAGATTCATTAGCAAACAACAGTGATTTCTTTGTTTGAGGCAATGCATTTTTACTTAATGATAAGTGAATGGAATGATACACATATTTGCACTCAGTGAGCCTGAAAAAAATCCTCACTGTTCCTGACTACTATGCCTCATATTTTCAGGCCTTGTAAGATATTATTATTCATGTACAGCTTTGAAAAAGAATATTTTTGCATGACTCTAAGGAGTGCTGTAAAGTACACACACACACACACATGCACACACACACACACACACACACACAGTGCACACCAAATACGCATCATAATTCAGTAGCTAGTAGACCCACCTTTAGCCTGAGTATGTCAACAACTTGAAGTAATCATTTTATGTACAACTTTATCAGTCTCTCATGGTGTTGTGGAGGAATTTTAACCCACTCTCCTTCAAAACATTGCTTAAGGTCACTCAGATTTGCATTCACTTATGCACAGCTCTATTAAGGTCCTGCCAAAGCTTTTCCATTAGGGTGAGGTCTGGGCTTTGGCTGAGCCATTGCAGCACCCTGAGTCTCTTCTTTTTTAGCCATTCTGTTGTAATTTATTGTTGTGTTTGGGATCATTGTCCTGTTGCATGACCCAGTTTGGGGCAAGCTTAAGCTGTTGGATGGATGCCCTTACATTTGACTCTAGAATACTTTGGTATTCATGGTTGATTCAGTGACTGCATAGTATGCAGGTCCAGTGACTGCAAACTACATCTCCACCACCATGTTTCATAGTTGGCATGAGGTGTTTGTGTTGATATGTTTTGTTTGGCAATCACCAAACATGGCACTGTGCATTGTAGCCAGACCGCCATACTTTGGTCTCATTTGTGCAAAGGACATTGTTCCAGAAGTCTTATGGTTTGTTCAGATACAACTTTGCAAACCTATGTCATGCTGTCGTGTACTTTTTAGAGACTTTTTTTCTGGTGGCCAAAAAACCCCAGTCTGCTTTTTCCCATAGTGTCAAAAGTCTTGGACAATACTTTCTCCTTTATCATCCTCATCATAAATAATGTTTCACATTCACCATGCTTCAGCCTACGTAACATTTCAACCACAATCTTTTCTTTCTGTACACAGCCCATAAATCCTGGTTCATGCTCTGGTCCCCTCTCATCTGTATTGTTTTAATGCCATTCTCCCTATCTTCTCAAAAATACTCTTTAAACTGTACAGAACTCTGTAGTGAGAGTCATCACCTGCACTAGGTCTACTGACTATATTACACCTATTCTCCTCGAGCTTCGCTGGCTCCCCATTCCCCAGTGTATCTAGTACAAGATTATGCTTCTCACTTTCAAAGCTCTCAATGACTTGGCACTCCCATATCTTTCTGACCTCCTTCATCCTTACACCACTTCCAATGCCCTCCACTCAGCTTCAGCTGCTCTCATGACAGCTTCTCGCTTCAGACTTAACACCATGGGTGTCGGAGCCTTTACCTGAGCTGCACCTCATCTTTGGAACTTATTACCACTTCACCTTTGTCCACTACAATCTCTGACACAGTTCAAATCCCATCTTTTTCCATCAGAGTATCACTCACAAGCATCTTGTTTTATATGTTTTACAATCTTATTCTTCCTGGATTTGAAATCTCTTTTAATAATGTTCTTGTTAATTTTGTACTGAAAGGTGACCCTGAGTGGTTTGAAAAGCACAAACAAATACAGTTTATTATTATCGTGAATTTTAACATTTAACATGCTAACTAAGGCCTGTAGAGTCTGAAATGAAGCTCTTGGATTTTTTTTCTGCACACACTTACTGATGATCAGACATCCAAGTGCTTGATTTGCAGAACCTGACTGCTAGTTATGCTTTTCCCCACATTTCATCAAATCCATTTTAAGACAATTATGTCTTTTGTTCACATCTTTTTGTTTCAGCAATGCCTACCAGTGTTAACATGAATTTTTATAGAGGTTTCCAGATGATGTACAGGGAGTGCAGAATTATTAGGCAAGTTGTATTTTTGAGGAATAATTTTATTATTGAACAACAACCATGTTCTCAATGAACCCAAAAAAACTCATTAATATCAAAGCTGAATGTTTTTGGAAGTAGTTTTTAGTTTGTTTTTAGTTTTAGCTATTTTAGGGGGATATCTGTGTGTGCAGGTGACTATTACTGTGCAGAATTATTAGGCAACTTAACAAAAAACAAATATATACCCATTTCAATTATTTATTTTTACCAGTGAAACCAATATAACATCTTCACATTCACAAATATACATCTCTGACATTCAAAAACAAAACAAAAACAAATCAGCGACCAATATAGCCACCTTTCTTTGCAAGGACACTCAAAAGCCTGCCATCCATGGATTCTGTCAGTGTTTTGATCTGTTCACCATCAACATTGCGTGCAGCAGCAACCACAGCCTCCCAGACACTGTTCAGAGAGGTGTACTGTTTTCCCTCCTTGTAAATCTCACATTTGATGATGGACCACAGGTTCTCAATGGGGTTCAGATCAGGTGAACAAGGAGGCCATGTCATTAGTTTTTCTTCTTTTATACCCTTTCTTGCCAGCCACGCTGTGGAGTACTTGGACGCGTGTGATGGAGCATTGTCCTGCATGAAAATCATGTTTTTCTTGAAGGATGCAGACTTCTTCCTGTACCACTGCTTGAAGAAGGTGTTTTCCAGAAACTGGCAGTAGGACTGGGAGTTGAGCTTGAC
The DNA here is from genome assembly GCF_057382095.1 of Aulonocara sp. 'chitande type north' Nkhata Bay. Classification (NCBI taxonomy): domain Eukaryota; kingdom Metazoa; phylum Chordata; class Actinopteri; order Cichliformes; family Cichlidae; genus Aulonocara; species Aulonocara sp. 'chitande type north' Nkhata Bay. The sequence goes on along the minus strand of NC_141354.1, from coordinate 19,280,989 downwards.
TCCATCCTCAACCCGAAAAGGCCCCACAAGCTCATCTTTGATGATACCAGCCCAAACCAGTACTCCACCTCCACCTTGCTGGCGTCTGAGTCGGACTGGAGCTCTCTGCCCTTTACCAATCCAGCCACGGGCCCATCCATCTGGCCCATCAAGACTCACTCTCATTTCATCAGTCCATAAAACCTTAGAAAAACCAGTCTTGAGATATTTCTTGGCCCAGTCTTGATGTTTCAGCTTGTGTGTCTTGTTCAGTGGTGGTTGTCTTTCAGCCTTTCTTACCTTGGCCATGTCTCTGAGTATTGCACACCTTGTGCTTTTGGGCACTCCAGTGATGTTGCAGCTCTGAAATATGGCCAAACTGGTGGCAAGTGGCATCTTGGCAGCTGCACGCTTGACTTTTCTCAGTTCATGGGCAGTTATTTTGCGCCTTGGTTTTTCCACACGCTTCTTGCGACCCTGTTGACTATTTTGAATGAAACGCTTGATTGTTTGATGATCACGCTTCAGAAGCTTTGCAATTTTGAGACTGCTGCATCCCTCTGCAAGATATCTCACTATTTTTGACTTTTCTGAGCCTGTCAAGTCCTTCTTTTGACCCATTTTGCCAAAGGAAAGGACGTTGCCTAATAATTATGCACACCTGATATAGGGTGTTGATGTCATTAGACCACACCCCTTCTCATTACAGAGATGCACATCACCTAATATGCTTAATTGGTAGTAGGCTTTCAAGCCTATACAGCTTGGAGTAAGACAACATGCATGAAGAGGATGATGTGGACAAAATACTCATTTGCCTAATAATTCTGCACTCCCTGTATGAACCCTGAAATGTCCTCCTCAACCACCCTGAAACAGTGATTTTAACTAAAACGTTTAGGAATAAAGAATTGGCAAAGCCCCCTATACAAGCCCCCCTTAGAACAAACTTAACTCTTCATCTTGATGTTTCCAGCATCAATGAAACTAAATCCATTCTCTTCATCCCTGCCATGCTCTGGATTATTATTGTAAAGTCAACATGATAACATTGCCACGACCATGATGCCGAGCTTGGACTAGCATATTGCTCCAAGTGCCATTGTACCTGTTTGCAGCTTTGCAGAGCTACCAACATGGCTGTTTTAGGGCTCTCTATATTTTGTATTGGCAGAGGGCACAGAATGCATTTGGCAGCTGGTATTTTCTTGGGGTGCACTGAGGTTATCCAGTGTGAGAAGTGTGGAATAAGATGTAGCGCTGCCAGCCCAGTGGTGCACTGCATTCTTAATTTCTGGGTTTTGAAGCCAACTTTCTCAAGTAGGTGGACATTGCAAGTAACTTTCGTTCCAATATGTTTTGGTCCCTTTATCTTGCTGATAGTAAACCATTGTAAAAATTCAAAAAATCTTTTCGTTTTATTTTATTTATTTAACCAGGAGAAAGTAAGACTGAATAAATCTTTTTACTAGAGTTTCCTGGCCAAGAAAGATCAGTACAATTGCTCAAACTAGCAGCACAACGGTAATAATACCCAGGAAAAATATCTGCAACTGCATCCAAATCATTTCAAATCACATTTAACTTCATTCATGAGACCAGTTCCTTAAGTTTTATTTGTTGAATTGCTCTTTCCACCCCCACTGCTGCTGTTCCACCTCTGACACCTCAGACACTTCACACCTCCTCTATTCACCCTGCTCACTCCCCCCCACCCCCAACAACAGCATCCAATACACATTCAACACAAGGCTCCAGCCTGTCTCTCTCAACCACCCAGGTTAGGAGGGAACTGAGGAGGATTAATGGCAAGAAGGCAGCGGGCCCAGATGGCATCAGCTCGAGGGTCGTCAGGTCCTGCGCGGACCAACTGTGTGGGGTGATGGAGCACCTCTTCAACCTGAGCCTGAGGTTGGGAAGAGTCCCACAGCTCTGGAAAACCTCCTGTGTTGTACCAGTGCCAAAGACTTCACGCCCCAAGGACCTCAACAGCTACAGGCCGGTGACTCTGACATCCCACCTGATGAAGACCCTGGAGCGGTTGGTCCTGGCTCAGCTTCGGCGCCTAACAAGCTCATCACTGGACCCACTTCAGTTTGCCTACCAGCCTGGCATTGGAGCGGATGATGCCGTCATTCACCTCCTACATCGTTCCCTCGCTCACCTGGAGACCACTGGAAGCACTGTGAGAATCATGTTCTTTGATTTCTCCAGTGCCTTCAACACTATTCTTCCCTCGGTTCTGAAGGACAAGCTGGAGAACTCTGGAGTGGACCATCACCTCACTACCTGGATTTTGGACTACCTCACCGACCGACCACAGTATGTGAGAACTCAGGGCTGTGTGTCGGACAGGGTCGTCTGCAGTACGGGGGCCCCACAGGGAACGGTTCTGGCTCCGTTCCTCTTCACCATCTACACTGCAGACTTCTCCCACAATTCCACCCAGTGCTTCCTGCAGAAGTTCTCTGATGACTCTGCAATAGTCGGCCTCATCACTGATGGGGACGACAAGGAGTACAGAGGACTGACTCAAGACTTTGTGGACTGGTGCCAGCTGAACTACCTCCAGATCAACGCCAGTAAAACCAAGGAGCTGGTGGTAGACTTCTGCAGGCACAAGCATTCTCCACTGCAACCACTGAACATCCAGGGTATGGACATTGAGGCTGTGGACAGCTACAGGTACCTTGGTGTTCATCTGAACAACAGACTGGACTGGACTCATAACTCAGACGCCCTCTACAGGAAAGGGCAGAGCAGGTTGTACCTGCTGCGGAGACTCAGGTCGTTTGGGGTGGAGGGCCCACTCCTGAAGACCTTCTATGACTCTGTGGTGGCTTCTGCTATCTTTTATGGTGTGGTCTGCTGGGGCGGCAGCATCTCTGCTGGGGACAGGAAGAGACTGAACAGGGTGATCCGAAGGGCCAGCTCTGTTCTAGGATGCCCTCTGGACCCAGTGGAGGTGGTGAGTGACAGGAGAATGGCGGCTAAGCTGTCATCCCTGTTGGACAACGTCTCCCACCCCATGCAGCAGACTGTGACAGCACTGAGCAGCTCCTTCAGTGGGAGACTGCGGCACCCACGGTGTGGGACGGAGAGATTTCACAGGTCTTTCCTCCCCACTGCTGTCAGACTCCACAACAAAGACTTTAACTGAACAAACACACACATCCACACATGTGCAATAACACTAAGTGCAATAATCTTTTCTGGCATCGTTGTATTTTTACTCAGTTGTATATAGCATTCGTATTCTATTTTTATCTTATTGTATATTTTTATTCTATTTTATTCTACTGTATATAGTATATTATTTTATTCTATTCTGTACAGCTGTGTACTGTATTTATTCTTATTGTATTCTAATTTTTGCGTCATAACTTTTGCACTGTCCACTTCCTGCTGTGACAAAACAAATTTCCCACGTGTGGGACTAATAAAGGTTATCTTATCTTATCTTATCTTATCTTTCCAGAAGGAAGAAGCTTCAAATTTAAATGCTTGTTCTATAAATTCAGAGCAAACCTTTTGAAAAAGCAGAAGAAATGAGTGAAGACAATAACTCCCCACACTGTTTTTAAATAATGTAAGTCAGTAAGTATGATGGGCACGAACCAAGAATAGCCTTACAGAAAAGACTATACCAGTGATTGAGTCTGACAATATCATCAGTTTTGTCAGCATTTAGAACAAATCTCTTTGTTGTTCTTATCTTTTTATGCAACATTTTTCTACCAGATGATGTGATTATGCAAACCGAAGATACTGAGCTTATTCTGACTGTAACCAAAGAATTATACAAAGCCAAAAAATAAATAAAGATGAAAAAAGTAATTAGCTTGTTTGCACTCTGCAGGAGCACCACTAACACACTGAACTTCACTATCATGATTTGACTAGATTTGGTAAGAATCTCTTAAACAAGAGGGTGAACATATCCTAAATAACAACCCACACACAAAAATATGAATACTTGTATTCAACAATAAAAAACACATAACTTAAGAGTTTATTAATGTCAAAAATACATTTATATACGTATAATATTCTGTTTAGCCAATGAACCCAAACTGAAAGCATCAACCTTTCTGGTGTTTTACTTACCAACTATGTATCTGAAAGGAGCAGGCACTTTCAATTTAGACTCTTCACTGGAGTAATGTAGTACATTATACAAGGCTGGTCCCCTGCTGGTTTTTACATTTTGTGCAGCAGTCTTTAGACTGTTGGAAAATAACCACAGAAACCCAAGAGCTTATGCGGACATTAACCTGTGATTTCGATTAATTATTCTCCACTTTCTTCTGCAAATCAACAGGTGTGCTGAGTTATGACAAAATAAAAGCATTTGGTCTCATGAGCAATTATAGAGCAATTAAAACTTCCTACTCTGTGCCCAATTTAGACTTAATGAAATGCAGCAAAAAAACATAAAAAAAAAACGTCATTTTAATACAGTCGATTTCTCTCTCTCTCTCTCTCTCTACATATATATATATATATATTAGGGGTGCAACGATATTCGTATCGATATTGAACCGTTCGATACAGTGCTTTCGGTTCGGTACGCATATGTATCGAACAATACAACATTTGTAATTTATTTTATCAACTTTCCTTCTGACGATGCTGTCTGTGTTGAGCGCTCAGTGAATCTGCGTTCGACTACTCTGCCTAGGCTGCACTGTCGAGCGCAGATCCACTGAGCGCTCAACACAGACAGCATAGTCAGAAGGAAGAGTGCAGGGCAAGCTAGCAAGACAGAAGTTAAGCTCTCCTTGCAAGATGGACCTCCCCCACCCTCATTCAGATCTGGCGTTTGGAATTATTTTGGTTTTCATGTGACGTATGACCCTGAAGGTAAGCGAGTCATGGACTAAAGTAAAACAGTATGTTGGATGTGCCACGCAATGCTTAATTACATGGGTGGGAACTAGTGTGTTAGCGCAGTTAGCTCGTTAACGTGTTGGCCGTCTAGCCCCATGCACGGGGCGATCGGCGGTAGCTCGTTAACGGAGATTTGCCGTGTTGTGGCGTTAAGGTCATTTCAACGAGATTAACCTGAAAGCACTAGTGGGAACACAACGAATATGACTGCACATTTACGCCGACATCATCCTAGTGCAAAGACAAAAACAACAAGCATGCTACTAACTTTAGCCGAGTCATTTAGACAGCTGTTAGCACATGATTCTCCTTATGCTGCTGAGAATATAGCCCAGAAGAAGCGGATAGTATAGCTTTTATTTTGGAAAGAGACATTTCTCTGTAATAAACTCTCTTTTCCAAAGATGAGTGACTCCTCAATCAGATACAGGGCTCGCAAAATCGCTAGCCCGACGTCCTGGGGCTAACGATTTTTTTCAGACGGGCTACGCTGCCCGTCGGGCTATTGTAGGAAGGAAAAATATATGTCAATGCTTTTGCATTCTTTCAGAAATGTAGCTGGGTAATTATGTCATTGGCATCGGTGAGCCACTGTCAATATGTGACATATTGAAATCGCGTTTGAATTTGCGCTTGTTTTTTTGCTTTCACTTTGCAATCGTGCGAACGGTGTATAGAGAGCGACAGCACTGATCTGTGAGTGATGATAATTTGTGCACCAATTCCTCTGACATCGTCTTATTAATCGTTAGCTTACTATGCAAACATGACAAGTGAAATCTCCCGCAGCTTAAACATGTGAGAGGTTGATCGCGCAGAGCATCGCTGAGCATTGTGTGAGTCCGTGTGTAAAAGCAGCAGTATATATATTTTAGTTCTGCTGAGCCAAATAAGACAGGTCGGGGTGAAGAAGTGACAGCCAAAGAAAAGCTTACCGCAAAACGGAGAAGTTATAACAAATCAGACTATAAGGCAAAAAGAAAGTGCAGCTTTATGGTTTCATGGACAAAAGAATTTCTGTGGCTGCAATATGACGAGCTAAATAACCAGGGCTGCACATAAGTGGTCCGCAGGTGCGCATTCGCTGTCAAAATAAAAAACGCGCACAAGGGTTAGGGTTAAATTTAAAAACTGTACTTTTGAGTTAAAATATATATTTATAATTTTAATAAATGACAAATTAAAAAGGCATGAACATTTTTTTTGTATCGAAAAAATATCGAACCGTGACACCAAAGTATCGAACCGAACCGAACCGTGAATTTTGTGTATCGTTGCACCCCTAATATATATATATATATATATATATATATATATATATATATATATATATATATATATATATATATATATATATATATATACACATATTCACTGAGCACAGTAATTGTGAATCACTGTGCTCAGTGAATACCTCAGGCAGTAGAAACCCAAGAAAGAGGAGGGAGACGAGGAACCATCATGGAAGGACAGGCCCCTGCACGGTATGTACCACCGGTAGATAGAGGAGGTGGCTGATATCCAGAAATCCTACCAGTGGCTGGACAAAGCTGGACTGAAAGACTGCACAGAGGCACTAATCATGGCAGCACAAGAACAAGTTCTGAGTACACGATCCATAGAGGCTGGGGTCTATCACACCAGGCAAGACCCCCAGGTGCAGGCTGTGTAAAGATGCCCCAGAGACAATCCAGCACATAACAGCAGGGTGCAAGATGCTAGCAGGCAAGGCATACATGGAACGCCATAACCAAGTGGCCGGCATAGTGTACAGGAACATCTGTGCCGAG